>NC_133334.1:153928830-154629830 GCF_042186555.1 Aquarana catesbeiana | reverse complement strand
TCCAGGTAGGATGTGGGAAGGGTTTTTTTTTTCATTTTAGGAATATCCCCCCACAGCTTCCTTCCAGGCACTTTTTGCAGGTGCACACAGCTAAAGGAGGGACACAGAGCAAATGGATGGCATGTGAGTGTGGGTGACACAGGCATTCCCAGGCACGTTTACTTAGCATCAGACTGAGCCTTGATAGCAGCGGCAGTTGCTGAACTATTTTTCTCAGCAGTGGGTGCATTTCTGGTAGTACCTCTGCATTTGTGCTTAGTACTATGGGCAGAAGGGGAGGTACAAATACCCCGAAAAATAGGGGCTTAAAGGGATCTCCCTGAGGCTCTGAGGACCCCCCTCTGCAATGCCATCTCCCCCTGAAAGACCTAGGGAGGCTGGTCAGAGTGAGCCCTCGGGGTCAGGGGCTGCAACTGCTTCTGGCATTTCAGCCCCTGTATATATTACTCAGGAGGTTTTTTCCTCAACCATAAGTGGATTAGAGGAAAGATTAGTGGCCTTAATCGCATCTTCACAAAGTGGAAGAAAATGCATTAGGTTCCCTTCTACCACCCAGGACCCTCAAACAGAGGAACTCTGGGAAAGGGGAGACAAATCCCCCTCAGAGGACCGAGATGAGACTGATGACTCCTCTTCTGAGGAATCAAGTGGGGTGAACCATCTTCAGCTTTACAGGCTGAGAAATTGCTGGTGCATTCTCTTACTGAAATGGACCGCTCCACATTTAAGTTACCCGTAACTGAGTCGGTTGAAAAGCCCACTACTTCTTTGGGTTCACTGAAGCCTCCTCAAGCTGTGCATGCTTTTCCTGTTCATTGCTGAAAAAGCTTATTTATTCGGAGTGGCATCACCCAGATAAACATTTTTTCCCTCCTAAAAAGTTTTCAACACTTTATCCTTTGGAGGAAAAATTTACAAAGATGTGGGGTATACCAGCAATTGACGCTGCTATATCCTCTGTAAATAAAAGTTTGACTTGTCCTGTTGACAACGCTCAAATGCTTAGGGATCCAACCGATACAAAATTGGAATTCCTGTTAAAAAACATTTTTTCCTTGGCAGGTTCAGTAGCTCAACCTGCAGTGGCAGCAACTGGGGTATGTCAAACCTTGAGAGATTACTTGAAACAGGTGCTCAAGGATTTCCATGAACAGCAGGCCCAGGAGTTAGTTGAGCTGTCAGCGGCTTTGTGTTTTGCAGTTGACACAATCAGAGATTCTATCCTTCAGACCTCTCGCCTTACGCTTGGGTTAGTGCATATGCGTAGAATCTTATGGTTGAAAAATTGGTCAGCCGAAGCGCCATGCAAAAAGCTCCTGGCTGGTTTCCCCTTCCGTGGTTTAAGGTTGTTTGGGAATGATTTGGTCAATTATATCCAAAAAATATCAAGTGGGAAAAGTACCCTTTTGCCAGTTAAGACAAGGAGTAAATGTCCCTCATTTAAATTGGCTCTTTCACTAGTGCCAGGGGCATCAGCCTCCAGGAATTCGCGAAGGCCTCCACCGTCAGGTTCAAGAGGTAAAACTCAGAGTCAACCCCAGGAACAAAAGAAATCCTGGGGGAGGAAATCTACAAGACAAAACGCTAAAGCCTCTTTATGAAGGGATGCCCCCGCTCGTTCTAGTGGGGGGTGACTGCTACAGTTCTCAAGGGTCTGACAGGAGGATTTTCAGGACAGATGGGTGGTCTCCACAATAACGCTAGGTTACAAACTAGAGTTCAGAGAATTCTCGTCTCCTCGTTTCCTGAGATCAAAAGTTCCCAAAGACCCAGAAAAAAAGAAGTCTCTCTTTCAAGCGTTGGAGCGACTTTTGTCACAAAAAGTAATCACGGTGGTTCCCATGGAAGAGCAGGGGTTGGGGTTTTATTCAAACCTTTTCGCGGTGCCAAAGCCAAATGGAGATGTCAGACCCATTCTAGATCTCAAAGATCTAAACCGGTTTCTAAAAATTCGATCTTTTCGCATGGAATCAATCTGATCAGTAGTCTCCATCCTACAAGGAGTAGAACTTCTGGCATCAATAGACATCAAGGATGCATATCTGCATTTGCCTATTTTCCCAGCGCATCAGAAATATCTATGTTTTGAAGTGGAAAAACTTCATTTTCAGTTTGTAGCTCTACCTTTGCAGTCTAGCTACTGCATCTCGGGTATTTACAAAGGTCCTGGCCCCTCCTCTGGCCAATGAAGGGCCCAGGGTATAACGATTATAGCGTACCTAGACGACCTGCTCTTAATAGACCGGTTGGTAGCCCACTTAGACCAAAGCTTGGTCACCACAGTCAACTACCTGGAATACCTAGGTTGGGTCCTCAACCTAGAGAAGTCTTCTTTAAAACCAGTAAGGTGTCCGGTTATAGATAGAAACCCAGAAGAGGGTGTTTTTACCCCAGGCAAAAATCAGCACCATAAAGGAGCTGGTTCAGGTAATGAGGGCGAAGAAGGGTCCTTCTGTTTGCCTTTGTATGAGGTTGTTGGGAAAAATGGTGGCTTCATTCAAAGCAGTTCCCTATGCTCAATTTCATTTGAGACTGCTGCAAAACAGTATCCTGTCTGCCTGGAACAAGAAAATCCAGGCGTTAGATTTTCCAATGCGTTTGTTGCCAATAGTGCGTCAGAGCCTCAGTTGGTGGTTGGTACCCAAGAATCTGCGGAAAGGGAGATCCTTTTTACCAGTTACCTGGAAGGTGGTAACAACAGATGCCAGCCTTTTGGGTTGGGGAGCAGTTCTGGAAGAGATGACTGTCCAAGGAAAATGGTCCAAAACCGAGAGGACCTTACCCATCAACATTCTAAAGATTCAGGCAGCGTACCTAGCCCTAAAGGCCTGGACATTCAGGTTGCAGGGTTGTCCTGTCAAGATCCAATCCGACAGCAGTGGCTTATATCAATCACCAAGGGGGCACCAGGAGTCATGCAGCCCAGGCAGAAGTAAACCAGATCCTAACCTGGGCAGAAAAGCATGTGCCGTGCATATCGGCAATCTTCATTCCAGGGGTAGAGAACTGGCAGGCAGACTACTTGAGTCACCAGCAGTTGTTCCCGGGGAATGGTCTCTTCACCCCGACATCTTCCTGGCTATATGCCAAAGATGGGGGATCCCGGACATAGATCTGTTTGTGTCCAGGTTCAACAACAAGATCGACAACTTTGTGTCAAGAACAAGGGATCCACTCACATGCAGAACAGATGCGTTGGTGACCCTGTGCGATTCGTTCTCACTGATTTATGCATTCCCTCCTATTCTGCTACTACCACGACTTCTTCGCAGGATCAAACAGGAAAAGAAGTCAGTACTTCTGGTGGCCCCAGAGTGGCCCAGAAGATCTTGGTATGCAGATATAGTAAAGATGGCGGTAGGGCCCCCATGGACCCTACCACCACGTCTAGACCTGCTATCGCAGGGACCAGTGTTCCATCCTACCTTACAGATGCTAAATTTAATGGTTTGACTATTGAAACCCACATTCTGAAGAATCACGGGCTTTCAGGCTCAGTAATATCTACCTTGAATAATGCAAGGAAGCCAGCTTCCAGAGTCATTTATTATAGAGTCTGGAAGGCATATGTTTCCTGGTGTGAATCCAGTGGTTGGCATCTCAGAAAGTATGTCATAGGTAGAATCCTTGCTTTTCTGCAAATGGGGTTAGACATGAAGCTGACCTTGAGTACTATCAAGGGCCAGGTCTCGGCCTTTTCAACGTCCGCTTGCTTCGCATTCTTTGGTCCGAAGCTTTATACAGGGGGTAACGAGGCTTAATCCACCGATTAGAGCTCCCCTGAACCCTTGGGACTTGAATTAAGTTCGGTTGGCATTACAGAAACAGCCTTTTGAGCCGATACAACTTATTGCCTTGGTCCTTTTGACAAGGAAGCTAATTTTTCTGGTAGCCATTTCCTCTGCAAGAAGGGTATCACAATTGGCGACTTTTTCTTGTAAAGAGCCATATTTGACTATTCACAAGGATAGAGTAGTATTGCGTCCTCATCCTTGATTTCTACCGAAGGTGGTTTCAGGTTTTCATCTAGACCAGGATATTGTTCTGCCTTTATTTTTTCCAGAACCCTGTTCTATAGAAGAAAAGTCCCTACATTCTCTGGATGTAGTGAGAGCGGTCAAAACCTATTTGGAGGTGACTGCTCAGATTCGGAAAACAGATGTTTTGTTTGTGTTGCCTGAAGGTCCTAAAAAGGACAGGCAGCATTGAAATCTACTATTGCTAAGTGGATTTAACAGGTAATTATTCAAGCTTATGGTTTGAAGAGGAAAGTACCACCTTTTCAAATCAAAGCGCACTTCACCAGGGCTGTTAGTGCTTCATGGGCAGTGCATCACCAGGCCTCCATGGCTCAAATCTGCAAGGCCGCAACTTGGTCTTCAGTCCATACATTCAGCAGATTCTATCAGGTGGATGTGAGAAGGCATGAGGATATCGCCTTTTGGGCGCAGTGTGCTGCAGGCAGCAGTATAAGGTCCTCAGGTCTGATTGCACCCAACTTTTTGTTTGTGACTCCCTCAGATAGCATTGCTCTGGGACATCCCATTCAGTAAATACTGTGGCTCTGTGTACCATGATGTACAAAAAAGAAAATAGGATTTTTATAACAGCTTACCTGTAAAATCCTTTTCTTTAAGCACATCACGGGACACAGAGGTCCCTCCCCTCTTCTAATACAAGTATATTGCTTTGCTACAAAACTAAGGTACTCCCAGTAAGGGGAGGGGTTATATAGGGAGCTAAACTTCCTGTCTAGGGTGTGCCAATGTCCATCACCTAGGGGTGCCTATATAACCCATTCGGTAAATACTGTGGCTCTGTGTCCCGTGATGTACTTGAAGAAAAGGATTTTACAGGTAAGTTGTTATAAAAATCCAATTTTTATAGCAATAACTTGCATATAAGCCTTTAAAATTAGCACTTTTGATTTTTCATGTTTGTGTCCCATAGACTTTAATAAGGTTTGCATGTTCGCACAAATTTTTTGCCTGTTCGCACGTTCTGGTGTGAACCAAATGGGGGGGGGGGGGGTGTTCGGCCCATCCCTACTTAAAAGTTAACAAAGTAATCATGTCCTTCATTCAAACTTAAAAATTTAACTTTAATGGTGGGGAAGCTAAAGTGTAAGTTTGATATTGTTCCTTGGAAATGTTTGATGTGTAAAAGGTAAATTAAGGTTAATTAAGGTAGATTGGTTAAGATAATACAGTATTTTATACAGTGTGATGCACCTCAGGCAGACCTGTTCCACATATTCTAGTCCTGCCCCAAGCTAGATAACTTTTGGACCCAAGTGCATTCAATGTGCGTACATCACAATTAATGTGTCTCTTCCTACCAATACCATGGATATTGAGATACTGTAACTGAATACTTTTCAGGCATTTAATGCTGAATGAAAGACATTGAACGTAATGAGGCTATGTGGGTATGAAGCTGTATAAAATTTTCTTTAACTTATTAAAAAGTGGTAATGTGGGGGGGCAGGAGGTGGAGCCTAGCGGAGCAGACATGCATTGTTAGAGCTCCACACCGCTGAGGAGAGAAGAGAAGGACAAAGCGGAGCCTGCGGTATCCATTTGAACCTTTTTGCCCCTGGGAACAAACTGTGAAAGTTTGGGCAGGAAATATGGTACTGGGAGGAAACCGTGGCAGAAATAAAAATCACCTCACAAGAGCTCACAGGCACTCACTGCAGCTGAAGCAGCTCCAGTCACCTCACAATATACAGCATCAGGGCGCTCTCACAGACAGAAAATGTCACAGCAAGACTCTCCATTTGAGTCAGATACAGAACAAATCCTCTCACAAACTTCTCCACAAGCCTCTTCAGCATCCCCAGTAATATTATTACAATTTGAAAAGATGCTTCATAAGGCTTTAAAACAAACCTCAGACCAAATAACAAAAAGCCTAACCAAAGAAATAAGAGAGCTGGGAAACCGCACCGCAGCCCTAGAAATAAAAATGGATGAAATTGAAATTACAACCCAAGAAAATATAACAGAATTGGAACAATTAAAAAAAGAGAATTTAACCACTTGACGACCGCCTCACGCCGATTTACGTCGGCAAGGTGGCACGGACAGGCAAAATCACGTATATATACGTGATTTGCCTTCCGCGGGTGGGGGGTCCGATCGGACCCCCCCCGGTGCCCGAGGTGGTCGTCTTTGGTCCCACGGCGATCGGAGGTGAGGGGGAGGCCATCCGTTCGTGGCCCCCCCCTCACGATCGCCGCCGGCCAATCAGATAACTTCCTTTGCTGCTGTATGCTAAACAGCAGCAAAGGAAATGATGTCATCTCTCCTCGGCTCGGTATTCCGTTGCAGCGCCGAGGAGAGAAGACATCACTGTGAGTGCACTAACACTACACACACAGTAGAACATGCCAGGCACACAAAACACCCCGATCCCCCCCCCGATCGCCCCCCGATCCCCCCCCAATCACCCCCCCCCTCCCTGTCACAAACTGACACCAGCAGTTTTTTTTTTTTTTTCTGATTACTGCATTGGTGTCAGTTTGTGACAGTTACAGTGTTGGGACAGTGAATATTACCCCCCTTTAGGTCTAGGATACCCCCCTAACCCCCCCTAATAAAGTTTTAACCCCTTGATCACCCCCTGTCACCAGTGTCGCTAAGCGATCATTTTTCTGATCGCTGTATTAGTGTCGCTGGTGATGCTAGTTAGGGACGTAAATATTTAGGTTCGCCATCAGCGTTTTATAGCGACAGGGACCCCCATATACTATCTAATGAATGTTTTAACCCCTTGATGGCCCCCTAGTTAACCCTTTCACCACTGATCACCGTATTACGTGTTACGGGTGACGCTGGTTAGTTTGTTTATTTTTTTTAGTGTGAGGGCACCCGCCGTTTATTACCGAATAAAGGTTTAGCCCCCTGATCGCCCGGCGGTGATATGCGTCGCCCCAGGCAGCGTCAGATTAGCGCCAGTACCGCTAACACCCACGCACGCAGCATACGCCTCCGATCAGATCTATACTAGCGTCCCCAGCAGTTTAGGGTTCCCAAAAACACAGTGTTAGCGGGATCAGCCCAGATACCTGCTAGCACCTGCGTTTTGCCCCTCCGCCCGGCCCAGCTCAGCCCACCTAAGTGCAGTATCGATCGATCACTGTCACTTACAAAACACTAAACGCATAACTGCAGCGTTCGCAGAGTCAGGCCTGATCCCTGCGATCGCTAACAGTTTTTTTGGTAGTATTTTGGTGAACTGGCAAGCACCAGCCCCAAGCAGCGTCAGATTAGCGCCAGTACCGCTAACACCCACGCATGCAGCATACGCCTCCCTTAGTGGTATAGTATCTGAACGGATCAATATCTGATCCGATCAGATCTATACTAGCGTCCCCAGCAGTTTAGGGTTCCCAAAAACGCAGTGTTAGCGGGATCAGCCCAGATACCTGCTAGCACCTGCATTTTGCCCCTCCGCCCGGCCCAGCCCACCCAAGTGCAGTATCGATCGATCACTGTCACTTACAAAACACTAAACTAAACTGCAGCGTTCGCAGAGTCAGGCCTGATCCCTGCGATCGCTAACAGTTTTTTTGGTAGCTTTTTATTGAACTGGCAAGCGCCAGCGGCCTAGTACACCCCGGTCATAGTCAAACCAGCACTGCAGTAACACTTGGTGACGTGGCGAGTCCCATAAGTGCAGTTCAAGCTGGTGAGGTGGCAAGCACAAGTAGTGTCCCGCTGCCACCAAAAAGACAAACACAGGCCCGTCGTGCCCATAGTGCCCTTCCTGCTGCATTCGCCAATCCTAATTGGGAACTCACCACTTCTGCAGCGCCCGTACTTCCCCCATTCACATCCCCAACCAAATGCAGTCGGCTGCATGAGAGGCATTTTCTTTATGTCCTCCCGAGTACCCCTACCCAAGGCCCCCCAAAAAAGATGTTGTGTCTGCAGCAAGCGCGGATATAGGCGTGACACCCGCTATTATTGTCCCTCCTGTCCTGACAATCCTGGTCTTTGCATTGGTGAATGTTTTGAACGCTACCATTCACTAATTGAGTATTAGCGTAGGGTACAGCATTGCACAGACTAGGCACACTTTCACAGGGTCTCCCAAGATGCCATCGCATTTTGAGAGACCCGAACCTGGAACCGGTTACCGTTATAAAAGTTAGTTACAAAAAAAGTGTAAAAAAAAAAAAATATATATATAAAATAAAAAAAAATAGTTGTCGTTTTATTGTTCTCTCTCTCTCTCTATTCTCTCTCTCTTGTTCTGCTCTTTTTTACTGTATTCTATTCTGCAATGTTTTATTGTTATTATGTTTTATCATGTTTGTTTTTCAGGTATGAAATTATTTATACTTTACCGTTTACTGTGCTTTATTGTTAACCATTTTTTTGTCTTCAGGTACGCCATTCACGACTTTGAATGGTTATACCAGAATGATGCCTGCAGGTTTAGGTATCATCTTGGTATCATTCTTTTCAGCCAGCGGTCGGCTTTCATGTAAAAGCAATCCTAGCGGCTAATTAGCCTCTAGACTGCTTTTACAAGCCGTGGGAGGGAATGCCCCCCCCCCACCGTCTTCCGTGTTTTTCTCTGGCTCTCCTGTCTCAACAGGGAACCTGAGAATGCAGCCGGTGATTCAGCCAGCTGACCATAGAGCTGATCAGAGACCAGAGTGGCTCCAAACATCTCTATGGCCTAAGAAACCGGAAGCTACGAGCATTTTATGACTTAGATTTCGCCAGATGTAAATAGCGCCATTGGGAAATTGGGGAAGCATTTTATCACACCGATCTTGGTGTCATCAGATGCTTTGAGGGCAGAGGAGAGATCTAGGGTCTAATAGACCCCAATTTTTTCAAAAAAGAGTACCTGTCACTACCTATTGCTATCATAGGGGATATTTACATTCCCCGAGATAACAATAAAAATGATTTAAAAAAAAAAAATGAAAGGAACAGTTTAAAAACAAGATAAAAAAGCAAAAAAAAATAAAGAAAAAAAAAAAAAAAAAAAAAGCACTCCTGTCGCCCCCTGCTCTCGCGCTAAGGCGAACGCAAGCGGCGGTCTGTCGTCAAATGTAAACAGCAATTGCACCATGCATGTGAGGTATCGCCGCAAAGGTCAGATTGAGGGCAGTAATTTTTGCAGTAGACCTCCTCTGTAAATCTAAAGTGGTAACCTGTAAAGGCTTTTAAAGGCTTTTAAAAATGTATTTATTTTGTTGCCACTGCACGTTTGTGCGCAATTTTAAAGCATGTCATGTTTGGTATCCATGTACTCGGCCTAAGATCATCTTTTTTATTTCATCAAACATTTGGGCAATATAGTGTGTTTTAGTGCATTAAAATTTAAAAAAGTGTGTTTTTTCCCCAAAAAATGCGTTTGAAAAATCGCTGCGCAAATACTGTGTGAAAAAAAAAAATGAAACACCCACCATTTAAATCTGTAGGGCATTTGCTTTAAAAAAATATATAATATTTGGGGGTTCAAAGTAATTTTTTTGGAAAAAAAAATATCTTTTTCATGTAAACAAAAAGTGTCAGAAAGGGCTTTGTCTTCAAGTGGTTAGAAGAGTGAGTGATGTGTGACATAAGCTTCTAAATGTTGTGCATAAAATGCCAGGACAGTTCGAAACCCCCCCAAATGACCCCATTTTGGAAAGTAGACACCCCAAGCTATTTGCTGAGAGGCATGTCGAGTCCATGGAATATTTTATATTGCGACACAAGTTGCGGGAAAGAGACAAATTTTTTTTTTTTTTTTTGCACAAAGTTGTCACTAAATGATATATTGCTCAAACATGCCATGGGAATATGTGAAATTACACCCCAAAATACACTCTGCTGCTTCTCCTGAGTACGGGGATACCAAATGTGTGAGACTTTTTGGGAGCCTAGCCGCGTACGGGACCCTGAAAACCAAGCACCGCCTTCAGGCTTTCTAAGGGCGTGAATTTTTGATTTCACTCTTCACTGCCTATCACAGTTTCGGAGGCCATGGAAAGCCCAGGTGGCACAAAACCCCCCCAAATGACCCCATTTTGGAAAGTAGACACCCCAAGCTATTTGCTGAGAGGTATAGTGAGTATTTTGCAGACCTCACTTTTTGTCACAAAGTTTTGAAAATTGAAAAAAGAAAAAAAAAAAAGTTTTTTCTTGTCTTTCTTCATTTTCAAAAACAAATGAGAGCTGCAAAATACTCACCATGCCTCTCAGCAAATAGCTTGGGGTGTCTACTTTCCAAAATGGGGTCATTTGGGGGGGTTTTGTGCCACCTGGGCATTCCATGGCCTCCGAAACTGTGATAGGCAGTGAAGAGTGAAATCAAAAATTTTCACCCTTAGAAATCCTGAAGGCGGTGCTTGGTTTTCGGGGCCCCGTACGCGGCTAGGCTCCCAAAAAGTCCCACACATGTGGTATCCCCATACTCAGGAGAAGCAGCTAAATGTATTTTGGGGTGCAATTCCACATATGCCCATGGCCTGTGTGAGCAATATATCATTTAGTGACAACTTTGTGCAAAAAAAAAAAAAAAAAAGTGTCACTTTCCCGCAACTTGTGTCAAAATATAAAATATTCCATGGACTCAATATGCCTCTCAGCAAATAGCTTGGGGTGTCTACTTTCCAAAATGGGGTCATTTGGGGGGTTTTGTGCCACCTGGGCATTCCATGGCCTCCGAAACTGTGATAGGCAATGAAGAGTGAAATCAAAAATTTACACCCTTAGAAATCCTGAAGGCGGTGCTTGGTTTTCGGGGCCCCGTACGCGGCTAAGCTCCCAAAAAGTCCCACACATGTGGTATCCTCATACTCAGGAGAAGCAGCTAAATGTATTTTGGGGTGCAATTCCACATAGGCCCATGGCCTGTGTGAGCAATATATCATTTAGTGACAACTTTTTGTAAATATTTTTTTTTTTTTTTTTTTTGTCATTATTCAATATTCAATGGGTTCAACATGCCTCTCAGCAATTTCCTTGGGGTGTCTACTTTCCAAAATGGGGTCATTTGGGGGGGTTTTGTACTGCCCTGCCATTTTAGCACCTCAAGAAATGACATAGGCAGTCATAAACTAAAAGCTGTGTAAATTACAGAAAATGTACCCTAGTTTGTAGACGCTATAACTTTTGCGCAAACCAATAAATATATGCTTATTGACATTTTTTTTACCAAAGACATGTGGCCGAATACATTTTGGCCTAAATGTATGACTAAAATTTAGTTTATTGGATTTTTTTTATAACAAAAAGTAGAAAATATCATTTTTTTTCAAAATTTTCGGTCTTTTTCCGTTTATAGCGCAAAAAATAAAAACTGCAGAGGTGATCAAATACCATCAAAAGAAAGCTCTATTTGTGGGAAGAAAAGGACGCAAATTTCGTTTGGGTACAGCATTGCATGACCGCGCAATTAGCAGTTAAAGCGACGCAGTGCCAAATTGGAAAAAGACCTCTGGTCCTTAGGCAGCATAATGGTCCGGGGCTCAAGTGGTTAATACTTTAAACTAAGCTCGAAGATTACGAAAATAGAGCCAGACGTTCAAACTTGCGCATAAGGGGAATACCTGAAACTGTGACAGACCTGCAATCTACTATTACTGCTCTATTACAAGAACTAAAGCCAGATATCCCTATTGAACGTTTAGAACTGGACAGAGTACACAGAGCCCTCACAGCCAAAAAGAAAGATGGACCCCCACGTGATATAATCACAAAATTTCATTATTACAGAACGAAAGAACAAATACTAATTGCTGCAAGAGAAAAAAGGAACTTAATTTTCAAGGACACAATTATCAAATTTTTGCTGACCTATCCCAACTTACTATTACTAAAAGACGATCCATGAAACCCCAACTAATGGAACTGCAACGCCACAACATTATGTATCAATGGGGCTTCCCCTTTTCAGTCAGATTTAACTACCAAGGTACAATTTACAGAAGCAGATCAGCAGATGAACTACAACAAACCCGTTTAAAATTAAATCTGACAGAACCCACAAGCAGCAACACTCCCACACGCAGAAGAATGGCATCATCTTCACCTTCAGGCAGCACCCAGAAAATTTCAAAACAAAATGGGAATCATCATTCTCACAAAAGAGGCCGTTATGCCACACCATCCATGGACCAAGAAGATTCAATGGACTGACATCCTAATTCCTGATATCTCTTCATTTATTATACTAAGAGATGGTTCTCTATAAAAAACCTGTATTTATAACTGAATGTAACTGCATTCTGATAGTCACACACTGTGTGGGATCATGTTACATTCCAGTTATATTTCTTATTACTTCTGATTCATATAGCCTTAGAATATATAAGTGAAATAAGGAAATTCTTGTTCAGTTATATATTATCAGGTAATAACAATAGATTTATTACTTTTTAGGACAAATATGTTCAATAATCCAGAAGTAATGGAAGCTTTTTCTTTCTTTTCTTAAAACAAATATATTATTACCTAAGTAGTTCCTAGAACTATGTTTTTGTTTATTCTAATCTGAAGCAATACAACCTCAATTTTATGAGTTAACATATCTAAACAGTTACATATGAATAAAATATGTAATTGTTTACTCTAAAAGGGTTAAAATCCCAAAATAATTCAAACTATCTTCATCAATACCAAAGTTATTAACAGTACCTTTCTAACTGAATTATTTAGCCTAGGGCAAGACTAACCATATACAACCACCCTGGAATAAATAATTTCAACAAAAACTATATTCTGCACTCCAATTAATGAAACATCATTTTGATGTCTTTTGACATAGCACTTCTCTCCTGTAAGCGGAAGATCCGTGTACCCCCATTAGCCCTCCTCATTCTCCCAACCATATTATGTGGGAGTGTGACGAAGGCACTTATTCCCCTGAGAGAGATATTTATTCTCTTTCACGGGTAAATTGTGATTACTTGCAAAAAATAATTTATACAATGTATCATCTAATCTCATATGTTTTTTGTTTACTCTTTACTCCAGAATTCACTGGTTTCTTTTCTATCTATTCATCTCTTCAGTCCACACAGGTTGATCTGCGCAGTCAGCTCTGCATAACAAAAAGTAAGTCAAAACTATTTGATCTATTGCCATGGCACCACTGAATATACTTTCCCTGAATGTTCAGGGAATAAATGTCCCTCAAAAAAGGACCAAAGCCTTCCGTACTTTCCATAACAAGAAGGCTCACATAATATGCCTCCAAGAAACACACTTCACCAAAGATTCTACTCCAAAATATATTTCTCCTTTTTATCAACAAATTTACATGGCTTCTGCCTGTACCAAGCAAAGGGGAACTCTAATTGCATTTCACCGATCCACACCATTCACCTTATCATCAGAAATTAAAGACCCAGAAGGTAGATACTTGATACTCATGGGTTATATAATGGATACAGCAATCACGGTGATTTCCTACTACGCTCCTAACAAACAACCTACACCATTCCTCTCACATATATTACAAGTGATTAATACACACAAAATAGGAACAGTGATAATGTGTGGGGATTCGAACCAGGTCCTCCTCCCATTTCTAGATAAATCACCTTTTACACCATCCAAAATAACCTCTAGATTACCTTTTTCTCAACTTCTTTCCAAATACAATCTAGTAGATTCGTGGAGAGAAAGTAACCCAATGAAAAAGAAATTCACTTATTTCTCGCACCCTCATCAAACCTTCACCAGAATAGATCATATTTTTCTAACAATAGGAATGATACCAGAAATTATTGCATCAGATATAATTCCGATTCCGTGGTCTGACCATAATGCAGTATACACTACTATAGCCTCAGCCATACCAAAAGCGCATGACCCAACGTGGTACTTACCAGACATAATGCTCAAACACCCACTACATCAGATGGCCATTGAACAAGCTTTAAAGGAATACATATCAATTAATAATACAACAGACATCTCCCCAATAACACTGTGGGAAGCTCATAAGCCTGTCTTGCGTGGTACAATACAAAGACAAATGGCACTATTTAAACGGGAACGCAAAAATCTAGCAAAAAAACTAGAACTCAATTTTAATGCAGCCTACATATCATTTCAAGATAATCCATCTCAGAGTACAAAATCTCATCTGGAAAAATCTAGATTGGAATACGATCTATTTCTCACTGAGTCAGTTGATAAATCCCTCAAACGCTCCAAACACAATTTCTACATGAATACAAACAAACCAGGTACATATTTGGCTCGGGCATTAAATTCAACTAACAAATCTTTCAAACCAATACGTTTGAAATGATCAAAAAATGTTTACACTTGTAATCCAGTTAAAATAGTCCATAAATTTCACTCACATCTCGCAACTTTATACAAGACAAACAATGAATTTAATCCTACAGAGGCTGAATCCTTCTTCGCAAAAATAACCTTACCTGAGTTATCTCAGAATCAAAAAAGCAGTTTGGATGAGCCTATAACTATAGATGAAGTTGCTAACGCCATAAAAGACCTAAAACTTAACAAAAGACCAGGCCCAGACGGCTACTCGGCTTTATACTATAAAACATTCTCAGAAATACTCTCTCCCATTCTCACTGAAACTTTTAACAAACTTCTAGATGGACATTCTTTTCGGCAAGAAACACTAATGGCAATTGTTTGTATGATCCCAAAACCCCTTTCTGATGATACTTCCTGTGTGAATTATCGGCCTATCTCTCTGTTAAACCTCGATATTAAATTATTAGCAAAAATAATAGCAAAACGCCTTAATAGCATTATAGGAAAATTAATACATAGAGATCAAGTAGGCTTCATGCCAAATAGACAGGCAGGCGATAATATACGCAGGGCAGTGTTATTGGCACATATTGCTAAAAAACGGAAAATCCCTTTATGTTTTCTATCTCTCGATATTAAGAGGGCATTTGACACAGTATCCTGGCAATATATGCAATATTCATTACAAAAATGGGGTTTTGGACCCCACTTTTTAACATGGATCAAAGCATTATATAATAAACCCAAAGCCTATATAAAATATGCTGGATACAAATCTGAAGCCTTTAATATCGAAAGAGGTACCCGACAGGGTTGCCCATTATCTCCCTTATTATTTGCCCTTATACTCGAACCCATGGCCCAATACATCAGAACAAACCAAACTATAACTGGCATTGAAGTAGGAGGTATTACACACAAATTATGTATATTTGCAGACGATATATTACTTTTTCTATCATCACCACAGGTCTCTGGTCCTAACTTAATACCAGCTCTTGATGGATTTGCAGCCCTATCCGGCCTTATGATTAATCCTAAGAAATGCCTAATGCTTAATATTTCACTCACAAACATGGAATTGATCCCGGCTAGGGCTGCACTCCCATTCACATGGGCAGAAAAATCAATCCCATATCTTGGAATTCATTTAACAGCCTCTCATTCTGACTTATTCTCAACCAATTATCCTCCTGTATTAAGACAGATCACAAATCTAATAAAACAATGGTCGCAACTTCCTTTATCCTGGATAGGGAAGATTAATGCAATCAAAATGACTATTCTACCCAAATTGCTTTATCTATTCAGAGTCCTCCCTATTCCAATTCCTTCCTATTTTTTGAGAATAGTACAAAAAAGAGCAACTTCGTTTATATGGGGCTCTTCTAAACCACGTATACCTATACACACACTACATCTTCCCAAAAATAAAGGAGGCCTGGGATACCCTAATTTTACTAACTACTACAGAGCAGCACATTTGGCCAGTCTGTCCAAATACCATGCAAAACAGGAAATCCCATTATGGGTATTTATAGAGGCTTCAGAAAATGATCCTCTATTAATATCAAATTTATTATGGCTTGATCCTAAAGACCGCTTTAAAATTCATAATCCCATAACTAAACACTTCTTATCTCTCTGGGATAAACTAAAAACCAAATATCAGTTACAATCTCCACACAATCCTCTCCTTTCTTTTATCAGAAATCCGGCCTTTTATCCGGCATGGATCTACCCAAATTCTTTTAAAGCTTGGACAACATCAGGCATTCAGACACTAAATGACTTCATAGCATCTAAATCATTCCTTTCATTCCCATCGCTTAGAGAAAAATATGATCTACCAAACTCTGAGATATTTAGATATCTCCAAATCAAAAATTTCTATACACCATTCCTAAAGGGGGATACACCATTATCCCAATTATCCATTTTTGAATCAATCTGTACAAAAGATCCATTTGCTAAAGGTACAATTTCATCACTTTATAATCAATTATATGGAGTAGCAAATCTTAATAGACCCTCTTACGTTCAGAGGTGGGAGGAGGACCTGGGACGAACTTTAGAAGACACGGACTGGTCTAACATATGGCTCACATCTAAGTCATCTTCACCCAACATCTTAGCACTGGAGACAAATTATAAAGTCCTAACTCGCTGGTACCTTGTACCCGTTAGAGTGGCAAAATATTCACCTAATACCTCAGCTCTTTGTTTTCGAGGATGCCCAGAAATAGGCACATATTTACACATATGGTGGACGTGCCCAGTAATCCAAACCTTCTGGAAGGAAGTCTTCGTGATTGCATCTAAAATATTTAAAAAAATAATACAACCAGATCCATATTTAACTTTACTTAATCTAAAACCGGAATGGTTAACACTCTCTCAATTCAAACTTATGATCCAACTAATAACGGCTGCAAAACAAACAGTGGCCAAGGCATGGAAATCTCCTACATTGGTACTAGCAGAAACAATTCACAGAATGAATAATACAATGTCCCATGCTAAGATGGTAGCCATCGATCAAAATCAAATTCCAAAATTTGAAAAACTTTGGCATCCTTGGATAAAACAACAGTTCCTGTCAAACTTCAATGACTCTGTCCTGTTGCCATGGTAACAGATTAAATGACTTACAGAGACACCCATTCTAAGGCTTCAAAGAGAACTAAAAAGAATAATAAACTGACGAGCGGGACAACCTTGTGGACCATACCTCTACCTTTCAACCCTTTTTCTTCTTTTTCTTTCCTTTTCTCCACCTTACGATTAAAGCTCATTATCAGAATTTATTTGACCTATATACACTCTACTTGTAAACAATATGTATAGTAGGTATAAATCATTTAAATACCTACAAAAGTAACTAAGGAAATGATATATATCTTTAATTTACGTAAACCCAATGTTCAATATTTGAAATTTCATGATATTTACCTATAGAAACCCTACTGTAAAACAATGAGCTTACTTTATAGATCCTTGTAAACTTACTTTATGTATCTTTATAACATTGTATACTCAATAAACTTCTTTTGACAAGGAAAAAAGTGGTAATGTTTCTGTCCAGACATACTTGTTAATCACAGCCATCTGATGTTCAGTCTCTTTTTGAACAGCTCAATATTAAATATTATCTATTTTCATCTAGCAGGTAAAGGTCTAGGCACCTTGTTGCACATTTAGAAAACTATTTTTAGCTGAATTACTGAAAGATACTGTTTTTACAAAGTTTAATGGTTTAATTTCAGATTTACCTGTGAGGAGTGCCCTATACCCTTCTCTCCCCCTCACTTCCTTCCCCATATAAACAGGAAACTTCTTTGAAAGTAGAACTTAGAGAGTCTAAAAGAAAACAGCTTCTGCTTTTCTGTCTCTTTAGAAAATCCATTCCTTCCAGTGTCATAGATGAACCTTCTTTGTCTGTTGATAGGACTTTTAAGGTTGCCAAAATACATCTCTTACACAAAAAAACAAAAAACAATTATGCTTTTTTTTAGTCTCTAAAGATGATCTATTGATCCTTAAAATACACACATTCCCTTGTATTAATGTGACTGTTTGGCTCTATTTTGTTCTGGAATAGAGTTGGGCCAAACGACCCCCTGTTCGGTTTGCGGCAGAACTTTAGAACAACGCAAACATTTGAAACCAAATAACGAACCCTATTGAAGTCTATGGAACCCAAACTGGAAAAATCCAACATGCCCATTTTTACTTTTTTTTGCAATTAATTGGGCATCCAATGGTTATGGGGGTCCGGGTACTGCCCTGGGGGACATGTGTCAATGAAAAAAAAGTTTCTAAAAAACATAATTTTAACCATTTCAGAGCCGAAAGAATTTACCCCTTTCCTGACCGGGCCATTTTTTGCTATACGGCACTGCGTCGCTTTAACTAACATTTGTGCTGTCATGCGACGCTGTACCCAAACAAAATTGATGTCCTTTTTTACCCACAAATAGAGCTTTCTTTTGGTGGTATTTTATCACCTCTGCGGTTTTTATCTTTTGCGCTATAAACAAATAGAGCGACAATTTTGAAAAAAAAACACAATATTATTTTTTACTTTTTGCTATAATAAATACCCCCAATTTAAAAAATATATATATTTTTTTTTTCCTCAGTTTAGGCTGATATGTATTCTTCTACAGATTATTGGTAAAAAAAATCACAATAAGTGTATATTGATTTGTTTGCGCAAAAGTTATAGAGCCTACAAAATAGGTTATTGATTTATGGCATTAATATTATATTTTTTTTTTACTGGTAATGTCAGCGATCTGCGATTTTTTTATTGTGTCTGCGACATTGCGGCGGACAGATCGGACACTTTTGACACTTTTTTTTAAATAGCCACCGATTACTGTATAAATGTCACTGACAGGGAAGGGGTTAACACTAGGGGGTGATCAAGGGGTTAAATGTGTTCCCTCACTGTGTCTTCTAACTGTGGGGTAGGGATGAGCCAACACCCCTGGTTCAGTTCGCACCAGAATATGCGAAAAGACAAAAAATGTTTTCGAACACACGAACACCGTTATAAGTCTATGGGACACGAACGTGAAAAAAGTGCTCATTTTAAAGGCTTATATGCAAGTTATTGCCATAAAAAGTGTTTGGGGACTCGGGCCCTGCCCCAGGGGACATGTATCAATGCAAAAAATTTTTTTAAAAAGGCCATTTTTTCAGGAGCAGTGATTTTAATAATGCTTAAAGTGAAACAATAAAAATGAAATATTCCTTTAAATACCGTGCCTGGGGGTGTCCTTAGTATGCCTGTAAAGTAGTGCATCTTTATAATAGTGCCACAGCAAAATTGAATTTCTAAAGGAAAAAAAGTCATTTAAAACTGCTCACGGCTGTAATGTATTGTCGGATCCCGGCAACATAGATAAAAAATAAATAATAAAAATACCAAAAAAAAAATGATGTGGATGTCCCCCCCAAAATCCATACCAGACCCTTCAGACCTGGTATGGATATTAAGGGGTACCTCGCACCCAAATTTTTTTTAAAATGGCGTGGGGGCCCCCTGGCACTATATACTCTGAACAGCAGTATATATACTATACGGCTTGCCCTACTTACTCTGCAGAAAATTGGACCTTAGGTGTTGGTGGTACCAGAACACTGTAAGCCCTCACAGTTACTTTGTTGGGCACAGGAACGGGCCCTGCTGTGAAATATCATGTCAAAATATGTAACTACATGCCCCTGTTAAACAGGGGCAGAAAAATTGGGTCTTGAGTGGTGGTGGTGGTGGTGCCACAACACTGTAACCCCTCACAGATACTCTTGTTGGGCGCAGGAACGGGTCCTGCTGTGAAACATGACTGCCAGTTTTTTGTCCTTCTGTGGCACCCCCTCTCTCTAGGCTCACGTTACTCCCCTCCTCAACACAGGAACCAACATCAGAGCCTTCAAATAGCTGCGCATCCTTCAGCAGCATATAACCGACATGGTCAAATAACTCTAGGGACTCCTCCGTGCATGATAGTGGGGCTACGAAAGGAGTGACTGTGGACAAGGAGCCGGTGGAATAGGCCGCTTTGGCAGCTGTGTTGGAAGGCAAACTACTCTGAGCCTGGGTGACAGAGGATGAGGATGACTTTGTTATCCACTCCACCAACTCTTCTGCATGTTGTGGCTCAATAAAATAGCCAGCAGAAGCAAAAAGGGACAAGCGTGCCCCATGGCCACCTGCAGAGGATGCACCATGTCCATGACCACTACTGTTGACTGTAGACACAGAGGCTGCTTGACCTCTTTTAGTGGCCTCTGAGCATCTGCCTCTCCTTGGTGGCTTTCCGGACATGATGTATTTTTTGTTTTGCAACACCACACTACACTGTATTAGATACTGTGTACACTGCCTGAAGTGTATTAGAAACAGTACACCACTGAATGCACTGTAGATATAGGCTACACTGAATGCAGAGTGTGTATATATATATATATATACTAGACTGTGTGTGTGTGTGTATATATATATATATATATATATATATATATATATATATATATATATATATATATATATATATATATATATATAATAATACACTACCTGATGTCTATTAGAAACTGTACACACTGTATTAGATACTGTGTACACCACCTGTACTGTATTAGTAACTGTACAATGGCTGCACTGTACTATATACTGTGTATACCATCAGAAGTGTATTAGAAATTGTACACATTGTATTAGATACTGTGTACACCAACTGCACTGTATTAGCAACTGTACAATGACTACACTGTATTATATACTGTGTACATCACCAGAAGTGTATTAAAAAACTGTACATACTGTATTAGATACTGTGTACACCGCCTGCTCTGACTGAATACCTGGGACACCCTGCATTATAGCATCATCCCTGTCAGTGGGGGCTGCTGAGAGGTCATGAATTATAGTGAGGGTAGACCTGAAAGGTGTGGAGTGAGGAGGAGCAAAATTGCATCCCTTTTGTGCGGCTTTTCAGGTGCTCATGCCAATGTGCTCAGTGGTGGGAGGTTAAATGCCTTGTCAAGCATGTGGTACCCAAATGGCTGCTGTTTTTGCCACACTTGATGTGCTTGAGGCAAAGTTTGCAAATTGCAACAGTGCAATTAGTTGCAAATGTGCTAATAAAGGCCCAAAACAGCTGTGCTGTGGGGGGTGGGCTGGGGGAAAAGAGCTCCACAATCTGGTGGAATAGGGTGGCTGCTCTCTACTCTTCCATGATGGCTGCCTCTTTGGGGTTGAGCCTCACCCTCACTGCCTGATGTCTATTAGAAACTGTACATACTGTATTAGATACTGTGTACACCACCTGTACTGTATTAGCAACTGTACAAGGGCTGCACTGTACTATATACTGTGTATACCACCAGAAGTGTATTAGAAATTGTACACATTGTATTAGATACTGTGTACACCAACTGCACTGTATTAGCAACTGTACAATGACTACACTGTATTATATACTGTGTACATCACCAGAAGTGTATTAAAAAACTGTACATACTGTATTAGATACTGTGTACACTGCCTGCTCTGACTGAATACCCGGGACACCCTGCATTATACCATCATCCCTGTCAGTGGGGGCTGCTGAGAGGTCATGAATTATAGCGAGGGTAGACCGGAAAGGTGTTGAGTGAGGATGAGCAAAATTGCATCCCTTTTGTGCGGCTTTTCAGATGCTCATGCCAATGTGCTCAGTGGTGGGAGGATAAATGCCTTGTCAAGCATGTGGTACCCAAATGGCCGCTGTTTTTGCCACACTTGATGTGCTTGAGGCAAAGTTTGCAAATTGCAACAGTGCAATTAGTTGCAAATGTGCTAATAAAGGCCCAAACAGCTGTGCTGTGGGGAGTGGGCTGGGGGATAAGAGCTCCACAATCTGGTGGAATAGGGTGGCTGCTCTCTACTCTTCCATGATGGCTGCCTCTTTGGGGTTGAGCCTCACCCTCACTTTCCTCCTCTGCTTTATCTGGAACCCAAGTTGCGTCAGTGACCTCATCATCATCATCCTCCCCTCCATCCACATTACCACCTTATCACTGGAGACATCTTGACAATATGATCATTGGACCATGGGTATTACAATAATGTATCTCAAATACATAGACGCATAAGGGCTCACTGCACATAAATACAGATGCACATATGTGATGTTTTTACCTTTTTTTGATTATTCTATGTAAATCTAAATAAAATTAATTGTTTGCAATAGATTTTCTCTTTATTATTTCTTAGCCTAAAAAGTCCGCTATTTTGGTAATACTCAGTACTACCTTATTTTTGTTCCCAACTTGGCAACACGCTAAGGCTGTGGGAACATGACTGCCAATTTTTTTACCAGTGTTCACCCCTCTCTGTAGGCCCATGTTCCTATCTCCCTCAATCTCAGAACCAACATCAGAATCAAGTAATGTTGTACATCATCAAGGCGCAAGTGGCTGACGCTGTGTTCAAATAACTCAGCTGACTCATCAAGCCTGGGGCTATGGCAAAAGTAGCTGTGGACAAGGAGGCAGAATAAGCCACTCTGACAGCTGCAGTGGACTGCGCACTAGTCTCTGCTTGGTTTACGGAGGATGAGGAGGATGATCATGATTTAGTATGCCAGTCCACCACCTCCTCTGCATGTTGTGGCTGGATGGCATGGGCAACATCACTAAACAGAGAAAATGATGCCCTGCCTAAAGACAGACTATGTCCACCTTTGCCTGTGAACACATACGCTGCTGGCCCCCTCACAGTGCTATTGGAACATCTGCCTCTCCTCGTTGGCCTCCCAGAGATGATGAGGGGACACTTATTACCAAAATGTAATAAAGATGTATAAATGTGTAAGTGCATGCACTTTATTCAATAGAAAGTGGTGTTTGGTGCAATTTAACTTGAGTACTCACTACACAGACACACGCCACTGACACACTACAATATACTGCAGTAAAACTGTATTGACGCACTGCAATATACTGTGGTAAACGTGCACTAACGCACTGAAATATACTGCATTTAATGTGCAGTAACGCACTGAAATATACTGCGTTAAACGTACAGTAACACACTCAAATGTACTGCAGTAAACATGCAGTAATGCACTGATATATACTGCAATAAACATGAATTAACGCACTGAAATATACTGCGTTAAACGTGCAGTAATGCACTGATATATACTGCGTTAAACATGCAGTATTGCACTCTTGTATACTGCATTGAACATACAGTAACGCACTGAAATATACTGCGTTAAACGTGCGCTAACACACTGATATATACTGTGTTAAATGCGCAATAACGTGCTAAAATATACTGCATTAAACATGCAGTAATACACTGAAATATATTGCATTAAACATGCAGTAACGCACTGATATATAGTGTGCTAAATGTGCAGTAACACACTGAAATATGCTGCGTTAAACGTACAGTAATGCACTGAAATATACTGCATTAAATGTGAAAAAACACACTGATATATACTGCATTAAACATGCAGTAATGCATGCAAATTTGCTGCATTAAACATGCAGTAAGGCACTAAAATATACTGCGTTAAATGTGCAGTAACTCACTGATATACAGTATAGTGTATTAAACCTGCAGTAACACACTGAAATATTATTAAACATGCAGTAATGCACTGATATATACTGTATTAAATGCGCAGTAACGCACTGATATATACTGTGTTAAGCGTGCAGTAACACACTGAAATATACTGCGTTATACGTGCAGTAACGCACTGATATATACTGCGTTAAATGTGCAGTAGTGCACTGAAATATACTGCATTAAACATGCAGTAATACACTGAAATATACTGCGTTAAACGCGCAGTAACGCACTGATATATACGGTGTTAAGCATGCAGTAATGCACTGAAATACACTGTGTTAAATGCGCAGTAATGCACTGATATATACTGCGTTAAACGTGCAGTAACCTACTGATATATGATGCGTTAAATGTGCAGTAACGCACTGATATATACTGTGTTAAGTGTGCAGTAATGCACTGATATATACTGCTTTAAACTTACAGAAATGCACTGATATATACTGCATTAAACGTGCAGTAACGCATTTATATATACTGCGTTAAATGTGCAGTAATGCACTGAAATATACTGCGTCAAACGTGCAGTAACGCACTGATATATACTGCGTTAAGTGTGCAGTAACACACTGAAATATACTGTGTTAAATGTGCAGTAACGCATTGATATATACTGCGTTAAATGTGCAGTAATGCACTGAAATATACTGCGTTCAACGCACAGTAATGCACTGATATATACTGTGTTAAGCGTGCAGTAACGCACTGATATATACTGCGTTAAATGTACAAAAATGCACTGATATGTACTGCATTAAACGTGCAGTAACGCACTGATATATACTGAGTTAAATGTGCAGTAACGCACTGATATATACTGCAGAAAACCTGCCCTGATCAAATTACTTTAGTAAAAATGAATGGTAACACTACACTCACAAAAACTGACACTAAAGTAAAAATGAATAGTCACATTACACTCACACTGAACTATCACTAGATTCACACTAAACTGATACTCTACACTGACAATAGACTCACAATAGTACACTATAGCACACTAACTCGCTAGAAGCACTGAACAAAGCCCTGTTCTATCTCTCTCTATTCCAATACTCCAGAGGTGGTTCTGGCAAGCTCAGTAGATTGCTTTAAGAAATAGTAGATTGCTTTAAGAAATGTACAAATATAACTGGGTACTAACATTCATAGGTAAAGTTGATCCAGGGAAAAACCAATTGCCTCTCACGGATCAGGAAGGAATTTTTTCCCCTGCTGTAGCAAATTGGATCATGCTTTGCTGGGGTTTTTCACCTTCCTCTGGATCAACTGTGAGTATAGGATTGGGTAAATGGGATTGCAAGATAATATTTTTTTTATTATTATTTATTTATTTATTTATTTTTATGGTTGAACTAGATGCACTTGTGTCTTTTTTCAACCTGATTAACCATGTAACTATGTAATATCACACTGCAAATGGCTGCTATGGGGAGAAAATTTTTATAGTGTGGGGTGAGACAAAGAGTAATGAGCCATGATTGGACAGAGTCATCATTACTTTCTCCAATCATGGCTCTGACAGTGCTCTGTGCTTTGGTTGGGCAAAGCTTTCATTGCTTCAGCCAATCAGGGCTTCCAATGCGCAGTGCATTGTGGACATTGGGCGGGCTGAACAACAGGTCGAATGCCCTGATAATTCGGGTGTTCATCGAACAGGGGAACAGCCAATTTGCGGCCCAAACTCATTTTTGCTACACTTAATGAGGAAGGTCAGGATGAAAGTCAGGATGTGACTTTCATCATATTCACAGCAGAATCTTATCTGTGGGTGCCAGGCACTGGATGTCCGCCGCCACCCAACGATCAATGGTAATACACACAGATTGTTGGTAATAGTCACAGAACTGAGATCTGCCCTATGTAAACAAGTCAGATATTAGTTCTGACAGGAGGGAAGGAATGGATTTTGTGTTCCTGCAAAGCAGGGAATAAAATCCATCTCTTGCCTTAGAAAAAGCACATAACACAGTACATAAAAACACTCGTTGGGTGCACTGTTAACCTTTTAATTACCCTAGATGTTTAGCCCCTTCCCAGCCAGTGTCATTAGTACAGTGGCAGTGCATATTTTTAGCATATTATTTCTATTATTTTTCACAATATTTCAGTCCTGCATTAAGTTGCTGATTGCCGCCATTACTAGTATAAAAAACAATAATTAAATAAAAAATCCATTGATATATCCCATAGTTTGTAAATGCTATAATGATCGTGTAAACCAATATACGCTTATTGGAATTTTTTTACCAAAAACATGTAGCAGAATACATATTGGCCTAAATTTGTAAAGAATTTTTTTTTTTAATTGGATGTGTTTTATAGCAGAAAGCAAAACATATAGTTTTTCTTTGTTTAGAGTGCAAAAAATGAAAAATGCAGTGGTGATCAAATACCACCAAAAAAAAAACTCTATTTGTGGGAAAATGAAGAAAATAATATTTTTGTGGGTACATTGTCGCACAGCCACGCAATTGTCAGTTAGAATAACTCAGTGCTGTCTCGCAAGAAATGGCCTGGTCATGAAGGGGGGTAAATCTTCCAGAGGTCAAGTATCAGTTAATCATTTTACAATTATAATAATTGTTTTAAAATGTTCTTTTGCATCAGAGATATGCAGTATATTGGCATCTTCAAAGTTCTATCAACAGATATTGCATATATGTAATAACAGTTTAAACACACACATATATATGTATATTGTGCATACAGGGCTGGCGCTACCGCTAGGCGAACTAGGAAGCGGCGCACTGCTGCCTAGGGTGAAGCAATGGCTGCTGGTTTCCCTACTCTTTGCCTGCTTCGTAACATTTTGCCGATGTTCCCCACACTCTGCACCAATGTTTGGCATACCACTGCAGGATTGGATGATGTTAGCTGGAGATAAAGCCATCTCCTGCAAACTTCAGCCAATCTGTGAAGAAGCGGTATCCAGCCAATAAGTTGTCGCACAAGCCGTTCTACGCGCAACATCACTTCCTCCCAGTCAGTCTCCACAAGGAGCCAATGTTGGCAAGGGTTTGAGAAAGCATCCCTGTGGGGGCAGGAGGCGGAGCCTAGCGGAGCAGACATGCATTGTTAGAGCTCCACACCGCTGAGGAGAGAAGAGAAGGACAAAGCGGAGCCTGCAGGCTC
Organism: Aquarana catesbeiana; assembly: GCF_042186555.1. Taxonomy (NCBI): domain Eukaryota; kingdom Metazoa; phylum Chordata; class Amphibia; order Anura; family Ranidae; genus Aquarana; species Aquarana catesbeiana. The sequence continues at coordinate 154,603,304 of NC_133334.1, read as the reverse complement.
AAAAGGTATCCATTTGAACCTTTTTGCCCCAGGGAACAAACTGTGAAAGTTTGGGCAGGAAATATGGTACTGGGAGGAAACCGTGGCAGAAATAAAAATCACCTCACAAAGAGCTCACAGGCACTCACTGCAGCTGAAGCAGCTCCAGTCACCTCACAAGATACTGCATCAGGGCGCTCTCACAGACAGAAAATGTCACAGCAAGACTCTCCATTTGAGTCAGATACACAACAAATCCTCTCACAAACTTCTCCACAAGCCTCCTCAGTATCCCCAGTAATATTATTACAATTTGAAAAGATGCTTCATAAGGCTTTAAAACAAACCTCAGACCAAATAACAAACAGCCTAACCAAAGAAATAAGAGAGCTGGGAAACTGCACCGCAGCCTTAGAAATAAAAATGGATGAAATTGAAATTACAACCCAAGAAAATATAACAGAATTGGAACAATTAAAAAAAGAGAATTTAACACTTCAAACTAAGCTCGAAGATTACGAAAATAGAGCCAGACGTTCAAACTTGCGCATAAGGGGAATACCTGAAACTGTGACAGACCTGCAATCTACTATTACTGCTCTATTACAAGAACTAAAGCCAGATATCCCTATTGAACGTTTAGAACTGGACAGAGTACACAGAGCCCTCACAGCCAAAAAGAAAGATGGACCCCCACGTGATATAATCACAAAATTTCATTATTACAGAACGAAAGAACAAATACTAATTGCTGCAAGAGAAAAAAAGGAACTTAATTTTCAAGGACACAATTATCAAATTTTTGCTGACCTATCCCAACTTACTATTACTAAAAGACGATCAATGAAACCCCAACTAATGGAACTGCAACGCCACAACATTATGTATCAATGGGGCTTCCCCTTTTCAGTCAGATTTAACTACCAAGGTACAATTTACAGAAGCAGATCAGCAGATGAACTACAACAAACCCTTTTAAAATTAAATCTGACAGAACCCACAAGCAGCAACACTCCCACACGCAGAAGAATGGCATCATCTTCACCTTCAGGCAGCACCCAGAAAATTTCAGAACAAAATGGGAATCATCATTCTCACAAAAGAGGCCGTTATGCCACATCATCCATGGACCAAGAAGATTCAAAGGACTGACATCCTAATTCCTGATATCTCTTCATTTATTATACTAAGAGATGGTTCTCTATAAAAAACCTATATTTATAACTGAATGTAACTGCATTCTGATAGTCACACATTGTGTGGGATCATGTTACATTCCAGCTATATTTCTTATTACTTCTGATTCATATAGCCTTAGAATATATAAGTGAAATAAGGAAATTCTTGTTCAGTTATATATTATCAGGTAATAAACAATAGATTTATTACTTTTTAGGACAAATACGTTCAATAATCCAGAAGTAATGGAAGCTTTTTTTTTTTTTTTTTTTTCTTTCTTTTCTTAAAACAATTATATTATTACCTAACTAGTTCCTAGAATTATGTTTTTGTTTATTCTAACCTGAAGCAATACAACCTCAATTTTATGAGTTAACATATCTAAACAGTTACATATGAATAAAATATGTAATTGTTTACTCTAAAAGGGTTAAAATCCCAAAATAATTCAAACTATCTTCATCAATACCAAAGTTATTAACAGTACCTTTCTAACTGAATTATTTAGCCTAGGGCAAGACTAACCATATACAACCACCCTGGAATAAATAATTTCAACAAAAACTATATTCTGCACTCCAACTAATGAAACATCATTTTGATGTCTTTTGACATAGCACTTCTCTCCTGTAAGCGGAAGATCCGTGTACCACCATTAGCCCTCCTCATTCTCCCAACCATATTATGTGGGAGTGTGACGAAGGCACTTATTCCCCTGAGAGAGATATTTATTCTCTTTCACGGGTAAATTGTGATTACTTGCAAAAAATAATTTATACAATGTATCATCTAATCTCATATGTTTTTTGTTTACTCTTTACTCCAGAATTCACTGGTTTCTTTTCTATCTATTCATCTCTTCAGTCCACACAGGTTGATCTGCTCAGTCAGCTCTGCATAACAAAAAGTAAGTCAAAACTATTTGATCTATTGCCATGGCACCACTGAATATACTTTTCCTGAATGTTCAGGGAATAAATGTCCCTCAAAAAAGGACCAAAGCCTTCCGTACTTTCCATAACAAGAAGGCTCACATAGTATGCCTCCAAGAAACACACTTCACCAAAGATTCTACTCCAAAATATATTTCTCCTTTTTATCAACAAATTTACACGGCTTCTGCCTGTACCAAGCAAAGGGGAACTCTAATTGCATTTCACCGATCCACACCATTCACCTTATCATCAGAAATTAAAGACCCAGAAGGTAGATACCTGATACTCATGGGTTATATAATGGATACAGCAATCACGGTGATTTCCTACTACGCTCCTAACAAACAACCTACACCATTCCTCTCACATATATTACAAGTGATTAATACACACAAAATAGGAACAGTGATAATGTGTGGGGATTCGAACCAGGTCCTCCTCCCATTTCTAGATAAATCACCTTTTACACCATCCAAAATAACCTCTAGATTACCTTTTTCTCAACTTCTTTCCAAATACAATCTGGTAGATTCATGGAGAGAAAGTAACCCAATGAAAAAGAAATTCACTTATTTCTCGCACCCTCATCAAACCTTCACCAGAATAGATCATATTTTTCTAACAATAGGAATGATACCAGAAATTATTGCATCAGATATAATTCCGATTCCGTGGTCTGACCATAATGCAGTATACACTACTATAGCCTCAGCCATACCAAAAGCGCATGACCCAACGTGGTATTTACCGGACATAATGCTCAAACACCCACTACATCAGATGGCCATTGAACAAGCTTTAAAGGAATACATATCAATTAATAATACAACAGACATCTCCCCAATAACACTGTGGGAAGCTCATAAGCCTGTCTTGCGTGGTACAATACAAAGACAAATGGCACTATTTAAACGGGAACGCAAAAATCTAGCAAAAAAACTAGAACTCAATTTTAATGCAGCCTACATATCATTTCAAGATAATCCATCTCAGAGTACAAAATCTCATCTGGAAAAATCTAGATTGGAATACGATCTATTTCTCACTGAGTCAGTTGATAAATCCCTCAAACGCTCCAAACACAATTTCTACATGAATACAAACAAACCAGGTACATATTTGGCTCGGGCATTAAATTCAACTAACAAATCTTTCAAACCAATACGTTTGAAATGATCAAAAAATGTTTACACTTGTAATCCAGTTAAAATAGTCCATAAATTTCACTCACATCTCGCAACTTTATACAAGACAAACAATGAATTTAATCCTACAGAGGCTGAATCCTTCTTCGCAAAAATAACCTTACCTGAGTTATCTCAGAATCAAAAAAGCAGTTTGGATGAGCCTATAACTATAGATGAAGTTGCTAACGCCATAAAAGACCTAAAACTTAACAAAAGACCAGGCCCAGACGGCTACTCGGCTTTATACTATAAAACATTCTCAGAAATACTCTCTCCCATTCTCACTGAAACTTTTAACAAACTTCTAGATGGACATTCTTTTCGGCAAGAAACACTAATGGCAATTGTTTGTATGATCCCAAAACCCCTTTCTGATGATACTTCCTGTGTGAATTATCGGCCTATCTCTCTGTTAAACCTCGATATTAAATTATTAGCAAAAATAATAGCAAAACGCCTCAATAGCATTATAGGAAAATTAATACATAGAGATCAAGTAGGCTTCATGCCAAATAGACAGGCAGGCGATAATATACGCAGGGCAGTGTTATTGGCACATATTGCTAAAAAACGGAAAATCCCTTTATGTTTTCTATCTCTCGATATTAAGAGGGCATTTGACACAGTATCCTGGCAATATATGCAATATTCATTACAAAAATTTAACATGGATCAAAGCATTATATAATAAACCCAAAGCCTATATAAAATATGCTGGATACAAATCTGAAGCCTTTAATATCGAAAGAGGTACCCGACAGGGTTGCCCATTATCTCCCTTATTATTTGCCCTTATACTCGAACCCATGGCCCAATACATCAGAACAAACCAAACTATAACTGGCATTGAAGTAGGAGGTATTACACACAAATTATGTATATTTGCAGACGATATATTACTTTTTCTATCATCACCACAGGTCTCTGGTCCTAACTTAATACCAGCTCTTGATGGATTTGCAGCCCTATCCGGCCTTATGATTAATCCTAAGAAATGCCTAGTGCTTAATATTTCACTCACAAACATGGAATTGATCCCGGCTAGGGCTGCACTCCCATTCACATGGGCAGAAAAATCAATCCCATATCTTGGAATTCATTTAACAGCCTCTCATTCTGACTTATTCTCAACCAATTATCCTCCTGTATTAAGACAGATCACAAATCTAATAAAACAATGGTCGCAACTTCCTTTATCCTGGATGGGGAAGATTAATGCAATCAAAATGACTATTCTACCCAAATTGCTTTATCTATTCAGAGTCCTCCCTATTCCAATTCCTTCCTATTTTTTGAGAATAGTACAAAAAAGAGCAACTTCGTTTATATGGGGCTCTTCTAAACCACGTATACCTATACACACACTACATCTTCCCAAAAATAAAGGAGGCCTGGGATACCCTAATTTTACTAACTACTACAGAGCAGCACATTTGGCCAGTCTGTCCAAATACCATGCAAAACAGGAAATCCCATTATGGGTATTTATAGAGGCTTCAGAAAATGACCCTCTATTAATATCAAATTTATTATGGCTTGATCCTAAAGACCGCTTTAAAATTCATAATCCCATAACTAAACACTTCTTATCTCTCTGGGATAAACTAAAAACCAAATATCAGTTACAATCTCCACACAATCCTCTCCTTTCTTTTATCAGAAATCCGGCCTTTTATCCGGCATGGATCTACCCAAATTCTTTTAAAGCTTGGACAACATCAGGCATTCAGACACTAAATGACTTCATAGCATCTAAATCATTCCTTTCATTCCCATCGCTTAGAGAAAAATATGATCTACCAGACTCTGAGATATTTAGATATCTCCAAATCAAAAATTTCTATACACCATTCCTAAAGGGGGATACACCATTATCCCAATTATCCATTTTTGAATCAATCTGTACAAAAGATCCATTTGCTAAAGGTACAATTTCATCACTTTATAATCAATTATATGGAGTAGCAAATCTTAATAGACCCTCTTACTTTCAGAGGTGGGAGGAGGACCTGGGACGAACTTTAGAAGAAACGGACTGGTCTAACATATGGCTCACATCTAAGTCATCTTCACCCAACATCTTAGCACTGGAGACAAATTATAAAGTCCTAACTCGCTGGTACCTTGTACCCGCTAGAGTGGCAAAATATTCACCTAATACCTCAGCTCTTTGTTTTCGAGGATGCCCAGAAATAGGCACATATTTACACATATGGTGGACGTGCCCAGTAATCCAAACCTTCTGGAAGGAAGTCTTCGTGATTGCATCTAAAATATTTAAAAAATAATACAACCAGATCCATATTTAACTTTACTTAATCTAAAACCGGAATGGTTAACACTCTCTCAATTCAAACTTATGATCCAACTAATAACGGCTGCAAAACAAACAGTGGCCAAGGAATGGAAATCTCCTACATTGGTACTAGCAGAAACAATTCACAGAATGAATAATACAATGTCCCATGCTAAGATGGTAGCCATCGATCAAAATCAAATTCCAAAATTTGAAAAACTTTGGCATCCTTGGATAAAACAACAGTTCATGTCAAACTTCAATGACCCTGTCCTGTTGCCATGGTAACAGATTAAATGACTTACAGAGACACCCATTCTAAGGCTTCAAAGAGAACTAAAAAGAATAATAAACTGACGAGCGGGACAACCTTGTGGACCATACCTCTACCTTTCAACCCTTTTTCTTCTTTCTCTTTCCTTTTCTCCACCTTACGATTAAAGCTCATTATCAGAATTTATTTGACCTATATACACTCTACTTGTAAACAATATGTATAGTAGGTATAAACCATTTAAATACCTACAAAAGTAACTAAGGAAATGATATATATCTTTAATTTAGGTTTACGTGAACCCAATGTTTAATATTTGAAATTTCATGATATTTACCTATATAAACCCTACTGTAAAACAATGAGCTTACTTTATAGATCCTTGTAAACTTACTTTATGTATCTTTATAACATTGTATACTCAATAAACTTCTTTTGACAAGGAGAAAGCATCCCTGCACAGGGTGCATTTGCCCAGATGTTAAGAAATTTATCAGTAGTTGGACTGTAAATCATATGCCTTTTTAATACAATGGTATCATATGTGATACCATATCATCATGGTGTTGTGGAAAATTTTATGTTAATGTATTGTCATAAGAGTCTCCCTGTTTCTGTTCTCTCGCAGCCCACTCTAAAGAGAAGGTTAGGTAGTGGAAAACTTCCTGTTGTTTGGAGAGAGGTGTTTGCGGAGAGGAGACATGTCTGCCAGCAAAGGGCCCCTGTGCAATACACAGAACGATCATCTGGTGGGGGTGTGATCGCTCTGCAAAGACATTATCGGTTTAGTGATTGTTTGCTCGTGTCACCCCGGTATGCCTGATTAACATATTTGGGGTGCCATGACGTACACCTGCAGATAATCTCCCATCCATGTGGAACTGTAGTCATCGTTGTTTGGTTAATTGGATGTTGTATTTTGCTGTGTTGTTAAATCCTTATATGGTCATTCACATCCTATGTTCATATTCTGTGAGGTCATATCCTGTGAAGGAAGCGATTGGCTGTTGGGGCCAGGGCTTCCTGTTTGGGATTGCTTTTGTTGTCTTTGAATAAAGAGCCAGGACACTGCTCGGCAGGCAGAGTGATGCTGTGTGGGTTTTTAGGTAAGATGCATTTATTTCATTAGACTAAATTGGTATGATATCATAAGATGGAAATGAGTACTTATTAGCACAGGAGATATGGCTGCGTGCATAGCTAACAATGGTAATATATTTTTTATAAAGGCACAAAGTGAAATAATAAAAAAGTGCCATTATATATAAAAAAAAAAAAAGACACTGTGACAGATTGACACACAATACACACTGGTATCAGTGATCAAAGAGTGTATTGGGCTGTTATTTAATGATACTGCCATTCAGTAACAGCCCTTGATTGGCTGTCCAGGGCTTTCTGATGATGTCTATGACAGAAGCCCTGACTGAAATCTGATCCCATCATTCCAGTGCATACTGGGACCAACTGTAACTGAACTATTACTTTCTGTCTCGAAATTGGGACAGCTAGTAATAGCAAAATACCATACTTTGCCATGGACTTTGCCATGGACTGCCTGTCACAATTATTGCCTGGTAGAAATGGCACTGTTGGCATTGTTGGGGGTTGCAAGTAGCTGGTTTTGCCTACGTGCAAGATAGTCTAGCACAAAAGCCCTGTGTGCATATACTGTGTATATATATAGATATATAGATATATCTATATATCTATATATATAGATATATAGCTAGATATACTGTATATACAGTATATATATATATATATATATATATATATATATATTACAAAAAAACAATAATTTATTCTTTAAAATATGACACAATTATTGAAACTGAGTATTTGAGAAATTAAAATATCCTTGCAGGAGTAGTATTATATTAAAGGCTAGTGAACAAATTATAACTCACGTTCTCCAAAAACTATTTACATTCTTCCTGACTACTTGACTCAGACAGGCCTTATCTCAGTAACTAAAAACAACATCCCAGGAATTCAGTCTATCTCCTTCCCCAACTCTCAAATAAATATTATCTGAGCCCAGCAGTAATGATGGACATGTTAGTTCCGAGAGGGAATAGACCACCAAGCTTTGCCTATTTTAAATACATTTTAGGAGATTTTTGTTTTATATTTCATGTATCCTAACACACTTCTAGTAGGTTTTATATATTAAAACAGAGTACATAAACACATTGTTTATTCTCTACACTTGTACCTCATTTCCACTGAGTGGATCGGTTCGGGTCGGTACAGTTTGAATGGCCTAGAATGGTCCGGTCTATTCTGGTGAGCATTTCCACTGCAAGTGGGACCACAAGGGACCATACAGGGTTTAGAAAAAATGCTAGTGTGATGTCATATTAGTGCGACAAGAAACATAGTTACATAGTTACATAGTAGGTGAGGTTGAAAAAAGACACAAGTCCATCAAGTCCAACCTATGTGTGTGATTATGTGTCAGTATTTCATTACATATCCCTGTATGTTGCGGTCATTCAGGTGATTATCTAATAATTTCTTGAAGCTTTCAATGCTCCCCGCTGAGACCACCGCCTGTGGAAGGGAATTCCACATCCTTGCCGCTCTTACAGTAAAGAACCCTCTACGTAGTTTAAGGTTAAACCTGTTTTCTTCTAATTGTAATGAGTGGCCACGAGTCTTATTAAACTCTCTTCTGCGAAAAAGTTTTATCCCTATTGTGGGGTCACCAGTACAGTATTTGTAAATTGAAATCATATCCCCTCTCAAGTGTCTCTTCTCCAGAGAGAATAAGTTCAGTGCTTGCAACCTTTCCTCATAACTAAGATCCTCCAGACCCTTTATTAGCTTTCTTGTCCTTCTTTGTACTCGCTCCATTTCCAGTACATCCCTCCTGAGGACCGGTGCCCAGAACTGGACAGCATACTCCAGGTGCGGCCGGACCAGAGTCTTGTAGAGCGGGAGAATTATCGTTTTATCTCTGGAGTTGATCCCCCTTTTAATGCATGCCAATATTCTGTTTGCTTTATTAGCAGCAGCTTGGCATTGCATGCCATTGCTGAGCCTATCATCTACTAGGACCCCCAGGTCCTTTTCCATTCTAGATTCCCCCAGAGGTTCTCCCCCCAGTGTATAGATTGCATTCATATTTTTGCCACCCAAATGCATTATTTTACATTTTTCTACATTGAACCTCATTTGCCATGTAGTCGCCCACCCCATTAGTTTGTTCAGGTCTTTTTGCAAGGTTTAAACATCCTGCGGAGAAGTTATTGCCCTGCTTAGCTTAGTATCGTCTGCAAATACAGAGATTGAACTGTTTATCCCATCCTCCAGGTCGTTTATAAACAAATTAAATAGGATTGGTCCCAGCACAGAACCCTGGGGAACCCCACTACCCACCACTGACCATTCCGAGTACTCCCCATTTATCACCACCCTCTGAACACGCCCTTGTAGCCAGTTTTCAATCCATGTACTCACCCTATGGTCCATGCCACATGAGAAACATGAGAAAACATGAGAAACAACAACAATGGAGGTCATCCAGCAGCTCATCGTTTCTCTAGCTGCCTTTTGGTTCTTCATATTTAAAAAACATGCCGCACTGTATGAGAGAAGGTTGCGAGCGGCGATGAGAAACACAGCAGAAAAGAAAACTTCTAGCTTGGGAATGTAGCCAAGAGGAGAAGTACACCTTTGTGAGGCAAAGACAAAGACGGCAGCGCTATAGGGTAAGCAAATGACCCACCTACCTGACACACACTGACCCACCTACCTGACACACACACTGACCCACCTACCTGACACACACACTGACTCACCTACCTGACACACACACTGACCCACCTACCTGACACACACACTGACCCACCTACCTGACACACACACACTGACCCACCTACCTGACACACACACACACACACACACACACACACTGACCCACCTACCTGACACACACACACACACACACTGACCCACCTACCTGACACACACACTGACCAACCTACCTGACACACACACACTGACCCACCTACATGACACACACACTGACCCACCTACCTGACACACACACACATTGACCCACCTACCTGACACACACACACACACTGACCCACCTACCTGACACACACACTGACCCACCTACCGGACACACACACTGACCCACCTACCTGACACACACTGACCTACCTACCTGATACACTCACACACACTGACCCACCTACCTGACACACACACTGACCAACCTACCTGACACACACACACAGACCCACCTACCCGACACACACACACACACTGACCCACCTACCTGACACACACACACTGACCCACCTACCTGACACACACACACAGACCCACCTACCTGACACACACACACACACACTGACCCACCTACCTGACACACACACACTGACCCACCTACCTGACACACACACTGACCCACCTACCTGACACACACACACATATACACTGACCCACCTACCTGACACACACACTGACCCACCTACCTGACACACACACACACACTGACCCACCTACCTGACACACACACACACACTGACCCACCTACCTGACACACACACACTGACCCACCTACCTGACACACACACACTGACCCACCTACCTGACACACACACACACTGACCCACCTACCTGACACACACACTGACCCACCTACCTGACACACACACTGACCCACCTACCTGACACACACACACTGACCCACCTACCTGACACACACACACACACTGACCCACCTACCTGACACACACACTGACCAACCTACCTGACACACACACACACTGACCCACCTACATGACACACACACTGACCCACCTACCTGACACACACACACATTGACCCACCTACCTGACACACACACACACTGACCCACCTACCTGACACACACACTGACCCACCTACCCGACACAAACACTGACCCACCTACCTGACACACACACACACACACACAGACCCACCTACCTGACACACACACACACACACACACACTGACCCACCTACCTGACACACACACACTGACCCACCTACCTGACACACACACACAGACCCACCTACCTGACACACACACACACACACACACAGACCCACCTACCTGACACACACACACACACACACTGACCCACCTACCTGACACACACACACTGACCCACCTACCTGACACACACACACAGACCCACCTACCTGACACACACACACACACACTGACCCACCTACCTGACACACACACACACACTGACCCACCTACCTGACACACACACTGACCCACCTACCTGACACACACACACACACATACACTGACCCACCTACCTGACACACACACTGACCCACCTACCTGACACACACACTGACCCACCTACCTGACACACACACACACAAACACACACACTGACCCACCTACCTGACACACACACACACTGACCCACCTACCTGACACACACACTGACCCACCTACCTGACACGCACACACACTGACCCACCTACCTGACACACACACTGACCCACCTACCTGACACACACACTGACCCACCTACCTGACACACACACACACACTGACCCACCTACCTGACACACACACTGACCTACCTACCTGATACACTCACACACACTGACCCACCTACCTGACACACACACACACACACACACACTGACCCACCTACCTGACACACACACTGACCCACCTACCTGACACACACACACTGACCCACCTACCTGACACACACACACTGACCCACCTACCTGACGCACATACTGACCCACCTACCTGACACACACACACACACTGACCCACCTACCTGACACACACACTGACCCACCTACCTGACACACACACACACTGACCCACCTACTTGACACACACACTGACCCACCTACCTGACACACACACTGACCCACTAACCTGACACACACACACACACACACACAGACCCACCTATGTGACACACACACTGACCCACCTACCTGACACACACACACACACACACTGACCCACCTCAAGGATGACGATATACATTTTTTGATGCCAGGATGAAGTTCTCTCAGGACCTGCAAGCTTCTCAAGTCCCTTTAATGAAACAAAGATACATCAAAAGAGATGGATAGGCCAATACATTGCCAGAATGTAATAAAGCAAAAAAAAAAAAAAAAACAAAGTTAATATTTAGATATTTACACACACTGACACACACACACAGACCCACCTACCTGACACACACACACACTGACTTACGTACCTGACACACACACTGACCCACCTACCTGACACACACATACACACTGACCCACCTACCTGACACACACACTGACCTACCTACCTGATACACTCACACACACTGACCCACCTACCTGACACACACACACACTGACCCACCTACCTGACACACACACTGACCCACCTACCTGACACACACACACACTGACCCACCTACCTGACACACACACTGACCCACCTACCTGACACACACACACACTGACCCACCTACCTGACACACACACTGACCCACCTACCTGACACACACACACACACTGACCCACCTACCTGACACACACACTGACCTACCTACCTGATACACTCACACACACTGACCCACCTACCTGACACACACACACACACACACTGACCCACCTACCTGACACACACACTGACCCACCTACCTGACACACACACACTGACCCACCTACCTGACACACACACTGACCCACCTACCTGACGCACATACTGACCCACCTACCTGACACACACACACACACTGACCCACCTACCTGACACACACACTGACCCACCTACCTGACACACACACACACTGACCCACCTACTTGACACACACACTGACCCACTAACCTGACACACACACACACACACAGACCCACCTACGTGACACACACACTGACCCACCTACCTGACACACACACACACACACACACTGACCCACCTCAAGGATGACGATATACATTTTTTGATGCCAGGATGAAGTTCTCTCAGGACCTGCAAGCTTCTCAAGTCCCTTTAATGAAACAAAGATACATCAAAAGAGATGGATAGGCCAATACATTGCCAGAATGTAATAAAGCAAAAAAAAAAAAAAAAACAAAGTTAATATTTAGATATTTACACACACTGACACACACACACAGACCCACCTACCTGACACACACACACACTGACCCACCTACCTGACACACACACTGACCCACCTACCTGACACACACATACACACTGACCCACCTACCTGACACACACACTGACCCACCTACCTGACACACACACACACACTGACCCACCTACCTGACACACACACTGACCCACCTACCTGACACACACATACACTGACCCACCTACCTGACACACACACTGACCCACCTACCTGACACACACACACTGACCCACCTACCTGACACACATACTGACCCACCTATCACACACACACACACACACACACACACTGACCCACCTACCTGACACACACACTGACCCACCTACCTGACACACACACACACACACACACTGACCTACCTACTTGACACACACACACACTGACCCACCTACCTGACACACACACTGACCCACCTACCTGACACACACACACACACACACACTGACCCACCTACCTGGCACACACACTGACACACACACACACACAGACCCACCTACCTGACACACACACACACTGACCCACCTACCTGACACACACACACTGATCCACCTACCTGACACACACACACTGACCCACCTACCTGACACACATACTGACCCACCTACATCACACACACACACACACACACACACACACACACTGACCCACCTACCTGACACACACACTGACCCACCTACCTGACACACAATGACCCACCTACTTGACACACACACTGACCCACCTACCTGACACACACACTGACCCACCAACCTGACACACACACACACACAGACCCACCTACCTGACACACACACACACACACACTGACCCACCTACCTTACACACACACTGACCCACCTACCTGACACACACACACACACACTGATCCACCTACCTGGCATACACACTGACACACACACAGACCCACCTACCTGACACACACACACACACTGACCCACCTACCTGACACACACACTGACCAACCTACATGACACACACACACACAAACTGACACACCTACCTGACACAGACACACACACTGACCCACCTACCTGACACACACACACACACTGACCCACCTACCTGACACAGACACACACACTGACCCACCTACCTGACACACACACACACACTGACCCACCTACCTGGCACACACACTGACACACACACACAGACCCACCTACCTGACACACACACACACTGACCCACCTACCTGACACACACACTGACCCACCTACCTGACACACACACTGACCCACCTACCTGACACACACACACACACACTGACCCAGCTACCTGACACACACACACACACGCTGACCCACCTACCTGACACACACACTGACCCACCTACCTGACACACACACTGACCCACCTACCTGACACACACACACACACACACACACACACACTGACCCACCTACCTGACACACACACATGCTGACCCACCTACCTGACACACACACACACACACACACACACACTGACCCACCTACCTGACACACACACACACACACACTGACCCACCTACCTGACACACACACACACAAGCTGACCCACCTACCTGACACACACACACTGACCCACCTACCTGACACACACACTGACCCACCTACCTGACACACATACACACTGACCCACCTACCTGACACACACACACACGCTGACCCACCTACCTGAAACACACACACACACACACACACACACACTGACCCACATACCTGACACACATACACACACACACACACTGACCCACCTACTTGACACACACACTGACCCACCTACCTGACACACACACACACACACACTGACCCACCTACCTGACACACACAAACACACACTGACCCATCTACCTGACACACACACTGACCCACCTACCTGACACACACACTGACCCACCTACCTGACACACACACACACACACACACACACACACACACACACTGACCCCCTACCTGACACACACTGACCCACCTACCTGACACATTTACCAAGAATAATGAAAAATGTATATGTTGTATGAATATGTTTTTTTTTTTGTGATCTGTTACCATCTGTGTTTTTATTTTTTTTTTTAGATGCTTCTCCTCTTGTCAAAGCAGCGCTGCGGATCAGTCATTTGGGCTCTCCCCCGTGCCAATGAGTGGTGGGATGTGACTGTCCCGGGATTCACACACACACAGTGGTGCACAATTTCAGAATGTCTGAGGAAACCTTCTCATACCTTTGTACAAAGCTACATCCAGCGATGGAGAAGCAAAACACCAACTTCAGAGCCAGTTTGCCTGTGAGGAAAAGAGTTGCCATTGCACTGTGGAAACTGGCTACCAACAGTGAATACCGAAGTATAGGTCATCTTTTTGGTGTCAGTAAATCATCTGTGTGCTGGTGTGTGCAGGACTTCTGTAAGGCTGTCTGCACATTGCTAGCTTCTGAAATTGTACATTTTCCGGACAGGGAAAAGCTTAAAGACATGGCTGACTACTTTGAGAACAGGTGGGGCCTTCCACAGTGTGTTGGTGCTATTGATGGCTCACACAAACCAGTAGTAGCACCACAAGAATACCACACTGACTACTTCAACAGAAAAGGCTGGCATTCCATCATCCTCCAGGGAGTAGTGGATGGAAAAGGACTGTTCTGGAATGTGAATGTAGGATAGCCTGGGAGTTTGCATGATGCTCGTGTTCTACGATTGTCCACATTTTGGGATTGGGTTGGCCAGGGAGGCCTGTACCCTGTTTGCACTAAGAACATTTGCATGGTGAATATTGGCTATTATGTGCTCGGGGACTCTGCCTACCCTTTACAAAATTGGCTCCTGAAACCATTTCCTGACAATGGCCACCTGACACCAGAACAACAAATCTACAACAAGAAAACTTCCAGTGCACGGGTCGTAGTGGAAAATGCTTTCGGAAGACTTTAGGGTAGATGGCGGTGTCTTATGAAGAGGAATGACAGTGACATTAAACTTGCCAAATCCATGGTGCTTACTTGCTGTGCTCTTCACAATCTTTGTGAAAGTCATGGAGAAGACTTCCACCAGGATTGGAATACATCTTCAGAAGAGCCAGTACTAGTAATAGCAGCACAGGATATGGAAGAAGAGTGCAGTGAAATACGTCAGGCTTTGATGCGGCACCTCAATGTTTAATTTCTTACCATTCATTTTTAAAAGTTTTAATAAAGTATTACTGTATTGTTAATAAAGTGTTACATTAAATCAGACATACTCTAAAAAGTCTCTCATGTTTCTTATTTCACAAAAAAAAAATATTTCTATATATTCTTGAAAGTCAAAAAGTGAAAAATATATTGAAAAATAAGCTTTTTTTACAAAAACGTACTGTCTGGGTGGTGACCTGGGATCACGACTGGCTCCAAGCACTTGAACAAGCTGACCCAGGACACCAAGGAAGGCCTGGTTGAAGGTAGCCAACTGCTCCATCTGCTGCCGGGCGATTTCTGCCTCCTGGCGCATAGCTTCCTGTGCATCCTAATGCAGTGCCTGAAACCGCCTCTCAGAAAGGTTCTCAATCCTTTCCAGCTGCCTTTCCTCTGATGCCCGCATATCCTCCATGACTGTGCGCAGATCCATCTGCAACCGTCTCCTTTCACCTGTAATATACAAAAGACCAGAATAGTTTTTGGAAGCATCAGTCCCACCACTGTAACCCCCTTTCTCATCTACCCCACCAGACTGTACCCCCCCTGCTCTCCTGTCCCACCTCTGTTCCCCCTGATCTTCTGCCCCAACTCTGTTCACCCTGCTCATCTGCCCCAGCAATACACCTCCTTTTACATCTGCCCCACTGCTCTTCTGTCCACTGCTGAACCCCTTCTCATCTGTTCCACCACTGTACCCCCTGCACATCTGCCACACTGCTGAACCCCCTGCTCTTCTGTCCACAGCTGAATCCCCTTCTCATCTGTTCCACCACTGTACCTCCTGCACATCTGCCACACTGCTGAACCCCCTTCTCATCTGTTGCACCACTGTACCCCCTGCACATCTGCCACACTGCCGAACCCCCTGCTCTTCTGTCCACTGCTGAACCCCCTTCTCATCTCTTCCACCACTGTACCCCCTGCACATCTGCCACACTGCTGATGCCCCTGCTCTTCTCTTCCACCACTGTACCCCCTGCACATCTGCCACACTGCTGAACCCCCTGCTCTTCTGTCCACAGCTGAATCCCCTTCTCATCTGTTCCCCCGCACATCTGTCACACTGCTGAACCACCTGCTCTTCTGTCCACAGCTGAATCCCCTTCTCATCTGTTCCACCACTGTACACCCTGCACATCTGCCATGCTGCTGAACCACCTGCTCTTTTATCCACTGCTGAACCCCCTTCTCATCTGTTCCACCACTGTACCCCCTGCACATCTGCCACACTGATGAAACCCCTGCTCTTCTCTTCCACCACTGTACCCCCTGCACATCTGCCACACTGCTGAACCCCCTTCTCATCTCTTCCACCACTGTAACCCCTGCACATCTGCCACACTGATGAAGCCCCTGCTCTTCTCTTCCACCACTGTACCCCCCTGCACATCTGCCACACTGCTGGACCCCCTTCTCATCTCTTCCACCACTGTACCCCCTGCACATCTGCCACACTGATGAAGCCCCTGCTCTTCTCTTCCACCACTGTACTCCCTGCACATCTGCCACACTGCTGGACCCCCTTCTCATCTCTTCCACCACTGTACCCCCTGCACATCTGCCCCACTGCTGATTTATTTTAAGAAAATGCACAATTACAACTTTCACTATATTATATTCATGTCTTACCAGTGTGCTGAGGTGCATTGGGCGTACTCTGTGGTTGGCTACTCTGTGGTTGGCTTGATGAAATAGTACTGGTGCTGCTGAAAGAGGTTGAAGGTCTATCGTTGGAAAAGTTTGACGCCTCATTGTAGACTCTATCACTTGTTTCTGAAAATGCAAATATGGTTATATATATTTTTTAAATGGTTAGCAGAGCGAAATCCTATGTATAATAAAAAAAAACTTACCAAAGGAGTCTATCATGGATTCGAGAATTGCAGTTGCAGAGTTCAGACCTCCCTCCCTGCCTTGGTTTGCTGTCCTATGACCGTAAATGGCGTCCATGGTGTCGTACCACCTCCAAGTACTCCGACTGTTTCCACTATGGCTGTTGTCGTCCTTAAACTTTTTATATTGGCCTTTAAGCTTCTTAAGCTTTGCCCTACACTGATCCGACGTGCGTTCAAATCCCTCGGCTGCCATCCGCTGAGAAATATCTTTATACACCTTTTCATTCCTTACTGATCCATCAAGCTCACTCTGAATAATGCTATCACCTATTATAGTTAGGAAAGTAGATAGTTCCTGAGATGACCAAACCCTGCTGTTGTTTGCAGGCATCCTTCTCCTTTAATTCTCCTTTATATGGAGTTTGTTTGGTGCTTTCCTTTGACATCAGCATAGCACAGCAGAGGGTTTTCTGTCAGCAAATCAGTGGAATGTATCGTGTGAAGCCAGTAGCTACGCCCTAACCAAACCGTTCCATTTTCTATGGCCCCATATCTGAAGCAGGACCCTGAATAGAGCGGTACGGTTCAGTTGTATGGGCCGCTTTCATAATGGAAACACCCAAAATAGCGTACCATACCGAACCGATCCGCTCGGTGGAAACGAGGGATTAGTCTTCTATCTAGTCCCATTCTTTAAACAGCTTCAAACATGTGACCAGAATAATTGTCATGTGTTGGACATTCCCTTACATCTTCCCTTAAGTGATATGGTTGAGGGCCTATTTGGTACTAATAAGGTTTGAATATATGTGCATAATAGGTATAGAGTCTCAATCTTCGTTGCAATCTTTAATCTCGGTGTCTACAGAACTTAGTTATTTTAAATTAAATTAAATTAAATCAAATCAATAAATCAGTTAATTAATCAATCAGTCAAGAATTGCCCTGTGTTTACACAACTTGGTTACATTAATGGCCTTGCTATACCAACATGCACTCTTCTATAGTCAGGCAAACATGAATACTCATACAGACAAGTGGCAAAATTTGGCATTAGGTGTATTTCACATGTTATTATACTTTTGTGTTCAAATTTGAGAACCCCCAATTGTATGTTTGCTATGAGTTCCCATACATATATGTTTTTATTTCCTACCATATTTAGTTTATTATTATTATACAGGATTTATATAGCGCCAACAGTTTATGTAGCACTTTACAACTTGAGGGTAGACAGTACAAATACAATACACATTAATACAGTGGGAATCAGAGGGCCCTGCTTCTTATGCCACGTACACACGGGCGGACTTTTCAATCGGACTGGTCCGACGGACTTTCCGACGAACTTTCGACTGACTTTTGACGGACTTCCGACGGACTTTTGAACGAACGGACTTGCCTACACACGATCACACCAAAGTCCAATGCATTCGTACGTGATGATGTACGACCGGACTAAAATAAGGAAGTTCATAGCCAGTAGCCAATAGCTGCCCTAGCATGGGTTTTTGTCCATTGGGCTAGCATACAGACGAGCGGATTTTTCGATCGGACTCGAGTCCGTCGGAAAGATTTGAAGCATGTTTCAAATCTAAAGTCCGTCAGATTTTCGACTGGAAAAGTCCGCTGAAGGTCCGATGAAGCCCACACACGATCGGATTGTCCGCCGGACTCGATCCGTCAGACAAGTCCGGTCGAAAAGTCCGCTTGTGTGTACGCGGCATTAGAGATTACAATATTTTGAAGCAGGTTTATACATAGGACACTTTAGGCAACTTCTATTGCTTTGAATAGATGACAATGGGACAAGCTTGAGGACATTACCATATATGCACCTACCAGTGCACCAGTGCATCTAGTGTACAAGTGATAAGGAAATCTGCCAGCACATTACACACAGAATTAATTATGGCAAATACAACTCCCCAGCCTCATTATTAACATTACTCAGAAAGGGAGAGCTAAGTAGATCGTTTCAGTCCTGGAACATTCAGAAAGGAGCATGTAAAAAGACAAGTAGCCTTTTAAAATATTGTTTTAAAGGTATGCCATGTAAATAGGAACATGTTACAAATATAAAAAAGTGTCATCCTACTTTGGCTGCAAAGTAGAAACACACTTTAAGTTCTTCAAACATTTAATAAAGTGTAACTAAAGGCAAAATGTTTTTTTTTCATAGAGTAGTGCAGGGTTCTTCAAAATATAAAAAAGGCTTTAGATTGCCCACTTCAAAACTTTCTTGCCATTTCTGTCTGTCCATTGGGATCTGCTTTCATGCTGCTGATGTGTCAGCTATAACTTATATCTTCATTTGTCTATTTGCACAACATTTTCTTTATCTTTTACAGATATTCTCTATTTTCTGCTTCTATTTTAACCTACCTCACTCCTTCCCCTTTTTTTCTAGACAGTGGTGATTTACTCCACACTTAAGGACTGAACCTCTTTTTGACACTTGTTTGCAAGTTAAAATCAGTTGTTTTTTTTTTGCTAATAGTTTTTAGAAAATTATTTAGAACCTCCAAACCTTATATATTTATATTTATATTTATATATATATATATATATATATATATATATATAATTTTTTTTGGAAAAAATACATTTTTGGAATAAAAAAATAAGATAACAGGCAAGTTAGCCCAATTTTTTTCTATATTGTAAAAGATAATGTTACATCTAGTAAATTTATGATTGATTCATGTCACACTTCAAAATTGCGCCCACTCGTGGAATGGTGACAAACTTTGGTACTTAAAAATCTACATTGGCGATGTTTAAAAATGTCTACAGGTTACCAGTTTGAGTTACAGAGGAGATCTAGTGTTAGAATTATTGCTCTCACTCTAACGATCGTGATGATACCTCACATGTGTGATTTGAACACTGTTTTCATATGCGAGCGCGACTTACGTATGCATTCGCTTCTGTGTGTGAGCTTGGCGGGACGGGGCTCTTTAAATTTATTTTTATTTTTTTCTTATTTATTTTACTTTTTTTTTTACACTGTCCTTTTAAAAAAAAAATTGGGGTCAGTTTCATTCCTATTACAAGGAAAGTAAACATCCCTGACAGGACCTCTTAAATGTGAGATCTGGGGTCAAAAAGACCTCAGATCTCACATTTACACTTATGGCCTGTACACACGGTCGGACATTGATCGAACATTCTGACAACAAAATCCATGGATTTTTTCTGACGGATGTTGGCTCAAACTTGTCTTGCCTTGTCTTGTCGGAATTTCCGAACGCCAAGAACGCGGTGACGTACACCACGTACAACAAAACTATAAAAAGGCAGTTCAATACCAAGCGTGGCACCCTTTGGGCTCCTTTTGCTAATCTCGTGTTAGTAAAAGTTTGGTGAGAGACGATTCACGCATTTTCAGACTCGTGGTTTTCAGATCGTTTTTCTGCTGTTCAGTTTGTGCTTGTGGGTTTGTATCTGGTCTTCAGTGCATGCAGCGAGTTCCCATTGACTTGTCATTGTGTTCTTGTCCGTTCGTTACTGATTTTCAGGTCGCTCTTCACAAGCCTTGCTGTTCTTCAGTGCGTTCTGTTACTTCGTTCTGACCAGCTGACCGTTTTCTAGCCATGTTGCATGTACGTACTCATCATAGAGTTCGTGCTGTGTGGGGGCTTGGTGTTGGGGTCCTTACTTTGACACAAGCCTAGTCCATGAACAGGACGAGGAGGAGTTCATGGACCAAGAATTGGTTGCTCCAGCGTGACCAATTCTGTCACATGCCTTTGCTCCGTGAGATCCGTGAGAATAATCCTGACGATTTCAGGAACTTTGTCAGGATGATGGTCCCCTTATATCAGCAGGCAGGATACCTGCATGAGGCAAGCCATCACTCCGGAGCAGAGGCTAGTCGCCACCCTGCAGTACTTGGCGACAGGGAGAAGCCTGCAGGACCTCAAGTTCTCGACAGGCATCTCCCCCCAGGCTCTGGGGATCATTATCCCAGAGACCTGTTCTGCCATCATCCAGGTCCCGCCGAAGGAGTATATTAAGGTAAGATTTATCCTTTAACATCACATTTTATTGTATTTAATGTTTGTTAATATATTGTATTTCTTTCCTCATTCCCTAATTACCATGATTGTAATATGCTGTGAATGTCCCCTTTGTCCTCATGCATGCTGGATTTTTTTCAAATTTGTTTTTTTTGTCCTTCATACAAATTTGCCTTCACTTACCTACCCAGCGTGCTCTCCTGGGCCTATATCCACCTCATCCACTCAATTACCAATGTATTTTGTCAGCTCCATAGTAGTGCTTTACCCTAAATACCCCCTAAAATGTGTAAAAATTTGATTTGTGCTTTAAATTCAGGCAGAGTGCCAGAGGTTGTTTTATTTTTGGGTCCCAAAATCATTTGGAACCCTCCTGCCCCCCAACTGCTATCTCAGCTGATACCAATCCTCTATCTGCTGACTTTGCCAAACCCATACACACTATACCCACCTCTTTTGTGGTCAGATTTCTGGATGAATTCCCCAAAGCATGTAGTGCAAGGGCCTGCCTGAATACTTTCAAATGGTACTGTTTAAAGTTTTTTATCCTATTATTAGCTTGATAGGTAATATCAGAATGTAAAAATGTGCTAAAATGTGTACAGTGTGTATTTATATTTTTTTATTATGACACTTCTTACCTGTCCAGTGGGCTCCCAATAGTGTAAGTAAGGAGGGGCTGGCCAAAGTAATACACATTATTTAGGCATTCATCTCTAAATGAAGTGGAGAGGGTTACCTGTCCAAAACATCTCCCCCCCAAAAATTTTTTTTAAAATGGCCCATGAGAGGGGGGGGAATATGACAGGTGGACCTTATACATTTGTCTTTAAATACTCCCTAAAATAAATGTTATACTGATGTTGGCCAAGAATGTTTGTGTCTAATCTGCTTTCAAAGTTTATGTGCAAAATGATTAATTTATTTTTCTTGTTTGACACCACAGATTCCTTCCAACCCACAGGAATGGCAGACTGTGGCCTCCCACTTTGCCCAGCGGTGGGACTTTCCTAACTGCGTCGGGGCAATTGATGGGAAACACATCCACATCGTCCCACCACCCAATTTGAGGTCATACTATTACAACTACAAGGGGTTCAATAGTATTGCGATGTTGGCGGTGGTGTCGGCTACTTATGAGTTCCTGTATGTGGACGTGGGGAAGAATGGCCAGATGTCAGATGGTGGAGTCATCGCCCACACAGAGTTTTACAGGCGTCTCCAGAATGGCAGCTTGGGCTTGCCACCTCCAGAAGACAATGCGGAAGGACTCCCATTTGTCTTTGTTGAGGATGAAGCATTTGCGCTGGGGGACCATCTTATGCGGCCATTCCCTATGAGGACCCTCACCCCGGACCAGAGAGTTTTTAATTACCGCCTGGCCAGAGCCAGAAGAGTGGTGGAGAACACATTTGGAATAATGGCTAGCCGGTTCCGCCTATTTCTTACACAGATACACATGGCAGAATATAAACTCAATCACATCATCCTGGCTTGCTGTGTTCTCCACAACTTTTTAAGGAGAAATTCTTGGAACTATGCTGGCTCAGTTGGGCCTGAGGCCGGAATTCATATTAATGAACCAACCCTGACGGCGCTTGAAGCTGGCCGTCCTGGCTTGCCCCCCCCCAGAGTGCCCGCGAGGTCTGTCTAAGATACATGGAATACTTTGCGGGTAGGGGGGCCATCAATATGCCAGACAATGTCTGAGACATTTTTTAAATAAAAATATATTTTAAACTGAACAAATATTTGCTTTGATTTACTGCTTGGCTTTCTTTTAGCTGACTATGACTGAAATTTGGGAAGTCCTGAAAATGGTGTGATTGTGTAAAATTAAAAAGCACTGTTGGGTGTTATTTACTAAAGGAAAATACACTTTGCACTACAAGTGCACTTGAGGCTGCACTGAAACTGCACTTGTAGTGTAAAGTGGATTTGCCTTTAGTAAATAACCCCCATTGCCACTGAAAACACCAACTTTACTACAAAAAATGCTTTTGAGCATTGAAAGAAGAAGCCACACATTGTTGATTCTCAATCTTTTTAATCAAAGCACAATCACATGTGCATTTATAAAAGGTTTTTAGAACAAACCAACATGTTTGTTGTATAACAATTTTTTAGGTCACAAAAAAAGTAGAAATTGCTTTTTAAGGTAAAACAGGCATGTTTAAAACCAAAAAGAAATACACAACTCTGGAACTTACAAAGTTCAACTTTTATAGAAAGTGAAGACAATATCAGACATGAGTATTTATAAACTGTGTTTGATATTGAGTTCAGCAGATGGGGTGAAGTCAACCCTGGAAAAGTCAAATTTTGAAGATGCACACAAATTGCCTAATGTCAACATGTGCTAGCTGCCATCATGGGGTATCAATGGACGTGTTTTGTAGGTGCAACCCCTTCCTCTCAGCTACTTTATTATTGAGGAAGGGGTTGCACCCCCAAAACGCGTACATTGATCTCCCATGATGGCAGATAGTACACGTTGACACAGTGGGTGCATCTTCAAAATTTGGCTTTTCTATAATATGTCACAAAATTGTCACAAAATTGTCAGAAAAAAAACACAATCACAAAGCAAAAATAAGTTAGGGATTTCTAGGGGTTTTAAATTCTCCCTAAAACTGTCAGCGAAATTTGGTTGTACGCAAAGCACACAGCCAAATCGCCTGTTTCTAATCATAATAACAATTTCATCTAATGATATAAATGCATCTCACCTTTTGATCGTATCCATCCTCTGGTGTGTGCCCCATCCAGCCAACTAGACAAATAATCACATCCTCATGCTTCCAGTTCCAAAAACACGCTGCCAGCCAGCCTCCCTCAGCTGTCTGCGTGAGCCACTTTATTAGCATATCAATAGGAGGTCCCGACGCTCGAGGGTTCGGCCTCCAACAGCCAAACACACCTCTTACAAAGCTTGTGACCTCACAGGATATCAATGACCATATAAGGATTTAACAACACAGGAAAATGCAACAACCAATGAACAATGACTACAGGAGTCTTATGGGTGTGTCTGAGCAGAGACAGGGTGCATGTATGTTTTTAGAAGCCACATGGCTTTCAAACATTAACCCTGTCGCCAACCAGAACCCAAAAGACTCCCGTATTTCCATTGATAGAAATCCCTATTATACATTGTTCCAGAAAACAATGTATACCTGGATTATTCTACTGTCTTTGTGGACGAGAGATTATCGGCAGGCGTACACTCATTGGGCCACAAATGTGTTGATCAGGCACACAGGGGCAACATGAGAGCACACTCGTTAAACTGATAATGTCTTTGCAAAGCGAACACATCCCCACCAGACGATCGTTCTGTGCATCGCACAGGGGCCCTTAGCTGGCGGACACGTCCTCACTCCACAAACATTTCTCTACATCCCCAAAGAGCTTTTCACTACCAAACGGATCTCAACCAGCGTTGGTCTGCCCCAGTCAGCTATTAGAGCGGGCTGTGATTGAACACACACTGGGAGACTTATGACAATATATTATTATAAAATTTTCCACAACAAAACAATGATGTTCTTCATTTTGTTTTAAACATCATTGATGTTTTGCTTGATGTTTTCCAAGTCCCTATTACACCCCAATATCTCCCCGATCAGAATCTGGGCACTTTCACTGGTGAAATGACCTGCATCCATAACATCACGATCACCGAAAATATTAAAAAAAAAAACCACACCACGTATTATAAATATGCCGGCATTCATCTCTTACCTTAGCCTGAGGTCGCAGACACTCACCTGTTGTGGTGACTATTTCCACAACGTCTCTCTCCTCCTCCTCTGGTTGGGTTTGGGGGATTTCCACTTCTTCATGAGGTGGGGGGTCCGTTGTCTCCTCTGATGAGTGGTGTCCTCCGAGTCTTTCCTCCCATATGTTAAAAAAATAGGTATACTTAGCACACAGATATTTGATGGCAGAAATAGGAATATGAAACATTGCTTGGAAGTGGGGTACAATTGTCTATTTTGGCATAGTTCCAAGATGAAGAAATATTTTTTTTCCTTTGTCAAGCTTGAATACTTCCCTGTTTTGTACGAGCTTCACAGATGGGGTCACCCCTATAGTATACTTCTAAATCAAAAAAAATACTGCGCTATCCCTCAAATTAACCTTCAAATAGTGTATCTGTGAAAAACAAACATTTTTTGCTGCTGCAACCACAAATGTGAGACAACCCCCACCTCAAAATAGCTATGTAGAATAGGCTGCGCTGCCTAATAAGTGAACGTGATCGTGATGAATTAATATGACCATACCAACACAATCCTAATGGTGAAAAACATTAAATATATATTGAATAAAAATGCGAACAAAGCAAATGAATGATGGCTGGTAAACAGTATAAGTTTGAGTCCACAAACTGCAAGATTCCAGTAGTGGATATAACATAGATAAAAACTCAGATTCAAGGACCAGGTGATGTTAATAAGTCCATACAGTCAAAAAACAGTCCTTATTGGAAGGAAAAAACACTTTTCTGATAAAGAAAGAAAGCACCAATCTTCAAACAGAGTGAAGCATGCACAAAACTGTCTCCCCGGGGAGCGTGATGATAAAGGAAGTTCCTCCACCTCAGACAAAAACGCCCCTTACCGGATTGACAGATCTCCTGTCACAGAGATCGTGCGAGCAAGTGGCTGTGTCCCCCAGCCACTGGGTCTCTGTTATGAACTGTCTCACAGGTCCCCACTCAGGAGTTCCACTGGATTGGGGTATTAACGCTCAAATCCCAAAAGCAAATATGAAAAGAAATACTCCATAGCGTGATACAGTTTACGTTAATGTAAATAAAGGATAATAAGAAATGCACTTACAGTGTATCTGGTTAAAAAACGCCTCTAAAAATGATGCCTCTAAAAACAATGTAAGCCGGCCGGCTCGCAGCTGCTGCCCATGTCTTCCGGGATCAGCATGGTGTGGTGGTGACCTCAGCACGCCGCTCCTCCCTACGCCGTTTCGACAAATCTGTCGTCTTCCTGGGGACGCCAACCCACTTCATAACAGAGACCCAGTGGCTGGGGGACACAGCCACTTGCTCGCATGATCTCTGTGACAGGAGATCTGTCAATCCGGTAAGGGGCGTTTTTGTCTGAGGTGGAGGAACTTCCTTTATCATCACGCTCCCCAGGGAGACAGTTTTGTGCATGCTTCACTCTGTTTGAAGATTGGTGCTTTCTTTCTGTATCAGAAAAGTGTTTTTTCCTTCCAATAAGGACTGTTATCTGACTGTATGGACTTATTAACATCACCTGGTCCTTGATTCCGAGTTTTTATCTATGTTATATCCACTACTGGAATCGTGCAGTTTGTGGACTCAAACTTATACTGTTTACCAGCCATCATTCATTTGCTTTGTTCGCATTTTTATTCAATTTATATTTAATGTTTTTCACAATTAGGATTATGTTGGTATGGTCATATTAATTCATCACGATCACGTTCACTTATTAGGCAGCACAGCCTATTCTACATACCTATAGTATACACTGGAGCACCTGTGTGGGGCCCCTAATAAAAAGGGTGTTCTGGTGTCCCACACTAGTGCTCCAGCGTCCAGATGTGTAAACAGCTGCTGAGTGTCCTCTCCTTACACAGAATCTAGTTTGCATTTCATTCTAGTTACAAACCCAGGCCATGAAGTAGGCCATAAAAAATGTCTTGAACTGCATCTGGACAAAACATGGTGTTTTATTGGCCGAACGAACAATGTTTCCTACATACGAATAATATGTCCAGGAACATGAAAGTTGCCATTTTAAACTGTACAACAGTAAAGAAAAGCACATGGAGCAGCACGAACGTAATAAGAAATGAAGAATAGGAACACAGGACAACTACTTACTTTTTTGCAGCACTCTCCTGATCCTTCTATACTGATCATGATCCCTGACTTTGAGGTCCGACCACTGCTTCCTCAGTTGATCCTTGGATCGACATACCCCAAAATTACGGTGCAGACTCTTCACAACTTTCGCCATGATCTTGGCCTTTCTGACATTTGGGTTTGGGTAAGGTCCATACTTCCCATCATAGTCAGCCCTTTTTAATATGTCAACCATCCCCACCATCTCTACAAAGGACATATTTGATGCCTTAAATCTTCTCCTCCGGGATCGTGACGTTTCTGGCTCTGGCCTTTCCTCCTCCTCCTCGTTGCTGCTATTAGCACGCACCTATTGTGTCTCCGCCATGTGCTCTTCCCCACTGCTCCAAACGAGAAGGGGCGGGGAATAGACTAGAAAGAAAGTCTGGGGCGGGCGGAGTTTCATGCATGCGCAGTGTATATAAAGCGTAACACGCGTGCGTGGTACGTACGATCTGTGAGCGGAGGAAGGAGTATAGGAAGCGCCGATCGTGATAACGAAGGTAACATTTAAAATTGGGCCTATACTGCTTATAGATTGAGGCCTATATTGGGACAAGATTAGGAGACTTGAGCCTGACATGAGGGTTTGTCTTGTGTATTGCAGATAAAATGGATGGCTTCAATAACTACAACTTCCTCCCCCTGTTCATAGACAAATACAGGGAGCTGCCCTGTCTGTGGCAGGTCAAACACCCGCATTATAATCCTAAACTAAAGAGGCAGGCAGCGCTGGAGAAACTGCTGGAGTTGGTGAAGCCGGTGGTCTCCACAGCAACCATCCCCTATTTAAAAGCCAAAATTGGTGGCCTGAGGAGCACTTATCTTAGGGAGCGCAAGAAGGTCCATGATTCCCAGAGATCCGGAGCTGCAGCAGATGACGTTTATGTCCCCAGGCTGTGGTACTATGAGAGACTGCGATTTCTGTCAGACCAGACTGAAGTCAGGGAATCCCTCTCAACCCTTCCTTCCACTTTTCCTTCCACCCTATCTTCCACCCCAGCTGAGGCTTCTGATATCCAACCTGGGACTTCCAGCCAGGAAGAAGTGGAGGAGCCCAGCTTGAGTCAGGTATAGCATTGTTCTACAGATTTCTGGTCAATAAATTAATGATGTTAACTATTATTCAATTTGCAACAGTCATGAGATGAAAACTGTGTGTGATTGATGAAGAAAAAAACTAAAACTATGTCCCTTTTTCATATACAGGAAGACCTCAGCCAGAAGGAGGCTGTGGAATGTGGCACACAGGAGGAGGCTCTGGAATGTGGCAGCCAGGAGGAGGCAGGGTAAGTGGCAGCCAAGAGGAGGCCGGGCCCAGTAGGAGCCTCACAGAATCCCAGGTTCCTCCCCTCCGCCTTCCAAACAAAAGACCCAAGAAGGGGAGTAACGTGGAGGATTCAGCACTCAGGCTGATTCAGGAGGGTTCTGCGTCCCTCAGAGACACCCCCACTTGTGAAGAGACCTTTGCCTGCATGGCTGCCACAAAACTGCAGGACATGCAGGAGGGCCAACGCCTCATGTGTGAGGACATCCTTTATAAAACATTAAGTAAGGGGGTGAGGGGCAAAATCACACCCAATACCCACCTGTGTGAGTTGCATCATCCTCCTCCTCCTGCCACAACTCCACCACCACAGACACAGTGTGGAAGGAAGACAAGAAAGTGATTGCCTGGGTTCAGTCTGGTCTGACAAAAGATGCAGGCTCTTGTATGACCACAGCCTGGGGACATACATGTCATCTGCTGCTGTTTATGATCTCTTGGACTTCTGGACCAGATTGTACTCCCTTATATATGGACTCCTCAGGCCACTAATTTTGCTGGGAAATAACTCATGTGTGCCCTGGGGGTCAAAGGCTTTGCCAATTTCTGCTGTTTCTCCAGCGTTGCCTTTCCTCTTTCTTTGGTTAGGATCCCTTAATACATTTTTGGTTTGTTTTATTATACTCGCCTATGTGTGTTTTCCTTCAAAAAGGACAGTTTGTTTGTGAGGAGGCAGGTACATTTCAAAAATACAATGTGAAATTACCAAGAGACACCAACACCAAGCAACCTCCTTGAGATTAAATAATACAAGATAATAATGGTGTTGTGGTAACTTGACACACAAAACACACCCAAAACTATTCTGGAGTAAAAAATAAATATATACAAAAAATAACAGGGGATCAGGAAAAAAAATTCTAAAAACATCCAAAAATTATTTTTTTTTTGGGAGATGTGACAAATAAAAATATTATATTCATGAAATCATGATAAATAATAAAGAAAGAAGTTTGTGAGAATTCTGTGTGAATATGAGCAGCAAATCAACTTCATTCTTCTAGTATTATAAAGAAGAAGAGAGTGCGATGCATTAAACAATTTAAAACATTGCAGCGTGACGAAAGTGCTATATCCATTACGAAAAGTGATCTTGCGGCAAATCCCCCCGCAGAGACCACTTTTATCTTGAAGAGAACCGCACGCCATTGCTGAAAATACCAGGGTTATGGCAGCTAGCTGCTGCCATAACCCCGGTATTTAGCGCCAAAGTACTGACGTACAGTTGCGGTGACTTGCGTGAAGTGGTTGTGATTGTAAAGGCTTGTTTTTTGGTTTTTTTTAAATAACAAACATGTCATACTTACCTCCTCTGTGCAGTTGGTTTTGCACAGAGCAGCCTGGATCCTCCTCTTCATGGGTCCTTCTTCGCTGCTCTTAGCCCCTCCCTCCTTTAAGTGCCCCTCAGCCAGCAGCTTGCTACAGGGGGCACCCAAGCCGAGTCAGAGCTCTGTGTATCTATTCAGACATGGAGCCCCGACCTGGCCCCACCCCCTCTCACTGAGTCAGCTGTCTGACAGCCGTGGGAGCCAATGGCGCCACTGTTCTGTCTCAGCCAATCAGGAGGAGTGATCTGGGTGGCTGAGGGGATCGTGGACATCGCTGGGGAGAGAAGGGGCTCAGCTAGGTAATTAGGGGGTGCTGGGAGGGCTGATACACACAGAAGGTTTTTTTTATCTTAATGCATAGAATGCATTAAGATAAAAAAAAACCTTCTGCCTTTACAACTCCTTTAAGCTATTACCCTATTTCCTTTTATACAAACCATCAGATTCTTGAAAAAAACAATTAATCTACACTGGCCATGTGATATAGCAAGAATCTAATTGAGTACTAAGCTACAGCGTCTGCAAGTTTGTTGGAATTGCAAAATGGTTCAAGGTCCAGATGACAGTGAAGACAAAAATGTTCTCAAGTGTTACTGGCAGCAAGCCCCATTTAGCTAGGGAGCTTCTAATGGTCTTTGAATGATGTGTCACAAGTAGGGATGAGCCGAACACCCCCCAGTTCGGTTCGCATCCAGAACATGCGAACAGGCAAAAAATTTGTTTGAACACGCGAACACCGTTAAAGTCTATGGGACACGAACATGAATAATCAAAAGTGCTCATTTTAAAGGCTTATATGCAAGTTATTGTCATAAAAAGTGTTTGGGGACCTGGGACCTACCCCAGGGGACATGTATCAGTGCAAAAAAAAAGTTTTTAAAATGGCTGTTTTTTCGGGAGCAGTGATTTTAATAAAGCTTAAAGTGGAACAATAAAAGTGAAATATTCCTTTAAATTTCGTACCTGGGGGGTGTCTATAGTATGCCTGTAAAGTGGTGCTTTTTTCCCGTGTTTAGAACAGTTCAAGAGCAAAATGACATTTCTAAAGGGAAAAAAAAGTAATGAAGTAATAGCGGTATCGGCTATAGTGAATTGTCTATGGGAGAAATCAAAAGTGCTAATTTTATGGGCTTATATGCAAGTTATTGTCATAAAAAGTGTTTGGGGACCTGGGTCCTACCCCAGGGGACATGTATCAATGCAAAAAAAGTTTTAAAAATGGCCATTTTTTCAGGAGCAGTAATTTTAATAATGCTTAAAGTGAAACAATAAAAGTGTAATATTCCTTTAAATTTCGTACCTGGGGGGTGTCTATAGTATGCCTGTAAAGTTGTGCATGCTTCCCGTATTTAGAACAGTCTGACAGCAAAATGTAATTTCTAAAGGAAAAAAAGTAATTTAAAACTACTCGTGGCTATAAAGAATTGTCGGTCCGACAATACACATAAAAGTTCATTGATAAAAACGGCATGGAATTTCCCCACAGGGGAACCCCGAACCAAAATTAAAAAAAAAAAATGCGTGGGGGTCCCCCTAAATTCCATACCAGGCCCTTCAGGTCTGGTATGGATATTTAGGGGAACCCCGCGCCAAAATTTAAAAAAATGGCGTGGGGGTCCCCCTAAATTCCATACCAGGCCCTTCAGGTCTGATATGGATATTAAGGGGAACTCCGCGCCAAAAATGTAAAAACAAATTGCGTGGGGTCCCCCCAAAAATCCATACCAGACCCTTTTCCGAGCATGCAACCTGGCAGGCTGCAGGAAAAGAGGGGGACGATAGAGCGCCCCCCTCCTGAACTGTACCAGGCCACATGCCCTCAACATTGGGAGGGTGCTTTGGGGTAGCCCCCCAAAGCACCTTGTACCCATGTTGATGGAGGGAAGGGCCTCATCCCCACAACCCTTGCCTGGTGGTTGTGGGGGTCTGCAGGCGGGGGGCTTATCAGAATCTGGAAGCCCCTTTTATCAAGGGGACCCCCAGATCCCAGCCCCCCCAGTGTGAATCGGCAATGGTGTACCCCTACCATTTCACAAAAAAGTGTCAAAAAGGTTAAAAAACACAAGAGATGGTTTTTGACAAGTCCTTTATTAATGACTTCTTCTTTCCGCTTCTTCTTTCTTCTGTGTTCTTCTTCTTCCTCCATCTTCCTCTTCTCCATCTTCTTCTTCTCCATCTTCTTCTTCCTCTGCTCTTCTCGTCCCGCAACTTCCTCCGGCTTCTTCTCCGCTCCGTCCACACGATCCGCCTCAGTGGGAGTCTTCACCCGTGTGACGCTTCGGTTCTTCTGACACTTCTTATATAATGGAGGGCGGGGCCACACGACGCACGTGGACTTTACGGGGAATTCCCTGTGGCTTTCCCTGTGTTTCAGAGGAGGGCGGGGTCACCGGGTGGCTCCGCCCTCCATTATATAAGACGTTTCAAAAGAACCGAAGCGTCACACGGCGGAAGACTCCCACTGAGGCGGATCGTTCGGACGGAGTGGAGAAGAAGCAGGAGGAAGATGTGGGATTAGAAGAGCGGAGGAAGAAGAAGATGGAGAAGAAGAAGATGGAGGAAGAAGAACACCGAAGGAAGATCAGACAAAAGAAGATGAAAGAAGAAGAAATTAATAAAGGACTTGTCAAAAACCGTCTCTTCAGGTCTAGTATGGAATTTAGGGGGACCCCCATGCATTTTTTTTTTAATTTTGGTTCATGGTTTCCCTGTGGGGAAATCCCATGCCATTTTTATCAATGAATCAATGAACTATGTGTATTGTCGGATCAACAATTCATTATAGCCGCAACTTCGCAAGTAGTTTTAAATGACTTTTTTTCTTTACAAATGTAATTTTGCTGTCAGACTGTTCTAAATACAGGAAACATGCGTCGCTTTACAGGCATACTATAGACACCCCCCAGGTACGAAATTTAAAGGAATATTACACTTTTATTGTTTCACTTTAAGCATTATTAAAATCACTGCTCCCGAAAAAAACGCCATTTTTAAAACTTTTTTTGCATTGATACATGTCCCCTGGGGCAGGACTCATGTCCCCAAACACTTTTTATGACAATACCATGCATATAAGCCTTTAAAATTAGCACTTTTGATTTCTCCCATAGACTTTTAAAGGGTGTTCTGCCGCTTTCGAATTTGCCGCAAACACCCCAAATTGTTCGCTGTTCGTCGAACTGGTGAACAGCCAATGTTCGAGTCGAACTCATGTTCGACCTGAACATAAAGCCCATCCCTAGTCACAAGGAGACCTAACTGAGCCGCAAATGGTTCAGCCAGACTTTAGGAATTCACCCAAAGATTGGATAAGGGCAATAGTGGCTCTTTGCATGTTCACTAGAGTTATAAATTAACAGTCCAGTTGTGATTAACAAATATGACACCTGATCACCAGCAGCACAGAAAAACTGACAGTAGTTGGGCAAAGAAATCAAGTTAAGCAAAAACTGTGCAAGGACCTAAATGAAGAAACAGGGACAGAGCTGACGTCAAGCTTAGTTTTATAATGAGAGACATTCTACCTGAGGGGGGGGGTGTTAGAAATGACATTTTGGTCTAGATTGAGTCATGGTCAGGATCTATGAAGCAGGTAAAAGAAGGAAGGAGCTGTATGGAGCTAACCAAAGTTTCCAATAATATGAAAACCAGTGAGAATTGAAATGTGAGATGGCAACAGGGTAGAAAAAATAGGAATTTTTGGCGTTAATGGCCATAAGGATGGTGGAACACTTAACAAATTCAGGGATGTAAAAGTTAAGGGCAGGCATGGGGCGCCTAATGCCCATGACCTAATTTACTCTTATTAGGATAGCTGGTGATGGTGTATTAACAGATAGGAAGTGACAATTACCTAAATATTACAGGAGGGAGTCATTTCTCCAGCTGCTACACTAGCTGTAACAGCTATTGCAATAGCATTATACTACAAAACTCAACAAGATATTCAGCGCTTGCCTTTGTACCATCCTCTTCTTCTTCGTACAATCACTTGTTATACATTATGGAGGTATATTTGTTTGGGAAGTAAAAACGCATGAGTTTTTTTGCACTGTTGGTGCTGGTGTGAGCATTTCCACTTCTGTAAAAAAAGATAAAAAATTAGCAGTGGATATATTTAATGACCTCCCTCTTCTTTTGGGAAACAATCAGCCAATGCAGCATTGTAAGTTAGGACAAACTGTCAAGATGATTGCAAAAAATGACACTGCAATAAACTTTTATGTGTTCTTTTCATCCCTATCTTCTCTCCTGGAAATAAGATGGTGAATGTCACTTGTGTATATAGTATTCTATGGCTAGGTTTTATTCTTTCCTTAGTTCTTTCCTGAACTGTTCAGCACAATCATTCATTTGTAGATGTATAGTAATAGTGGTTTTTAAAAATGTTCCATGATACTTTATTTTTTTTTTTTTACCTCTAATGTCTCTTTCCTTTCAAT
The DNA here is from genome assembly GCF_042186555.1 of Aquarana catesbeiana. Classification (NCBI taxonomy): domain Eukaryota; kingdom Metazoa; phylum Chordata; class Amphibia; order Anura; family Ranidae; genus Aquarana; species Aquarana catesbeiana. The sequence continues at coordinate 154,568,300 of NC_133334.1, read as the reverse complement.
TAAGCATATGTACTAGACACTAATGACCAGCAGCCAGGAATGCTCCAAATCGTTTATACTATTCAGTTCATGTTATTAATGTCATTGACACTCAAGCAGAATTTTACTAATCTCAACATCTTTTGTTTCATGAGCAGTCACCATCAATTTAGTCACTATCCTCAGAAGTCTAGACACCTACAATAAATTTGAAAGCTTGGCAGGGACATTTTCAACAGTGTAAGAAGCTGTGGTCTTTGATATTTGTTAATTCTTTCTTGTTACTTGATATTAGTTGTTGTCCTTATGGTAAATGATGCCACAAAGGGCTCCCAACCAGTTAGTAAAAAAGACATTGGAAGTGAGGCAAAGCACAAACTTAGACAGCTTGGCAAGAATGACAAGCTTAATGCGTGAATGTTTTCATAGTGGAAATGGTATCAGATATAAAACTGAGGTATGGCTTCTCAGTAGCCTCCATTTTGAGAACCACAAACATAAGAAAAATTGATTGTCAAGATATGCTTTGTACCCATCTTATTATAGATCTCCTTAAGTAAGCATTTAGTAGAAGTGATTAGCTGAACTTAGATCAGTGGGGGGTTCGCCAAACTTCAAAGAAGTTTGGATGCCAAACCCAAACCCCATTGAAATCAACGGGAGTGGAATCTGTCAAGTTTAAAATGTAAAATGCACATTTTCTGGGCTGATATGCAAGGGAGTGTAAAGAAAATAGTATGGGGGTGGACTTAGACCTAGGGCAGGGGTCTCAAACTGGCGGCCCACCAGCTGTTGCAAAACTACAAGTCCCATGAGGCATTGCAAGGCTGACAGTTACAAGCATGACTCCCACAGGCAGATGTATGATGGGGAAGTTTTGCAACAGCTGAAGGGCCGCCAGTTTCAGACCCCTGCCCTAGGGAACAAGTATCAATACAAAAAATAATAATAATTAATTCCATTTGGCCATGAGCAGTGATTTTTTTTGCACTGACATTTACAAAGAAAAAACATTTATAAAATTGCCAGCAACTAACTTTGACAGCTTTCACTTCTTTGTTTAAAAGAACTCTCCATGGGGTCTTCTATGTATTTTTGGGGACATTTGGAAAGGTCTGTGTTTTTTTTAAGAACCGGGCAATGAATGTCCTTTGTCATTAACGTAAACTGATTTATTTTTTGTTCTGTGCGATTGTCATTTTTGCTGCACACCCAACAGCTAAAATGGAAAAACATTGCATAGAGTCCCCCCAAAATGCAAACCAGACCATTTGATTCTAGTATGGATAACTAATCTCTAGTTAGTAGTACAATTATATCTCTAATCCCTAATGTATAGTAATTCCTCCTCCTCCTTTACCTCTTATTACGTGAACCAAAAGTGCTAGCCAGAAGTAGAAATAGCAACTTTTATTACAGCTTATAGAACTCCATAGTTTCTTGAGTCTGCAAACTGGGCTTCGATAAATTATTTGCCAACCAGGTGCTCTCTTTTGATTCAGCATACTTTCTATATGGTAAGTCATCAGTCACAAAAGATCACACACATTTATCCAAGCAGTTTTCAAGAAACCTACCTACAAACATTTTTGAGGCCTGCAAAACAGTTGAGCTAAATTTTAAACCAAAAAGGTGCATCCTATATTAAGGGATAAGGCTGGCAAAGTGACATTTGATTATAGCTGACTAACTTTTGTTACTTTATAGTTATTTTACTGACTGGAATTGTTACTTTTGGCCTTTGTTGAAGTTTTCCTAGCTTTTGTTTTAAAATTATCATTAGCAAGTAGTTCTTTGGAGTATAACTGCACATTAAAAAGCGTTGTTTTTGTACTGTACATCATTGCATTTGGTATAAGTATGGTGGGAATAAATACTAGCAAATACTAGCAAAATAAGCATCAGTCCCATGTGGGAGGCAGTGAGAATATACCTGCAGCTGGCAAGAGGAGAGGCACAAGTGAGTGCTCATCCTCATCCTGCCTACTTGGACAATAGCACTGTTGAAGTGTGATGGCTGCATTATGATCCTGGAAGAGTAGAAGAACAAGATAACATAGTCCTGGTTGCACTGGAAAGTGATATTCACAGTACTGTAATGTGGAAGTGACCAATATGATGCAACCACAACTTTTATTCCATAACAGGTGTAAAACCTTGGGATCACTGATTAAAACAGATTTTAGTTTGGTACCAAAAATAGGAGCAGAATATTTTCCAATTCGCAAGATAACTGATGACTGCAGTTTAGAATAAGAAAATGGCTGGTGATGTCACAAAGAACAATGCAAAGAAATGGCTGAAAGAAAGATTTATTTTTGAAATTAGGATTTGGTAATATAATTATTAAGCTAGACCATGAAGAGGGTGGTAAAGAAAAGACTGGGAACCTAATATTGTGTATAAATGAAGCACTTGACATATGACACCACTCAGCTAAGGGAAGAAAAGAGTGTGACCAGGAATACATTGTTCAGAAAATGTCTCATGAAGGGGCATGAAGTGAAATGATTAATGGATGTATTTCTAGTCAAAAAGCAAATATATTTACTAATTAGAGATGGGCCAAACACCCCCTGTTCAGTTTGCACCAGAACCCCCGAACAGAGAAATAGTTCTGACCCGAATGGAGAACCCTATAAAAGTCTATGGGACCCAAACTTGAAAAATAAAAAGTCCCCATTTTGAAGGCTTATATGCAAGTAATTGGACATAAAAAGGGTATGGGGGGGTCCGAGTACTGCCCTGGAGGACATGTATCAATGCGAAATAATGTTTTAAAAAATATTGTTTTTACAGGAACTGTGTTTTTAATGATCCTTAAAGAGCAACAATAAAAATTAATTTAAATATAGTGCCTGAGGGGTCCCCTTAGACTGCTTGCTGCTGCCTGTTGCAGAAAAACTGACATTTCTAAAGAAAAAAAAATGATTGAAATGATATTTAAATTGCCAACAAAACAATAACACTGCCGGCAATACCTTTTTTTTTTTTAAATGGAGTGTGGGTTCCCCTATTCCATACCAGGCCTTTTGGGTCTAGTATAGATTTTAAGGGTAACCCCACCCAAAATTTAAAAATAAATGGCGTGGGGTCCCCCCCAAGATCCATACCAGACCCTTATCTGAGCATGCAACCCTGCAGGTCAGGAAAGGGGGTGGATTGAGTGAGCACCCCCCCAAAACATACCAGGCCACATGCCCTCAACATGGGAGGGTGGGTGCTTAGGGGAGGGAGGGGCTCTGCCCCCGCTGGCCCAAGGCACCTTTTCTCTTGTTGATGGGGACAAAGGCCTCATCCTAAAAAATCCTGGTTGGTGGTTGTGGAGTTCTGTGGGCAGGGGGCTTATTGGGATCTGGAAGCCCCCTGTAACAAGGGGGCTCCCAGATCCCAGCCCCCAAATGTGAACGAGTATGGGGTACATAGTACCCCTACCCATTCACCAAAAGTGTAAAAATAAATAAAAACAAGAAGCAGTTTTTGACAATTTCTTTCTTAAAAATAAAAAAAACAGTGCTGCCTGAGGTAAATCCATTGTCAATCATGAGGCCGATGCCATCGCTGAACCCGAAAAAGAAAAAAAAAACTCTCTGCTGTCAACTAAGGCAAACCACTGAATGCCTGGCTTGCGGTTTGACAGTTCTTATATAGGTAAGGACAGGGCAACCTGGTGACATCACCGGCATGCACCGTTCGGTGACGTCACAAGAGGGCAGTGCCACCAAATTATGTCATCATCATAAATAAAAACTGTCAAGCGCCAAGCCAGGCATACGGTGGTTTGCCTTAGTTGCAGCGGTGGTGTGATTGATAATGTATCTACATTGCAAAGGCGTTGCTTTTTTATTTTTAAAAAAAGGAATTGTCAAAAACTGTCTCTGTTTTTATAACTTTTTTACACTTTTTTGGTGAATGGGTAGGGGTACTACATACCCCATACTCATTCACATAAGGGGAGTCAGGATCTGGGGGGACCTTTGTTAAAGGGGGCTTCCAGATTCCAATAAGCTCCCTGTCCACAGACCCCCACAACCACAGCCCAGGTTTGTGAGGATGAGGCCCTTGGCCCCATCTACATGGGGACAAGGTGTTTTGGGGTGGGGTGGCAGAGCCCCCTGCCCCAAAACACCCACCCCTCCCTGTTGAGGGCTTGTGGCCTGGTATGGTTCAGGAGGTGGGGGGGCTTGCTCACCCCCCCTTTCCTGGCCTGCCAGGCTGCATGCTCTGATAAGGGTCTGGTATGAACTTTGGGGGACCCCATGCTGTTTTTTTTTATTTTGTTGTGGGGTTTCTCTTAAAATCCATACCAGACCCTAAGGGCCCACTATGGATTGGAGAGACCCCCAAGCCGTTTTTTTTTTTTTTCGCTTTTTTATTGCCATCAGTAATTTTTTTATATTCAGCTGTCAGTGGGGAAGCCAGCTGATGACTCATGGGTTGTTATCAGGCTTGTTAGGCTTCCTGGCACTGGCACTGGCACTGCTCTTTAACAACCAGCTATTCACTGTACCCTGATCGGGCAAAGCTAAATAACTCTTTAGAAATGATTACCAGAATCCTGGTGACTTGATTGCTACTGTATATTTCCTCCCTCATTCATCCTGATCAATCTGCAAAAACAAAATAAGTGTAGCGCTATGAGATAATAAAAAAGTCCAATGTAAAAAACATTAAACCAGCAGTTCAAAATATAATGGCCAAAAAAGGGTCATCCTTGGGAAAAGATGAGGAATCTTCAAAAACCAGACACTTCAAATATATGTACCATCTGGAGTGGAGACATGCACAACACCACCAAAAGTGAAGAGGCTTACTAGAATCGGTGGACCCAACGGGGCGTACGCCGAGTAGGGTCAGATAGGCTTAGGTGGTGATTGGCTGCAGGTGGCCCGGAAGGGCAATGTTGATGGAATGGCTCACATGTTGCTGTGTTCCTCAAAACGATGTCAGTACCGGGGAGTATGGAACAAACGGCACGTTGAATTTCTCCCTCAGAACGAAGTTAAAAACTGCAGACAATGTATCTTCTGGATGTCCTGCTGCTTCTATACCTGGATGTATCCTCCGCAGGTGAGAGCTTTATATTGGGGGTGAGGAGAGGAGGGTGGGGGCAGGGAGGCTACTGCAATATAACACTGACCATCCAGAACACCCAGATATCTGCAGACAATGTATCTTCTGGCTGTCCTGCTGCTTCTATACCGAGAGTGTTCTCGGTATAGAAGCAGCAGGACAGCCAGAAGATACATTGTCTGCAGATATCTGGGTGATCTGGATGGCTTACTTACCTTGTCCCCTGGATCCTGCGATGTCTCCCCGCAGTGTGAGCATCTCGTTCTCCGCTCGATTCATCACGGAGCCGAGCTCCATTGCCTGCGAGCGTTGTGACGCACGGGGACGGAGAACAAATTCAAAAAGTGAAACACACACTATACATACAGTACACTGTAATCTTACGGATTACATTACTGTATGAAATTATTTCCCATCCCTTTTGTCCCTAGTGGTTTCTCCAATGCCCTGCATGCAGTTTTATATTATAAAAACTGTTCTTTCTGCCTGGAAACTGGGGATTGCCCATAGCAACCAAAACCGTCCCTTTACAGCAAAAGTGGTTTTAGACCAGCTAGAAAACAGCGATAATAAATTAGAATCACTTGCAGAATTGAGCGATAGTGATTTGTGGGGAAATCCGTCATCAAACACTGAAAAGTAATGAAAGCGACAATTCTGCAACTGAGCAAATTTCAGTGTTTTTGATTTGATTACATTATTAAATAATTGTTATTATTATTATATTATTATTTGGTATAATTATTTATAGTTATTTATTATATTATAATTTATGATTTCGTGTTTTAAAATTTATCATACCCGAGATGTCTACTAGACTCTTGTTTGGACAGATTTAAGTGAGTTATTCCTAAGAATAATGCCCCGTACACACGGTCGGATTTTCCGACGGAAAATGTGTGATAGGACCTTGTTGTCGGAAATTCCGACCGTGTGTAGGCTCCATCACACATTTTCCATCAGATTTTCCTACACACAAAGTTTGAGAGCAGGATATAAAATTTTCCGACAACAAAATCCGTTGTCGGAAATTCCAATCGTGTGTACACAAATCCGACAGACAAAGTGCCATGCATGCTCAGAATAAATAAAGAGATGAAAGCTATTGGCCACTGCCCCGTTTATAGTCCCGACGTACGTGTTTTAAGTCACCGCGTTTAGAACGATCGGATTTTCCGACAACTTTGTGTGACCATGTGTATGCAAGACAAGTTTGAGCCAACATCCGTCGGAAAAAATCCTAGTCCGACCGTGTGTACGGGGCATAACAGGCCTACAATACAAAACGCCAAATTTCCATGCAAAATAATTGTACCGCTTTCAGCCTCAAAAATCTGAAATAATCATACTGCCAGGGAGGTTATCATCTGCAGGTCATAGGTAATGAATATCACTGCAAACCTTGTATGAACAAATTAAACATACCTTTCCATTCAAATGATCTACCACGTTAGATACTTGGGCACTAATATACCAATCAACTTAAATCAATTTTTTTAACTAAATTTCAGTTTCCAAACCAAAACTATTAAAGCTAACTTAAGCAAGTGGAACAAAGAAGTATTTACTTGATTTGGAGGCAACAGTGTCCTAAAAATGAATATTCCTCCCCACCTGCTATACTTACTACAAACCCTCTCGATTAAATTTAAGGTATTTGAAATACCTGAGATCCCATTTTCTGTCTTACTTGTGGGGAGGGAAGAGGGCCAGATTAATAGAATCTTAGCTAAAGCTTCCATAAAATAAGGGAGGTATTGGGTTTCCAGACCCTGTAAAATACCACACTATTGTACCTCTGTCCAGATTATAAGTACTCCCAGAAGGATAGGAAACTTGGGATAGGTTTGGAACATTCCTTCTTTTCATTCCCCCTCAAAGGTTTACCATGAGTTGAAACCCTTCCCCCACTTATCCTGCAGATAAGCTCACATACTCTAACTGGCTAGCCCTAGCCTTTTGCTGCTCATCTTGGGTTCACCACTTTCATAGCGCAACAGACTCTCAATTTAGCACTCCCCTTGCAAAAGGCCATTTCAAATTGTATAATTTCACTTCCCAAAACAAACTCATGACTAATTCGTACTTTAGCTTTGGGTCCAAACTGGACTTTTTGAGATGCATGTAGCCAAGATCCTTTCTAATATAGCTGCCAGCCACTTCCCATAGATTTCAGGTGCTCACTTCTTTCAAATCACTCTACCTAGATGCCACACCAGGCAAACATGTCCTATGCCTATTATATTTGACTCTGAGTTCGGGCAATCGTAACCAAGATCCTAGTTGCACAACTAAATTGGAACATGATCTACACACTACATTTTCACAGGCCCCCAAAAGGTTGTATATGCCTCTTCACACACAAAGGATCATTAGTGAACATATAAAAAGAAAATGTATGAAAATGAATATAAAATCCTTGCCCGTTCCATTCTTCTTTTTATCCTGTTCTATTCTTCACCTTGTCCCATATCTGTACCCTCCAACATGTTACTGACCATTCTCCCCTTACTTTAATGAAAGTTCTACTCCTTTATCCCTCCACATCTTTTCCTCACCAAACTATTCCCCTCTACCCCATAAATACAAAATCTGAACCAAGACAGGGAAGACATCAATCTGTTCATTTTATACCTTGTAAATGTATATATACTACACATCCAATTTGTATTGTTTTGCTTACAATAGTTTCTGACCATTGAGATATTCTATTGTATCTGTACTAGCTATAGTACATGGCTGTACTGACATTTACTCATTGTAACTGCTTGTTTAACCCTGTTTTATTTTGGTCTAAATAAAGAATAATAAAAAAACAAAAAAGGCAGGGATGCCAGAAGTTGCTATACTACTGGCTACAAGTTTATTCTTAATGTGCTGCAACCCCTGGTATATTATTATTATTTGTACCTAATAAATATAAGAATAAGTGACAGTGGGCTCCATTCACTAAAGCAGATTGTATGTGATATTTAGGTGTCTGGACACATTTTCCCTAAATATTGCATGTGATTCTAAAGCTGTATTTATGGCAAAACACTGAAAACGATCAGTAAATACCACATGAAATGGCATTAAACACAATTCACAGAAGTAAACAAATAATTAAATGCATGCAGTAATTAAGTAGTGGTCCAGGCATGCGGTATTTCAGGAATCTAAAGGTATACAGTAATAGCCAATTTTGAGTAGTCTCTTTTTTGGATCAGTTCTCTCAACAATAATGCAGGCCTCTTGAACCCATTGGGAAAGAGAGCCCTGACTGATGGGGGCATAACCAGGGTGGAGTATGGTGACTAGGGGTCACTGTGGATTGGTGGGGGGACGGGATGGGGTTGGGCCTGAGCTCACTAGAGTGATTGCCCCAGGGGATTCTGAGCCTTTTGTGAAGAAGCGTGGTAAGAGCTGGCTGCACCCTTCCCTGTCCCTCCAACCATGGACACCGAGCTCCTTCTGGCCAGGGTCCGAGAGATGGCTCTCCAGGGTCAGGCTGGGTGGCTTTTCTCCCTCCTGGCTTCTGGGGATCCTTCTCCTATTCCTACACCTAACCCCCCTCAGGATACCCCCCGCAGGGTGAAAAGGCAGGCTCGCCCGCCTTCCCGCCTCAGTCCCAGTCCCTCTAGGGCCTCTTATTGTTCCCCTCCACATCCTTCTTCCCCCTCTCCCTCTCCTTTAGCCCATGCTTCCCGTTCCTCCCCGTTGGGGAAGCGCCCTTCCCCTGCCATCTCCCGCCATCTGCCGGCGCGGCGGAGGTCCCCCACACAGGCTAAGGCCTCTACTCGCGCCGCCTCGCGCTGTCCTCGCTCGCGCAGCCCCCGCACCAGCGCTCGCTCCCATCTCTCCCCTGTCATAGTGGATCGTGCCCGGGCAGGAGCCGTAGCGCTCCCCGGCTCCCCACTGCCTATTAGAGCCGCCAGCGTACCTTTGCCTACCCCCGCGGATGGCGGGGGGGTCCCGGTCGCTCGATCCGTGCGCTCCTCCACCCGGAAATCCTCGGGAAAGACGGGGAGGAGGGGGCGGATCAGTTCGCCAGCCACCGCTGCATCCTCTGCTGCTGTGGGTCCTAGCCCCTTTACTGATGGCTCCGCCGGGGACTTGGAGTCAGATCGGCTCCCCCTGGTGGACATGACACTCCCTGCGCCTGACTGGGCGGGAGTTTTGAATATCCACACACCACTGCTGGATGCTAGGGACGCTGGGAAGAGCAGCAGTATGGTGTGTGGAGATATACATGACAGTTCACAACAGTATCCCCCTGCGCCCGCCTGGGCGGGCACGCTGTCCGCTTTAGGTACACCACAAGAGTATGATTTATCCTCCGGAGCTCCCTCTGTACCCGGCAGGGTAGGGGACAAATCCCTCCCCTCTACGTTGCATGTTGCTGGGGCCAGCGCACTGCACATCACCTCTGCGCCCGGCAGGGCGAGCAACGTGCAGTTAACCCCTCCTCCTCCGACACCCAGTGCCCACTGGCAGCCTCCTGTGCCCCGCAGGGCGGAGGCCGGTCATGAGCGTTTGACCTCCACCCCAGCGGTGGGGCAAACGCTCCCCTATGTGCATGTCCGGGCCGGCGGTCCTGATGGGATGCCCACATCAGTGGCCCATCCTCGTCCCCCCGCGCCCATCAGGGCGGGAGATCTCGGCTCCAGACCCGGGCTGGCGGCAGCATCTGCCCCAGGTCAGACAAGGGGAGCCGGCAGGTGCCCCTGCCATTGCTCAGCCTCCGTCCATGATCAGTTGGATTCGACCGGGTCCGTGGTTGGACCCCCACCCTTGGATCTTTCCTTGAGTCGAGACAGCCCAGCAGATTACGGCCTCGCGGGCCATCTGAGTGCAGGCCGACTATGCTTACAGTCTTCTGGAGTCGTCTCGGAATCGGATCCGCTGCCGTGCCCGGCGGCTGGTCGTCCATCACCTGGGTTGCCTCTTCGACCAAGTGAGTATGACTGCGAGTTAATTTGGGGTAGATCAGCTGACACTTCCGTATCGGGCCCGGAGGACCGCCTAGCGTCGGTCGTAAAGTCAGTACTCTCCAGTATGGGAGTCTCGGGCTCGCCCAGCCCCACCTCCGCTTATGGGGATGCGTTGTGGGCGGTGGCGCCGACGGGCACCCATTTGACGGAAGAGATGAAAGAGAAGATATGGCGATGTGAATTCGTCGATTTTCTTACCCTCGTCCCGCCGGATAGGGAGACTATTGACAAATCGCGACGGGTTGAGGTATCAGCTCAGGGTGACAAACCCAAACAGCTTCCTAGAACGTTCGGGAACTGGCTGCAAGGGTTTTGCGCCTACGCGGGAGTGCTCAGTGAGCGGTTCCCGGAGTTGGCAACTTTGTTATTTTGCTATTTAGACCTTATTTGGGGCGCCTACAAGGTTTATGGGGGTCAGTGCTGGTTCCATTATGACACTCAATTTCGGCAAAAGATGGCGGCACGTCGGGAATTTCATTTTGATTGTCAGGATGGTAGCCTGTGGTTGCTGCTTATGTGCCCCCACAGGCCTTCGTCCTTTCAGTCCGCGGTCGGCGCTCCTCAGTCCGGAGCGTCGGCCGCTCCAAAGAAGGGTATCTGCTGGCTTTTCAATGAAAGCCACTGTAAGTGGTACTCCGCCTGTCGTTTCAGGCATGAGTGCTCCAGTTGTGGGGGGGCTCACCCCGCCAGTAGGTGTTTTAGAAAAGGCAAACAGTCGCTTCCCAGAACCGGAGCCAAGACTGACCTTCCTAAGCCGGAGGACGCCGGTGAACGTCTTAGAGATGCTTCCCTGGCTAGACCGGTACCCCCTTCATAGAGAGGCCCTGATTCTGCGGGACGGCTTGGACCGTGGTTTCTGGATCCCCTTTTCCCCATCAGACGCCCAGACCATGTCTCCAAATTTGAAATCAGCGGTGGAATTCGAGTCAGTCGTGGCTGAGAAGCTTCAGAAGGAATTGGAACTGGGGCGAATGGCAGGCCCCTTTGATCTTCCCCCTTTCCACAACCTGAGGGTATCTCCCCTGGGTGTGGTCCCAAAAAAGGTGGAGGGAAAATTTCACCTGATTCATCATCTATCCTATCCTTCTGGCTCCTCGGTGAACGATGGCATCGACGGGGAGGAATCCAGAGTGCACTATGCGTCCTTTGACAGGGCGCTTCAGCTGGTTAGGGCAGTGGGGCAGTCAGCCCTTCTGGCAAAAGCGGACATCGAGTCCGCGTTCTGCCTCCTCCCGGTCCATCCGGACTGTTTTCACCTCCTGGGTTGCTATTTCCAAGGTAGCTATTTTTTCGACATGTGCCTTCCTATGGGTTGTGCCATCTCGTGCTATTTCTTTGAACTATTTAGTAGCTTCCTTGAATGGGTGGTCACCCAGGAGGCGGGTATTCAGTCCCTGCTGCATTATCTCGATGACTTTCTATTTGTGGGTCCAGCGGGCAGTGGGCAGTGTCTGCGCCTACTCACTGTTTTTCAGGATACATGCCGGCTTTTCGCCGTCCCACTGTCCGCTGTCAAGACGGAGGGCCCCATCATAGTCCTGTCATTTTTAGGTATTGAGATAGACACAGTGGCGATGGTTTTTCGGTTGCCTAGTGACAAGCTGTCCAGGCTTCTCTCTTTGGTTCGCTTGGTGAAAGGGGCGAAAAAAGTACAGTTGAAACAGCTACAGTCTTTGCTGGGTCATCTGGTTTTCGCCTGTAGGGTCATTCGAATGGGGAGGGCCTTCTGTAGGCGCCTGTCGTGGGCAACGAAGGGCGTGACGGCCCCTCACCACTATGTCAGGATCACCAAGCCCATGAGGGACGACTTGGGGATATGGCTATCCTTCTTGCAGACTTACAATGGGCAGTCGTGCTGGTTGCGGGAGGAGGTGCCGAATCCACAGCTGGAGTTGTATACCGATGCCGCGGGCTCCTGTGGGTTCGGCGCTTTCTTTCAAGGGGAATGGGCTGCTGAATGCTGGCCGGCCTCATGGGCCCACATGGATTTGTTGCGCAACCTCACCCTGCTGGAGCTGTTTCCAATCATTGTTGCCGTTGAGCTCTGGGGTGAACGGTTGCGCAACCATCAGGTGGTCTTCTGGTCGGATAATATGAGTGTGGTGCAGGTGGTGAACAAACAGTCAGCCAGTTCTCCCCCGGTCGTTTCGTTGCTACGGTTTTTAGTTTTAAAATGTTTACATTTCAACATCTGCATTAGGGCCAGGCATGTTCCGGGTGCCTCTAACGACATTGCCGATGCTCTTTCACGTCAACATTTCTGCCGTTTTCGAACCTTGGCTCCGATGGCTTCTTTGGAGGGCCTCCCCTGTCCGGCCCACTTATGGAATCTCTTTCCAGCGTTTGACAGAGCTCCTTCGGTCGTCGCTTTCTTCGCGGACGTGGGCATCGTACTGCCAAGTTTGGCACGAGTGGGTCCAAGCGTCGGGCGGTGAGTTCAACATTTATTCCCCGGATGACCGGCGTTTAACCCTATTGGCCTATCTAGTCTTCCTGTCGGAAAAAGGCATTTCTGGGTCTACAGTTTCGTCTGCGTTGTCAGCCCTGTCATTTTGGTTTCAGCTGAGGATGGGAAGATGTCACAAAAGCCTTTCCAGTTCGGCGGGTGGTTCGGGGTTGGAAGCGGGTCACTCATTTACCGGATACTAGGCGTCCCATTTACATCCAGATCCTCTTGGGCATCTTGTCTCTGCTCCCGACCGTGTGTTCATCGGGGTTCGAGACCCTCCTGTTCCGGGTGGCCTTTTCATGGGCTTTCTTTGGTGCCTTTCGCATTGGCGAGTTGGTGTCAAAATCTAAGTCTTCCCCGGGGGGCATTCAATGGGAGGACGTGTCATTATCGGATCGCATCGTCACAATTTTGTTGCGTTCATCCAAGACTGATTGTTTTGGCAGGGGTCACCGGGTAGTCCTGCATTATTGCGGCGGCCCATTTTGTCCGGTGTCCCTTGCCCTCCCATTCGTGTCTGCGTGCCCCCTGTCCTCTACATTTTTTGTACATGCTGATGCAACCTATCTTAGTCGCTTTCAATTTTTACGTGTTTTTTGTCACTGCTTGGAGGCTTTGGGCCTTCCTGTGAAGGAATATTCCACCCACTCGTTTCGCATCGGCGCCGCGACTGCCGCTTCTGGTTTAGGGTTCTCCGATACGGAACTGCAGTGCTTAGGTAGATGTATGTCCATCCACATCTGTTGTGTTGATTTACAGGTTCCTTCCTGGCACAGATTTGGATTCTCGGTGACTCATTCATGTACTGGGCCGCTCGTCGGGCAGAGATCCGAACTTATGGCAGAAATTTGGGATTCTCATATGATGTTGCAAGAATACGCTGGATCGGGTTGCGTGGGTTACGTTGGCCTCAGGTCCTTCCGAAATGTCAGCGACTTCGTGCCCATGTTTCTGGTCCCATCATCCTGATGATACATGCGGGTGGGAATGATGTTGGCTATGTGCGCTCGGTGGACATCATATCAGCCGTTAAAAGTGACATTGCCCAATGTTATGCTTCCTTTAATAACTTGACTGTTGTGTGGTCGGAAATCGCGCCTCGCTCGGTATGGGCGCGTGATGTCCCTGGCCCCTGTCTGGAACGTAGAAAAGTCAATGCGCAAGTGGCCAAGTTTGTGCGTCAGATAGGGGGTGTAGTGGTCCGCCACAGGGATCTTGAGGGCGACAATAGCGATTTGCTGCGCGGAGACCGAGTTCATCTCAATGACATTGGGCTGGACATTTTTAATTTGGGTTTCCAGAGGAGCGCTGGCTGCGGTGGGGCGCCCGTCAGTAGCTTACTGGCAGGCGGGTGGCGGTTTTTGGAGACCTTGCCAGCAAAACATGGCGGTAAGAGGTATGCCCTTCATGCTAATTGGGAGATAGACGGCTGTCCGGCACTTATGGTAAGGACAGGCCCCTCAGTTATCTCCCTTTTCACAATTCGGAATTGAGTGCTCACAGTGCTACTGTGACTGGCACTGTGGAATGTTTAATTGTTATATGTTCAAGTTGTTAAAGTGTTCAAGTTAATAAAGCTGTGGCCTTGCCCTTTCCAACATTAATGGTGGTAAGTGGTCTTTATTGGATGGGAAGAAGGGGTAAGGTCTAAGTTTCGGATGGATCATGGTATGGACCTGGTTTTATTGCACCTCAGCAGTCATGCAGGCCTCTTGAACCCATTGGGAAAGAGAGCCCTGACTGATGGGGGCATAACCAGGGTGGAGTATGGTGACTAGGGGTCACTGTGGATTGGTGGGGGGACGGGATGGGGTTGGGCCTGAGCTCACTAGAGTGATTGCCCCAGGGGATTCTGGGCCTTTTGTGAAGAAGCGTGGTAAGAGCTGCCGACCCTCCCGCCCTATTTATGGTTGGTACGTCACAGCTTGCTGCGGTTTTTGGAGACCTTGCCAGCAAAACATGGCGGTAAGAGGTACGCCCTTCATGCTAATTGGGAGATAGACGGCTGTCTGGCACTTATGGTAAGGACAGGCCCCTCAGTTATCTCCCTTTTCACAATTCGGAATTGAGTGCTCACAGTGCTACTGTGACTGGCACTGTGGAATGTTTAATTGTTATATGTTCAAGTTGTTAAAGTGTTCAAGTTAATAAAGCTGTGGCCTTGCCCTTTCCAACATTAATGGTGGTAAGTGGTCTTTATTGGATGGGAAGAAGGGGTAAGGTCTAAGTTTCGGATGGATCATGGTATGGACCTGGTTTTATTGCACCTCAGCAGTCATGCAGAGAAACCTAAATCTGGAAATATGAAAATCATTGGGGTTGATTTATTTAAAGTATGACTAAAGGAAAACCTTTTTTCTTTTTGTTTTGGATAGAGTGGAGTTGAATTAGAACACCCCAAGTTTTTATTTTTGCCTGTTCCCCATTAGGGAGATTCACTCCCTCTATTTGTCCTGTTCACCATTATCATTGAAAGTGAAAGTAAAAGAAAATCCCAAATTTTGGGTTGTCCCCAGAAAAGTAATAGAAGAGACATCTTTCAATAACCAGATCATTTTTTTGTTTTTTGCAATACAGCACTGCGTTACTTTAAATAACAATTGCATGGTTGTGCAACGTTGTACCCAAACAAAATTGATGTCCTTTTTTTCCCATAAATAGAGATTTCTTTTGGTGGTTTTTGACCAACTCTGTGGTTTTTATTTTTTGCACTATAAACAAAAAAAACAGCAACAATTTTGAAAAAAAAAACAATATTTTTTACTTTCTGCTATAAAACACATCCATTTCTTCATTAATTTAGGTCAGTTTGTATTCTGCTACATACTCTTGGTAAATAAATCCCAATTAGCGCATATTGATTGGTTTGCACAAAAGTTATCACGTCTACAAACTATGGGATAGATTTAAGGACTTTTTTTTTTTTTTTTTTTTTTTTTACTAGTAATGGCAGCGATCAGCAATTTTTAGTGGGACTGCAACATTGCAGTGTACAAATTGGACACTAAGTGATACTTTGTGGGGATCAGAGACACCGATACAGTGATCAGTGCTAAAAAAAAATGCACTGACACTATATAAATGGCACTGGCAGGGAATGGGTTACCATCAGGGGGAATCAAAGGGTTAAATGTGTTCCCTATGTGTGCTTTCTAACTGTGTGAGGGATGCTAACACTAGATAAAGAGAGAGATCAGTGTTCCTGATTAGTAAGAATCACAGAGCTCTCTCTTCCTCTGTGACAGATCAATGGTCTGCCTTGTTTACATAGGCAGACCACCGTTCTGTCATTCCCCTGAATGATCGCGAGTGGCCATCGTGGCCACCGAACCTGCTGATTGGCTCCCACTGTATCCAATCACAGTGGGAGCGGGTTGGCGGCGCGCGCTTGCCCCCAAACCAGAAAGTGCAAACAGGTATGTTAGTTCGCACAGCCGAGCCGCCCTGCTGCAGTATATGTACGGTGGGTGGTCCGGAAGTAGTTAAGGCAAATAGACTATGCAATTTGCAAATTGCTCCAGAGCTTAGTACATGATGTAAAGCTTCACTTATGCAAATAATAGCCAGTCACATGCTAGGAAAAAAACAGCATTTTTACTTGCACATGATTGGATGATGGAAGTCAACTGAGCTCCCCCTCATTTACTAAGCTCTTGAGCAACTTCACCTGCAAAGTGCTCAGTCTATGTGCCTGTAGTAAATCAACCCCATTACATTTAGTAAATTTACCCCATTACATGTTGTAAAATGTACTTATTTTCTTCTGTCATTTTCCCAGATTTTTAGAGACTTTTTTGTGAATATACTAGCATATACATCATTTGATGCAAAAAAACTCCCAATCACTCAAAAATAATACAATGTACATGCATATCACAATGGTTTAATCCCTTGTTAGAACATCTGTCATATGTAGTGGGGATACTTTACTATTTCACAATTATTTTTAGAAATATCTTTCCACTGACAAGTTCCCACTGACACCATTGATCTTTTTAGCTATCTAAGTATAAGGGGGTAATCCATCCCAGTGATCACAAGTATAAGGAACAATCTCCTCACTGACCATTACACTAATGTATCATGTAGTCATTTTTATTAGGGGTTTCCTGAGACTGTAAAAATATTTTAAGGGTTCCCCTGTGTTGGTTGATGAAGGCAGCTTGAAAGTGTAACTAAAGACAAAACTTTCTACTTCATTTTGGATAGAGTAACCCCTTTTGTTTCTTTTTTTAATTTTTTTTTTTTTTTTTGTCATCTGTGTCCCATTGGGGGGATTTACCTTTACTTCTTTTCCCATTTCTAAAACAGGAAGTGGGAGGAAATCCCTGCAAATTAAGGGAATCCATGGCGTCCCCCAGGTCACTAGAACTAGTGTCACCATTAGAAAATGTTCCCTCTATTACTTTTATGGGGGCAACCCAAAATTTCAGATTTTCTTTTCATTTAATTTTCAATAACTGTAAGATACATAGAGGGTGCATGTTTCTAATCAGGGCACAGACAGCAGTGAAAATATAATAGGTGTTCTAATACTTCTCCACCCTATCCAAAATAAAACTAAAATGCTTTTTCTTTAGTTATACTTTAACCTCTTAATAATCAGCACAGCCCCCCCGAGGATGCCCACACTGGACCACCAGGGATGCCACCAGGACCACCAGGGATGCCCACAATGAATGGCCACCAGGTATGCCACCTTGGATTACCAGGGATGACAGTCAGTGCCCAGACAGATGCCAATCAGTGACCATCAGCAATGCCTGCCAGTGCCATCAGTGATGCCTATCAGTGCTATCTATCAGTGTCCATCAGTGCCACCCATAAGTGTCCATTGGTGCCATCTATCAGTGCCCATCAGTGTCCATCAGTGCCACCCATAAGTGCCCATCAGTGCAGCCTTTCAGTGCCCATCAGTGCCGCCTATTAATGCCCATGAGTGCTGCAAATCAGTACTCATCAGTGCCACCTATTAGTGCCCATCAGTGCTGCCTATCAGTGCCCATCATTAGTGCCCATCAGTGCCACCTCATGTGTACCACCTCATCAGTGTTGCCTTATCAGTGCCCATTAGTACAGCCTCATCAGCGCCCATCAGTGAAGGAGGAAAATTACTTATTTACAAAATTTTATAACAGGAACAAAGAAAAACTCTTTTTTTTTTTTTTAAATGTTCAGTCTTTTTTTATTTGTTTAGCTAAAAAAAACAAAAAAATGCAGAGGTGATCAAATACCACCAAAAGAAAGCTGTTTGTGGGAACAAAATTATAAAAATTTTGTTTGGGTACAGTGTAGCATGACCGCGCAATTGTCATTTAAAAAGTGACTGCGCTGAAAGCTGGAAATTGGCTTGGGCAGGAAGGGGGGAAAGTGCCAGTATTGAAGTGGTTAAATAAATACAAAATCTTTTTACAAATGTTAAATACTGAAATAAATTGTAAAAGAAAACAACGTTGTATTTTTATTGGTGGAAGAGGGTATTTATATATGTATGTGATTTTTGATACTATTTTCATTCAATATTTGACATTCATAGAGATATTTTGTGTTTACCTAATTTAATTTAGTTGTTTTTATACACCACATGTGTCCTGTGAAAACAGCTTCCCTTTGACTGATATTCTAGTCACCTTTTTTATTTTGTATTAATACATATGTTGCACTGACCTAGTGACTTGGCATATTTCTACGGTTTAAACCATTTTATCTCTTTATTAGCTATAAAAACAGTTAGGGGTTCTAATTTTTCTCCACTGTATCCATCCCACTGGATATCGCATGAGATAAAATACTGCATGGTTTCATGAGATAAATACTGCATATTTCAGAAAAATACTGTATGCAGTATTTTAGAAGCAATTTTTTTTTTGTGAATGGCAAATTTAAAAAAAAAAAAACACTATGCAGTATTTTACTACATTTCTTAAAGCGACAGATATTGCTTCATGAATGGAGCCCATTAACATTAGTTTAATTTTTTTCTTTATATATTTCCACAGATATGTGTAAAAATATTGATAATTTTTCTTATGAATTGTTCCTGTAATTGCCCTTAAAAATTGTGTAGCTATTACATATATGAAATTATATAATGTCTTCAAAATTTGCTGTCTAAAAACATATTGGGATGTAAGAGGCTTACCACTGCCTAAGAAGTACATCAACATGTCAAGAACAAATTCCTTTATACCCTTAATGTCTCAGTAAATATGTGGAAACTTTATTGTAATTATTTACAATAAACACGATTTGTTAACCTTTTATGTAATTGATCTAAGAGCCCATGCCTTCCCTTCCTTTATCTTTAACCCACAGTACATGAACATGCAGCCTGATCCTGCATACTGGGTTTTTTTTGGGTTTTTTTGTTTGAGGGTGATTGCTGCCTTACAATATACAGTAACTAAAACCAAATTTTATTTTAAAAATTTACAAGGGGATAGTTAAAACCCCTGTCCCGTTGGGGAAGATTTTCCTTTACTTACAGTACTAGCCTTTAGACAAAATAGGAGGTGAGGGAAAACACCTTTAACCTCCCTGGCGGTATGATTATTTCAGATTTTTGCGTCTCAAAGCGGTACAATTATTTTGCATAGAAATTTGGCGTTTTATATTGTAGGCCTGTAATTCTTAGCAATAACACACTTAAATCTGTCCACCAAGAGTCTAGTAAATATCCCGGGTATGATGAAGTTTGAAACACAAAATCAATTATTATAATATTAATTAAATATAAATAATTATTAAAAATAATAATATATTAATAAACTAAATTTCCCCACGATTCACTATCGCTCAATTCTGCAAGTGTTCTTATTTACTATCGCTGTTTTCTAGCTGGTCTAAAGCCACTTTTGACATAAAGGGACACTTTTTGGTTGCTATGGACAATCTCAAGTTTCCAGGCAGAAAGAACAGTATATAGCATATAAAACTGCATGCAGGACATTGGACAAAGCATTGGGGCCAAAAGGGATGTGAAATGATTTCATACAGTACTGTAATATCTTAGATTACAGTACTGTATGTGTTATGATTTTTACATTTTTTGAATTTGCCCCCAGGCTCCGCCCCCCGTGCGTCGCGACACTCACAGGGAACAGAGCCCGGCACAGAGAGGCTTCGAGAGGAGGACACAGCCTGCAGACACCACGGGGGGACATTGCAGGATCCTGGGGACAAGGTAAGTATACCGCACCAGGATCCTGCAATGCAATCCCGAGTGTGGCTCAGGGTTACCGCTAATGGTGCTGAAATTTAACCCCGAGACACACTCGGGAATACCGTCAGGGAGGCTACGACAGCTTTTGCTATAGCAAGTGTCTGAAAATATGCTGCTTTTATTCCTGTTTTGGTGATAACTCAAACTGATGGATTCTCCCTCACTTTCACTGGCAATGATCAACAGAACAAATAGAGATAATGAATCTTCCTAACAGAGACCCAGATGAGAATAAAACCTCACAGGGGTTCTAACTCATCACAATGCTATCCCAAAAACTAAAAGAGTTTTTAAGTTTAGACATTAACTTTACTAAAGGCAAGTGGGCTGTTCACTTAGAAAAATAGCAAGGGAATTTCCCTTAGCTTAATAAATGAGCTGAAGCTCTGCTGACCTCTATCATGCAATCATGTGCATGCAAAAATAGTTTTTTTTTTTTCCTAGCATGTGACTGAGTATTTTAAGTTTTTTGCTAGGCTAAGTGAAAATTCCCCTGCAGAGTGAAAGCTTAAAAAAGTGTTCTACTTCTTTAGTAAATCAACTCCACTATAAGCATTGGCTGTAAAAGTATACATATGTTGCTATAGAAAAGTTTGATTTCAGTCCAATCTCATTCAACTCAGCTTTGAACAAAATAACAAAACATATTATTGTATTGCTAACTTAACTTCAGTCTGAAATTATTAATGTTGTAATTTATTTGTTCAACACACATAGGATGATATAAAATAAGTGTTTTTCTATATTTACATTTATGGCTGAGATGAAAACCATAAAATACTGAAAATACAACAATTTAGCTAATCTGCTTTTCTCACAACTATATTTATTGATATGTTCCTTCTAAAATATAACCTTTAAACTTTAATTATCACAAAGTACTGTTTAGATTTAGGCATCAAGTATTTATAGCCTTGAGCATGGCAAGGGAAGACTTTGCCATTTAAAGCTTTTGGCAGTTTTACAGTTGTCTGCCTGCAGAACTTAGGTAACAGAGCAGTGAACACAGTACAAGGATTATCAAAGGGAAGCAGGCGCCTGAAAAATTAGATCAATGTGGTGCAGTCATTTTGTGTTATTATTGATGCAAACAAAAGGCTCAGATACATATCTATGTGCTTGAATCTGCTGTTCCCTGTGGGCTAAATGCACACACACATCCCTCAATGGTGCCCCTAATCCTGGATAACTTATAATAGAATCCATACCTGGGATATGCTAAGAGAGGGCACCATGCTGAGACTGTAAGAGCACTCAGCAGCTGCTGGAGGGATATTCTGAGATCACCAAGTGTACATCCAAATTGGATACAGACTGTGACCATAACACCCACAAGCCCACTGCTGGAAGCAACCACTGAAAACCCCAAGCGTGACATCCCTATATCCACATTTAAATCATCCATTTCTACTGCCGTATTTAACCTTTTCTAGTCAGTTATGATACTAATAAAATAGTGCTTGCAAACACTTTAGTTTATGTTCCTAATCCTGCAAAAATTCTCAACTGGGACACAAAATGCAACATAATTATATACAGATATTTGCCAGTTCAAATTATGCACATTAAATAAAACTGAGCTTTTATTCATTTTTGGCACAAATATAACTGTGATTTGGTAGGACAGATTACAAGTAAATTTGTTAATGGAGTTGCTTATTTAACTGTTTGCATTAGGCCCACTGCAAAACACAGAAAATGTCATTTAAAAATTGATGTCAGCCCCAAAGTACACACAGGCATAAAAGTTTACAGATAGAAAAGAATGGAAGGGATTTTTATTCAAAGTGACGATATGCTTTTGCTAAGCTTTGAACTTTTGTATGTATGTCTTCCAGGCAAAGCAATTCCAGATACTGTATGCGTTTTTCTTTCATATGACCATTCCTAGAAACTTGAGGCTGAAACTTGGTGGGAGCAGAGGTGAAATGTGGGGATAAAAGCAGTATGATTTGGCAAATGAAAGGGGTTAATAGTGAGGAGCTTAAAGGAGAGGTATGGTCAAAGCTTTTTTGGCTATACTTCTCCTATGAGTCACAGAAGTACACTTAGTTCTGCACTCTTGTGACCTGTTTCCAACTGACAGCGGGCTGAAGCCCGATGTCGGCTGACATCACTCTGCCGGTCCAGGCTCTGGATCAATCCTGACTATACAGTCTGGATCCACCCAGATGCCTGGACTGGCAGCTAGCTCAGTCTTTTAGCATGCCACTGCTGGATACACATTTTAAATTTTTTGTTGTTCAATTTCCTTTAGATGTACCTTCAACTATGTAGTACAAAGGCCTGCCTGATTCCATACAATATGAAAGTGTTTAGGTGTGACCTCATATTATATGGTTTTGGTAAATCTGAAGGAAAGTTGTACAAGAAAATTGTATAGTGTGTAGCCAGCTTAAGCCGGCTGTTCCCACCACATCCACAGCCCAGTGCTTCAGTGAGCGATGGAGGGGCAGAGCAAAGACCCGATGACTGACAGTCACCAGCTCTCTGCAGACTGAATGTCAAAAACTGAGCAATCTGCTGTCTTTGACCGTCCAGTTTTCAGCGTAGAGGCGGCGGTGGACAGCTGCAGCTGGGATCGGTACTGCAGTTAGCTTGGTGAGTTTAACTGTTTGTTTTTGTTCGATTCTCAAACCTCTCTTTTAATGAGCACAGCAGTATTGGGCAGGGGGTGGGGATCCAAAACACTGGGGTTTTTATAACCATGTTCTAAAAATGACAAACCAACAAGGGGTAAACCTATTGCAATGTGAATAAATAGGATAATACATAGGCAACAAACTGGCAATCCTGAAAATAGCTGGACTACAAATGGGCAATCATTATATGGGTAACAGAGAGTTCATTGTTACAAAATGCAGGCAACAAGCAAGCAAATATTACAATGTATGGGCAACAAGTGGATAATCGACAACCAGCCTCAGCAGCAGGTTGTAGTCTTCAACTCCCTCTAGCCACGTACAACCTGAGTGGTCAAAGGGAGAGTACAGCCCATACCTCCTCCCACCCCTCTCTTCCTCTTTATCTCTAGCTCACTGCTCCTGGTAAGCAAACTGGTTACCTGGAGTCTCCAGCAAAATTCCAGAGACTTCCCAGCTATGTGTACGACAAGGAAAGGATAATGTCATAGCCCATTTAATTTTATTTCAATGATTCTAAATCTTAAGTGGTAATTTATTTGCTAGAAGCTTCTGTTTTGTTTTATTATTCTTATTTGTAATCATTTTCTACATATAACATTTTTTAGGACTTTATTATAAGTGTAGGTATGTTCTCCCCACCTTCAGGCACTCCTCATTATGGCTAGCAATACAAATTATATGCTGCAGAGACCCATACAGACAGTCTTTTCAGGCTCATGCTCCAGCTCTTTCTCCACATAGTTTGGTTGAAGCACTGGACACTGCCAAAATGGATACTGGCTGTACAGCACAGCCAATACTTATTGTGACAGCATCCAGCACATGTGCAAAGTACATGAGCTCTAAAGTACCTAATGGGGAGGAATGTGCCTGACCAGGGACTCTAAACACTTTGTGGCCAAGGGCAGAAGGGGCTTTACATCCTAACTACAGGCATTATTGTATTCCTTCACTTTCAATTACTACCCAGATGGAAGTCACTTACTCAATGACTATCATTAGCATGTAAGGGCTAACAAATTAAATTATTTTCCAAGTTGCTCTTAATACCCAGATATCATATAATTGTGCCCTAGAGTTCTGTTTTAGATATTCGATTATTGTATGATGGATGGTTTTGAAAGCCATCCATTTACCAAAGCACATTAACATGTGACCCACTCATTTCAGATCTACCCCTGCAGCGACTGCACTTCCAAGTGCACTTTCAGTAGTGCAAAGTGCATTTGCCTTTCGTAAATAACCCCCTTTGCTCCTTAAAAGCTAGCTCTAATCCATGTTGAATCAAATCTTCTCTATCCTCATTTATTCACCAAGTTCATGTAGGATAAACAGGTAACTAGGAAAGTAATTTATAGTCTAAGATATACTGTATCTTTGATGTTGAATCCTTATTGTTTAAAGTAATTTATTAAGCGTGATCCCTTTTGTTTCTATTGTTTAATAAGGTTCTTGTTATTCTAGGACAAATGTTTTTATGTAGATCAATATGTCTTTAGGGTCAGTTCATCTCAGGTCACATTCATCAGAAATATGAACTCATTTCAAACAGATCAAGCTTCAAGCAGTAACCATGTGGTGAATTTTGGAGCCCACATGTGAGATAATAGAGATAAGATGAAAGATTGTGGAGTATATTGTTATCATCAACTATGCCCATGGACATATTTTTTGTTGGTTTCTTTAACTCTGCTATCTGTTTTTATTTTCCTTCACTTAGATTTTTGGTTTTCATTATAAGGAAAAGAAGATCTTGCATACCTAGTAAGAACAGAAAAATAATTTACTTAAGAACAGTCATTATTTATGCTCTCGTTTTTAAATGGATGAAGAAACATTCAATATAAAGCAATGGGGTTGATTTACTGAAATTGCTGTTGCACTCATTTTACCCAGAGCTTAGTAAATGTGGTAAAGTTCCGCTGATTTCCATCATCCAATCATGTGCAAGCAAAATGCATATTTTTTTCATTAGTGCCAACTGATTGGGTATTCTTTACAAAGTGAAGCTTTACCACATTGACATTTACCAAGAAAAAAAGTGCAACTGCACTTGCAAAGTGCACAGTCTATTTGCTTTTAGTATATCCTCCCCACCAATTTGTTAACCCATTTAAAGGTATCTCCATGCAAACACTTCTGACCATTTCTCTAGGTAACAGCTAGTTTGGCAATGTATCCAGTGAAGAAAATAAAGCAAATCACAGAGCAGGTGGTCTGCTATAATCTTTTTTTTCTTAACTGGTTGCCGACCAGCCGCTGCAGTTTTAATGCGGCAGAATGGCACGGCTGGGCGAAACAATGTTACCTTACAACGCTTTGCCTTTTGGCCACTAGGGGTGCGCGCACATGTGCCAGAGCCAATGTGAGTGCCTTGGGCGCCATGACCACCGGGCACCCGTAATCGCTCGTGACAGAGTGAGAACTGGATCTGTGTGTGTAAACACACAGATCCCAGTTCTCTCAGGGGAGAGGAGACAGATTGTGTGTTCATACTATTGACTCTCTCCTCCTAGACAGTCCCATCCCCCCTACAGTTAGAACACACCTAGGGAACACCGTTAACCCCTCGATTGCCCCCTAGTGTTAACCCTTTCCCTGCCAGTGACAGTTATACAGTAATCAGTGCATTTTTATAGCACTGATCGCTGTATAATTGACAATGGTCCCAAAAATGTGTCAAAAGTGTCCAGTCCGCCGCAATATTGCAGTCCCGCTAAAAATCGCAGATTGCCATTAATAGTAAATAAATAAATAAATAAAATAATAAAAATGCCAATCTATCCCTTATTTTGTAACACTATAACTTTTGCGTAAACCAATCAATATACGCTTATTGTGATTTTATTTACCAAAAATATGTAGAAGAATACATATCAGCCTAAACTGAGGAAAAAACATTTTTTTTTTTAAATGTGGGATATTTATTATAGCAAAAAGTAAAAGATATTGGGGTTGATTTACTAAAGGCGAATCCACTTTGCACTGCAAGTGCATTGCAAGTGCACTTGGGAATGCAGTCGCTTTAGATCTGAGGGGAAGATCTGAAATGAGGGGAAGCTCTGCTGATTTTATCATCCAATTATGTACAAGCAAAAATGCTGTTTTTTATTTACCTTGCATGTCCCCCTCAGATCTACAGCGACTGCACTTCCAAGTGCGATTGTAGTGCAAAGTGGATTTGCCTTTAGTAAATAAGCCCCTGTGTGTTTTTTTTTTTCAAAAATGTCACTCTTTTTTTTTATAGCACAAAAAATAAAAACTGTAGAAGTGATCAAATACCACCAAAAAGAAAGCTCTATTTGTGGGGAAAAAAAGGATGTAAATTTTGTTTGGGTAAAGCGTCGCACGCCCGCGCAATTGTCAGTTAAAGCAACGCAGTGCCGTGTCGCAAAAAATGGCCTGGTCATTGAACAGCCCAATCTTCCGGAGCTGAAGTGGTTAAACCCATTTAGTATGCATGTCACAGGAGAAATAAAATATTTGGCGATTTGATTCTCTTATTGAAAGCTTTTGCTCGGATCCCTTTTCCTTCTATTTTTTTCCATGAACCAGGGGAAAAGGAAGACCAAAAAACACCAGGAACACCCTAGTGCATAAACTTATACATAAGATAAAGGTAATAAATGTACTCTCAAAAGTCCATTGAAAGCATGTCCATTAACGTTGCCTAGGGAAATACCAATCCAGTATTCAGTAAGGGATCCTCACATAAGATTAACTATAGGCAAAACTTAATGGATAGGAAGTGAAAGAAAATCCAATTGGGCACAGATTGCAAAGAAAAAAGAAAAAACAAAAACTGACTGGGGTTATACTGTTTCTCCCCCTTACTCTATCGAAAATGTGAAACAATGCCTTTAGTTAGCTACTTTAAAGCAGAATTAAACCTACCTCTGACAGTTTTGTTTTCTTGTTCAATATTTTTATTAACAAAAGAAAGTAAAACATACAAAACCACGATAGGTCAAGGTTACAAAAGAGAATGGGTTATCCATACATTTCCAATGGAATAAGTATGAAATAATATCATAGACCACAAATGTAAAAAAGGCTAAAAATACCATTATACAGTTATTTCAAAGCTGAATGGTAGGAGCAATAAGCCCCCCACAAATTATTTTCAGATAGTAAGATAGATAAGTGCAATTTTACATTCCATAAGAGGAGGGTGAGGTAAAAAAAACATATTTTGTAAAAACAAGTTACAAGTTACTAAGACTATAGCAAAAAGAGGGAAAAAGAAGAGAGGAAAGAAAAGGAGGGTAGAGAAGGAGAGAAGAGAGGTTGGCAGCTCCCAGTGGGCCCAGGGCTTAACCATCTCACTAAACTAGGGCCAAAGAAATTATGGCTCTAGACATGAGGAGTCAAAGCCTGGCAAGATCAAATGGTCCACCCAAGGTTGCCAGACTTTGAGCTGTTTAGGAATTTTGTCCAGTATTGTGGCCTCAATTTTACTATGTATCATAGCCTGTATAATTCTATTCTCAGTCTCCAAGATACGAATTGTTGAGGTCTTTCGGGCCCTTGCTATTGTTTGCTATTTTGATATTTTGTTTGATATTTTAATAGCTGCAATGCGACCTTGCCAAGATACACCTGTAAATATAATTATACTGAGTGGTGTGATCTGTGCTTGGCTTGGGCAGCATTGAGATAATGGCTGTCGGTGTTTCCCTACAGAAGGAATGTTGTTGTAGAAGGTCATTGAAACCATTAGTTAATAAAGGGTCAACCAGAGCAATTTTTTTTTAATTGGGCTTCAGGAATTTAGCCATAATCTGCTAGTATATATAGCATATTAGCACATTATGGCTGACTTACCTGGTAAGCGATCCCCTCCGGCACTGATCTGTTAGCTCTCCTGTCAGTCACAGGTGCTGCCCTCTTCTCCCTGTCTTCTTTCCATGTTCCGACTCTCCAGCCACTAGGTCAGGCCACAGTGACATCATGATGGCACAGGAGTCATATCATCTCGATACATATTGATGCTGTAAATGAACACTAAGCTGCATATGCATGGCTCAGTGTACATAAATGCTGACAGGCAGGGAGAGTGATTCCTGACAGATGAGACCAACGGGGTCTCTTCATTCATAAAAAGTCTACCTGTCTGCATTTTTTTAGGTTTAATTTCACTTTAAGGAACACCAAAAAGCCACAATGGTGTATTATGTTAACCTCTCTAGCCACTTAATCCCTGGACCATTTGGCTGCCCAAAGACCAGAGCACTTTTTGCGAAAGACCATTTATTTTTATTAAGAAAGCTTTACAATCCATTTAATACTTTAATAGTGGTTTGTTGATGCTCTTTAGCCAGAACAGCTGGGAAGATCCCCTACTTACCAAATACCAGATTGCTTTCCCTGGGCAACTTTGATAGACATGTTTCCAATGGACATAGGTACATGTATTAACTTCACCTTATGTATACGTCGTCCCAGTGGCGTAGCGTGGGTTGTCAGCACCCGGGGTAAGGCAAGTAATTTGCGCCCCCCCAACCTGCGGACTTTTAGCACTCCCAGAGTCCTGTCCCTTCCCTTCCTACAATAGTACTAACCAACCTGATTCCTATACTGACCACTACACTCTACTGTCCACTAAACTGACCACTATACTACACTGACTACTATACTGTCCACTACACTATACTACTCACTACACTGACCGCTATACTGTCCACTACACTATACTGACCTCTATACTGTCCACTACACTATCCACTATACTGACCACTACACTGTCCACTATACTTTACTGTCCGCTATACTTACCACTGCACTATACTGACCACTATACTGTCCACTACACTGACCACTATACTGTCCACTACACTATACTGCCCACTACACTGACCACTATACTATACTGCCCACTACACTATACGGTCCACTATACTGCCCACTACACTATACTGCCCACTACACTATACCACTAAACTGCCCACTACACTATACTGACCACTACACTGTCCACTATACTTTACTGTCCGCTATATTTACCACTGCACTATACTGACCACTATACTGTCCACTACACTGACCACTATACTGTCCACTACACTATACTGCCCACTACACTGACCACTATACTATACTGCCCACTACACTATACGGTCCACTATACTGCCCACTACACTATACTGCCCACTACACTATACCACTAAACTGCCCACTACACTATACTGACCACTATACTGCCCACTACACTATACTGTCCACTATACTGCCCACTACACTATACTGTCCACTATACTGATCTCTATACTGTCCACTACACTGACCACTATACTGTCCACTACACTACCCACTACACTATCCACTATACTGACCTCTATACTGTCCACTACACTATCCACTACACTGCCCACTACATTGTCCACTACACTATACTGCCCACTACACTGACCACTATACTGTCCACTACACTATACTGCCCCCTACACTGACCGCTATACTGTCCACTACACTATACTGTCCACTACACTGACCACTATACTGTCCACTACACTATACGGTCCACTATACTGCCCACTACACTATACTGCCCACTTTACTGTCCACTACACTATACTGCCCACTACACTATACCACTATACTGCCCACTACACTATACTGACCACTATACTGTCCACTACACTGACCGCTATACTGCCCACTACACTATACTGACCACTATACTATACTGACCACTATATTGTCCACTACACTATACTGTCCACTATACTGACCTCTATACTATACTGTCCACTACACTATATTGACCACTATACTGCCCACTACACTATACTGTCCACTGCACTATGCTATCCACTATACTGACCACTATATGGTCCACTACACTATACTGTTCACTATACTGCACTGACTACTTTACTGTCCACTACACTATCCTACCTACAGTATTCCTATACTGACCACTACACTGCATGACTCTAGCTGCTCTTCTACTCACTCTCTCTGGCTGGGTGCTCCCTCTTCCCGCCCCTCCCCCCCCCGGGCCAGCAACACGACTCTCATCACGAGGGAGTCTTACCTTTTCTTCTTTGTTTCCCATCGGTCCGGAGGGGAGCAGGAGGAGGAGACAGCGGCGCTCACAATCTTTTTGTGTCCCCCGCGCTCCGCCATGTTCAGTCTCCGGCGCCTTGTGATTGGGTGTATGGGGTCATGTGCGGCGGTGGGGCTGGCCTGTTAACGCTCGCGCTTGCTCCTGGAGTCCCACCTCCGCACATGACCCCATTTACCCAATCACAGGGTGCCAAAGACTGAACATGTGCAGAGGCGGGACTCCAGGATGTGCCGCGATCATGGATAGGCCAGCCGCGCCGCCGCACATGACCCCATACGGCCAATCACAGGGCGCCGGAGACTGAACATGGCGGCCAGAGCGTGGGGACATCGGGCAGTGAATTTAGGAGGAGGCAGCCAGTAGTCACACACTGGCATGGAATTGCGCCCCCCCCTAAATGTTGCGCCTGGGGCCACGGCCCCCTCCGCACCCCCCACGCTACGCCACTGCGTCGTCCTACTCTAGGATGCACCCAATGTCTTTTGCTTTTTTAATTTGCACATTTGGTCTTTTCCCTAACTGCCTGATATTAGTGCTGCTTTCCTTGGGAGCATAAGCGGTACTGATCAGCCTGCTAAGAAGCTACCTGTATTATTGATTATCTCCTTTTTTGCATGGAACTAAAAAACATCTTTTAAATAGTTGAGGCCCTGATGGACCATTTCTAAACCTGGGGAAAAGAAGAGTGCAATCTAACAAAATCATCAAATTTAGATTTTTCATTTTGTTTACCTGGCCTGGAAATATTCCAGGTGGAATACAGTTGTACCTCATTTGAAGGGACTGTTTTGATTGAAAAGAAAACTGTTCTACTTGATGGATATGTAAATCCTAACAGTGAGCTTTTCTTAGATGCTCCCTTTTGCTCTGTTTAATATACCATTGAAAATGTATTCTGTTTCTGTTCGATTAATCCAAAATAATAACTGTTGATCTTGCAATCTTGCCTGTGTTGCATTCTTATCAGTTAAGGTCCTTTCACATGGTGTCACTCGATTCTGTTCAGCAGGGGATCTGTAAGCAGATCCCCTGCTGAATCAGTGCTGAGTGGGGTGGATGTCAGTTTTTTTACATCCATGCATGTTCATTTTGTGTCAGAAATGCTCTATAGTCTGCCAGACTTGTGTCTGTTTACATCATTTCACCCATGATCCATCATGTTTAGGCCTGGAAAAATGGAAAAGGATGCAGTCCTTTTCCATGTTTTTTTCACACCTGGATGGACCTGGAGGTAGACATGTGTAAATGGACCCATGTCTGTTTACATCAATCTCCCCATATACCAGTGGTTTTCAACTCTTGTCCTCAGGACCTACTAACAGGCCAGCTTTTAACTATTACCTTGGGGAGATTCAGACTAGAATGCTGCAATCACTGAGCAGCAAATTATACCACCTGTGATGTATTTCAGTTGCAAACCTTGCCTGTTAGTGGGTCCTGAGGACAGGAGTTGAGAACCACTGCATAGACAAACATAGAGCTGATTAGGTACACCTGAAAAACCGACAAACTGACCAGAAAACTTGTGTGAAAGGGTCCTTACATACAATAGTTCCTAGTTATCTGTGAGGACTACATAACCCCAGCCCTCTATTTATTAGAGAAGAGGAGAGAATGCAATTTAAGTAGTTCTGACCTGTTTCTGTTGTCTTGATACAAGGGGATTAATCAACTAAAGATTGATTATACGTTTTGCAATGTGCAGTTGCTGCACAGCGTAGTAAATGAAGTTCTGCTGACTTCCATCATCCAACCCCGTGCAAGCAAAAATGTTGTTTTTTATTATTTATTTTCCATGCACGTGATCGGGTATTCTTTGCAAAGTGAAACTTTACCTCATTTACTAAGCTCTGGAACAACTATGCTTGCAAAGTGCACAGTATATTTGCCTTTAGTAAATCAACCCTAGTATGTTCGGAAACTGCTGCCACCCTAGGATATTACTGGCAGAATTACCAGAAAGCAAAAAAAGGTTGACAAAAGAATAGTAATGCAGCCCCAGCATTTAAGGACTGATAAAAAGTTCTTGTTTTGGGGGTTAGGTAAGACTGTAAACAAACACCCAGTTGCAAATATTCCTGCCTAGAATGTTCAAGAGACTGTAATTGTATGTTTGCCTACAATATTGCACTTTGACATTATAGGGTATAATACAGCTGTAGTAAATGCATGCAAATCCATTTTTTGTGTTTTACAGCTTTGGCTAGAGTAGGAAACAGTTAAAACCCATGGAAGCTTTGTTTGCTTACTGTTTTTTTTTCGGTTTTGTTCTGGTTTTTTTTTTAGTGTTTTTTCTTTGCTGTTTATGTTCATACTGGGATATTTCCCTTTACTACCTGACCCAGAGGCACAGATGGAAGTAAAGTGTTTCCAATCTGCAGTCTTAATAAAAACTTCATATTAAGGAAGTAGCACATGCAAAGACATTTGGGCTTCAATCGATTGCTCTTTTTTACATTGGGGGTTGATTTACTAAAACTGGAGCATACAAAATCTGGTGCAACTGTGCATAGTAACCAAGAAGCTTCTAACTTGACAAAAAGAAAAACTGGAAGCTGATTTCTTTGTGGAGTTGCACCAGATTTTGCACTCTCCAGTTTTAGTAAATCAACCCCATTCTATTTCTCCTTTTCAAGTTCACATCTTTGCTTACAGATACACGGTAGGGGGAAATCTGGCTTCATGTAAAAGATAAAGAAAAATAAGTCAGGCACTAATTCATGTTTTGGAGTGTGGAGCCAATGGTGTTAATATGCTATCATAGTGGAGGCTGTTCACCTAGCAAAGTTAAAGGCCGCTTTGCAAAGTGAATGTTAGTAAATAGGGTGAACATGTGCCTTCTTGTGAGGAAAATTAAACACAAAAACAGAATGTGTACTAGCACATGATTGGAAAACCAAACTGAACACAAATCTTCAGACACTGGTTTAAACATAATCTCTGTGTGGAAGATCTTCTGTTGACTTGTGGGTAGAGAATCTAGCCAATCCTGTATCATTTTAGGGGGGACAGTTGCCCTCCAACTTTGGGATTGACCACAGCTAATCACATGGTACAGATGGGCTGTGATTGGCCCTGTCTATACCATGTGATCACAGTGACCAATCAAACAGTGATCAAACACAATAATACAAAATAGCATGAAAAAGCTATTCATTGTGTGCATTTGTCATTGTACAATTGTGATCTGTTGTGATTGTTCAGAGCAATCACATGGTATCGGCAGCGGGCATCCACTGTGTTTACTGGGGTCAGTTCATGCCAGAGCACAGCCAATGTTCCTAGGAGTACTATATCTGACGTCCTTGCAGAATAACAGGTCTCCTGCTCGGCTGTCATTTTACATTAAGCCAGGCAGGAAGGGGTTAAAGAACAAAATCTCTCCAATCTAACAATAAATAAAACGTAAATTTTAGTTGTGTAGGGAGAGTTAGAACCTCTGACAAAGTATATATTACATTGAAGAGATGATGGGATTTTGTTGTGATGCTGTTCACAACAAACAGGGCTACCCTCCTGTGGGTTTCCAGCAGGCTACTTCTTCTACATTCAAAATAAGAAGTTTCATATCTTGATTGCTCATGCAGATGCTGCTGACTAGTAACTCTTCTAGTCCAGCAATTAGCTTCTCTAAATAGATTCACACAGAAAAAGCCCTATTTTGAGTCCATTCAAGTTTCTTATTTTAACTGACATGGTGTCGATTTCTTTCTTGCAACCATGGGTTTCACACGATTCCCCCATCAACACAGACAGTGCTGACAGGGGAATCCCTCCTACAGAGCAATTTTCTTCTCCCAAGGGGGACAGGTATGTGAGGGAGAAACCGTCCCCATAGGTAGAAGACAGTGATTATTGCTAGCAGCTATAATAGCCGCTAGCGTTAATTGCAAGAGAATACGGCAGGCTGGTTGTACCCACATTGATCGATCAACTTGGTACATTCAGCCTGCCCATTAACGGTTCGAATCTTGGCTGGTTTCTGATGATTCGGCCAAGATTAAAACCGTGTATGGTCAGCCATACTGTAAGGAAGTCTTTTGCTATGTGCAGGTTCAATCTCCTTTACTCCAGGTGTAAAGAGTGTAATTGTCCTTTGTAATTGTGAAAAACTCTGCACCAAGCTCACAAATTGGGCCACCTATGTATTTCTACATGTTGATCTAATCTCCCGAAATGCTTCTCCCAGCCAAGACAAATATTAGTGACAATGAGGTGGCAGGGCCCAGTGACTTGAGCGAGACATGGCTTATAACTTATATATATTAGTAGGAATGATTGCCAGCAACCTGAAAACCCTTGCTAACTAATTTTTGCACATTTTTGCATTGCTGCATAAATTTACTAGAATTTTGGAAAGCACTTGCTAGAAACCTGTTTTATTTTCCTGCTACTCCCTGTTATACATGCTGTATACCTGCTGGACATCTACATGTTTCTGTGCTTGCATTCAGCTCTGTTGCATTCTAATCTTAGTAAACAATGTATATTTGTTGCAATCAGCCTCCCACGTTGTCTGGCTCACCCTCCATATTTCATACCTTTTTATCTGTGTCTGCGAAATGTATTAGTGATGAACCTTAGCAAGAGACAGAATACCGGCAACAGATATCACAAAAAGTCAAGTCAAAGGGTGATGCTTTTTCATTGAAGCAGAGCATGGAAACTTGCTGCTAAAACAGCATCTTTTGCCAAGTTCAACATATGTCACTGTATTATAGAGCACCTATCCATCACTGTGGACCTTTTGTGAACGCACCAAATCTGACAAGTACACCATTTTTGACAAGGCTCTCTAATCTCTAATCCTATTACTCATTCATCAGCCTGTGGGTGATAGGGGGAAACTGGATCAAACTCAGCCAAAAAGAGCAGCCAGGAGCTTTCCCCTGCACTGTGATGCTCAGCTTAGCTGAAGCATAATAGGTGTGTAATTTAAGGTTTTTGTTGAGCTCAAATCCAATCACATACTTGAGTGGAGGATCATAGACAAACACACGTGAAAGGAATGAGATAATTCCTGCCTCACACAAACACAGATACTAAGCTATGATTTCATCAACTTTACACTAAAAACTCCTTTCAACTCCTGGCTCTCTCTTGTATTGGAATTATCCTTTAACCATTTCAGAAACTCTTCTCTGGGGAAATGAGGAATGAGGTGTCTTTGTTGTTTGTTCATTATTTGTCCTGCAATCTTGATGATTTTTTTTTTTTTTTAAATTAACCTCACCTATGTATTTTTTCTCCCCAAGGAATTCTTCAAGTGCAATGATCAGTCTTGAAATCGCATTAAGAACCCAAGTGGTTATCAATCTAAGATTTATTTATTATTTTTTTAGTAAAAGACTTACTTTTTTCAGTGGTATGCGTTTTTTAAGTTTACCATAAATAGGTATTCTAAAAGATTTAAAAATGCAGGGACATTTTAAAAAAAAAAACATGATAGAAGAATGAACTGTTAGCCAGAGGAACTGATCTGCTCTGGTTACGTTTTTTTAAGTCTCTAGTAAAAAAAAATGTCAGATAGGAACTAAGTAATTGCTATAAGTAACTTAGACAGTTTTTTGCAAATATTTTGGTGCATTTTATTCTTTCAACTAATGTTTTCTTTTGCCATCTCTTCATTAGAGATTTTTTTGGAGGGAATGGTTCTTTACACTTTTAAACAATAATATTTTCTATGTAGTATAGCACACTGTGGGGTTGATTTATGAAAGGCAAAATATTAAAGGCAATTGAACAGTTCACTTTACAAGGGAAGTTGCACTTTGCGCAGGAGATTGCCCCAAAACATAGTGAATGAGGTGAAGCGCTGCTGACTTCCATCTGTCAATCATATGCAAGCAAAAATGCTTTTTTTTAATAGTGCATATTATTAGATATTCTTTGCAAAACATCATCATATTCACTCGGCTCTGGGGAAAATTAACTTGCAAAGTAAATAACTATTTGCCTTTTTGTAAATCAATTGGTATGTACAGGTCTCTCATTTTTCAAATCCACTGTTTTCACATACTGGTCCAACAGTTTTACCCTTTCTTTTAATCTGTATATACATTCTGATTCTCTTAAATAGATGGGTGTAGATTTGCCTAGCCTGCAGGGACTCAAACCAACAGTAACACAGAGTAAAATAGATGAAGCCTTGCTTCCTGCCTGGTAAAACCATTGTCACTTTGAAAGTAAATAAGGGGAAATCTCCCTAGCATATCTATTAATATCATTAAAGCAGTTGTATACCCGCAAATGAAAGCAAAAAAAACAAAACAAAACAAAAAAACCCCTGTAATGCAAAGGCATAATGAGCTAGTATGCACCGCATACTAGCTCATTATGAAATACTTACCTTAGAGTGAGGTCTCCGCATCGCATTCTGGTCAACTCCGAGGGAGCTGACATTTTCCCCTCTGCATTTATTCCGGGTTGGCAGCTCCAGCGCTGTGAGTGGCTGGAGCCACAATGAGGTCACTCCCACGCATGCGCGCAGGTAACGTCATTTCCAACAAGGTCTGGCACAATACGCCGGACCTTCACTGCGCATGCACCACTGACATCAGCTGCTGCATGCAGGGTGAATATCTCCTAAACCATGTAGGTTTAGGAGATATTCATTTTCCCTACAGGTAAGCCTTATTATAGGCTTACCTGTAAGTAAAAAAGTAAAAATGGGGTACACAACTGCTTTAAGAACCCAGCACTATCCAAAATTATGATTGTTTAAGAAGTTTAACTTAAATTATGTAAAGGCAACATTTTTTATTTGTGGATAGAATTTAAAAGAGTTGAAACTTCTGTCAAGTTTATATTGCTGTCTGTGTTGCAACTAGAGATGTAACATTCTGGAAAACTTTTTTCCTCTGATTTTTTTCGGAAAAATTTCAATTGTGGAGAAACTGAAAAAAAACTTCAGTGTGGAGTAGTTTTAAAAATTTAAAGTATTATTATTATGCTTGAAATAAAAGTACAGCTTATTCAGTAAATTTTCAGTTATTGACAATGCTGATCCAGAAGCATATATTGCTGTTGCAAGAGCTTGATGAATGTTCTTCTGATTTTCCGGTGTAATTTTCTCTATAACTTAAGGTATTGTATATTTTTGGGAGGCGGTGGTTTGTAACACTTCTTTACTTGAAGATGCTGCTAGTGAAGAAACATGCCGAGGGAACATGACAGCTCCCTCAGCGGTGACCGGGCGCAGCTGCAGGGCTTCATTCTAAGGCAAGTATTTCATAATGTGCTAGTATGCAATGCATATTAGCACATTATGCTATTGTCTTGCAGGTTTTATTTTTTCCGCAGTGTACTACCGCTTTAAGACCTGAGAGGACAGAAACTATCTACTCAACAATCACCCAACTGTAGAAAGGACAAGATGGAGCCCACAAGCAAACTAAACTGGAGCATTTCCCCCCCGCGGTGCCCTCAGTGGCAGAAATGCATATTTCTCTTGTTTGAGAACTGCATTTAAAAGTGCAGTGTTACTTGAACTGTATTCCAGGATTTGCTTGTCTTCAGCTGAGAGAACCTGCAATAATTTAAGACTTTACATAAAGTCTCAGAAATCTTTCAGTAAGGTCTTCATGTTATGTAGTTTGAATAACATGTCACAGATATACTATTTATCATTGCAAAAGAACATATTTCACACTTAATGTTTTCAGAAAACAAAACAAAAAAGCTTTGAAAAAAACACAGGAAAAATAGATTTTTTTGGGCCTATCCATCTCTAGATGCAACTTGGGAGATTCTTTCTATTAATCCTATTCTTTCTATTAATCCTTGTTGATCTGTGCTCCTGTTCCCCTGACTATGCTGATTGACAGCAAAATGCATTTGAAGGAGCTTGACTAGTGATGTCATTACACCTGAGCGGTGGAGGCATGGCATTCTCTCTGTTGTGCTGTTTTTAACATACCTTTGTAAGTACCTGTACTTTTTTATAATAATGTTCTTCATTACTTTTTAAATGTGTGAGTATGGCTGGCCTGGAGTGCTGATTTCTTGGAGAGGATTGGACCTGACAGTGGGTAGTAAGCTGCTGAACACCACCGAGTTCCAAGAGTGGCTTATTTATAACACCCTGTTTTGATTCCTTTTTTTAATAAGGGATCAATACCGTCTGGTAAGAGGCTCTTACATTTTTCGGTGGAGGGCACAAGGTGGTTACTTATTCATTCCAAGGTGTATTACTGGTGGATGGTTGAAGATTTCCTTATTTTAGACATTCAATTTATGGACACTCCATTTGAAAAACATTGGTGTGAACTATAATTATTGAACCTTTGGACAAATTTTCATTTACACATCTCTGTTGTTTGTTTCTGTTTGTGTGTGTGGAGGCGCACCTATTTTGGGTACAGTAAAACCTTGGTTTGAGAGTAAGTTGGTTTGAGAGCGTTTTGCAAGACAAGTAAAATTTTTTTATAAATTTTGACTTGATATACAAGCAATGTCTTGATATACAAGTAGCATCATGTCACAACTGAGTATAAAAGAAAAGAGAGGAGCCTCTAAGTGTAGCAATATGGTTAAATTTAATGAAGGTACAACATTTAGCAACATATTGCTAAACTTAGAAGCGCCTCTCTTCTCTTTTATACTCTCTAGCTCCTGCTGGATTTTGCTTCTAATCCCCCTGTGGAGGCTGCCATTTGTGAATGGACATTTTATGGTTACACAACCTGGTCATATTGCTATAATGTTTTTATATGGACCATAAACTGAAGGACCTATGAATAAATGGTTGTGGAAGAAATCATTTGAGTTTCTATTATTTCTTATGGGGATATTCGCTTTGATATAAAAGTGCTTTGGATTACAAGCATGTTTCTGGAACTAATTATGCTTGCTATCCAAGGTTTTACTGTATATGCATATTAATCCTTATTGTTTATTTACTAAATGCATATAGACTGGTCACTTAGGCAACATGGTAAAGTTTCACTTTGCAAAGAATACTCATGTCATGTGCAGGGGGAAAAAAAGGGAGCACTTTTATTTGCATATGATTGGATGATGAAAGTCTTTACCTCATTTACTAAACTCTGGTGCAAAATTCCCTTGCAAAGTGAACAGTAAAGTTGCTTTTAGTAAATCAACCCCATTGTCTTTGGTACAGACATGATGGCCATCACAAACTTTTTGAATGCACAGGTACAGGATAGTAGTGAGCCAAACTGCCCTGGGTTTGGTTTGGCTGGGGTTTGTCGAACTTCAAAGAAGTTCGGATGCCAAACCCAAATACCATTCAAATCAATTGGAACTGATTTTCCAAATTAAAAATGCCCATTATCTGGGCTAATATGCAAGCAGGTGTCAAAAAATAGCATGTTGAGCACTGTCCCAGTGAACATGTACCAGTGCAAAAAAAAGTTTTCAAAAAATGTATTTCTGCCAGGAGCAATTTCTAATGTGAAACATTGCAAATGTTCAATTACTTGACATTATTTGACATGTCTGAAGGGTGTCCTAATCCTGCCTGTGAATGGAGATATACAGAAAGCGCTGCAACAGCACTGACATTTACAATGGAAAAAGCTTTAAAATTGCTAGCAATTTACTTTGACAGCTGTCATTGCTGGCTTCCTTGTTTTTTTTAAAAAAAAAAGAAAAAAAAAGGCACACAGCCATCCCAAAGTGTCTGCTATGTATTTTGGGAACTAATAGGGTCTGGTGTCACCGTGTAGCCATCATCCCATAGTCTAGAACAACAAATACCCTCTAAGCATCTAAAGGGACTTTAACCTCCCTGGCGGTATGATTATGTCAGAGTTTTGCTTCTCAAAGCGGTATATTGTTTTGCATAGAAATTTGGAGTTTTATATTGTAGGCCTGTAATTCTCAGGAATAACTCACTTAAATCTGTCCAAACAAGAGTCTAGTAGACATCCCGGGTATGATGAAGTTTGAAACACG
This sequence comes from Aquarana catesbeiana, assembly GCF_042186555.1. Taxonomy (NCBI): domain Eukaryota; kingdom Metazoa; phylum Chordata; class Amphibia; order Anura; family Ranidae; genus Aquarana; species Aquarana catesbeiana. Next base: position 154,528,972 of record NC_133334.1, on the reverse strand, counting down.
AAATCATAAATTATAATATAATAAATAACTATAAATAATTATAACAAATAATAATATAATAATAAGAAAATGTATTCTTTAATGTAATTAAATCAAAAACGCTGACATTTTCTCAGTTGCAGAATTGTCGTCGTTACTTTCAGTGTTTTTTTTTTGTTTCAATAGTTTTTATTAAATATTTCAAGAAAAACAAAATACAGAACAAAAAAAGAAAAAATTTTGTTAGTGATATACGCATTAGTTTGATATACATCTAAAAAGGAGTTTAATTTGGGTTTTAGTTATAAGCTATAGCTGCCATTAATGTTAATATTACAGAATAACCTCTTATGTCATCAAAATCACTATCAATAGGGCCATATAGACCAACATTTATCAAATTTTTCACAGTTTAATAAATTTATCGCTATTAGACGTTCAAACGTATAATTCCTATTTACAGCTTTAGTGATATCTGATATGTTTATGGCTGTTGTGGATTTCCAGTTACGTAGGATTAAGGATCGTGTCTCTAAGAATATATGTGTTATGACGTGTCTAAATTCTGTGTGAAATTTTTCCATGTTTAGGTGCAGAATTGCCATAGCCGGATCTGGAGAGGTGAGCATACCAGTTATAGAGGATATTAGTCTAAATACTGGGTACCATATACTTTTCACTGTGGGGCAGTGCCAGAGCATGTGTAGTAGGGATTCTGTGTGTCCGCACGCTCTCCAGCACAATGGTGAAGAACCAGGGTAGTAGTTTGCTAGTCTGTATGGAGTATAGTACCATCTATTAGCCATTTTGATTGCCAGTTCCCAATGTTTTACACAATGAGATGTCCACTAGTCCCGCCCCTCCTACTTTTCTATGGGGTGTAAGGTTATTTCGGGAACATCTGGCTTTTTTACCTTTCCATACATATCTCCATCCCATATTCATTAGACAGTTGGTATAGTGTAGAGGGATGTGGACTGGCAGAGTATGGAATATATACAATATTTGTGGCAATACCATCATTTTATAGGCTGCAATTCTACCAAACCATAAAATTTCATTACTAGACATGTTCTTGAGTTGGACTTCCAGTTTGGCAATCAATGGGGCCATGTTAGCTTTGACAAGCGTGGAGATTTTGTTCGTAAGTGTAATACCGAGGTATGTTATGCCTTCTTTACTCCACGTATAGGGTAGTTGTAACTGTAAAAAGTTGCGCGTGGATGGTGGTACCCCAATATCCAATATCAGTGATTTAGTAAAGTTAACTTTATAATATGAAATCTCACCGAATGCGTTAAGAACTTTGTGGGCTTGTTGTAAAGATGTGACCGGATTAGTCAAAAGTATGATTACATGAGAGTGTGGGCAGGCACCAAGACTTTATAGGCACCTATAAAGTCTTGGTGCCTGCCCACACTCTCATGTTTTCCCAAACTACTTGATATTAGACGTGGCACACATAACCTATTTCGTATCCGCAGGACCACTGTGCGATGATACGTTTATAATTCATTCAAAAGTATGATTACATCATCTGCGAATAGATTGATGGTATGTGTCCTGGAGTCGAACTGGAAGCCCGTAATCAAGGGGTGTGTCCTCATAGCCTCAGCTAATGGTTTAATCATCAAATTAAAGATGGTTGGAGATAGGGGACACCCCTGTCTAGTTCCATTTGTAATGTCGAAGGGTTTGGATAAAAACCCTGTAGAGTATACTTGTGCTGAAGGACATGAATATAAGGCCATAATGGCTTGTAGTATAGGGCCCTTAAAGCCAAACTTGGAAAGGGTCATTTCCATGTAAGTCCAGTGGACTCTGTCAAACGCTTTCTCTGCGTCGATTGACAGTAGCAGAGAAGGCGTTCAAGTCTTTTCAGCAAAATGTATCACATTTACAATTCTCCTGGTTGCGTCTGAGGTTTGTCTCACCCTCACAAAACCCATCTGGTCGTGCTGTATGATAGATGGTATGATATCTGTTAATCTCCTAGCCAATAATTTTGCATATATTTTTGTATCGGAGTTAAGGAGTGAAATAGGGGGAAATTAGCTGGTGTGGTGGGTTCTTTGCCTGGTTTTGGTAATGTTACTATATGTGCTCACAGCATATCTTGTGGGAGTGTGGCGGTCTCAGCAGCTTTGTTGAATACTGTTGTCATGTGTGGTGAGAGGATATTGGTAAACGTTTTAAAGTATTCATTAGAAGATCCATCAGGCCCTGGAGACTTCCCATTAGGAAGTGTCTTTATTGTCTGTTCTATTTCCCGGACCATGATAGATGCATTCAGGATCTCTAGTTGGTGTTCAGAAAGAGTTGGAAGATCAATGTTCTGCAGAAATGATGTGATCTTTTCTACTGTTGGTTGTTGTGTGTTGGGATCAGCGTGTAGGTTATATAATGTGCTATAGTATTCTGCGAAATGGTTAGCGATATCTTGTGGGTTTTTGATTTTGTGTGGCAGTGTAGGATGTTTCAAATAAGCTCTTCTGGTTTTTGTGCGTATTGGTTTCAGTCTGTTTGCTAGATATTTACCTGCCCTGTTAGCGTTTTGCATAGTAGTTCAGTTGAAGGCACCTGAAGTGTGTCATATTGTTGTGATAGTATGTTCCTGAGTTTTTCTCTAAGGGAATTTAATGTATCTGTAATTGATATTGAAGGATTCTTTTTATTTTGAGTTTCTGCAGTATTTATGTCTGAGAGAACAGTGTTAAGCTGCTGAGCCCGTCTTTTTTTTCTCTTGCTCCTATCTGAATTAAGATGCCTCTCATGAAGGCCTTGTGTGAGTTCCACAAGATATATGGATCATTTTCTGATCCAGTATTGTCTAAGAAAAAATGTTGTAAATGCTGTGATATGGTTTTTTGACAATGTGGTTCTTGAAGTATGCGAGTGTTGCAGCGCCAGATCGGGAGTGAGGAGGAGACTCCCCTCTCGAAAATAGACATAGATACAGCAGAGTGGTTTGACCACGTAATATCATGTATTTTTTTTGTTTCCACATTTTGTAGGAGCCATTTATCCGCTAAGAATAGATCTATGCGGGAGTATGAGCGATGCCTGTTGGAGAAGAAAGTATAGTCCCTTTCATTGCTGTGGAGACTTCTCCATATATCAAATAACTCCTCTTTGTGAAGTAATTGTTGAAGGGTTAGAGCTCCTTTCGATTTACCTGAAGAAGTGTCCAGAGATGGATCCGGTGTGGCGTTGAAGTCTCCACAAATCAGGAGATTACCATATTTCATGGAGCTTGCTTTGTAGAGCACCTCTTTGATTAATCAGATTTGGTGTGAGTTGGGTGCATATAATGTGACAATTGTATATGGTTTGGAGTTGGTGTCTCCTGTGGCTATGATGTATCTACCTCCTTCATCAAGAACAATATCTTTGGGTTCAAATGAGAGAGAATTTTTAAAGCTAAGAAGGACACCTCCTTTTTTGTGGTGCGGTGTGCAGGCCATATAGAGGTGTGGATAGTCCTTATGTGCACAATATGGTGTGTTGTTAAGTTGGAAGTGCATTTCTTGAACGCATAGGATGTCCGCCTTTTGTTTGTTAGCTTCTTTCCATAAAGAGAACCTTTTTGCTGGGTGGTTTAACCCTCTAGCATTAATTGAAAGGCATGTGATCGTCATTGTAAGAGATATGATGTAGTTCATGTAGCTGTGTAGTAGGAGTACTCACTGTGACTGAAGGTCTCGATTTGTAGTGCTGCCGTAATGTTGGAGAAGGACATCTGTGGCGAAACATTTTCCGCGGATGAGGCGGGGTTGATCCGGATTAAACTGTGTATATCACACAGTATATCAAAAGGAAGATGAACATAAACTGAAAACGAAAAGAAAAGTCAACATGGGTATCATAAGAAATGGATCTTAAAATTGATCCTCGTGCAGATGTAACTGCTATTGATGTTATAGGAGGGAAAGAGAGATTTTAACTGTGAAACTCGTCCCTGGAGATAAACTTGTGTGCTTGTGGGTTTTAGTTAGGAGCTTCCACCTGCATTTTTCTTATTAGAATGCCTGTAAGATACGACTTGCCATTCGTTTTGAATGAGCGCAGGCCCCGCTGGATGTGGTTGCATAGTGGGCTGGTCATGGATGATATTCCAGCACCTTAGAGCAGTGAGCCCTTCTTCTAAGGTAGATACCGCAACAGTGACCCCGTTGTGGGTGATAGAAAGTGTGGCAGGATACTTCCATTTATGGAGGATTTTATGGTTCCTCAAGGCTTTTGTTATTGTCAGCAGGTTACGGCGACGTTTTAAGGTGTGTCTGGAAAGATCCGGGAGCAGTCTGACGGTGGCATACTGCTGAGGGATGTTTTCTGGCTTGCATGATGCCTGTAGTACACAATCTTTTATGTGGTTTATCATTTATCATTTTTATGTGGTAAAAATGTATTCTCATTCTCACTTGTTGTAGTCCACTAGCTGCATAATAGCTCGTCATTTTCTGCGGCTGCTGCGGGTTTTTTCGATGTCTGGGCATCCTCCTCTTGTGCAGCGGGATCTCGCCGTTTAGTGGGCTGTGTTTGAAGCTGTGAATGGCACCGGTGGGCTCTGATGGCTGTGGATTATCTCCTGTGGGCGAGCAGAGTTCCTTGGTTAAGCATCCATCTTGGAGCCCGGTCGCCACGCCCCCCGTTACCTTCAGTGTTTGATGAAGAATTTCCCCACGAATCACTATCGCTCAATTCTGCAAGTGATTCTAATTTTCTGTCACTGTTTTCTAGCTGATCTAAAACCTCTTTTGACATAAAGGGATGCTTTTTGGTTGCCATGGACAATCTTAATTTTCCAGGCAGAAAGAACAGTATATATAATAAAAAACTGCCTGCAGGGCACTGGACAAAGCATTAGGGACAAAAGGGATGTGAAATGATTTTATACAGTAATGTAATCTGTAAGATTATAGTGTACTGTATGTGTTTATTTTTTTTTACTTTTTGAATTTGACACCGGGCTCCATCCCCGTGCGTCGTGACGCTCGCAGAGAACGGTGCATGGCACAGTGATGAATCACTCGACACAGCCTGCGGATACAGTGGGAGGACATTGCAGGATCCTGGGGACAAGGTAAGTAACTTTGCCTGGATCCTGCAATGCCATCCCGAGTGTGGCTCGGGGTTACCGCTTTTGGTAATGAAAATTCACCCCGAGCCATACTTGGAAATACCGCCAGGGAGGTTAAAGGCTACCTAAGCAATGCACAGTAAAGCCCAGTACACACGATCAGAATTTCAGACGGGAAATGTTCGATGTGAGCTTGTTGTCGGAAATTGACGGAATTTCCACACACAAATGTTTGAGAGCAGCTTCTCAAATTTTCCGACAACAAAACTTCGTTGTCGGAAAGTCCAATTGTGTGTACACAAGTCCGCGCACAAAAGTCCACGCATGCTCAGAATCAAGTATGAGACGGAAGTGCTCGATCTTGTAAAACTATCGTTGGTAATGGAGATAGCACATTCATCACGTAGCAAATTTTTAAATCTTTCAATACAGCGCATTCTCTTCTTCTTTAGAATGCTAGAATAATGAAGTTGCTTTGCTGCTGATATTCACACAGAGTTCTGACAAGCGGATTTTTTATTATTTTTCATGATCTCATGAATAATCTTTGTTTTTGTTGTTTTTTTTTTATCAAGATCTTCAGAATAATCTTTTTTTTTTATAGTGATCTCCTTTTTTTTTATTATTTCTCCAGATCTCCAGAATAAAAGCTTTTTTTTTTTCTAGTGATCTCCATAATATTTTTTGTCTGTCTCATCATTATTATCTTGTATTTTTTTCTACCTCAAAGAGGTTGGTTGGTGTTGGTGTCCCTTGTTATTTGACACTGTATTTTTGAAATGTACCTGCCTACTCACAAACAAACTGTCCTGTTTGAAGTAAAACACATAGCCAAGTATTTGTCAAAACAAAAATTTAAAATTTATTAGGGGTCCTAACAAAATAAAGAGGAAGGCAACGCTGGAGAAACAGTTGGAATTGTTGAGCCTTTGTACCCCAGGGCAGACATCAATTATTTGACTGTCAAAATAAGTAACCTGAGGAGTCCATTTAATAGGGAGCACAATACGGTCCAGGACTCCGAGAGATCGGGAGCAGCAGCAGATGACATATATGTCCCGAGGCTGTGGTCTTACAACAGCCTGCGTCTTTTGGCAGACCACACCAAACCCAGGACATCACTCTCAACACTTCCTTCCAGGCTGCTGTGGTGGGTTGGGTTGGTTGGATGGCTGTGGTGGTGGTGGTGTTGCTGGAGGTGGTGGTGTTGCTGGTAGAGGAGTAATATGGTCCAACTCACACACGTGGCTTTTAGTTTTGAGTTGGCCCCTCATCCCCTTGTTTAGGGCCTGAAGTATTACCTCCTCACAGATGAAACATTGGCCCTCCTCCATTTGTTCCAGTTTACTGGCTGTCAGACAGCCATACGACTCAAGGCCACCAGGGGTTGTTGTGAGGACCGCAGTAGTCTGCCGAATCAAAACAGTCGCTGACTCCTCCAAGTTCTTCGCCTTTCTGGTCCTTTCTGTTGGAAGGCAGAGGGGAGGAACCTGGGATTCGGTCAGGCTGCTTGGCACGGTCACCTCCTGGCTGCCACTTTCCACGGCCACCTCCTGGCTGCCACTTTCCACGGCCTCCTCCTGGCTGAGACTTTCCTGTGTATGAAAATGGGACACAGTTTTAGTTTTTCGGTCATCAATCACACACTATTTTTAGCTCATGACTTGTGCAAATTGAATGTTAACAAACAGAAAAGACTATCATTCCGACCCCAGCATTTTTCATTCTTGTCCCAATCATTTTTGGCTACTATTGTCTATTGATATGTAAACGACGTTGTTAAATCAGAAATTAGTGATCAATAATAGCATCTAGTTAACATCATTCAATTTTTGACAAGAAATATGTTGAATAATGCTATATCTGGCTCAAGCTGGGCTCCTCCACATCTTCTTCCTGGGTGGAAGGCCCAGGTTGGACTTCTGAAGCCTCATCTGATGTGGGAAGAAAGTGTGGAAGGAAGTGTTGATACTGATGGCCTGGGTTCACTCTGGTCTGACAAAAAACACAGTCTGTCGTAGTACCAGAGCCTGGGTACATAAACGTCAACTGCTGCTCCTGATCTCATGGAATCTTGGACCTTCTTGGGCTCCCTATTATATGTGCTCCTCAGGCCACCAATTTTGGCCTTCAAATAGGGGATGTCTGCCGTGGGAGTCACCAGCTTCACTAATTCCAACAGTTGCTCCAGCGCTGCCTTCCTTTTTAGCTTGTTGGAGTATTCTCGGTGTTTGACTTGCCAGAGACATGGCAGCTCCCTGTACTTGTCTATAAAGTTTGGCAGGAAGTCTGGGTCTGTAAATGTATCCATTTTATCTGCAAGACACAACACAAGACAAACCCTAATATCAGGCTAAACTCTCCTAATCTTGTCCCAATATAGGCTTTAATCTAGAAAAGCAGTATAAACCACTAACCACTGATGTCCCAAGTTCAAATTGTACCTTCGTTTGCACGATCGGCGCTTACGCTACTCCGTCCTCCGCTACTCCATCCTCCGCTCACAGATCGTACGTACGACGCACACGTTTTATGCTTTATATACACTGCGCATGCATGAAGCTCCGCCCCTAACCTTCTTTCTAGTGTATTCCCCGCCCCTTCTCTTTCAGCACAGTGGGAGAGCACATGGCGGAGACAGAGCAGGTGCGTGCAGAGAGCAGCAAGGAGGAGGATGACGAAAGCCCGGAGCAAGGCAGTTCCCAATCCAGGACGAGATATAAGGCCACAAATATGTCCTTTGCAGAGATAGCGGAGATGGTGGACATCTTAAAGAGGGGAAGCATGGACCGTACAGAAACCCAAATGTGAGAAAGGCCAAGATCATGACTAAAGTTGTGAGAAGTCTGCAAAGGCATTTTGGGGTACAATGATCCAATGAGCAATTGAGGAAATGCTGGTCAGACCTGAAATTGAGGACACATGACCAGTACAGAAGGATCAGAAAATTGCTTCTAAAAAGTAAGTTTTTGTTGTGTGTTCCTATTACTATTATTACTTTAGTGCTGCTCCATGTGCTTTTCTTTACTTTTGTACATTTTAAAATGGCAAGTTTGAGGTTCATACAGTAATCGTTCGTATTAAACATTGTTCATTCGACCACTAATACAACGTATTTGGCAGATGCAGGGTTAACCACATTTGTTCATGCCTATTTGTATGAAAAGAAGTTTAGTACATTGCTGTCTAGATGTGTTTGTAACTAGAATGAAATGCAAACTTGATTCAGTGTAAGGAGAGGACACTCAGCAGCTGTTTACACATCTGGATGCAGGAGCACTAGTGTGGGACACCAGAACACCCTTTTTATGGTGTCCTACGCAGGTGCTCCAGTGGATACTAGGGGTCTTTCCATGTGTGAAACTTGCACAAAACAGGTAAGTATTCCAGATTTGGAAAGGGAAAAAATCATGTTTTCAGCTTTGAATTCTGCCAAAATAGACAATAGGACCTTACTTCCAAGCAATGTTTCATATTACTATTTCTTGCCTCAAATATCTGTGTGCTAAGTATACCTTTTTTGTATTCACATAGGGGAGAAAAGAATCGGGACATCTGAGGACACCAGGAACCACACTACTCATGAAGAAGGGGAAATCCCCACACACCATGGAGAAGATGTGGATTCCGAGGTACACAAAGTGGGAGAAATGGTGACCACAACAGGTTAGTGTCTGAGACCACAGCTTCTGGTAATAGATGCATGCCTGCATATTTATAATACATGGTGTGTTTTTTTATTTTTAGGAGATGTGGATGTTGTGGAAGAAGAAACTCAATTCAACAGTGCAAATGCACAGATCCTGATCAGCGAAATAATGGTGTGCAATCGGGATTTAGAGAAGGTCAAGGAAAGCATCAATGATGTTGAAAAAAGACTCACCAACATCATTGATGTTTTATCCAAAATCTAACCCAAAAAAAAATCCAATGTTGTTGTTATTTAAAATTTTCCTGATTTTTGTTCCTGATACAGGAAAGACACTTTTTTCCCAGCACTAGGCTGAACTTTATAACGGCTTTAAATGTCATGACTATTTTCAGCGATTAAGTGCAATTTGTATAGTGCCTCCGTTTTTGTACTTAGGACTAGGGATGAGCCGAACACCCCCCGGTTCGGTTCGCACCAGAACCTTCGAACGGACCGAAAACTTGTGCGAACTTTAGAACCCCATTGAAGTCTGTGGGACTCGAACGTTCAAAATCAAAAGTGCTAATTTTAAAGGCTAATTTGCATGGTATTGTCCTAAAAAGGGTTTGAGGACCCGGGTCCTGCCCCAGGGGACATGTATCAATGCAAAAAAAGTTTTAAAAACGGCCGTTTTTTCGGGAGCAGTGATTTTAATGATGCTTAAAGTGAAAAAAAAGTGAAATATTCCTTTAAATATCGTACCTGGGGGTGTCTATAGTATGCCTGTAAAGTGGTGCGTGTTTCCCGTGCTTAGAACAGTCCCTGCACAAAATGACAATATGGCAATATGGATGAAAATCAGTGAGACAAATGGCATGGGTACCCCCCGCCCAGTCCATTACCAGGCCCTTTGAGTCTTGTATGGATATTAAGAGGAACCCCACACCCAAATTAAAAAAAGGAAAGGCGTGGGGCCTCCAGACCCTATATACTCTGAACAGCAGTATACAGGCGGTGCAAACAAGACAGGGATTGTAGGTTTGTTGTTAAATAGAATCTGTTTGTAATTTTGAACTGGTACATTTTTATAGTGTAGCTCCAGCCAAAAAATCTATTTTTAAGCTTTTTGGAAAACATAGGGAAGGGTTATCACCCCTGTAACATTTGTCTTGCTGTCTGTGCACCTCTTCAGAAGATTTCACCTCACTTTCTGTCCCAATGACAAATGTTTTTTGAAAATTTGGGGTTTTTAGTGAAACAAGGATTGGTGATAAAGCAGTGAAGAGGAGAAATGTTTTTCCCATATTAACTTTTACAGGAGAGAATTTCCCTTCCTAGGGGTAGATTTCATCTCACTTCCTGTTGTCTCCTTCCGTTTGCAAGTAGGAGTCGTTTGAAAGTAGGGGCCTGCTCTATATACTCTGCAGAAATTGGGGCCTTAGGTTTTGGTGTTGCCACAACACTGTAAGCCCTCACAGTTACTCTTGGTGGGCGCAGAAACAGGCCCTGCTGTGAAATATTAGATCAAGAATTGTAATTACATGCCCCTGTTGAACAGGGTCAGAAAAATTGGGCCTTTGGTGGTGGTGGTGGTGCTGGTGCCACAAAACTGTTAATCCTCACATTTACTCTTGGTGGGCGCAGAAATGGGCCCTGCTATGAAATATTAGATCAAGAATTGTAATTACATGCACCTGTTGAACAGGGGCAGAAACATTGGGCCTTTGGTGGTGGTGTTGCCACAACACTGTAAGTCCTCACAGTTACTCTTGGTGGGCACTGGAACGGGCCCTGTTGTGAAATATTAGTTCAAGAATTGTAATTACATGACCCTGTTGAACAGGGTCAGAAAAATTGGGCCTTTGGTGGTGGTGGTGGTGGTGCCACAACACTATAAATCCTCACAGTTACTCTTGGTGGGCGCAGAAATGGGCCCTGCTGTGAAATATTAGATCAAGAATTGTAATTACATGCACCTGTTTGAACAGGGGCAGAAAATTGGGCCTTTGGTGGTGGTGGTGTTGCCACAACACTGTAAGTCCTCACAGTTACTCTTGGTGGGCGCAGAAATAGGCCCTGCAGTGAAATATTAGATCAAGAATTGTAATTACATGCACCTGTTGAACAGGGGCAGAAAAATTGGGCCTTAGGCACTGGTGCCACAACACTGCAACCCCTCACAGATATTCTAGTTGGAGCGCAGGAACAAGCCTTGCTGCGAAGTATTGCATCAAAAATTGTAATTACACGCCCCTGTTAAACAGGGGCTGAAAAATTGGGCCTTAGGCACTTGTGCTGGTGCCACAACACTGCAACCCCTCACAAATACTCTAGTTGAGCACAGCAACGAACCCTCCTTGCAAAATATTGCATCAAAAATTGTAATTACACGCCCCTGTTAAACAAGGGCTGAAAAATTGGGCCTTAGCCACTGGTGGCGGCGCCCAGAACCAAAAATATTCTTACATGCTATCAGCATGATCATTGAGGAGGAAGAGGACAGTCACTCAGCATAACAGGATAGTCACTCAGCATCAGCATAGGCAGTCTTGAAGGGATCTGACATTTAAAAAAAAATGATTTGGTTACATCAGAATCAGGTGCTTGGAAGCTGGTGGTGATCCAAGACTGATTCATTTTTATGAAAGTCAGTCGATCGACCGAGTCGGTGGCCAGGCACACCCTGTAATGGGTTACAAAGCCTCTAGCAGCACTGAATGTGCGTTCCGAAAGAACTCTGGATGCAGGACAGGCCAGTAGCTCAATTGCATACTGTGCAAGCTCTGGCCAGTGATCCATCCTCAAGACCCAGTAACCCAGAGGATTTTCGGTGGGAAAGGTGTCCAAGTCAGATCTTGCCCCTAGGTATTCCTGCACCATGTAAAACAGATGCTGGCGATGGTTGCTGGAACCGATCATACCTTGGGGCTGCGGACTAAAAAATTGTCTGAACGCATCGGTCAGACGGCCACCTTCTCCACCGCTCCTTCTTTGACTGACCGAAGCCTCAGCAACACGTTGTCCAGGAACAGGAGTTTGTAACCTCCCAGTCTCTGGGAAAGCATTGCACAGACCTTTCTGCAAGGCCTCACAAAGATGTTTCATCCTCTGTTCCCTCTGCGACAGCAAGATAAGGTCTGCAACCTTACCCATGTAACGTGGATCAAGGAGGGTTGCCAGCCAGTACCGATCCCTCTCCTTGATACCACAAATACAAGGATCCTTCCGCAGGCTTTGCAAGATCAGGGAGTCCATGCAGCGTAGGTTTACTGAGGTATTCGCATGATCCCTTGAAGACTGCTGCTGATGCTGAGTGCCAGGCTCCACCTCCATGCTGACACAACCCTCCTTCTCATCGTCCTCTTCCTATGTGATCGGTGGGCACGCAGGAACGCTGTTTGGATAAAGGGGGCCTAGAGAGGTAAGGAAGTCCTCCTCTTCCTGCCTCTGTTCTGCCTCAAGTGCCCTGTCCATTATTCCACGCAGCGTGTGCTCCAACAGGTGGACAAGGGGGACAGTGTCACTGATGCATGCACTGTCACTGCTCACCATCCTCATGGCCTCCTCAAATGGTGACAGAACAGTGCATGCATCCCTGATCATGGCCCACTGGTGTGGGGAAAAAAAACAAGCTCCCCTGACCCTGTCCTGGTGCCATAGTTGTACAGGTACTCATTGATGGCCCTCTGCTGCATGTGCAGCCGCTGCAGCATGGCCAACGTTGAGTTCCACTTGGTGGGCATGTCACAGATTAGGTGGTTCTTGGGCAGGTTAAATTCCTTTTGGAGGTCAGCCAGCCGAGCACTGGCATTATATGACCAGCGGAAATGCACACAGACTTTCCTGGCCTGCCTCAGGACATCCTGTAAGCCCGGGTACCTGCCCAAGAATCGCTGCACCACCAAGTTAAGGACATGAGCCAAAGAGGGCACATGGGTCAGTTGTCCCTGTCGGAGGGCAGAGAGGAGGTTGGTGCCATTGTCGCAAACCACCATTCCTGGCTGAAGCTGGCGTGGCATCAACCACCTCTGAGCCTGCCCCTGCAGAGCTGTCAGAATCTCTGCCCCAGTGTGGCTCCTGTCCCCCAAGCACACCAGCTCAAGCAGCGCATGGCATATTTTGGCCTGCATACTTGCGTAGCCCCTTGAATGCCTATGGAGCACCGCTGGTTCCGAGGACAAAGCACAGGAAGAGGGCATGGAGGAAGAAGAAGAGGAGGGGGTGGAGGAGAGAGGTGTGTCAGAATCACCAGTAATAGCATTTTGGAGGCGTGGTGGCGGAACAACCTCCAACACTACTGCACCTTGTCCTGCATCCTTCAGAGCTGCCAGAAGAGTCACCCAATGCGCCGTGAAAGATAGGTAATGTCCCTGTCCATGCCTGCTGGACCATGAGTCAGCGGTAACCGCTGACTCATGCACCTTACCGCTGACTGCCCTGTCCGGCGAGGCCAAGATATTGCCTTCCACATGCCGGTAGAGAGCCGGAATCGCCTTCCATGAGAAAAAGTGGTGTTTGGGAATCTGCCACTGAGGAACCTCACATTCCACAAACTCACGGAAGAGTCTACCAACTTAAAAGGCAGCAGTTGAAGTGCTAGCAATTTAGCCAAGCTAGCATTCAACCGCTGGGCATGTGGATGGCTGGGAGTGAACTTCTTTTGGCGGTGCAGCAGCTGGGGCAGGGAAATTTGCCTGGTACAATCTGACGTCGGTGTACCGATAGCAGATTGCCCGCAAGTACTTGGCTGTGACACACCTAATTCTACAACTTCATTCCTCTCAGTGCAGGTCTCAGAGAGGACTGAAGGTATAGTGGGGTTGGAGATCCCAGCTGATGAGGAGCAAGGAGAGGTCCTTTTTGTTCTTTGGTGTGGGTCTTTTAGGTACGCTTGCCAACGAACTGCATGGCAGGTCAACATATGTCTGGTTCCAGCATGTGGTGCCCAAGCGGGTGATGTTTTGGCCACGTGAGATACGCTTGAGACATATGTTGCAAATAGCAGCGGTGGGATCTGATGCACTCGTCTCAACACCAAAGAACTTTTGGAATAACGCGCAGAGACAGCAGCGCCCTGCACATGCGGAGCTCTGCGGTGTGATGCAGTCGGTGTGCTGCCCTTAAGCTGGCCCCTGGAGGGCATCCTGCCTCGTTGCTGATGTGCCTCCTCCTCCTCCTCTCTCCTATCAGGCACCCACGTGGAGTCAGTGACCTCATCATCCCCTCCCTCCTCATCACTGGAGCAAACCTGGCAGTATGCTGCAGCTGGGGAAACATGACTGCCAGATTGCTGTCCTTCTTGGGCACCCCCTCTGTCTGGGCTCATGTTGCTGCCTTCCTCTAGCTGAGTACCATCATCGGAGCCTTCAAAATGCTGAGCATCCTCCTGGAGCATGTACCCAACACTGTGGTCAAACAGTTCGGGGGACTCCTCAGGAGGACATGGTGGGGCTAGGGAAGGAGTGACTGATGCCATTGAGCCAAGGGAAAAGGCCGCTTTGGCAGCTGCTGTGCCAGACAACGTACCCTCAGCCTGGGTGAGGGAGGATGAGGAGGATGAGGACGGCTTGGTCATCCACTCGACCAAATCTTCGGCATGTTGGGGCTCAACATGGCCAGCTGCTGAAAAAAAAGGACAAGCGTGTCCCACAGCCACGTGCTGATGAGGATTCACCGTGTCCATGACCAGCACTGTTGCCTCTAGACACAGAGCCTGCTTGCCCTCTTTTATTGGCTTGTGACTGTCTGTCTCTCTGCCTCTCCTTGTTGGCCTTCCAGACATACTAATGGCCTGCACTGCAAAACTAATGGCCTGCACTGCAATGTCTGTCTCTCTGCCTCTCCTTGTTGGCCTTCCAGACATACTAATGGCCTGCACTGCAAAACTGGGATGTATATATATACTGATTATACAGCAGGTAGCAGAATGTCTGCCTGTGGTATTAATAGGATCAGAAGAAGCACACCAGCACTTGTCTTCAGGTAGCCATAGGTGCAACTGTGCAGGGTACACAGTACACTAACTGTAAATACTTCAAGAGCCTGCCTGTGCTATTAATAGGATCAGAAGAATCACACAAGCACTCGTCTTCAGGTAGCTATAGGTGCAACTGTGCAGGGTACACAGTACACTAACTGTAAATACTTCAAGAGCCTGCCTGTGCTATTAATAGGATCAGAAGAAGAACACAAGCACTTGTCTTCAGGTAGCTATACTGTAGCTGCAACTGTGCAGGGTACACAGTACACTAACTGTAAATACTTCAAGAGCCTGCCTGTGCTAATTAATAGGATCAGAAGAAGAACACAAGCACTTGTCTTCAGGTAGCTAAACTGTAGGTGCAACTGTGCAGGGTACACAGTACACTAACTGTAAATACTTCAAGAGCCTGCCTGTGCTATTAATAGAATCAGAAGAAACACACAAGCACTTGTCTTCAGGTAGCTATAGGTGCAACTGTGCAGGGTACACAGTACACTAATTGTAAATATTGCAACAGCCTGTCTGTGCTATTAATAGGATCAGAAGAAGAACACAAGCACTTGTCTTCAGGTAGCTGCAACTGTGCAGGGTACACAGTACACTAACTGTAAATACTTCAAGAGCCTGCCTGTGCTATTAATAGGATCAGAAGAAGCACACAAGCACTTGTCTTCAGGTAGCTATAGGTGCAACTGTGCAAGGTACACAGTACACTAACTGTAAATACTTCAAGAGCCTGCCTGTGCTATTAATAGGATCAGAATAAGAACACAAGCACTTGTCTTCAGGTAGCTATACTGTAGGTGCAACTGTGCAGGGTACACAGTACACTAACTGTAAATACTTCAAGAGCCTGCCTGTGTTATTAATAGGATCAGAAGAAGCACACAAGCACTTGTCTTCAGGTAGTTATAGGTGCAACTGTGCAGGGTACACAGTACACTAACTGTAAATACTTTAAGAGCCTGCCTGTGCTATTAATAGGATCAGAAGAACACAGGCACTTGTCTTCAGGTAGCTATACTGTAGGTGCAACTGTGCAGGGTACACAGTACACGAACTGTAAATACTGTAAAAACACCTGCCTGCCTGTCAGTATATTAGGAAGAGAATATATATATATATATATATATATATATATATACAACACCTGGGATGCATATATATACACAATACACTGTAAGTGCAGCTAACTGACTCGACCTGCCTACTCTATCTAATTTAAATCAAATGACACTGTCTCTCTGTCTATCTATCTCTCTCCGCCGCCGCAACACACTACGCAAGGTCTCCATGCAGGCGGCCTTATATAGTGTGGGGCGTGTACTAAACCCCCTGAGCCATAATTGGCCAAAGCCACCCTGGCTTTGGCCAATTACGGCTCTCTGTACACACGGCGCTGTGATTGGCCAAGCATGCGGGTCATAGTGCATGCTTGGCCAATCATCAGCCAGCAATGCACTGCGATGCCGCAGTGAATTATGGGCCATGACGCGCCACTCGAATTTGGAGCAAACGGCCCATATCGTTCACAATTCGACGAACGGTCGAGCAGGCGATGTTCGAGTCGAACATGGGTTCAACTCGAACTCGAAGCTCATCCCTACTTAGTACTATGCCTACCAAAAAAGACACCACAAAAACCAAAAAGTAAAGGTTTCACCCCCAGGCGTTAGGATCTCGAGTCGCATTTCCACGCTGTCATCCTTGCCTGAATTACCAATTATGGCAAGCCAGGGTAAGCCATTGGAACAAATTGATGGTGCAGCTGCTTCTCACATCTCAGCCCCTGTATACGTAACTGAAGATGTCCTTTCCTCCTCCCTGCAGGGTCTGGAAGGAAGATTAGCGGCTTTAATCGCATCCTCCATTCAAATGGATAGGAAGGCTCAGGATGAGGTGTTACCCTCAGTCGATCAGGAGGAAAAAAAAAACATGATTCCTCTGTGGTGGAAACAATGGTAGACAAACCTTTTTCAGCCTCACAATCTGAGAAATTGCTGATACAAACTCTTACGTAGATGGTTCGTTCCACTTTCATGCTGCCCCTAATGCAGTCTCCTGAAAGCTTGGTTTCTTCCTTGGGTTCCTTAAAACCTTTTCAACCTCTGCATGCGTTTCCAGCACATGCATTACTAGAACACCTTATTTTTGCTGAATGGGATCACCTGGATAAGCATTTTCTCCCTCCTAAGAGATTTTCAATTCTCTATCCCCTGGAGGAGAAATTCTCCATAAGATGGAAAATACCAGCAGTTGAGGCTACGATTTCCAATGTGAATAAAGGCCTAACTTGTCCTGTAGACAATTCACAAATGCTTAAGGATCCAACAGATAAAAAGATGGAATCCCTGTTAAAATCTTCTTTTTCCATGGCAGGTGCCGTTACTCAGCCTGCAGTCGCTGTAATAGGCATCTGTCAATCCCTAAAGGACCAGTTTAAACAGGCCTTTAGAGAGCTTCCTACACAACAAGCTCGGGATTTGGCTGAATACCAAAAGCATTATGCTTTGCCATAGATGCCATTAAAGATTCTATTCACCAGGCGTCCCGCCTTACGCTTAAGCTTGTGCATGTGCGTAGAATCCTGTGGTTAAAAAATTGGTCAGCTGAAGCACCATGTAAAAACCTCCTAACTGGGTTCCCTTTTCATGGAGAGCGACTATTTGGAGAAGACTTGGACAAATATATCCAAACAATTTCTAGTGGAAAAAGTACTGTTTTGCCATGCAAAAGAAAGCATAAACGCCCTTCATTTAAACAGGCTCTTTCCCCTGCACCAGGGGCCTCTGCCTCTAGGCAGTGGCGACAGCCTCTGCCGTCAGACTCTAGAGGAAAACCTTAGGGTCAAACCCAGGCTCAAAAGAAGTCCTGGGGTCGAAAACCTGCAAAGCAGAATCCTAAAGGCTCATTGTGAAGAGGCAACTCCCCTCACCAAGGTGGGGGGAAGACTTCTGCAGTTTTCAGACGTCTGGAAAAAGGAAATTCAGGACAGATGGGTCATCTCCACGGTAACGCTGGGGTAACAAGCTGGAATTTTGGGACTTTCCACTGTCTCTCTTCCTGAGGTCAAACGTTCCCAAAGATCCAGAGAAAAGACAATCTCTGTTTCAGGCACTAGACCGATTAATATCTCAAGGGGTGATCATACAGATCCCCACAAAAGAGCAAGGTCTGGGGTTTTATTCAAATATTTTCATGGTACCAAAACCAAATGGAGATGTCAGACCCATTCTAGATCTAAGAAATTTAAATCAGTTCCTGAAGATCCTCTCCTTTCACATGGAAACAATTAGGTCAGTAGTTTATATCCTTCTAGGAGGAGAACTACTACTACTGCATCAATCTACATCAGGGATGCATATCTGCATGTCCCTATATTTCCCGCTCATCAAGAGTTTCTGCGGTTCGAGTTAGAATGGCAGCATTTCCAGTTTGTAGCCCTGCCCTTCGGGCTAGCCACAGCACCCCGGGTGTTCACCAAAGTGCTGGCCCCACCTCTAGCCAGGTTAAGGGCACAGGGAATAACAGTCATAGCGTACCTAGATGATCTAGTGCTAATAGATCAGTCGGTGGCTCATTTGGAGCAAAGCGTACGCACTACAACCAATTATCTGGAAAGTTTGGGTTGGATTCTCATCCTAGAGTAATCTTCCTTAAAACCACTTGCCGACCGACTCCTGTACATATATGTCGGCACTTTAAAGATGGGTATCTCGGTAATGGCAGCAGCTGCTGCCACAACCAAGGTATCCATCTCTTCAGGAACCGGTTGTGTTTACGATAATGGTTGTCTCAGATTCGCTGCAAGATCACCGTTACCGGTAGCAGCAGGAAAGGTGGCACCCCCCTCCCGCTGCTCTCCCGCGCCCTCCGCCGGTTACCGGAGCCGTTGGCAGCTGCAGAGGCGATCGGGACCTGTCCATGGCCGGGTATGGAGATGAGTGAGGGGAAGATGGCCCCCACCCGACTCCATACCATAGCAGGGTGGAAACTACGTCATAGCATCACTTCCGCCCATACGTCTTAAAAGTAATTTTTTCAATGACAATTTTTTTTTATTGCATTTAAGTCCAAATATGAGATCTGAGGACTTTTTGACCCCAGATCTCATATTTAAGAGGACCAGTCATGCTTTTTTCTATTACAAGGGATGTTTACATTCCTTGTAATAGGAATAAAAGTGACCCAATTTAAAAAAAAAAACAGTGAAACAATAAATAAATTCAAGTAAAATAAATAAGAATTTTTTTTTTAAAATGCCCCGTCCTGACGAGCTCGCACGAACACATATACGTGCGTAGAGCCTGCATATGAAAACGGTGGTCAAACCACACATGTGAGGTATCGCCGCAATTGTTAGAGCGAGAGCAATAATTCTAATCCTAGCTCTCCTCTGTAACTGAAAACACGTAGCCTGTAGAATTTTTTAAACGTCGCCTATGGAGATTTTTAAGAGTAAACGTTTGACGCCATTCCACAATGTGCAATTTTGAAGCGTGACATGTTGAGTATCAATTTACTTGGCGTAACATTATCCTAAGCGGTACAATTATTTTGCACAGAAATTTGGCATTTTATATTATAGGCCTGTAATTCTTAGGAATAATTCACTTAAATCTGTCCAAACAAGAGTGAGTCTAGTAGACATCCCGGGTATGATAAAGTTTGAAAAACAAAATAAAAAATTATAATATAATAAATAACTATAAATAATTATAACAAATAATAATATAATAATAAAAATTATTCAATAACGTAATCAAATCAAAAACACTGAAATTTGCTCAGTTGCAGAATTGTCGCTTTCGTTACTTTTAGTGTTTGATGACGGATTTCCCCACAAATCACTATCACTCAATTCTGCAAGTGATTCTAATTTTATATCGCTGTTTTCGAGCCGGTCTAAAACCACTTTTGATGTAAAGGGACAGTTTTGGTTGCTATTGACAATCTCCAGTTTCCAGGCAGAAAGAACAGTTTTTATAATATAAAACTGCATGCAGGACACTGGACAGACCACTAGGGACAAAGGGGATGTGTAATTATTTGATACAGTACTGTAATCTGTAAGATTACAGTATATTGTATCTATACTGTTTGTTTTACTTTTTGAATTTGGCACCGAACTCCATCCCCATGTGTCGCAACGCTCGCAGGGAATGGAGATCGGCACTGTGAATCGAGCAAGACACGGCGGCTCGCAGATGATAGCAGGGAGACATCGCAGGATCCAGGGGACAAGGTAAGTAACCTCTACTTGGATCCTGCGATGCAATCCTGAGTCTGGCTTGGGGATACCGCTTTTGGTATTGAAAATCCACCCTGAGCCAGACTCGGGAATACCACTAGGGGGGTTAAAACAGGTTACACATTCTCTGGCATATCAATTGCCCCCCTACCCGCAAAGTCTAGATACTTTTTACGTACTTCGCGGGCGCTTTGGGGGGGCAAGCCAGGATGGCTAGTTTCAAGAGCCGTCAGAGTTGTTGGATCCGGTAAGTCAGCCTCAGTCCCAACTGAGTCCACATAGTTTGATGTATTTTTGCGCAAAAAGTAAAAATGTAAAATGCAGCATGAAAGAATTATGTGATTGAGTTTATATTCTGCCATATTAATAGCAGTGAGGAATAATCAGAACTGGCTGGCCATTATGCCAAAGGCATTTTCCACCACTCTTAAAAACCCTCTGGTCCGGAGGCGCATGCGCAGAGCCGAGAAGATGGCTGCCTGAGCCAGGAGCTATTCACCACCCCAGCCCAGCAGCACCTGACGATCCGCACACAGCGATCCGAGAGCAGAGCCATCACTATCCATGGCACCCCCAGACACCCGGGCATCCCCATATATCCCCGGTTCCACAGTACGGCGGGACCTCGGGCCACAATTTAATAATATAGATCCGGCCGGCGGATCCGAGATGGCAGCCGCAATGAGGCCTCAGGCTTCCAGCGCCGAGGACACCCCAGACGGACAGCTGATGATCGCCCCGGCTACCCTGCATTACACCCCCCTGATACATGTGAGTACCGAGCAGGTCCTGTCCCTGTCCCCGGCCTCCACAGAATCACTGATAGGCCACTACATGGAGGACTATGCCCTCTCCCGTATAGGGCCTAACACAGCCAGCCATATTGACACCTTCCCTGTTGACTCCCAGGCTGCAGCCTCGGCCTTTTCAGTGACTGACCTTTACCAGAAACTGTCAGATCTCCTTGAAAGGGGTTTATCCCAAACTGCAGCTAAGATAACAGGAGACTTAAAAGCAGACTTTCAGAATCTGGTAACCAGAATCAAAGCTATTGAAAAAAAGCTAGAGCAAACAATTGTGACTACTAACCAAAACTCAGACCAAATGCACACAGTACAGGAACAACTGGATGTGGCCCTGTCCAGGATCGATGATTTGGAAAACAGATCGAGAAGGTATAATGTCAGGATCAGAGGCCTTCCTGTATCCATTACTAACATCCCGGCAGTAGTGCAAAATGTGATTCAGAACCTGATCCCAAATATCCCACAACACCGCCTGGAGCTGGATAGAGCCCATAGAAAGGATGACTCCTCAAGAGACATTGTTGCTAAACCTCACTTCTACGCAGTGAAGGAGGAGGTAATGAGACAAGCTCGATCTGTGCCCAAGGGGATGTGCCAAGGACACCCCGTCCAGATATACGCAGACCTCACGCCCTCCACGATACAATGCAGATGGTCTCTGAAGCCTCTACTTCTAGCCCTGACACAAAAGGACATTAAATACAGGTAGACCTTCCCATTTGCTGTACAGTTTTCAGACAACGGAAAGAACTACTCGTTCTCCACTTTCCCTGACGGTGAAAGACTGCTACTATGACTCAAGTTCATCTCACAAGAAGCAGCTATGGATACTTCCCACAACAACCCTGGATCATCCAAGAGACAGACCCCCACTAGCCCTCAATCTCCCCTGTGGAACAGGTCGAGGACCAAGAAGGTTAAAGACAACGGACCTCCCTGAGCGGACCCAGGATGACAAGAACTGTCCAATGCACTTCACTTGATCGAGAGCCCTGATAAGATCTGGGCCAGGGGACTTGAATACTCCTCCTACGATGACCAAATTTTTAGCTAGACGATCGTATATATTTACTTGAGCTATGGTGGGGTCCCCCCTTTTAGTGGGGGCTCTCCACACCCTTTAACCAGGGACCCTCCCTCCTTGGCTCCCTATGGGGGGAGGACAGAGGGCTTCCTGAACTGCACCTAGGTCTTGTTAACCTAGTCTACAACCTGAGTATGTTATTCCCGGTTACTGCTGTTTAGAAGATTTTCATATTTACCAGGGGCGCCCTGGCTGGGGTGGGCCCCATGTGCCTCCACCTTTCTCTCAGACTCCGGCCGGTCTCTGGGGGACAGGTTGCCTATTCCTTTTTGGAACAGGCCTTCCCTGCTCTACCTGTGTAGAGGTTCTTGGGGGGCGGGCGTTTTCCCCCCTGGGAATGGTTTTTCGAGTTAGAAGACTTCTCCCTCACCTCTTTTGCCTACTCTATGGTCCTTTCCTTCTCTGACTCCTACCTTCCCCACATGTGCCTGTTTATATTTTACAGATCACATTACCACTGCATGAAGGGAGACCTCCCAGCTGTCACAGGTACGCACAAAGGATCCACAGGGCCAGGAGGTCAGAAAACGTTGAAGTGTGAGTGATGAGAGAGACAGACACAGAACCTTATCTAGATCTCATGGCTGATCCCACACAGAGCTCAATCAAAATTGCCACACACAATGTACAAGCCATAAATAAAAGGCAAGAACAGTTTTTCCGCCTCATCTTAGATACCCTAACTCCCCTGTTGGAAGGCACAGTCATATGGGGGGACTCCAATGTGGCATTCGACCAGGGGTTAGACAAGTCTAAACCCCCCTCGGCCCAACTTACCTGACCCACTAGGGTGAGCTTTAGAATTTCCAAGCTCCTCCACGACAGGGGTTTAACAGATGTCTGGTGAGAATCTAACCTTTGAAAAAGAGACTTCACCCATTTCTCCCACCTGCATAACACCTATGCTAGGATTGATCATATTTTGATCCCCCCAAATATTCTTCCAGCAGTTCTCAAGTCCCAAATCAGAGACACGGTCCCATCTGACCATTCTGCGGTGTTCATGTCTATCCGCTCTGGAGTCAGTATGACAAAACGGGGACACTGGCGACTAAATGAGTCCGTCCTCTCCAACCCAATCCAAAAAATAGAAATTAGTAAGGCACTTCAAGAATACTTACTGCTCAATAATGTAAAGGGCACCTCCGCAGAGATCCTGTGGGCAGCTCATAAGGCTTTTATTAAAGGCAAGATTATACAGATAGCTACGCAAACTAAAAAAGAACACAGAGGGGATATTGATCGTCTGGAAAAGTCATATAGGGCCATGAAGGTACAGCACAAAAAGAATCCATTCCCAGCCTTGCTTGCACAACTGAGACTGGAACTATATCTTGCCCTCACAACGAAAGCGGAGAGATCTATCCGCTGAAGTTGCAATAAATTTTACACCCAGAAAGAAAAGATTGGCTCAATGCTGGCAGCCAAACTGTCCCCTAGAACTTGGATTATTTCCTTCCCCAAGATACACGTGGTGGGCCTGGAACCCACAGCTAACCCAGCCAGGATCCTGGAGGCGTTCCATAAATTTTATTCTGACCTATATAGCAGCCCCCCACAGCCACCCGGGGAATCGATAACCGAATTCCTAGATGGCCTGACCAGTCCATCCCTAGAAAGCGAACATAAAGACATCCTTGAGGCACCTATTCTGGAGTAGGAGGTGCCCCTGGACCTGATGGCCTGTCAGGCCCCCTATTATAAAGCCTTTGCAGACACCCTAGTCCCTCAAATGATGAAATTTTTCAATTCCAAAACACAGCCCCCTGGGCACACTGCTTAACACCGCATACATTACGGTCATACCAAAACCGGAAAAAAACCCAGAAGACGTTGGTAACTACTGCCCCATATCCCTCATCAATAACGACCTCAAAATATTAACTAAAATTCTAGCGGATTGCCTCTCCTCATTTATAAGTAAATAGTCTCTATACTGCAATCTAATTTGGAAGGTGCTCCTAAACAACAGAAGGCCTTTGAGTCAATGTCTTGGTCATATCTCTTCTCCCTGCTATAGAGATGGAGCTTCGGCCCACGTTTCATAGGGGTGATACAAGTACTTTACTCCCATCCAACGACCCAAATCCGCCTACAGGGACACTACTCTTCCCCAATAGAAATAGCCAGAGGTACCAGACAAGGATGTCCGCTTTCCCCAATAATTTTTGCTATAGCAATAGAGACCCTAGCCATCGCTATCCGAAGGAATCTGGACATACAAGGGGTAACATGTGGAGATCAGACCCACAAATGCGGTCTCTTCGCAGATGACATACTCCTATTCCTAACCTCTCCCTTTACCTCCCTACCCAATCTCTACAAAACCCTAATGGATTTCTCTAAAATCTCGGGGCTCAGGGTAAATATACTATATCACAGGCCTTAAATGTGTCCCTCCCGCCATCCACAGTATCCTTACTCCAACAATCCTTTAAGTTTGAATAGAGCTTGTCCTCTATCAAATATCTGGGGGTCACCCTAACAGTGCGAACAGAATCCCTTTACGCAAAAAACTACCCTCCCCTATATCAAAAACTGGCAGCAGATCTGAATACCTGGGCAAGATATGAACTTTCCTGGCTGGGCAGAATTAACTCTGTTAAAATGACCTTTCTACCTAGAATCTTGTATTTATTTAGATCCCTCCCCATTTCAATCCGAAAGGACCAGCTGCGGTCTTTACAAAGAAAATTACTAAAATTTATCTGGGGCAACTCAGGATACATAATTCCCCAACACAACTCCACAGAAAAAAGAGAGGGACAGGTTTGCCGCATCTATACAAATACTACTTAGCTGCCAGACTGGTCCAATTCTCTACAGTTTGCTCAAGATTGGAAAAACCAGACTGGGTTCATATAGAAAGGCAGGCTACCCCCCAATTTACCCTGGATTACCTACTCTGGTGCCCCCAAAAACAGAGACCGGCCATTATGTCACCTTCCCTCTCTCATTCTTACACCCTTTGGGATAGCATCCGTAATCTTCCAGACCTGGTTTCTTAGGGGCAACCTCTAGCTCACATATTCCACAACCCAAACTTCCCTCCCAGAATGGACATTAAAGCCTTCAAATGGTGACTGGACAAAGGCCTGTACCGCATAGGACACTACTTCACAGCTAGGGGCCCATTCACCCTGGGTCATTGTATGAACAACCTGGATCTTCCAGATTCCGAAAAATTCAGATTCGGACAGATCTCACAATTTCTATGCAAAATCTGGGCAGAAAAACCTCTCCCCCCCAAAATCACAGACTATGAGCTCTGGTGTGGGCTGGCCATGGGGCAAAGGGGAGGCATCTCAATCATCTACTCATCACTCACCCGACTGACAGGAAAATCTATATACATGACAGCTTGGGAGGCCGACCTCCAACACAAGTGGGACCTGGAAGCTTGGCAGGCAGCTTGCTCTAAAGCCTTCCGGGGTATCCTAAACACATCACTAATGGAAGTAAATTTAAAAGTACTAATGTGGTGGTATATGACTCCCACCAGGCTTGCAGCCAGATACCCAACAGCAGATCCCTTTTCAACTCCTAGGCTCGATGGTGCACGTCTGGTGGGAGTGCCCCAGAATCAGACCAGTCTGGAAGAGAATCTTTAACCTCATTTACAAGGTCACTGAGTGCTCGATCCCCAGGTCTGCATCTGTAGCCCTCCTTAACACCCATATTCCGCAAATCTCCAAACCTAACCAAAAGTTTATTCACTTTATGCTCCTGGGGGCAAAAATCACCATCGCAAAGCGCAAGATCTCATGGATAATGGCCCAAGAGAAATTAGCCAGTATCCTATCAGACACAACACACAAATTTGAAATTGTTTGGGAACCCTGGGCAGCTTTTTGTGGAATTTCCTTCATTGCTGGGGTCCCCCCGGATCTCCCTCAAACCTCCAGCTAAAGAAAGGCATGTGCTCCCTTTACTTTCCCTTTCTCAATTCCCCCTTTCTCACCTCTTCTCTCCCCTGCTCATCTTTCATCCTTTTTAGTTCAGTTCGATTTAATGGTTCTTTCACATTTTGATTGTTATAGAGCCAAATCGGCAACACAGAAAGCCTGATTGCGTAAGTGATACCGCACCTGCATCGAGCAGGAGCCACCTTTGGCTTGACCTACATCCTTGCTAGTCCAACTAAGGTCGGGAGGCTGTGGGGGGGGCCTGGCCGGGGCACAGGATGATCCCATTAGGGGTGCCCGGGATGGGTAAATCCCCTTGCCCACTGGTCCTCTTAGCCAGAGTTCCTACCACCATATTGCCTACTGACCAGTGTAAAGTCTAAATATTTCCTAATTCAACCCACTGTATGGATATGTAACACTAGCAAGATCCTTGTTGCTGATTCCTTTTCAAACCTGTTTATAATGCTGTATTTTAGGCCTTATGTCGGGCCGACAAATTGTTATGCCTATCTTTTGTTCTGCTTTGAAAATAAAATATATTGAAAGTAAAAAACCCTCTGGTTTGGGGTGAGGGTCCTCATCGGGAATGGCTACAGAAGATGGTCCCCCAGTGCAAAAGCTTCATCCGCGACGAAGATGAATAGGAGTCCCGCCTCATTGTCTTCTGGAGGTGGCAATCCCAAGCTGCCATTCTGGAGCCGTCTGTAAAACTTAATCTGGGAGATGACTCCACCATCTGACATCAGGCCATTTTTCCCCACATCCACATACAAAAACTCGTAAGTCGCCGACACCACCGCCAACAACACTATACTACTATACCTTTTATAATTATAATAGTATGACCTCGAGTTGGGGGGTGGGATGATGTGGACGAGTTTCCCATCTATTGCCCCACCGCAGCTGGGGAAGTCCCACTGCTGGACCAACTGGGAAGCCACAGTCTGCCATTCCTGTGGGTTTGAAGGAAACGGTGGAGTCAAACAAGAAAAAAAATAAATTAGTACTTTTGCACATAACATTGCAAGCAAATTAGACACAAACATTCTTGGCCAACATAAGTATAACATTTATTTTAATGAGTATTTAAAGACAAAAGTATAAGGTCCACTTATCAGATTCCTCCCCCCCCTCTGATGGCCCATTGTAAAAATTTTAGGGGGGGGGGAGATGTTTTGGACAGGTAACCGTCTCCACTTCATTGAGAGCTGAATGCATAAATAATGTGTGTTACTTTGGCCAGCCCCTCCTTCCTTACACTATTGGCAGCCCACTGGACAGGTAAGAAGTGTCATAATCTAAAAAT
This sequence comes from Aquarana catesbeiana, assembly GCF_042186555.1. Taxonomy (NCBI): domain Eukaryota; kingdom Metazoa; phylum Chordata; class Amphibia; order Anura; family Ranidae; genus Aquarana; species Aquarana catesbeiana. The sequence goes on along the minus strand of NC_133334.1, from coordinate 154,501,944 downwards.
ATGAATACACACTGTGCAAATTGAAGCATATTTTTACATTCTGCAATTACCTATCAAGATAATAGGAGAACAAATATTTAAACAGTACCATTTGAAAGTATTCAGGCAGGCACTTGCACTACATGCTTTGGTGAATTCATCCATAAATCTGACCACAAAAGAGGTAGGTATAGGGGTTGATTTACTAAAAGCAAATAGACTGTGCACTTTGCAGAGTGCAGTTGCCCTCTGCAAGTGCAATTGCTCCAGAGCTTAGTAAATGAGGTAAGGCTTGACTTTGCAAAGAGTACCCAATCCTGTGCAAGGAAACTTCAAAAAACAGCATTTTTGCTTGCACATGATTGGATGATGGAAGTCAGCAGAGCTTCTGCTCATTTACTAAGCTCTGGAGCAACTGCTCTTGCAGAGGGCAACAGCACTTTGCAAAGTGCACAGTCTTTTTCCCTTTAGTAAATCAACCCCATAGTGTGTATGGGTTTGGCAAAGTCAGCAGATAGAGGATTGGTATTGGTTGACTTAGTGGTTGGGGGGGAGAGTTCCATATGAGTTTTGGCCCCCCCAAAAAAGCCTCTTGCACTCTGCCTGAATTTAAGGTCAGCAATAACATTTGGACACATTTTAGGGGGTGTTTAGGATAAGCACTACAATGGAGCTGAGAAAATAAATTGTTAAGTGACTAGGCTAGGTGTGTATGGGCCCAGGATAGCATGTAGGGGGGTTAGTGAAGGCAAATATGCATGAAAGACAAAAAAGGAGCATTAAAAGCTTCCAGCATGCATGAGGACAAAGAAGACATTCACAGCATATTACAATCATGGTAATTATGGAATGATGAAATAAATACAATACATTAGCAAACATTAAATACATAGAATGTGATGTTAAAGGATAAAACTTACCTTAATATAGTCTCTCTGCAAGACCTGAATAATGGCAGAACAGGTCTCTGGAATAATGATTCCAAGAGCCTGGGGGGAGATTCCAGTTGTGAACTTGATACCCTCGAGACTTCTCCTTGTCGCCAAGTAACGCAAGGTGGCGACTAGCCTCTGCTCAGGAATGATGGCTTGCCGCATGCAGGTGTCCTGCTGCATAATATAATGGGACAGCAAAGCCAACAGATGGTAAAAAACAGGGTCTGTCATCTGGAGATAATTCCTGAAATCATCAGGATTATTCTCCTGAATCTCCAGCAACAAAGGCATGTGCGAGAATTGGTCACGCTGGAGAAACCAATTCTTGGTCCATGAACTCCTCCTCCCCCTGTTCTTGGAAAGGACTTGGGTCAAAGCAATAACTCCAACACTAAGGCCAAGCACAGTACGAACTCTATAACGAGAACGTACCCGTAACATGGCTTGAAAATGGTCGGCTGGTCAGAACGAACTGACAGAATGCACTGAAAATCACAAAGGACCTGAGAAGAATGACCTGAAAATCAGAAACGAGCGGACAAGAATGCACTGAAAAATAGAAGCAAACTATTAAATAGAACACACTGAAAAACAGGAACGAACTAACAACATGCACTGAAGTACAGATACAAACCCACAAGCACAACTGACAAGCAGAAATGGACTGAAAAGCACAAATCTGAAAAGCGCGAATCATCTCTAACCAAACTTCTACTAACACGAGATAAACGCGAGATTAGCAGAAGGAGCCCAAAGGGTGGTGCACTGGCTATTGAGCTTCCTTTTTGTAGTCACGTGTACGTGTTGTACGTCACCGCGTTCTTGACATTCGGAATTTTGGCCAACATTTGTGTGACCGTGTGTATGCAAGACAAATTTAGGCCAACAACCTTCGGAAAAAAATCCACGGTTTTGTTGTCAGAAATTCCGATCGTGTGTACGGGGCATAACAAAGAGCCGCACTGGCAATTGAACTTCATTTTTCTCAGCTCGTCGTACGTGTTGTACGTCACCGCGTTCTTGAGGTTCAGAAATTTCTGACAAGATTTGTGTGACCGTGTGTATGCAAGACAAGTTTGAGCCAAAATCTGTCGGAAAAAATCCATGGATTTTGTTGTCGCAATGTCCGATTGGTGTACGAGGCATAAATGTTAAAAGTAATTACTTATTTTTTTAAATAATGTTTAAATAAAGTAATTATTTTTAACATTTACTGTTACTGTGCATTACTTAGGTAGCCTTCAAAGTCCCCTTAGATGCTTTGGAGGGGTTTGTGTGCTGTTGTTTTTTTTTTTGCCTGCAGTTTAACCAGTTCGGACGTCCAGAGAGTGAAGGGTTAAGCTGGTGGCTGCAGTAACAGTCAGTTTGTTTTTCTCAGCTGACTCCAGGCTGTAAAGTGAAAGTGATCAGATGGCTGTATAGCTGTATAGATCTCTGCATGTTGCATGCTTTGGAAGACAGGGGGGGGCATTAGGGTCTATTAGACCTCCAAACTATTCATAAAGAGTCACCTGTCTAATGCTGTCACATGGGGATTTGTTAACCTCTTGTGACAGCAATGAAGATTAAAAAAAAAAGTAAAAAAAATTAATCTAACCCCTGCTGTCCTGAACATACCCAAGAATGCAAACACTGCACAGGTTGCTCAAGTCTATGTAAACCGCGATTAATCCACTCATGTGAGGTATCACAGTGAACGTCAGAGTGAGAGCACTAATTCTGGCACCAGAGCTCACAGTTAAATCTAAAATGTAAAGCTGTAAAGGCTTTTAAAGCATCGCCTATGGAGATTTTTGGGTACCGTATATTTTCACAATATCACAGGTGTACATAATTTTAAGACTTAAAAATTAAAATTACTGATATTGATTTATTTGATGCAACCTTATCAATGGTATTATATTGTGTGTGTTTGCACTAAAATGAATTGTAATATATTTTTTCCTGAAAATATTTGTTTAAAAAACAGCTGCTCAAATATTGTGTGACATAACAAATTGCAAAAACATTTTTTTTATTATACAGGTCCTCTGCTTTCAGAAAATATATGTTTTGAATGTTTTAAATAATTTTATAATATGTGCAAAAAAATGAAAAAAATTGTGCCGAAACGGTTAAACAGTTATTTTTTTATTTTTTTTTATCCCCGCTGAGCAGGCTGATGACAGGTCCATCTCTGCTCACTGTGCTGAGATGGACCTGTCAGAGCCCTGCTCTCCTCTATGGGGAGATTGAATGAAAACGGATCCGCCTGTCCATTTTCATCCGATTCCATTTGTTCCGATCCGCCATACGGATGGAGAATAGGCTCTCCATCCATCCATCAGATGTCAACGCTGACATCCACCGCTCCATGTAGAGGTGAATGGAGCGTCCTATCAGGTCCGCCTGAAAAATGGACAGGTGGACCTGATCGAACAGCATGTGTGAAAGGAGCCTAAGGGTCTCATTATGCTTCTCTTTGGGGAATTGAGACCTTTTCTGCAGTCCCCCACACTGTGTAGTCATGCTATACCACCCATGACCAATTTGCTGGCTGTCTTGCACTTTCTGGGCAAGGCCTCCTATCATCTGGTAGAAGGAGAGGTGGTGGGGGTATCACAACCATCTTTCTTTCATTTGCTTTCTAAGGCCCTGCAGAGCTTCTGCAAATTGTCCCCAAGTATATCTACCCGCCTAACACATGTCAGGAGTAGGATCAAATTAAGAATGAATTGTATGCTGTAGCTGGGATTCCCAATGTAATGGGTGTCATAGACTGTACCCATGTGACTTTTTATGCCCCCTCTCATAAACAACATATTTACCATAAAGGGGTACCACTTCCTAAACATACAGGTTTTCTGTAATGCTAATATGTTCATCAGAAATGTGCTCATTGAGAGAATAAGCGGAGGCTGTATTTTTGTAATACACTTTGTATTAGCAAATATGTCTCAATGAATGGGACATACATCAAACATAGAAGTCTATGTTCATATGTTACAGTCCTGTGTTCACTCCTCACACCTTGCACACCAAATATACACAGCACAGCCTTGATTGCTAAAGAAATGGCTACACCAGATCCTCAACCTGGTGTAACCATTTCCAACGAAAGACACTTTACATATGGCCTAAAAGGCCTTTACATTATAATAACATTACATAACATTATAATAACAGCAATGAAAAACAAGATGTAGGGAAGAAATGTAGGGAAGAAATGTTCCTGTTATTACCCACTCATAATGATATACTATTGCTGTTTCCATGTGGAGATCTAAAAGAACTGGAAGGAGAGAGTCTGAGAAGCTGGTTAGTACAGCAGGGAGGCTCTGTTCTGGTGGGAGAGCATTGCCTAAGAGATGTAATGATGATCTCCTGCCACTCTGCTACCCAGCCAAGTTCTTCCTGTGTCAGTACCTGCACAATGAAAACTCCAGGAGCTGTTCATCAGTTTTTTCCTTCAGGTCAGAATCTGCAGAAATCCCTCTAAATCTCATGCTCTCTCCTTCCAGTCACAGTGTTTTTGAGAGGGGATTTGACAGGCACTGAGGAGGTGTTATATTGCCTCTGCACTGCCTTATTTAACTCTCTAATTCTGCACTACTGCACTGGAATCATATGTATTGCACAAAGCAACTGAACACACTGTGCAAGTTTGACAAGCTATGCCTTGAATTAAAAATGCAGCACTTGCGGAGAAAAGAATTGTGATCACAGCATGTGAACACAAACCACAGCTCAGCCCCCCATTTTTACCTCCCCTGACCACCCATCTGAAAGAGATCTATTTCATGAGCAGTTGTACCTATGTACCTATTATTCCTAGTGCCAGGTGCTTGTTTTCTATATGTTTACTAGGGATGAGCCGAACACCCCCCGGTTCGGTTCGCACCAGAACCCGCGAACGGACCGAAAGTTCGCACGAACGTTAGAACCCCATTGACGTCTATGGGACTCGAACGTTCGAAATCAAAAGTGCTCATTTTAAAGGCTAATTTGCATGGTATTGTCCTAAAAAGGGTTTGGGGACCCGGGTCCTACCCCAGGGGACATGTATCAATGCAAAAAAAACTTTTAAAAACGGCCGTTTTTTCGGGAGCAGTGATTTTAATGATGCTTAAAGTAAAAAAAAAAAAGTGAAATATTCCTTTAAATATCGTACCTGGGGGGTGTCTATAGTATGCCTGTAAAGTGACGCGTGTTTCCCATGTTTAGAACAGTCCCTGCACCAAATGTCATTTTTAAAGGAAAAAATCTCATTTAAAACTGCTTGCGGGTTTAATGTCATGTCGGGTCATGGCAATATGGATGAAAATCAGTGAGACAAACGGCATGGGTACCCCCCAGTCCATTACCAGGCCCTTTGGGTCTTGTATGGATATTAAGGGGAACCCCGCACCCAAATTAAAATAAGGAAAGGTGTGGGGCCACCAGGCCCTATATACTCTGAACAGCAGTATACAGGCGGTGCAAACAAGACAGGGACTGTAGGTTTGTTGTTAAGTAGAATCTGTTTGTAATTTTGAACATTTTTAACGTGTTTAGCTCCAGCCAAAAAATCTTTTCTAAGCTTTTTGGAAAACATAGGGAAGGGTTATCACCCCTGTGACATTTGTTTTGCTGTCTTTCCTCCTCTTCAGAAGATTTCACCTCACTTTTTTGTCCCAATGAAAAATGTTTTTTGAAAATTTGGGTTTTTTGTGGAACAAGGATTGGAAAGCATCAGTGGAAAGGAGAAATTGTTTTCCCATATTAACTCTTACAGGAGAGAATTTCCCTTCCTAGGGGTAGATTTCATCTCACTTCCTGTTGTCTCCTTCCGTTTGCAAGTAGGAGTCGTTTGTAAGTTAGATGTTTGAAAGTAGGGTCCTGCCCTATATACTCAGCAGAAATTTGGGCCTTAGGTGTTGCTGTGGCCACAACACTGTAAGCCCTCACAGGGCCCTGCTGTGAAATATTAGATCAAGAATTGTAATTACATGCCCCTGTTGAACAGGAGCTGAAAAATTAGGCCTTAGGCACTGGTGCTGGTGCCACAACACTGCAACCCCTCACAGACACTCTAGTTGGAACGCAGGAACGAGCCCTGCTGCAAATTATTGCTTCAAAAATTGTAATTACACGCCCCTGTTAGACAGGGGCAGAAAAATTGGGCCTTAGGCACTGGTGCTGGTGCCACAACACTGCAACCCCTCACAGACACTCTAGTTGGAACGCAGGAACGAGCCCTGCTGCAAAGTATTGCATCAAAAATTGTAATTACACGCCCCTGTTAGACAGGGGCAGAAAAATTGGGCCTTAGGCACTGGTGCTGGTGCCACAACACTGCAACCCCTCACAGACACTCTAGTTGGAACGCAGGAACGAGCCCTGCTGCAAAGTATTGCATCAAAAATTGTAATTACACGCCCCTGTTAGACAGGGGCAGAAAAATTGGGCCCTAGGCACTGGTGCTGGTGCCACAACACTGCAACCCCTCACAGACACTCTAGTTGGAATGCAGGAACGAGCCCTGCTGCAAAGTATTACATCAAAAATTGTAATTACACGCCCCTGTTAAACAGGGGCTGAAAAATTGTGCCTTAGGCACTGGTGGTGGCGCCCAGAACCAAAAATGTTCTTACAAGCTATCAGCGTGATGATTGAGGAGGAAGAGGATAATTACTCAGGGATAGTCACTCAGCATCAGCATAGGCAGTCTTTGAAGGGATCTGAGATTTCAAAAAAAATTATTCGGTTACATCAGCATCAGGTGCTTGGTAGCTGGTGGTGATCCAAGACTCATTCATTTTTATGAAGGTCAGCCGATCGACCGAGTCGGTGGACAGACGCACCCTGTGATCGGTTACCACGCCTCCAGCAGCACTGAATGTGCGTTCCGAAAGAACGCTGGATGCAGGACAGGCCAGTAGCTCAATTGCATACTGTGCAAGCTCTGGCCAGTGATCCATCCTCAAGACCCAGTAACCCAGAGGATTTTCGGTGGGAAAGGTGTCCAAGTCTGATCTTGCCCCTAGGTATTCCTGCACCATGTAAAACAGACGCTGGCGATGGTTGCTGGAACCGATCATACCTTGGGGCTGCGGACCAAAAAATTGTCTGAACGCATCGGTCAGACGGCCACCTTCTCCACCGCTCCTTCTTTGACTGACCGAAGCCTCAGCAACACGTTGTCCAGAAACAGGAGTTTGTAACCTCCCAGTCTCTGGGAATGCGTTGCACAGACCTTTCTGCAAGGCCTCCCGAAGATGTTTCATCCTCTGCTCCCTCTGCGATGGCAAGATAAGGTCCGCAACCTTACCCTTGTAACGTGGATCAAGGAGGGTTGCCAGCCAGTATTGGTCCTTCTCCTTGATACCATGAATACGAGGATCCTTACGCAGGCTTTGCAGGATCAGGGAGGCCATGCAGCGTAGGTTTGCTGAGGCATTCGGTCCGGAGTCCTCTGGGTCACTAAGAACGACATGGTCCGCAGCCACCTCCTCCCAGCCACGTACAAGTCCATGTGTTTCTTGGGACTGATCCCTTAAAGACTGCTGCTGATGCTGAGTGCCAGGCTCCACCTCCATACTGACACAATCTTCCTCCTCCTCCTCTTCCTCCTCGTCCTCTTCCTGTGTGATCGGCGGGCACGCAGGAACACTGTCTGGATAAAGGGGGCCTTGAGAGCTAAGGAAGTCCTCCTCTTCCTGCCTCTGTTCTGCCTCAAGTGCCCTGTCCATTATTCCACGCAGCGTGTGCTCCAACAGGTGGACAAGGGGGACAGTGTCACTGATGCATGCACTGTCACTGCTCACCATCCTCGTGGCCTCCTCGAATGGTGACAGGACAGTGCATGCATCCCTGATCATGGCCCACTGGCGTGGGGAAAAAAAACCAAGCTCCCCTGACCCTGTCCTGGTGCCATAGTCGCACAGGTACTCATTGATGGCCCTCTGCTGCGTGTGCAGCCGCTGCAGCATGGCCAACGTTGAGTTCCACCTGGTGGGCATGTCACAGATTAGGCGGTTCTTGGGCAGGTTAAACTCCTTTTGGAGGTCCGTCAGCCGAGCACTGGCATTATATGACCGGCGGAAATGCACACAGACTTTCCTGGCCTGCCTCAGGACATCCTGTAAGCCCGGGTACCTGCCCAAGAACCGCTGCACCACCAAGTTAAGGACGTGAGCCAAACAGGGCACATGGGTCATTTGTCCCTGTCGGAGGGCAGAGAGGAGGTTGGTGCCATTGTCGCAAACCACCATTCCTGCCTTAAGTTGGCGTGGCGTCAACCACCTCTGAACCTGCCCCTGCAGAGCTGACAGAACCTCTGCCCCAGTGTGGCTCCTGTCCCCCAAGCACACCAGCTCAAGCACCGCATGGCATCTTTTGGCCTGCGTACTTGCGTAGCCCCTTGAACGCCTACGGAGCACCGCTGGTTCCGAGGAAGAGGCCATGGAGGAAGAAGAAGAGGAGGGGGTGGAGGAGAGAGGTGTGTCACAATCAGCATTTTGGAGGCGTGGTGGCGGAACAACCTCCAACACTACTGCACCTTGTCCTGCATCCTTCCCAGCTGCCAGCAGAGTCACCCAATGCGCCGTGAAACTTAGGTAACGTCCCTGTCCATGCCTGCTGGACCATGAGTCAGCGGTAATATGCACCTTACCGCTGACCGCCCTGTCCAGCGAGGCATGGACATTGCCTTCCACATGCCGGTAGAGAGCCGGAATCGCCTTCCGTGAGAAAAAGTGGCGTTTGGGTACCTGCCACTGAGGAACCGCACATTCCACAAACTCACGGAAGGGGGCAGAGTCTACCAACTGAAAAGGCAGCAGTTGAAGTGCTAGCAATTTTGCCAAGCTAGCATTCAACCGCTGGGCATGTGGATGGCTGGGAGCAAACTTCTTTCGGCGGTGCAGCAGCTGGGGCAGGGAAATTTGCCTGGTACAATCTGACGTCGGTGTACCAAAAGCAGATTGCCCACAAGTACTTGGCTGTGACACACCTAATTCTACACCTTCATTCCTCTCACTGCAGGTCTCAGAGAGGACTGAAGGTCTAGTGGGGTTGGAAATCTCAGCTGATGAGGAGCAAGGAGAGATCCTCTTTGTTCTTTGGTGTGGGTCTTTTAGATACGCTTGCCAACGAACTGCATGGCAGGTCAACATATGTCTGGTCAAGCATGTGGTACCCAAGCGGGAGATATTTTGGCCACGCGAGATACGCTTGAGACATATGTTGCAAATAGCAGCGGTGCGATCTGATGCACTCGTCTCAAAAAAGGCCCACACCAAAGAACTTTTTGAATAACGCGCAGAGACTGCAGCGCCCTGCACATGTGGAGCTTTGGGGTGTGATGCAGTCAATGTGCTGCCCTTAGGCTGGCCCCTGGAGGGCATCCTGCCTCGTTGGTGATGTGCTGCCGCCTCCTCCTCCTCCTCCTCCTCCTCCTCCTCTCTCCTATCAGGCACCCACGTTGAGTCAGTGACCTCATCATCCCCTCCCTCCTCATCACTGGAGCAAACCTGGCAGTATGCTGCAGCAGGGGGAGCATGACTGCCAGATTGCTGTCCTTCTTGGGCACCCCCTCTGTCCGCGCTCATGTTACTGCCTTCATCGAGCTCAGTATCGTCATCAGAGCCTTCCAAATGCTGGGCATCCTCCTGGAGCATGTACCCAACACTGTGGTCAAACAGTTCGAGGGAATCCTCATGAGGACATGGTGGAGCTAGGGAAGGAGTCACTGATGACATTGAGCTGAGGGAAGAGGCCGCTGCTTTGCCAGACAAAGCACCCTGGGCATGGGTGAGAGAGGATGAGGAGGATGAGGACGGCTTGGTCATCCACTCGACCAAGTCTTCCGCATGTTGCGGCTCAACATGGCCAGCTGCCGAAAAAAAGGCCAAGCGTGTCCCATGACCACGTGCTGATGAGGATGCACCGTCTCCACGACCAGCACTAGACACAGAGCCTGCTTGCCCTCTCTTATTGGCTTGTGACTGTCTGCCTCTCCTTCTTGGCCTTCCAGACATACTAATGGCCTGTAGCTGCACTAAGCTGGGATAGAACACCTGTAATTTTCTTCAAGTAGCTTTATATACTGTAACCAGACAAGCCTGCCTGTCAGTAGGAAGATAACAGGAACGGATCTAGCTGAACACTGTGAGCAGGACGCACTGTACTAAATGTAAATAGTCTAGCTGCCTGACCGTGGTACTAATAGGATCAAATAGAACACCTGTAATTTTCTTCAGGTAGCTTTATATACTGTAACCAGACAAGCCTGCCGGTCAGTAGGAATTTAACAGGAACGGATCTAGCTGAACACTGTGAGCAGGACGCACTGCACTAAATGTAAATAGCAGGAACGGATCTAGCTGAACACTGTGAGCAGGACGCACTGCACTAAATGTAAATAGTCTAGAAGATAACAGGAACGGATCTAGCTGAACACTGTGAGCAGGACGCACTGCACTAAATGTAAATAGTCTAGAAGATAACAGGAACGGATCTAGCTGAACACTGTGAGCAGGACGCACTGCACTAAATGTAAATAGCAGGAACGGATCTAGCTGAACACTGTGAGCAGGACGCACTGCACTAAATGTAAATAGTCTAGAAGATAACAGGAACGGATCTAGCTGAACACTGTGAGCAGGACGCACTGCACTAAATGTAAATAGCAGGAACGGCTCTAGCTGAACACTGTGCGCAGGACGCACTGCACTAAATGTAAATAGCAGGAACGGATCTAGCTGAACACTGTGAGCAGGACGCACTGCACTAAATGTAAATAGCAGGAACGGATCTAGCTGAACACTGTGAGCAGGACGCACTGCACTAAATGTAAATAGCAGGAACGGATCTAGCTGAACACTGTGAGCAGGACGCACTGCACTAAATGTAAATAGCAGGAACGGATCTAGCTGAACACTGTGAGCAGGACGCACTGCACTAAATGTAATATGCAGGAACGGATCTAGCTGAACACTGTGAGCAGGACGCACTGCACTAAATGTAAATAGTCTAGAAGATAACAGGAACGGATCTAGCTGAACACTGTGAGCAGGACGCACTGCACTAAATGTAAATAGCAGGAACGGATCTAGCTGAACACTGTGAGCAGGACGCACTGCACTAAATGTAAATAGCAGGAACGGATCTAGCTGAACACTGTGAGCAGGACGCACTGCACTAAATGTAAATAGCAGGAACGGATCTAGCTGAACACTGTGAGCAGGACGCACTGCACTAAATGTAAATTGCAGGAACGGATCTAGCTGAACACTGTGAGCAGGACGCACTGCACTAAATGTAAATAGTCTAGAAGATAACAGGAACGGATCTAGCTGAACACTGTGAGCAGGACGCACTGCACTAAATGTAAATAGCAGGAACGGATCTAGCTGAACACTGTGAGCAGGACGCACTGCATTAAATGTAAATAGTCTAGATAGAAGATAACAGGAACGGATCTAGCTAAACTGAATACAGTGTATATATATATATATGCAACACCTGGGATGCATATATATACACAATACACTGTAAGTGCAGCTAACTGACTGACTGTTCTGCCTAATCTATCTAACTCAAATCAAATGACACTGTCTCTCTCTCTCTCTATCTCTCAGCACACCAGAACACACACTACACAGGGCCGCCGTGCAGGCGGCCTTATATAGTGTGGGGTGTGTACTAAATCCCCTGAGCCATAATTGGCCAAAGCCACCCTGGCTTTGGCCAATTACAGCTCTCTCTACTGACGGCACTGTGATTGGCCAAGCATGCGGGTCATAGTGCATGCTTGGCCAATCATCAGCCAGCAATGCACTGCGATGCCGCAGTGAATTATGGGCCGTGACGCGCCACACGAATTTAGCGCGAACGGCCCATAACGTTCGCAATTCGGCGAACGATCGAACAGCCGATGTTCGAGTCGAACATGGGTTCGACTCGAACACGAAGCTCATCCCTAATGTTTACGTACTTACGGACTTTCCCAGGTCCAAAGTTAATATTGAGTAGAGTTAAGTTTGGCACTCCACAACAGTCCCAGTTTCTCATGTGGTCCACTGAGAAAATGAATTGGCCACCCTTGATATAAACAGCCCTATAACTGTTTTGCACAATAATTTTTGTTTAATTCTTGATTTAACCACCCTTGATATAAACAGACCTATAACTGTTTTGCACAATCATTTTTGTTTAATTCTTGATTTAACATCCTTAAACATGGCATATGGAAATGCTGTTGTTTGATTGCTTTGTTAAGATTGCTGGGATACAAAAGAGAAGAAGGTTCCTGTTCTTCTCAGGGATCACTAGATTGTTTACTCATTGTTTGAGTACAGTGGTTGAATTCATAACTGCAGTCCATTTTAGCTCTGAAAGTGCTTGCTCATATTTACCAACATGGCATCAGATGTTTTCTTGCAGCTGAAGAGAAGCCCACAAGAATGCAGTGTTGTTTGCCAAAAAAAAACAAAACCCTTCAAAAACATGAGATCACTTGATGTTAATTTCTCTTTTGTCCTGAGTACCTTTGTGGTCTCCATGTCAAACCTTGTATATCTGCACATTATCTCTTCCCTAAATAAGTATGATTTTCAAGAACAATAAGTGATACGTGTTTTTCTGACCTTATACATTTAGGTGAATTAAAGAACACGAGGTTTACTGATTCATCCTAACTGAAAATCATATGATTTATCACTAAAAATGATGTATTGCTCTATAGGATAGTAAATGGGTTTGATATACTAAAGGCAAATAGGCTGTATACTCTGCAAGGAAGTTGCACATTGCATAGAAATTTGCCTCAAAGCTTAGTGAATAGGTAAAAATTCACTTTTTAATGTATACCCAATCATGGTTAAGGAAGATAAAAAATAGCATTTTTGCTTGCACATCATTGAATGATGTAAGTCAGCAGAGCTTCACCTCATACACTAAATTCTCTTTTGCCTTTAGTTAATCAAACCCAATGTTTTTAGTTATATATTTGCCTGCATTGTATACAGTTACTGATTTGTGTATTTGGTGCCTGCAAACCTGTAGTCATGACCCATACAAGACTTCTCAGTCTAGTTTTTTTCATTTTTTTTACAAAAAACAATGTGGATTACATTTCATCCTGTCCTCAAATAACTTTTCTCTCATGAAGTTTTAACACAGTTTGTATACCAAACTCAGGTAGTCAACCTATTTTCCACAAAAAGATGAGTCTGCTTTCTTTCTTTTTTTTTTAAATAATCAAAATTTGTATTTTCCTTTTATACATACAACTTATCCGTTCATCATTATACAGCTTTATATTTCACTAAACCATAGATAAAAACTGTACAATTACAGTATATACATTCCACAATCTAACATGTGTAACCCTCCACCTTAAATAAAGAAAAAAAAGGAGAAGAAAAAAAAAGAAAAAAAAAAAAAGGGAAGTTCCTCAGTTCTCTCCTCCTCACCCTTCGTTGTTGAACGAAAGTCAACTAAATACATCCTGCTCTTCCTAAAAATTACCCTTCATCCTACCATACCCCCCTCGCCCCAAAAAAAAAAAAAAAAAAAATTCCCAAAACCGATGTAAGTGCCCTTATCTCCACTCTGTTCCCCCAAAAAAACAAAAATAAGGGGTTAATAATTTCTTGTTACAGCATGTTACAATCATAAGCGCGTTCCAGTCACGGCGTGTTCTTTCTTTCTTTTAAAGAATCATCCTGACCTTTTATGAACAGAAATCCTCTTGTCTGATTGGGTCAAAAACACACTCCAATCAGAGAGCCGGGTCCTGATTATTATGCTACGGTGAGGGAAATAGGCCCAATCTACGGATCAGGTATTTTGTGTGCAGTTAGCCCGTCTTTTGTAGATCCTGTACTTTTTTTCACTGGAAGACACTGGGGTTTATTTACTAAAGGCAAATCCACTTTGCACTACAAGCACACTTGGAAGTGCAGTCACTATAGATCTGAGGGGGACATGCAAGGAAAATAAAAAACAGCATTTTTTGCTTGTATATGATTGGATGATAAAATTAGCAGAGCTTCCCCTAATTTCAGATCTTCCCCTCAGATCCAAAGTGACTGCACTTCCAAAAGCACTTGTAGTGCAAAGTGGATTTGCCTTTAGTAAATCAACCCCGAAGTCTGCACCAGCCAGTCAAGTGCACCAGCTACTAAAGCATCAGCTTGTCAATCAATGTACAATTTGCCTTAGGTTACATGAAAATCAGTTAATGCTGGACAAAACTGAGGGGGTTATTTACCAAAAGCAAATTCACTTTGCACTACAAGTGCACTTGTAAGAGCAGTCGCTGTAAATCTGAGCAGGACATGCAAGGAAAATAAAAAACAGCCTTTTAGCTTGCACATGATTGGATGATAAAATCAGCAAAGCTTCCCCTCATTTCAGATCTACCCCTCAGATTTACAGCGACTGTACTTCCAAGTGCACTTGTCTTTAAGCTTGAGATATAAACCCAATGCAGTTAGATACAACTGGTATTTACTATCCCATACTCATTTTCATTGAGGTTTAAAATAAATTTTAAAGTCACAAGTGTTTATTAACCACTTAAGGACCGGACCATTATGCTGCTTAAGGACCAGAGGACTTTTTCCAATTTGGCACTGCGTCGCTTTAACTGCTAATTGCGCGGTCATGCAATGCTGTACCCAAACGAAATTTGCGTCCTTTTCTTCCCACAAATAGAGCTTTCTTTTGATGGTATTTGATCACCTCTGCCGTTTTTATTTTTTGCGCTATACACGGAAAAAGACCGAAAATTTTGAAAAAAAATTATATTTTCTACTTTTTGTTCTAAAAAAAATCCAATAAACTCAATTTTAGTCATACATTTAGGCCAAAATGTCTTCGGCCACATGTCTTTGGTAAAAAAAATGTCAATAAGTGTATATTTATAGGTTTGCGCAAAAGTTATAGCGCCTACAAACTAGGGTACATTTTCTGGAATTTACACAGCCTTTAATTTATGACTGCCTATGTCGTTTCTTGAGGTGCTAAAATGGCAGGGCAGTACAAAACCCCCAGAAATGACCCCATTTTGGAAAGTAGACACCCCAAGGAAATTGCTGAGAGGCATGTTGAGCCCATTGAATATTCATTTTTTTGTCCCAAGTGATTGAATAATGACAAAAAAAAAAAAAAAATTACAAAAAGTTGTCACTAAATGATATATTGCTCACACAGGCCATGGGCATATGTGGAATTGCACCCCAAAATACATTTAGCTGCTTCTCCTGAGTATGGGGATACCACATGTGTGAGACTTTTTGGAAGCCTAGCCGCGTACAGGGCCCCGAAAACCAATCACTGCCTTCAGGATTTCTAAGGGTGTACATTTTTGATTTTACTCCTCACTACCTATCACAGTTTTGAAGGCCATAAAATGCCCAGATGGCATAACCCCCCCCCCCCCAAATGACCCCATTTTGGAAAGTAGACACCCCAAGCTATTTGCTTTGAGGCATGTTGAGTTCATGGAATATTTTATATTTTGACACAAGTTGCGGGAAAGTGACATTTTTTTTTTTTTTTGCACAAAGTTGTCACTAAATGATATATTGCTCACACAGGCCATGGGCATATGTGGAATTGCACCCCAAAATACATTTAGCTGCTTCTCCTGAGTATGGGGATACCACATGTGTGGGACTTTTTAGGAGCCTAGCCGCGTGCGGGGCCCCGAAAACCAATCACCGCCTTCAGGATTTCTAAGGGTGTAAATTTTTTATTTCACTCTTCACTGTTTCGGAGGCCATGTGGCACAAACCCCCCCCAAATGACCCCATTTTGGAAAGTAGACACCCCAAGCTATTTGCTGAGAGGCATGGCGAGTATTTTGCAGCTCTCAACCCCCCGCCCTTAGAAAGCCTGAAGGCGGTGCTTGGTTTTCGGGGTCCCGTGCGCGGCTAGGCTCCCAAAAAGTCCCACACATGTGGTATCTCCATACTCAGGAGAAGCAACAGAATGTATTTTGGGGTGTAATTTCACATATTCCCATGGCATGTTTGAGCAATATATCATTTAGTGACAACTTTGTGCAAAAAAAAAAAAAATTTGTCTCTTTCCCGCAACTTGTGTCACAATATAAAATATTCCATGGACTCGACATGCCTCTCAGCAAATAGCTTGGGGTGTCTACTTTCCAAAATGGGGTCATTTGGGGGGGGTTGAACTGTCCTGGCATTTTTTGCACAACATTTAGAAGCTTATGTCACACATCATCCAGTCTTCTAACCACTTGAAGACAAAGCCCTTTCTGACACTTTTTGATTACATGAAAAAATTATTTTTTTTGCAAGAAAATTACTTTGAACCCCCAAACATTGTATATTTTTTTAAAGCAAATGCCCTACAGATTAAAATGGTGGGTGTTTCTTTTTTTTTTCACACAGTATTTGCGCAGCGATTTTTCAAACACATTTTTTGGGGAAAAAACACACTTTTTTAAATTTTAATGCACTAAAATACACTATATTACCCAAATGTTTGATGAAATAAAAAAGATGATCTTAGGCCGAGTACATGGATACCAAACATGACATGCTTTAAAATTGCGCACAAACGTGCAGTGACAACAAAATTAATACATTTTTAAAAGCCTTTAAAAGCCTTTACAGGTTACCACTTTAGAATTACAGAGGAGGTCTACTGCTAAAATTACTGCCCTTGATCTGACCTTCGCGGTGATACCTCACATGCATGGTGCAATTGCTGTTTACATTTGATGCCAGACCGACGCTTGCGTTCGCCTTAGCGCGAGAGCAGGGGGGGACAGGGGTGCTTTTTTTTTTTTTTTTAATTATTTTTTTGCTTTTTTATCTTATTTTTAAACTGTTCCTTTCATTTTTTTTTTTTAAATCATTTTTATTGTTATCTCAGGGAATGTAAATATCCCCTATGATAGCAATAGGTAGTGACAGGTACTCTTTTTTGAAAAAATTGGGGTCTATTAGACCCTAGATTTCTCCTCTGCCCTCAAAGCATCTGACGACACCAAGATCGGTGTGATAAAATGCTTCCCCAATTTCCCAATGGCGCTGTTTACAGCCGGCGAAATCTAAGTCATAAAATGCTCGTAGCTTCCGGTTTCTTAGGCCATAGAGATGTTTGGAGCCACTCTGGTCTCTGATCAGCTCTATGGTCAGCTGGCTGAATCACCGGCTGCATTCTCAGGTTCCCTGTTGAGACAGGAGAGCCAGAGAAAAACACAGAAGACGGGGGGGGCATTCCCTCCCACTGCTTGTAAAAGCAGTCTAGAGGCTAATTAGCCGCTAGGATAGCTTTTACATGAAAGCCGACCGCTGGCTGAAAAGAATGATACCAAGATGATACCTAAACCTGCAGACATCATTCTGGTATAACCACTCAAAGTCATGAATGGCGTACCTAAAGACAAAAAAATGGTTAACAATAAAGCACAGTAAACGGTAAAGTATAAAAAATTGCATACCTGAAAAGCAAACATGCTAAAACATAATAACAATAAAACATTGCAGAATAGAATACAGTAAAAAAGAGCAGAACAATAGAGAAAATAGAGAGAGAGAGAACAATAAAACGACAACTATTTTTTTTTATTTTATATTTTTGTTTGTGTTTTTTTTTTTTTTGTACACTTTTTTTTGTAACTGTAACTTTTATAACTGTAACGGTTCCAGGTTTGGGTCCCTCAAAATGCGATGGCATCTTGGGAGACCCTGTGAAAGTGTGCCTAGTCTGTGCAACGCTGTACCCTACGCTAATACTCAACTAGTGTATGGTAGCGTTCAAAACATTCACCAAAGCAAAGACCAGGATTATCAGGACAGGAGGGACAATAATAGCGGGTGTCACGCCTATATCCGCGCTTGCTGCAGACACAACATCTTTTTGGGGGGGTTCGTTGGGTAGGGGTACTCGGGAGGACATAAAGAAAATGCCTCTCATGCAGCCGACTGCATTTGGTTGGGGATGTGAATGGGGGAGGTACGGGTGCTGCAGAAGCGGTGGGTTCCCAATTAGGATTGGCGAATGCAGCAGGAAGGGCTTTATGGGCACGACGGTGATGTGTTTGTCTTTTTGGTGGCAGCGAGACACTATTTGTGCTTGCCACCTCACCAGCTTGAACTGCACTTATGGGACTCGCCACGTCACCAAGTATTACTGCAGTGCTGGTTTGACTATGACCGGGGTGTACTAGGCCGCTGGTGCTTGCCAGTTTACCAAAACGCTACCAAAAAAACTGTTAGCAATCGCAGGGATCAGGCCTGACTCTGTGAATGCTGCAGTTATGCGTTTAGTGTTTTGTAAGTGTCAGTGATCGATCGATACTGCACTTGGGTGGGCTGGGCTGGGCTGGGCCGGGCGGAGGGGCAAAACGCAGGTGCTAGCAGGTATCTGGGCTGATCCCGCTAACACTGCATTTCTGGGAACCCTAAACTGCTGGGGACGCTAGTATAGATCTGATCGGATCAGATATTGATCCGTTAAGATACTATACCACTAAGGGAGGTGTATGCTGCGTGCGTGGGTGTTAGCAGTACTGGCGCTAATCTGACGCTTCCTGGGGCGACGTATATCACCGCCGGGCGATCAGGGGGCTAAACCTTTATTCGGTAATAAACGGCGGGTGCCCTGACACTATAAAAAATAAACGAACTAACCAGCGTCAACCGTAATGGTTATACGGTGATCAGTGGTGAAAGGGTTAACTAGGGGGCAATCAAGGGGTTAAAACCTTTATTAGGTAGTATATGGGGGTCCCTGTCACTATAAAACGCTGACGGCGAACCTAAATATTTACGTCCCTAACTAGCGTCACCAGCGACACTAATACAGCAATCAGAAAAATGATCGCTTAGCGACACTGGTGACGGGGGGTGATCAAGGGGTTAAAACTTTATTAGGGGGGGTTAGGGGGGTACCCTAGACCTAAAGAGGGCTAATACTAACTGCCCTACCACTTCTAACTGTCACAAACTGACACCATGCAGTAATCAGAAAAACAAAAAAACTGCTTGGTGTCAGTGTGACGGGGGGGGGAGGGGTGATTGGGGGGGGATCGGGGGTGTAAAGTGTACCTGGCATGTTCTACTGTGTGTGTGTGTTTGTGCACTCACTCAGATGTCTTCTCTCCTCGGTGCCGGAACGTAAACTGCCGAGCCGAGGAGAGATGACATCACATCATCTGCCTCTGTGTACTACACAGAGGCAGGGGAAGATCCTCTTTGACTGGGAGCGATCGCGAGGGGGGGCCATGATCGGATGGCCTCCCCCTCATCTCTGATCGCTGCCAGACCAAAGGCGACCGCCTCAGGCACCCCCTGCCCGCGGGAAGGCAATCACGTACCAGGTACGAGATTTTGCCTGCCCGTGCTATTCTGCAGACGTATATCTGCATGAGGCGGTCGTCAACTGGTTAAGGACACTTATGATTTTCCATCTGTATGTTTATATATATATAGTTGTGTTCATAAGATTACATGCCCTGGCAAAATGTATGATTTCTTGGCCATTTTTCTGAGAATATGAATGATAACACAAAAATTTTCTTTCACTCGTGGTTAGTGTTTGGCTGAAGCCATTTATTATCAATCAACTGTGTTTACTCTTTTTAAATCATAATGACAACAGAAACTACCCAAATACATACCCCAGTTCTTAATACTGTGTATTGCACCCTTTAACATCAAAACAGCTTGAAGTCTTTTGTGATATTTGTGTATGAGGCTCTTTACCTTCTCAGATGTAAAGCTGCCCATTCCTTTTGGCAAAAAGCCTCCAGTTCCTGTAAATTATTGGGCTGTCTTGCATGAACTGCACAATTGAGATCTCGCCAGAGTGGCTCAATGATATTAAGTTCAGGAGACTGAGATGGCCCCTTCAGAACCTTCACTTTATTCTGCTGTAGCCAATGACAGGTCAACTTGTGGCCTTGTGGCCTTGTGTTTTGGATCATTGTCATGTTGGAATGTGCAAGTATGTCCCATGCGCAGCTTCCTGGCTGATGAATGCAAATGTTCCTCCAGTATTTTTTGATAACATACTGCATTCATCATCAAACATCAGCGATCCACCTCTGTGTTTCACAGTAGGAATGGTATACCTTGTATACCTTGTTGACTCTTAATTTTGGTCTCATCACTCCAAATGACTTTGTGCCAGAAGGTTTGAGGCTTGTCTCTGTGCTGTTTGGTGTATTGTAAGCGGGATACTTTGTGGCAATTGCATAGTAATGGCTTTCTTCTGGCAACTCGACCATGCAGCCCATCTTTCTTCAAGTGCCTCCTTATTGTGCATCTTGAAACAGCCACACCACATGTTTTCAGAGTCCTGTATTTCACCTGAAGAAATTTGTGGGTTTTTCTTTGCACCCCGAACAATTTTCCTGGCAGTTGTGACTGAAATTTTAGTTGGTCTACCTGACTGTGGTTTGGTTTCAACAGAACCCATCAGTTTCCACTTCTTGATAAGAGTTTGAACACTGCTGATTGGCATTCTCAATTCCTTGGATATCTTTTTTTATCTCTTTCCTGTTTTATACAGTTCAACCACCTTTTCCCGCAGATCCTTTGAAAATTCTTTTGCTTTCCCCATGACTCAGAATCCAGAAACGTCAGTGCAGCACTGGATGAAAGATGCAAAGGTCTGTCAGGAGTCCAGAAACTCATTAACCTTTTATACACACACACTAATTACAAGCAAACAGATCACAGGTGAGGATGGTTATCTTTAATAGCCATTCAAACCCCTTTGTGTCAACTTGTGTTCATGTTATCAGGCCAAAATCACCAGGGTATGTAAATTTTTGATCAGGGTCATTTGGATAGTTTCTGTTATGATTATAATTTAAAAATATTAAACACAGTTGATTGATAATACATGGCTTCAGCCAAATACTAACCATGAGTGAAAGAAAAGTTTTTTGTGTTATCATTCATATTGTCTGAAAAATGGCCAAGAAATCATAAATTCTGCCAGGGTATGTAAACTTATGAGCACAACTGTATATACACAGTGTCACTTCACTATATAATGAATAGGTACATATGTAGTCATTAAAATGTAAGGGATGCATATAGCACAGAATTCAGAATATATGGAAAGATAGATAAAAAAAATCTTTTAATACCCAAAAGGTCCCAGACTCATTGAAATATTTCATAATGTTTATCCTAATAGAATTTTATTCTATTCACAAATTATTGTCTAATTGTTGGCGTCCCTTTGGATTTATGGAAGTCTATCTTAGGGTGAGTGAAAACCTACTATTTGTACTCAGTTTGCAATTCATCATTAATAGTATCACTTTATGCCATTTTTCAAGGAAACATGTTATATTATTTTATAGTTTTGTTTCATCTAAGTAATTAAAACTGTCCACTTCTCTCAGATAAATCAGTTTTACAGAATAAAATAAGGTGCTAGCTAGATGGGAGGTATTTCAAATTGATGATCATATAAATCATATGACGACAAACCAAAGAAGAGGTGTCAGACTAGAAGGTCAGCTTTATAAAGCAATCATTATTCAATTATTCATGTCAAACAAACCAACTGGGAAAGGCTTATTTGCATGGTTATTAACATACCTAAACACTTTAGAGCCCTGGTTCTGAATCCGTGCCTGATCACCGTGGGGCTGATTCTATAAGCAGTACAATTCCAACACATCCAGGGCAGTTGTGCATTTCTATCCAGTACATGAGTCCACTAAAAGAAAGTCATGTGACATTATCAGTCACGTATGTTTAAAGCCTAAGTTCAGCTAAAATCAAAAACAGAAAAATTAGCACAAGGTCAGTAAGATGTGTCCTTTCTGCTGATTCTTCTTCTGTTAGTTATAATCTTCATCTGTCCTGCCTCCCTGCCCCCCCCCCCACTCCCACTGCTACAATCTTCTAGTACAACAGGGGTTAATACAGCTAGGGGGTCATCACAGGCTACCATCAAAAGAGCCTGACTATGCCCACCTTTTTCACCCAGCTCCACCATTGATAGAAGCAGTATTACCCTGTCCCTGACTTGGAACAAAGTCCCTCTGTCCCTCTTTCCTCCTCATTTGCCCCTCATTTTGGTCTGAGCTATATAGTTGTACATAAAATGCACTTTTTATCTTTCAAAGGGCTAAACCTTTTATCCGATTTCTAAATTTTTGCATTTGATAATTTCAAAAACCAGTATAAAGGAATAGTAGTGGTAAAAAGCACTTGTGGATTTAACCAGTGGCGGCTGGTGCTCAAAATCTTTGGGGGGCACAAATAAACTGAAAAAAATTTGAAAAAAAAAACATCAATTGCAGCCACTGTGCCATCAAACGCTGCCACTGTGCCATCAAACGCAGCCACAGTGCCCATCAAATGCAGCCACTGTGCCCATCAAACACAGCCACTGTGCCATCAAACGCTGCCACTGTGCCATCAAACGCTGCCACTGTGCCAAACGCAGCCACTGTGCCATCAAACACAGCCACTGTGCCAAACGCTGCCACTGTGCCATCAAATGCTGCCACTGTGTTGTCAAACGCAGCCACTGTGCCCATCAAACGCAGTCACTGTGCCCATCAAACGCAGCCACTGTGCCATCAAACGCTGCCACTGTGCCAAACGCTGCCACTGTGCCATCAAACACTGCCACTGTGCCATCAAATGCTGCCACTGTGCCAAACGCTGCCACTGTGCCATTAAACGCTGCCACTGTGCCATCAAATGCTGCCACTGTGCCGTCAAATGCAGCCACTGTGCCATCAAATGTAGCTACTGTGCCAAACGCTGCCACTGTGCCCATCAAATGCTGCCACTGTGCCATCAAATACAGCCACTGTGCCCATCACACGCTGCCACTGTGCCCATCAAATGCTGCCAGTGTGCCCATCAAATGCTGCCAGTGTGCCCCTCATATGCTGCCAGTGTGCCCAACTGCCCATTAAATGCTGCCAGTGTGCCCAACTGCCCATCATATGCTGCCAGTGTGCCCATCAAATGCTGCCAGTGTGCCCATTAAATGCTGCCGGTGTGTCCCCCGCCCGCTCGCAATCTGCCCAGCACTTACCCTGTGTCTGTGGGGCATCGGGTGTCCTTTTGTGCATCTCCTCTCCTGCCTCATCTTCCGGGCCATGAGTTCCACAGAGCTTCAGACGTCACTTCTTCTTTCCCTGTGGCACAGGGAAACCAGAAGTAACCTCTTAACTAGAACAACAAAGCAACCGCCCGTAGTGATACTACGAGCGGAAGTTGTTTGGCGCAATGGAATGCGCCACTGAGCAGGTAAAAATCCTACAAATGAAGCGCCTCGTCTGCAATCTCTGATTGCATTGACATGGTGCCCAAACACACTGCACTTAATTTAACTAATCTTTTTTTATAGAATTCTCCATTAAGAGGGGCGTGTTCTATGCCTACATACTTTTGCAAAAAGGTGACCCTCATTCTCATCTCAAAAGTTTGGAAGGTATGGTACTACAACTTCTATAAATGGAACATGATCTAAGAATGAAGGGCACGCGAATGATTGATAGGCCCACCCCCTCCATTCATAGATCCTGTTCCATTAATAGATTCTACTATGAATGGCAGAGCTGAGGAGAAAGGGCAGGCATAATCAGGCTGTCTTAATGAAAGCCAGTGACAGCTCTTTTGTTCTAAGCCCTGCAGCAACCGATCATGGCAACAGTGGTGGGGGGGGCAGGACAGAGGAAAATGACTACTAACAGCAGATTAATCAACGCAAGGGACACATCCTACTGACTGTAAGTTATTTCTCTGATGTTTCTGTTGTTGGTTTTGGCTGCACTCAGGCTTTAAGGTTATGTCCTCCTAGTTGTATGTTGCTAAGCTACTCTCCTGTAATATTTTTGGCAGAAAAACACTAGGAGAAGGAAGATCTACTACATAGAGATCTGCTGTTTTATATGCATAAACATATTTGCTGCATACAGTGGGAAAAATAATAATTGTATCCCCTACAGATTTTGTAATTGCCCACTTAAAAAGGAATTAAGGGTCTATAATTTTTTTTCATAGGTGTATTTTAAATGATAGAGACAGAATATCAACCAAAAATCTAGAATAAACCCATGATACAAATGTTATAAATTGAGTTGAAGTTTAGTGAGTAAAATAAGCATTTGATCCCCAAGAAAAACATGACTTAGTACATGGTGGAGAAACCTTTCTTGGCAAGCACAGAGGTAAGTGGTTTCTTGTAGTTGGTTACCAGGTTTGCACACATCTCAGGAGGGATTTTGGTCTAGTCTTCTTTACAGATCTTCTCTAAACCTTTAAGGTTTCCTGGCTGTCACTTGGCAACTCCAAATTTCAGCTCCCTCCATAAACTTTCTGTAGGATTGAGGTCTGGAGACTGGCCAGGCCACTCCATGACCTTAATGTGCTTCTTCTTGAGCCACTCATTTGTTGCCTTGGTGGTGTTTTTAGGGTCACTGTCATGCTGGAAGACCCATCCAAGACACATCGTCAGTGTTCTGGCAAGAAGGGAAGAAGGTTCTCATCCAAGATTTTACAATAGATGGCCCTGTCCATTGACCCCTCAATGCAGCAAAGTTGGCCTGTACCTTTAGCAGAGAAACAGCCCCAAAGCATAATGTTTCCACCTCAGTGCTTGACTGTAGGGATGGTGTTCTTAGGGTCATAGTGAGCATTTTTCTTCCTCCAAACACGGCGAGTCGAGTTAATGCTAAATAGCTCAATTTTGGTCTCATCTGACCACAGCACTTTCTCTCAATCCTTCTCTGAATCATTTAGATGTTCCTTGACAACCCAAAGATGGGCCTTTACATGTGCCTTCTTGAGGATGGGGAGGCTGCAGGATTTAAATCCATGACAGGATATTGTGTTACCAATGGTTTGTTTGGTGACTGTGGTTCCAACTGAGATCATTCTCCTCCTGTGTAGTTCTGGGCTAACCCCTCAATTTCCTCATGATCATCCTTACCCTATGAGGTGAAATCTTGCATGGAACTCCAGACCAAGTACGATTGATAGTTATTTTGTATTTCTTCCATTTGCGAATAATCGCTCCAACAGTTTTCTCCTTCTCACCAAGCTTCTTGCTGATGATCTTGTAGCCCATTCCAGCCTTGTGCAGGTCTACAATCTTGTCCCTGACATCCTTTGGCAGCTCTTTGGTCTTGCCCATGATGGTGAGGTTTGAATGGAAGAAAGAGATTCTGTGGATAGGTCTTTTATACACATAACAAGTTGTCGTTAGGAGCACCTTCTTAAATTGACAGGACTACTCTGTGTACCACATGAACAAATACTGTAACCGTCTGTGGGAGCCAGAATTATTATTGGTTGGTAGGGGATCAAATGCTTATTTTACTCACTGAACTGCAACTCAATTTATAAAATTTGTATCATGTGTTTTTTCGGAATATGTAGTTGATATTCTGTCTCTAGCGTTTAAAATACACCTATGATAACAATTATAGACCCTTTATTTCTTTGTAAGTGGGCAAACTTACAAAATCTGCAGGAGGTCAAATAATTATTTCTCCCACTGTATATAGTACTGGAGGAAATTAGAATAACCTTTTTTTATTTTTTCCAATCTGCAAAAAAAAAAATATTGAAACAACTATTAAAAACAGATTGATCACCCACTTTCCTTTCCTCCATTTTTATAATTAACCACTTCCCTACCACACATAGTGATATGACGGTGGCAGGAACCCTTTGTCCCTCCGGGCCGCCGTCATATGACGTCCTTTACTTCCTGAGCCTCTAGGGGGTGCGCGCACCCGCCATGTCACTAGGCACCTGATGCGTGTGCCTGGCGGCCGCAATGTTCGCCAGGCACCCGCGATTTCCCGTGAACACAGCAGGACAGTGGATCTGTGTGTGTAAACACACAGATCCACATCCTGTCAGAGGAGAGGAGACACCGATGGTGTGTTCCCAGTACAGAGGAACACTGATCGGTCTCCTCCCCTTGTGAGTCCCCTCCCCCTACAGTTAGAATCACTTCCTAGGATACACATTTAACCCCTTCCTCGCCCCCTAGCATTTTTATAGCTCTGTATAAATGTGAATGGTCCCAAAATAGTGTCAAAGGTGTCCGAAGTGTCCGCCGCAATATCGCAGTCATGATAAAAATCGCAGATTGCCACCATTACTAGTAAAAAGCAAAAATTACAATAAAAATGCCATAAATGTATCCCCTATTTTGTAGACGCTATAACTTTTGTGCAAACCAATCAATATACACTTATTGCGATTTTTTTTACCAAAAATATGTAGAAGAATACATATCGGCCTAAACTGAGGAAAAAATTTGTTTTTGTTTTTTTCTTTAATAGGATATTTATTATTGGCAAAAAGTAAAAAATATTATGTTTTTTTCAAAATTGTCACTCTTTTTTTGTTTATAGCGCAAAAAATACTATAAAGAATAATAATAATAATAATAAAAGAATCACAAAGGTCAAAAGTAATCTCTACTCTAAAGCAACCCTAACACTCTACCTTCTACTACTACAACTCTTTACACACACAAAATCTGTGAAAGTTCTCATCCATTCCATCGTGAACAGGTTAAATTCCTGGGTTATGTAATTTCTACTGCTGTTTTTTCGGTGGACCCAGAGAAACTTTCAGCAGCCCTACAGTGGCCCCGACCCATGGGTTTACATCCTCTGTAGCGTTTTCTTGGCTTTGCCAACTATTTTTGGAAGTTTATTCGTAACTTCTCATCTCTGGTTAACCACTTGCCGACTGCAGCAGAATGGCACGGATAGGCAAAATCACGTACCTGGTACGTGATCTGCCTTCCGTGGGGTGCCCGAGGTGGTCGGCTTCATTGGGGAAGCGACACAGGCTGAGGGGGAGGTCACTAATTCGTGGCCACCCCCTCGCGATCGCCCCCCACGAATGAATATCTTCCTCTGCTGCTGTAATGTAAACAGCGGCAGAGGAAGTGATGTCATCTCTCCTCGAACCGGTCTTTTCGTTCCGGCGCCGAGGAGAGAAGACATCAAGTAAATTTGCACCAGCACTACACTTCCAGTAGAACACACAGGCACACTTTTCACCCCCCATCACCCCCCAATCACCCCCCGATCACCCCCCTGTACCCCTGTTACAGTGACACCAATAGCAGTTTTTTTTTTGCATTGGTGTCAGTTTGTGACAGTTATAAGTGGTAGAGCAGTTAGGGTTAGCCCCCTTTAGGTCTAGGGTACCCCCCTTTAGGTCTAGGGTACCCCCCTAACCCCCCTAATAAAGTTTTAGCCCCTTGATCACCCCTGTCGCCAGTGTCACTAAGCGATCGTTTTTCTGATCGCTGTATTAGTGTCACAGGTGACGCTAGTTAGGGAGGTAAGTATATAGGTTCGCCGTCAGCGTTTTACAGCGACAGGGACCCCCATATACTATCTAATAAAGGTTTTAACCCCCTGATTGCCCCCTAGTTAACCCTTTCACCAGTGATCACCGTATAACTGTTACGGGTGACGCTGGTTAGTTAGTTTGTTTATTATAGTTTATTATAGTTTCAGGGCACCCGGGCATAAATAAGAAGCATATGATTTGCGGTCATATTGGTCCACTGACCCAATTTACCATATGCCCGTGTTCTCTGCCTCCATGGCCAGGGCACGATACGAGCAGAATATAACCTTAACATGGGAGGGGTGGACCTCAACGACCAGTTGTTGGCGCCGTACCTAGTTGCACGTAAGGCCAGGCGCTGGTACAAAAAGTGTCTGTTTATTTATTTCAATTGGCTTTGCTGAGCGCTTATGTGCTACACAGAGCTTCAGGATGGACTGGATCCTTCCTTAAATTCCAGGAAGAGATCGTCAGAGCCCTTCTGTTTCCAGACAGTGCTCCACCTCACCTTTCCCAACCAAATGCAGTAAGCCGGCTGCATGAGAGGCATTTTCTTTATGTCCTCCCGAGTACCCCTACCCAATGAGCCCCCCAAAAAAGATGTCGTGTCTGCAGCATGCACGGATATAGGCGTGACACCCGCTATTATTGTCCCTCCTGTCCTGACAATCTTGGTCTTTGCATTGGTGAATGTTTTGAACGCTACCATACACTAGTTGAGTATTAGCGTAGGGTACAGCACTGCACAGACTAGGACACACTTTCACAGGGTCTCCCAAGATGCCATCGCATTTTGAGAGACCCAAACCTGGTACCAGTTACAAAAGTTAAAGTTACAAAAAAAAGTGTAAAAAAAAAGTAAAAAAAAAAAAAAAAAACACAAAAAATATATAAAATAAAAAAAACAAAAAATAGTTGTTGTTTTATTGTTCTCTCTCTATTCTCTCTCTATTGTTCTGCTCTTTTTTACTGTATTCTATTCTGCAACGTTTTATTGTTATTATGTTTTTATCATGTTTGCAATTTTTTTATACTTTACTGTTTACTGTGTTTTATTGTTAATCATTTTTTTGTTTTCAGATACGCCATTCAGCTGCAGAGCGGATTTATTTATCTTGGCAGCAACAGCGTTTGCTTCCACGATACATAAAGCCGCTACTCCAGCGCTGTCGGAGGTGATTTCACCACCACAGTTACATACTTCAGCATATATGCCGAAGCATGGGGGCAGCAGTGGGTGGAGGAGCGATTTGCTCCTACCTTTTGCGGGAGGATGCCCCCATGCTTCGGCATATATATATTTTAGGCACAGGTTGCGTTAAATGTTTTATTTTTTACTATTTTTTTGTATTTGCTTTGCAGGTATGGTAAGTCTTATGCCCCGTACACACGGTCAAATTTTCTGACGGAAAATGTGTGATAGGACCTTGTTGTCGGAAATTCCGACCATGTGTGGGCTCCATCACACATTTTCCATCGGATTTTCCGACACACAAAGTTTGAGAGCAGGCTATAAAATTTTCTGACAACAAAATCTGTTGTCGGAAATTCCGATCGTGTGTACACAAATCCGACGGACAAAGTGCCACGCATGCTCAGAATAAATAAAGAGATGAAAGCTATTGGCCACTGCCCCGTTTATAGTCCCAACGTACGTGTTTTACGTCACCGCGTTTAGAACGATCGGATTTTCCGACAACTTTGTGTGACCGTGTGTATGCAAGACAAGTTTGAGCCAACATCCGTCGGAAAAAATCCTAGGATTTTTTTGTCGGAATGTCCGAACAAAGTCCGACCGTGTGTACGGGGCATTACTGTTATACTGCAATGTTACATTGTTTTATTGTTAACCATCATTTGCTTAGCAGGTACGCCATTCAGTTGCAGCGCGGATTTATTTATCTTGACAGCAACAGCGTTTGCTCCCACGATACATAAAGCCGTGACTCCAGTGCTGTCGGAGGTGATTTCACCATCACAGTTACATACTTTAGCATATATGCCAAAGCGTTGGGGCAGCAGTGGGTGGAGGAGCGATTTGCTCCTACCTTTTGCGGGAGGATGCCCTCATGCTTCAGCATATATGTATTTTAGGCACAGGTTGAGTTAAATATATAATGTTTGGGGGTTCAAAGTAATTTTCTTGCAAAAAAAATAATTTTTTCATGTAAACAAAAAGTGTCAAGAGGGCTTTGTCTTCAAGTGGTTAGAAGAGTGGGTGATATGTGGCATAAGCTTCTAAATGTTGTGCATAAAATGCCAGGACAGTTAACCCCCCCCCCCAAATGACCCCATTTTGGAAAGTAGACACCCCAAACTATTTGCTGAAAGGCATGTCGAGTCCATGGAATATTCTATATTGTGACACAAGTTGCAGGAAAAAGACCATTTTTTTTTTTTTTTTTTTGCACAAAGTGTGAAATTACACCCCAAAATACATTCTGTTGCTTTTCCTGTGTACGGGGATACCACATGTGTGAGACTTTTTGGGAGATTAGCCGCGTACGGGACCCCGAAAACCAAGCACCGCCTTCAGGCTTTCTAAGGGCGTAAATTTTTGATTTCACTCTTCACTGCCTATCACAGTTTCGGAAACCATGGAATGCCCAGGAGAAGCAGCAGAATGTATTTTGGGGTGAAATTCCACATATGCCCATGGCATGTTTGAGCAATATATCATTTAGTGACAACTTTTTGTATTTTTTTTTTGTCATTTGGGGGGGTTGTGCCATCTTGGCATTTCATGGCCTTCAAAACTGTGATAGGTAGTGAGGAGTGAAATAAAAAATGTACGCCCTTAGGAATCCTGAGGGCGGTGCTTGGTTTTCGGGGCCCCGTAAGCGGCTAGGCTCCCAAAAAGTCCCACACGTGTGGTATCCCCATACTCAGGAAAAGCAGCTAAATATATTTTGGGGTGCAATTCCACATATGCCCATGGCCTGTGTGAGCAATATATAATTTAGTGACAACTTTTTGTAAATTTTTTTTTTGTCTTTATTCAATCACTTGGGACAAAAAAATTAATATTCAGTGGGCTCAACATGCCTCTCAGCAATTTCCTTGGGGTGTCTACTTTCCAAAATGGGGTAATTTGGTGGGGGGGTTGTACTGCCCTACCATTTTAGCACCTCAAGAATTGACTTAAACTAAAAGCTTTAAATTCCAGAAAATGTACCCTAGTTTGTAGATGATATAACTTTTACGCAAACCAATAAATATACGCTTATTGACATTTTTTTTACCAAAGACATGTGGCCGAATACATTTTGGCCTAAATGTATGACTAAAATTGAGTTTATTGGATTTTTTTATAACAAAAAGTAGAAAATATAATTTTTTTCAAAATTTTTGTTTCAAAAAACCACAAAATTTTTGTTTCAAAAAACCGCAGCGGTGATCAAATACCATCAAAAGAAAGCTCTATTTGTGGGAAGAAAAGGACGCAAATTTCGTTTGGGTACAGCATTGCATGACCGCGCAATTAGCAGTTAAACCGATGCAGTGCCAAATTGTAAGAAGTGCTCTGGTGAGGAAGGGGGTAAATCCTTCCGGGGCTGAAGTGGTTAAAAAAAAAAAACTGGTATCCAGTTTACGGTATTTCTAGTAATAATTAGTCGCGTTCAACTGGACATGTTTTGTAATGTTGAAGACATGTGTAGCTTGTCCAAGTTACTTTTCAGTCATATTCATTTCAGTTAAAACTTAAGAAGTGGCTTGCACAAGCTACAAAACATCTTTAACATTAAAGTAGTATTAATCCCTAAACTAAAAATGTATTATATTGAAGCTTACCAATCATCAGATGTGATGGCTGCATCAGTTTTCCTTTCTTTGGCTTTTTTCCTCCTTTTTACCTGGGGATTTGGCCAGCAACACACCTCCCGTGTTAGTGAGACACAACTCTGAAAAAAAGAGCAGAGGAGGCACAGCAGACATGCAGACAGTAGCACTGTTAGTTTGGTGGGGATATTGTTAAATGTATTAGCAGATTAAAGTGGCCGACATCGCTCCTGGGGGTTACTTCCGGGTATGATGTCACTCTGGCGCATGAGAGCGGGAGCCGCCGGTAACGGCAAAGTCTAACTGAAGCAACGGCACGTACGTGCCGTTGCTTCAGTTTGCTTAAGTGCGCATGTGCCGATGACGTCGGCACATGCAAATATATATTTTTTTTCTCCTTTTGGGATAAAGGTTTTGCGTGAATAAATAAAAGCTGATCAGTTTAACCACCACTGGCAACATTAAGTGGTTTGTAAACTGATACATTCTGCTGCAGAGCTTGTGCTTTTAAAAAACAACAGACATATTGGCTGGATCACCAGATTAAAATAGTAGAAAGAAAGCCTAAAAAAAGGAAACTAATGCAGCCATCACATCTAAAAATTGGTAAGATGCAATATAATAAATGTTTGCTTTTGGGATTAATGATGCTTTAACCACCTGCTGACTGATGCATGCCCATATACATTGGCACAATGGCAGCAGTGGGCAAATGGGTGTACCTGTACGCCCCCTTTAATTGGCAGGGCTAGCGGGCGTGACCACGCTCGTGGGACCGGCAGACTCAATGTCCACCAGTCTCCCGATGATCGTGTCACGGAGCTGTAGAACGGGGAAGTGTAAACAAGGCATTTCCCCATTCTGCCTTGTGACATGACAGAGATCACAGCTCCCTATCATCGGGAGCAGTGATCGCTGTCATGTGAGTGGAAGCCCACCCCCCCACAGTTAGAATCACTCCTTAGGACACACTTAACCCCTTGATTGCCCCCTAGTTGTTAACCCCTTACCCTGCCAGTGTCATTTACACAGTAATCAGTGCATTTTTATAGCACTGATCGCTGTATAAATGACAATGGTCCCAAAATAGTGTCAAAAGTGTCCGATGTGTCCACCATAATGTCGCAGTCATGATAAAAATTGCAGATCGCTGCCATTACTAATAAAAAAAAATAATAATAAAAAAGCCAAAAAACTGTCCCTATTTTGTAGATGCTATAACTTTGCGTAAACCCATCAATATATGCTTATTGCGGTTTTATTTACCAAAAATATGTAGAAGAATACATATCGGCCTAAACTGAGAAAATAATTATGAAAATAAATGGGGGATATTTATTATAGCAAAAAGTAAAAAATATTGTTTTTTTTTCAAAATTGTCACTCTTTTTTTGTTTATAGCACAAAAAATATAATACATAAAAAAAAAAAACGCAGAAGTGATCAAATACCACCAAAAGAAAACTCTATTTGTGGAAAAAAAGGATGTCAATTTTGTTTGGGTGCAACATCGCACGACCACGCAATTGTCAATTAAAGTGACGCAGTGCCGAATTGCAAAAAGTGCTCTGGTCAGGAAGGGGGTAAAATCTTCTGGGGTCCAGTAGAATGTGGCCACCTACTGCTGGATAAACTTTATACACAGGAATGTATACCAGTCGATAAATTGTGATATCTGGTATAGGTAATGGCTCTTCCGGTAGCGAGGGCGTTGGTGTTCTGCCTCCCTCCCGTAGTGGTCAGTTTCCCCCCAAGTAATTGGGAAAGAACCTGTGGTACAGAGACCTCTGAAACCTAGCCCCACTGTACAGAGGAGTGGAAGGAGTTGGTTGAGTGCATGCACGAGGTCCAAGCTAGGCGCATGATGGGACCCCTCTCTGTCACTGGAAGTGAAGTGGCAGAGTTATGTGCACTGGTGAAGAAGCATGGGCTCAGCAGTGTCCCTCCTAAATGCAACATACAACAAGCTAAGATGTTTTGTGATACGGGACATAGTGTTTTACAGAGAAACTCTATACCTTTCATAGCTGCACATGGTGTACGGCTCATCTCTAAGTCGGGGTACCACCTTAACGTTGACATTCACATGAATGTGGCCCTGCCAGGTCCCGGGCATTGATGAGCACGTACATGAGCATGGTGGCCCCATCCACAACTGCATGTCTCTATCCATATACTGTATTTGTATGATCAACACATCAATTGATTGTACCCTTTATTAGGGGTCTATATTTTAGATCATGGCACAAGAGTTCTTTACTGTATTCACTAATTGACCTTCCCCTTCTTTATATATATTTACTCACAAATTTAATATGAATTTATATGAATATATATTATATTATGTAAGATTACATTCGGTCCTTGCTCCATTTTTTACTTTTACGTGTGTTATTAACCACTAGCCGACCAGTGTACAACGATATATACGTTGGCACAATGGCACGACTGGGCAAATGGGCTTACAGGTATGTCCCCTTTAAGACGTGGCATTGTGGGCACATGCCTGCCGCATGCTCCGTGACCATGCCCATGGGTCCCGCAGACTGGATGTCCGCTAGGGGCCCGCGATCGTGTCACGGAGTGGAAGAATGGAGAGATGCCTATGTAAACAAGGCATTTCCGCGTTCTGCCTAGTGACATGACAGAGATCTTCTGCTCTCTGTCATCGGGATAAGTGATCGCTGTCATGTGTGTGGAAGCCCATCCCCCCTAAGTTAGAACACCTCCCTAGGACACACTTAACCCCTTGATCGCTCCCTAGTGTTTAAACCTTTCTCTGCTAGTGTCATTTACACAGTAATCAGTGCATTTTTATAGCACTGATCGCTGTATAAATGACAATGGTCCCAAAATGGTGTCAAAAGTGTCCGATGTGTCCACAATAACGACACAGTCACAATAAAAATCGCAGATTGATGCCATTACTAATAAAAATAAAATTAATAATAAAAATGCCATAAATCTATCCCCTATTTTGTAGATGCTGTAACTTTTGCGCAAACCAATCAATATACTCTTATTGCAATTTTTTTACCAAAAATATGTAGAATACATATTGGCCTACACTGAGAAAGAAATTAGTTTTTTTCATATATTTTTGGGGGATAGTTATTATAGCAAAAAGTAAAAAGTATTGCTTTTTTTTTTTCAAAATTGTCGCTCTTTTTTTGTTTATAGCACAAAAAATAAAAACCGCAGAGGTGATCAAATGCCACCAAAAGAAAGCTCTATTTGTGGGAAAAAAAGACATCAATTTTGTTTGGGTGCAACATCACACGACCGCAATATTGTCAGTTAATGCGACTCAGTGCCGTATCGTAACGTTAGATCTCACATAATTAGAGACCTATTAAGTGATTAATGAGGGAGGCTGGCCCCCCCTTATCAAATTTTCGGGCCAAAAATCATTCAGGCTAATAGATATTCATTAGATCCGGTAAGATCAAGTGTTTTTAACATTAGATCTCACATCATTTCAGAGATATTCCACATCAAAATAGAGATATTAGGTGGTACATATGGACGGGTTAGCCCCCCCTTATCAAATTTTCGGGCCAAAAATCATTCAGGCTAATAGATATTCGTTAGATCCGGTAAGATCAAGTGTTTTTAACGTTAGATCTCACATCATTTCAGAGATATTCCACATCAAAATAGAGATATTAGGTGGTACATATGGACGGGTTAGCCCCCCCTTATCAAATTTTCTGGTCAAAAATCATTCAGGCTAATAGATATTTATTACATCCGGTAAGATCAAGTGGTTTTAACGTTAGATCTCACATAATTAGAGACTTATTAAGTGATTAATGAGGGGGTGCGTGCCCCCCCTTATCAAATTTTTGGGCCAAAAATCATTCAGGATAATAGATATTCGTTAGATCCGGTAAGATCAAGTGGTTTTAACGTTAGATCTCACATCATTTCAGAGATATTCCACATCAAAATAAAGATATTAGGTGGTACATATGGACAGGTTAGCCCCCCCTTATTAAATTTTCGGGCCAAAAATCATTCAGGCTAATAGATATTCGTTAGATCCGGTAAGATCAAGTGGTTTTAACATTAGATCTCACATCATTTCAGAGATATTCCACATCAAAACAGAGATATTAGGTGGTACATATGGGCGGGCTGGCCCCCCCTTATCAAATTTTCGGGCCAAAAATCATTCAGGCTAATAGATATTCATTAGATCCGGTAAGATCAAGTGTTTTTAACGTTAGATCTCACATAATTAGAGACTTATTAAGTGATTAATGAAGGGGGGCTGGTCCCCCCTTATCAAATTTTCAGGCCAAAAATCATTCAGGCTAATAGATATTCGTTAGATCTGGTAAGATCAAGTGGTTTTAACGTTAGATCTCACATCATTTCAGAGATATTCCACATCAAAATAGAGATATTAGGTGGTACATATGGACGGGCTGGCCCCCCCTTATCAAATTTTCGGGCCAAAAATCATTCAGGCTAATAGATATTCCTTAGATCCGGTAAGATCAAGTGGTTTTAACGTTAGATCTCACATAATTAGAGACTTATTAAGTGATTAATGAAGGGGGGCTGGTCCCCCCTTATCAAATTTTTGGCCAAAAATCATTCAGGCTAATAGATATTCGTTAGATCCGGTAAGATGAAGTGTTTTTAACGTTAGAGCTCACATCATTTCAGAGATATTCCACATCAAAATAGAGATATTAGGTGGTAGATATGGACGGGCTGGCCCCGCCTTATCAAATTTTCTGGCCAAAAATCATTCAGGATAATAGATATTCGTTAGATCCGGTAAGATCAAGTGTTTTTAACGTTAGATCTCACATAATTAGAGACTTATTAAGTGATTAATGAGGGGGCTAGACCCCCTTATCAAATTTTCGGGCCAAAAATCATTCAGGCTAATAGATATTCGTTAGATCCGGTAAGATCAATTGGTTTTAAAGTTAGATCTCACATCATTTCAGAGATATTCCACATCAAAATAGAGATATTAGGTGGTACATATGGACGGGTTAGCCCCCCCTTATCAAATTTTCGGGCCAAAAATCATTCAGGCTAATAGATATTCGTTAGATCCGGTAAGATCAAGTGTTTTTAATGTTAGATCTCACATAATTTCAGAGATATTCCACATCAAAATAGAGATATTAGGTGGTACATATGGACGGGTTAGCCCCCCTTATCAAATTTTCTGGTCAAAAATCATTCAGGCTAATAGATATTCATTAGATCCGGTAAGATCAAGTGGTTTTAATTTTAGATCTCACATAATTAGAGACTTATTAAGTGATTAATGAGGGGGTGCTTGCCCCCCCTTATCAAATTTTTGGGCCAAAAATCATTCAGGATAATAGATATTCGTTAGATCCGGTAAGATCAAGTTGTTTTAACGTTAGATCTCACATCATTTCAGAGATATTCCACATCAAAATAAAGATATTAGGTGGTACATATGGACGGGTTAACTCCCCCGTATCAAATTTTCGGGCCAAAAATCATTCAGGCTAATAGATATTCGTTAGATCCGGTAAGATCAAGTGGTTTTAACATTAAATCTCACATCATTTCAGAGATATTCCACATCAAAATAGAGATATTAGGTGGTACATATGGACGGGCTGGCCCCCCCTTATCAAATTTTCTGGCCAAAAATCATTCAGTCTAATAGATATTCGTTAGATCCAATAAGATCAAGTGGTTTTAACGTTAGATCTCACATAATTAGAGACTTATTAAGTGATTAATGAGGGGGGCTGGCCCCCCTTATCAAATTTTTGGGCCAAAAATCATTCAGGGCTAATAGATATTCTTTAGATCCGGTAAGATCAAGTGTTTTTAACGTTAGATCTCACATAATTAGAGACTTATTAAGTGATTAATGAAGGGGGGCTGGCCCCCCCTTATCAAATTTTCGGGCCAAAAATCATTCAGGCTAATAGATATTCATTAGATCCGGTAAGATCAAGTGGTTTTAACGTTAGATCTCACATCATTTCAGAGATATTCCACATCAAAATAGAGATATTAGGTGGTACATATGGACGGGCTGGCCCCCCCTTATCAAATTTTCGGGCCAAAAATCATTTAGGCTAATAGATATTCGTTAAATCTGGTAAGAGCAAGTGTTTTTAACATTAGATCTCACATAATTAGAGACTTATTAAGTGATTAATGAGGGGGATGGCCCCCCTTATCAAATTTTCGGGCCAAAAATCATTCAGGCTAATAGATATTCCTTAGATCGGGTAAGATCAAGTGTTTTTAACATTAGATCTCACATCATTTCAGAGATATTCCACATCAAAATAGAGATATTAGGTGGTAGATATGGACGGGCTGGCCCCGCCTTATCAAATTTTCTGGCCAAAAATCATTCAGGATAATAGATATTCGTTAGATCCGGTAAGATCAAGTGTTTTTAACGTTAGATCTCACATAATTAGAGACTTATTAAGTGATTAATGAGGGGGCTAGACCCCCTTATCAAATTTTCGGGCCAAAAATCATTCAGGCTAATAGATATTCGTTAGATCCGGTAAGATCAATTGGTTTTAAAGTTAGATCTCACATCATTTCGGAGATATTCCACATCAAAATAGAGATATTAGGTGGTACATATGGACGGGTTAGCCCCCCCTTATCAAATTTTCGGGCCAAAAATCATTCAGACTAATAGATATTCGTTAGATCCGGTAAGATCAAGTGTTTTTAACGTTAGATCTCACATCATTTCAGAGATATTCCACATCAAAATAGAGATATTAGGTGGTACATATGGACGGGTTAGC
This sequence comes from Aquarana catesbeiana, assembly GCF_042186555.1. Classification (NCBI taxonomy): domain Eukaryota; kingdom Metazoa; phylum Chordata; class Amphibia; order Anura; family Ranidae; genus Aquarana; species Aquarana catesbeiana. The sequence goes on along the minus strand of NC_133334.1, from coordinate 154,464,141 downwards.
CCCCCTTATCAAATTTTCTGGTCAAAAATCATTCAGGCTAATAGATATTCATTAGATCCGGTAAGATCAAGTGGTTTTAATGTTAGATCTCACATAATTAGAGACTTATTAAGTGATTAATGAGGGGGTGCTTGCCCCCCCTTATCAAATTTTTGGGCCAAAAATCATTCAGGATAATAGATATTCGTTAGATCCAGTAAGATCAAGTTGTTTTAACGTTAGATCTCACATCATTTCAGAGATATTCCACATCAAAATAGAGATATTAGGTGGTACATATGGACGGCTGGCCCCCCCTTATCAAATTTTCGGGCCAAAAATCATTCAGGCTAATAGATATTCGTTAGATCCGGTAAGATCAATTGGTTTTAAAGTTAGATCTCACATAATTTCAGAGATATTCCACATCAAAATAGAGATATTATGTGGTACATATGGACGGGTTAGCCCCCCTTATCAAATTTTCTGGTCAAAAATCATTCAGGCTAATAGATATTCATTAGATCTGGTAAGATCAAGTGGTTTTAATGTTAGATCTCACATAATTAGAGACTTATTAAGTGATTAATGAGGGGGTGCTTGCCCCCCCTTATCAAATATTTGGGCCCAAAATCATTCAGGATAATAGATATTCGTTAGATCCGGTAAGATCAAGTTGTTTTAACGTTAGATCTCACATCATTTCAGAGATATTCCACATCAAAATAAAGATATTAGGTGGTACATATGGACGGGTTAGCTCCCCCGTATCAAATTTTCGGGCCAAAAATCATTCAGGCTAATAGATATTCGTTAGATCCGGTAAGATCAAGTGGTTTTAACATTAGATCTCACATCATTTCAGAGATATTCCACATCAAAATAGAGATATTAGGTGGTACATATGGACGGGCTGGCCCCCCCTTATCAAATTTTCTGGCCAAAAATCATTCAGTCTAATAGATATTCGTTAGATCCAATAAGATCAAGTGGTTTTAATGTTAGATCTCACATAATTAGAGACTTATTAAGTGATTAATGAGGGGGGGCTGGCCCCCCCCTTATCAAATTTTTGGGCCAAAAATCATTCAGGCTAATAGATATTCATTAGATCCGGTAAGATCAAGTGTTTTTAACGTTAGATCTCACATAATTAGAGACTTATTAAGTGATTAATGAAGGGGGGCTGGCCCCCCCTTATCAAATTTTCGGGCCAAAAATCATTCAGGCTAATAGATATTCATTAGATCCGGTAAGATCAAGTGGTTTTAACGTTAGATCTCACATCATTTCAGAGATATTCCACATCAAAATAGAGATATTAGGTGGTACATATGGACGGGCTGGCCCCCCCTTATCAAATTTTCGGGCCAAAAATCATTTAGGCTAATAGATATTCGTTAAATCTGGTAAGATCAAGTGTTTTTAACATTGGATCTCACATAATTAGAGACTTATTAAGTGATTAATGAGGGGGATGGCCCCCCTTATCAAATTTTCGGGCCAAAAATCATTCAGGCTAATAGATATTCGTTAGATCCGGTAAGATCAAGTGTTTTTAACATTAGATCTCACATCATTTCAGAGATATTCCACATCAAAATAGAGATATTAGGTGGTACATATGGACGGGCTGGCCCCGCCTTATCAAATTTTCTGGCCAAAAATCATTCAGGCTAATAGATATTCGTTAAATCCGGTAAGATCAAGTGGTTTTAACGTTATATCTCACATCATTTCAGAGATATTCCACATCAAAATAGAGATATTAGGTGGTACATATGGACAGGCTAGCCCCCCCTTATCAAATTTTCGGGCCAAAAATCATTTAGGCTAATAGATAATCGTTAGATCTAGTAAGATCAAGTGTTTTTAACGTTAGATCTCACATAATTAGAGACTTATTAAGTGATTAATGAAGGGGGGCTGGCCCCCCTTATCAAATTTTCGGGCCAAAAATCATTCAGGCTAATAGATATTCGTTAGATCTGGCAAGATCAAGTGGTTTTAAGGTTAGATCTCACATCATTTTAGAGATATTCCACATCAAAATAGAGATATTAGGTGGTACATATGGACGGGCTGGCCCCCCCTTATCAAATTTTCGGGCCAAAAATCATTCAGGTTAATAGATTTTCGTTAGATCTGGTAAGATCAAGTGGTTTTAACGTTAGATCTCACATCATTTCAGAGATATTCCACATCAAAATAGAGATATTAGGTGGTACATATGGACGGGCTGGCCCCGCCTTATCAAATTTTCTGGCCAAAAATCATTCAGGATAATAAATATTCGTTAGATCCGGTAAGATCAAGTGTTTTTAACGTTAGATCTCACATAATTAGAGACTTATTATGTGATTAATGAGGTTTTCGGGCCAAAAATCATTCAGGCTAATATATATTCCTTAGATCCGGTAAGATGAAGTGGTTTTAACGTTAGATCTCACATCATTTCAGTGATATTCCACATCAAAATAGAGATATTAGGTGGTACATATGGATGGGTTAGCCCCCCCCTTATCAAATTTTCGAGCCAAAAATCATTCAGGCTAATAGATATTCGTTAGGTCCGGTAAGATCAAGTGGATTTAACATTAGATCTCACATCATTTCAGAGATATTCCACATCAAAATAGAGATATTAGGTGGTACACATTTATGGGTTAGCCCCCCCCTTATCAAATTTTCGGGCCAAAAATCATTCAGGCTAATAGATATTCATTTGATCCGGTAAGATCAAGTGGTTTTAACGTTAGATCTCACATCATTTCAGAGATATTCCACATCAAAATAGAGATATTAGGTGGTACATATGGATGGGTTAGCCCCCTCTTATCAAATTTTTGGGCCAAAAATCATTCAGCCTAATAGATATTCATTAGATCCGGTAAGATCAAGTGTTTTTAACGTTAGATCTCACATTATTTCAGAGATATTCCACATCAAAATAGAGATATTAGGTGGTACATATAGACGGGTTAGCCCCCCTTATCAAATTTTCTGGCCAAAAATCATTCAGGCTCATAGATATTCATTAGATCCAGTAAGATCAAGTGGTTTTAATGTTAGATCTCACATAATTTCAGAGATATTCCACATAATAATAGAGATATTAGGTGATATTAGGTGGTACATAAGAATGGGTTGGCCCCCCCACATGCCATTTTCTGACCAAAAATCATTCAGGCTAATAGATATTCGTTAGATCCGGTAAGATCAAGTGGTTTTAACTTTAGATCTCACATAATTTCAGAGATATTCCAAAAAAATAGAGATATTAGGTGGTACAGAAGGTACATCCAGCTTCAACCGTCTCTGGATGGCCTCTGGAACCTTCTTTGCATGGTTCTTCAGCGGGTGCCTGTAGTCTCTCCTCACACCTCCGTTCACCTCACCTCATGGTGATCTCTTCTCAGACCAACAAGCTTAAGTCTTTAGCTAGCCTCCCCTTCTTGCAAAGCAGGCTGGGCTTGGTAGTTCCACCCCCTGTAGAATCAATGGGGCTATATTGTGGGCCGTGGTCCTCTGCTGCTGCTTGATTGGCTCCCTCTCCCTGCCAATAGGGACACAGGAAGAGGAGAGGGAGGAGGAGAAATCCCCCACAGGGACTGACAAGCGTGCTCTCCCTCAGTGAGTGCCTGTGTCAGTGTCTATTCAGTCCGGTGGTTGCTGGCAGGAATGGCGGGAGGTACGGGACCATGGGTGATAGAGTAGCCCCCGCTACACACTCCCCCCACCAAAGAACCTTTGGTCCACCAAAGGAGGTAAAGAGTCTATGACCTATTACATGCTTTTGATATACACACGGAAAAAAAAAACTGGTTAGTGTGCACAGGAAACCATACAATTTACATCTGCATAAAACCCTGACAGAGGAACATCCCACCAATTAGCATAGGAGGGGAGGTTAACTGGAATGGCCCAGCTAGACGTACCAGGGGCTGAGTGTCAGAAACCAAGAAATCAGGTCGAGACAGAAGTACAGTTAAATCACACTTGTTTAATAATAAAAGTAAAAAGAACCAACGTAGTCAAAACATAGCCAAAGTTCAATAACCGGAACGGATAGTCAGCCAAGCCAGAAGTCAGGGATCAATGTAGTGGAACAGCAAGCAGGATCTGGAGCCAGAAGGGATGTCAGCAAAGCAAGTCTTGAACAGGATCGCAGGAGATTATTTCTGTGATGTTGACCAAGGCGAAGGCAGAGATCCTCTGGACTGGACGGCTTAAGTAGGCAGGACTGACGAGCAGGATATCATCAACAGCTGAGTAACTGTGGAGAGATAGGAGCTGGCAATTATCCGACAGCTAAGTGGCCAGCTCAGAGAAGGAAGGGCTGAGCCCAGCCCTGACAGTGAGTTGGGATTGTCCACCACCAAATCTGTGGTGGAAGGGTCAGTTTCTTCAAGAGTCCTTTTTGCAATGAGAACGACCTCCTCAGAGCTTTTACCCAAAGTATCATATGTTAGTCTTTTGGGTGGGTGAATAACCCTTCGCTCTCGCTGTTCTTTAGGTTCTGGGGTTACAGCCACACTGGTCTCTTCTTCTTCCTGCATATCAGCTTCAGCTTCCCCAATGAAGGATGGAAAGTCTTAGGGGTCTCTTGTCAGCAGGGAAGATTGAGGGTCTTCCAACTCTTCAAAAGGTGGACTTTGAGGTACAAACTCAGGAGCCTCTGGCCTGAGAGTCACCTCAGTCACCTTGGGAGGAGAAGAAAGGGGGTGGGGGTGGGTGGCAGGCCCTGGCATTTGAGATGGCCACAGACAATCTTTCTCTTCATCCTCGCTCTTTTCATCTTCAGCAAGGGGTACAGAGTGAGATCTAGTGACTGGCTGGGATCTTTCAGAGGCCATGGGTGTGGACTGTAAATCTGGCTGTGGTGGCACATGAACTGCTTCTGACAGAGGCAACAGATGATTGTGATGCTAAGTCTTTAGCAGGCCTGTGAATCCCTCTGGCCGGATTTGATATACTGGGTGTCTGGGCAGATGCTTGCAAACTACATAGGTTAGCCAACTTGTGCTTTCCAGGGACACCCAGGTTTCTCAGCAGTACCTTGTCATCCGGCTGTAGGTCCTGCACTCGTACCCTAAGGTCAAAGTTTATTTTGTTTCTCTGTCCTCAGGCATATCAGGTAGCTTGAGCCTTATCAAAGGTGGTTTTCAGACGTCTCTGCAGGCGATCCACATACCTTCTGTGGAAAGTTGCTAAGGTATGGTCAAGGGATGTGCCGAAGGCCAAGTCTACTGGCAGCCAGGCCTAAGGTCCGAACATCAAACTATAGGGAGAGTAACCTGTGACATCATTGGCGGCGCTGTTATAAGCATGCACAATAGCCACTATATGCTTGCTCCAGTGCTGCTTTTGTTCTGAACTTAGAGTTCCAAGTATATCCAGGAGGGTTCAGTTGAATCTCTCTGGTTGAGTATCCCCTTGAGGATGATAAGGGGTGGTTTTAGACTTCCTGATGCCCAACAGGTCTGAAAGTCTCTTGATGAGACTACTCTTGAAATCTCTCCCTTGATCAGAGTGGATGCGTTGGGACAGACCATAGTGCACAAAGAATTTCTCCGCGAAGATCTTGGCCCCCGTGGATGCTTGTTAGTCCCTCATGGAAAACGCCTGGGCATACCGAGTTAAATGGTCAGTCACTACCAGGATATTTCCCTGCCCGCTCTGATCAGGCTCCAAGCACAGAATGTCAAAGCACAAATGTCACACCAGCTTCATGGGTCCTTGACTCTGAACATGGTCCATTGGGGCAGCTCGTGAGGCAAAGTCTTCCGAAAGCCCTTCCTTCTCTGAGCTGGCCGCTCAGCTGTCAGCTAATTGCCAGTTCCCATTTCTCTCCACAGTTACCCAGCAAGTCGTCCAGCTCACTTGATTTCTGCCTTCACCTTTGTCAACATCACAGAGTCTTTCTCCTGCGTTCCTGTTGAAGACTTGCTAGGCTGACGTTCCTTCTGGCTCCTGATTCTGCTTGCTGTACTACTATGTTTATCTCTGGCTCTCTGACATTTGCTTGGCTGACTACCCGATCTGGTTACTGAACTCTGGCTTGTTTTGACTACGCTTACTCTGTTTACCTTATTATTATTATTATTTTTATTAATAAACAAGTGTGATTTAACTATACTTCTGTCTCAGTCTGATTCATGGTTCCTGACATTAGGGCAGTTAATACCGTCTCCGTATGTTTTTAAGGTAGGAATAGCTGCCATTTTTCTTCAGAATCGTCAGAGGGGCCCCTTCTGTAGACCAACCCTCTGTGCACCTGAAACCGATCCCACTCTCGGTGCAGCAGATGGGTTTCCTTCGGGGAGTCAGTGAGGAGCAAGTCAGGGCATTGGCTCTCCAAGGCCTTCAATGCCAAGCTACAGGGAGGGTCCTCCAACTGGTCCCTCCACAGGTCTTTGACAGCTTGGGCAGACTTTCATCCCCGACTTGGGCGACATTGCAATAACATCTGGGGACACCAACGGCTGACACTACAACCTCTTCGGTCCTGGATCCTACTCCAGGTTGATGTTCTGCTCCTTGACATAAGGCTCGTACCCTTCAGGTGTAAGTTGGGCCTATTCTTCTGGAGGGTCTCTGGAACAATGGGGCATCAGCGTATTGTTTCCTGACCCCAGTCGATACTTCAGGCTGAAAATAAACCCTGATAGAGCAGCCAACCATCTGTGACCCGTGGCGTCCAACTTGGTGGAAGTGAGGATGTAGGTGAGAGCATTGTTGTCAGTCTTGATCACGAACTCCGCTCCATACAGTTAATTCCTCAGCTTATCCACCCACTTCAAGGCCAGGAACTCAAGTTTGTGCATGGGATAGTTCTTCTCGGCGGGGGCCAAGTTCCGACTCACGTAAGCAACAGGCCGTAGATGGCAGTCATGCTCTTGATATAGCACCCAACCTAACCCATCTCGACTGGCGTCAAAGTGTAGCTCGTATGGCTTGGTTGGATCTTCATAGGCCACGACTGGTGCGGTTGTTAGGCTTCACTTCAGCTGCCTAAAACCTCTTCACACTTCAGAGTCAATTGTTCCTGAATTAACTCTCTGGGTTTTCTGGGCCCTCCAGCTGGTCTGACAGGCTTCGCCAGATCAGGGTCAGCGTCTTAGCGAATCCCTTGACAAATCTTCTGTAATAAGAGCAGAATCCCAGAAATGACCTAAGCTCAGTCACGTTGGTAGGCCTCGGCCAGGAGGTCAGTGGCTACTTCATCAGCAGACACAATGTGACCAAGGTAGTTGACCGAGGGTTGATAAAACTGGCACTTTTCCAGAGACAGCTTTAACCCCCTCACCATGGAGTCTCTTAAGGACCTTCTGCAGAAACTCTACATGCTCTTCCAGGGTCTTGCTGAAAACAATGATGTCGTCTAAGTATACCAACACCTCAATCAGTTTCATGTCACCCACGGTCTTCTCCATTAGCCTTTGGAAGGTGGCTGGGGCACCAGACAGGCCTTGATGCATACAGTCAAATCCAAACATCCCCTGCGGGGTAATGAAAATGGTCTTCTCCCGATCCTCAGGGTGCATGGGGATTTGGTAATACCCACTCTTCAAATCCAGCATGCTGAACCACTTCGCTCCTGACAGGCTCTTCAAGTCATCTTATATCCTTGGGGTGGTATATTGGTCGGGAATGGTCCTTCAGTTCAGCGTCCGGTAGTCAATACCCAGCCTCAGTGACCCATTCTTCTTCCGTACCACCACTATTGGGGAAGCGTATAGACTCTGGGACTCTTGGATGATACCTGCCCTCTTCAACTCTGCCAGTTGTTCATGCAGATCCTCCAAGTCCCCTAAAGTAATCCATCAAACGCTTTCCCTGAACGGCTTATGCACTCGAAGAGATAGATCTGGTATTGGGCACTTTTTGTACACCCCACATCAAATTCCCTCTTGGAGAATGCAGCCTGCCATCTCAGGAGCTGAGTCTTGGCCCTTTCCTTCCATTCAGGCAAAAGGGGAGTATTTTTCGGATAGAGCTCCTCCACAGAGATCCCATCCTTTGCTCCCCCCACCAAATCAGACGGTCGGGACTGGGGTGGCCAGATTCACTTGTCCCAGCAACATCTGAGCCGGCATCTTCACTGGCGAGGCTGTTATGTTGCGGACACTAACCAAGATCTTCCCGTGACTTCTTTGCAACCCTTTTTTTGAAACCACCTCGGGAATTATCTCCACTCCCATGTCTTCTCTCTGTCCGTCTGATTGAAGGACAATGAAAGGGCCTGCTTGCTTCCAATTTAGCTTGACAGATGCTCGTAAATAGGCCACTTTACCAGGCTGTAACACCTTCTCACACTTGTCCAAGCGCCAGATCTTTCCCTTCTGTTTTTGTACCAGGTGCTGGTAGGCTTGTCTCAGCATGGGGTGCAAACTTGTAGTTGAAGTACCCGGCTCCAGAACAAGAGGTGTCAACAGCGTTCTGACAAGATCAGTATTGGTCCTATGATGAGAGAACTCTTACTGGTCCCTGGTGGGCGAGGACAGACCACTGCCTGAGTTTCAAAAGTCTCGGCTTTCCCAGCCATGGAGGGATCGAAGGTCAGCTTGACCGGTAGATAGCCATCATAGGGGAAGTTCTGAGTCACAATGCCCCATATCTGCATCTCTTCCAACTTCTGCAAAGGCAGGTGCTTGAAGTTTCTGTAGAAAAGGGTCACTTAAGCTCCAGTATCCAGAAGGGCCTTGGTTTAGACTCCCTTTACTTGGATGGGAACAACAGGAGAAGGTCCCACCAGCTTGTCAGGGAGCATGGAGGAAGTGGTGGTTTGTATCCGTGCTCCTCTCTGCGAGGTTCTGATTATGCTTAAGTCTGCGCTAAGTTCTGGGAGTCTGGTGTGCATTGACTCTCCGACACCAGGCAGCATTTGTCAAAAGAAACAGGACACTGGGTTGCTTGGAGGCAACAACGGGGGGCCCTCTGCAAGGGTTTGGACTTTCGACGGTGTCTCTTCGTGTCATTGGTTTTGAGCCAGCTACCGTAGATGGTCACCCGGTTGGCTCCTTCACCAGAGCCCTCCAAAGTTTCCCTCTGGCTTCTGGTACTGTGCTTCAGGCTTCACTGGGCTTGGACACACCTGTTGATTAATGTCACCGCCTCCAATATAGACACTAGTATGGATATGCATGCATCGCTACCAAATATCCATAATATCCCTGTAATTATGGATAATCAAACATTAAAATCACTTGATCTTACTGGATCTAATGAATATCAATTAGCTGGGGTGATTTTTTGGCCAGAAAATTTGATAAGAGGGGCCAGCCCTCCTCATTAATCACTTAATAAGTCTATAATTATGTGAGATCTAACGTTAAAACCACTTGATCTTACCGTATCTAACGAATATCTATTAGCCTGAATGATTTTTGACCAGAAAATTTTATAAGGGGGGGGCAGCCCGTCCATATGTACCACCTAATATCTCTATTTTGATGTGGAATATCTCTGAAATGATGTGAGATCTAATGTTGAAACCACTTGATCTTACTGGATCTAACGAATATCTATTAGCCTGAATGATTTTTGGCCCAAAAATTTGATAAGGGGGGACCAGCCCCCCTTCATTAATCACTTAATAAGTCTCTAATTATGTGAGATCTAACGTTAAAAACACTTGATCTTACCGGATCTAATGAATATCTATTAGCCTGAATGATTTTTGGCCAGAAAATTTGATAAGGGGGGACCAGCCCGTCCATATGTACCACCTAATATCTCTATTTTGATGTGGAATATCTCTGAAATGATGTGAGATCTAACGTTAAAACCACTTGACCTTACTGGATCCAACGAATATCTATTAGCCTGAATGATTTTTTTGGCCAGAAAATTTGATAAGAGGGGGCCAGCCCCCTCATTAATCACTTAATAAGTTTCTAATTATGTGAGATCTAACGTTAAAACCACTTGATCTTACCGGATCTAACAAATATCTATTAGCCTGAATGATTTTTGACCAGAAAATTTGATAAGGGGGGGGCCAGCCCGTCCATATGTACCACCTAATATCTCTATTTTGATGTGGAATATCTCTGAAATGATGTGAGATCTAATGTTGAAACCACTTGATCTTACTGGATCTAACGAATATCTATTAGCCTGAATGATTTTTGGCCCAAAAATTTGATAAGGGGGGACCAGCCCCCCTTCATTAATCACTTAATAAGTCTCTAATTATGTGAGATCTAACGTTAAAAACACTTGATCTTACCGGATCTAATGAATATCTATTAGCCTGAATGATTTTTGGCCAGAAAATTTGATAAGGGGGATAAGTCGCTAATTATGTGAGATCTAACGTTAAAACGACTTGATCTTACCGGATCTAACAAATTGCTTCCAAAATAGCTAACTGTTTGGTCAATTTTTTGATAAGGGGGGGCTGATGACGGGTTAGCCCCCCCAGCAAATAACTGTTAATATTGCTTCTTCTGTGTGAGATCTAACGCAAACAACGGTTGATCTAAACTGATCTAACAAAGATCTAACAAAAATTTTGATATGGGGGGCTAACCCGGCAGAGGTTTTTTATTTACATTTTTTAATTCTATATATTTATTTATATTGCATGTGTACAATATGAATTACTCCTATTTCTTGTCACTGCAGTGTTTACATCATCTTTCCCAGCAGTGTTTACAGTGGTCTACAGAGCCTCCTTCCTCTCTCCCTCTTTGCTTTTGTTTACCAATGCATCATTGTGCCCTACTGTTTCTCATTGTTTGCCAAACCCCAGGAGCGGCAATTTCTGCTAGCCACTGCATTTAAAAATGGGAGTACTAGCTGTAGGTAGGCAGGCTTGATAAAGAGGCCTTACTGCCCAGAAATGTGTAGACAAACCCCCCGCCATCTGACGTCATTGTCAACAATTCCCACACTGTCAGGTAAACTTGTGTTGCTTCTGAAGCTTTCTGTTGTTGGCAGCAGTGCTGTGTTTTGGCCTAGGCCAACAATGCCCAGGCCTAGGGCGGCACTTTGTGGGGGGCGGCAAAAAGCCGCCCCCCCCCACAAAAACGGCACCCTCTCTCCTCCCGCACAGCAGGGCACATCAGGAGAGTACAGCTTGGGAGTGCAGTGGCCTCGCGGCTGCAGATGGGGCCAAGAAGCAGTTAAATCAGGAGCTGTCAAGCCGCCCCTGTAAAGCTGTGATTCTCTCTCTCTGATGTGGCCAATCATGGGGAGGGAAACAGCAGGGAGGAAGCTGGGCGGCGGCACGGCAAAATCAATTAGAGCCGCTCTCTCTCTTTCTTCTCTCTTCTCCGTTCAGCTGACAGAAAGGGGAGGGGGGGCGAGCGGGGGAGTTCTCTAGTAAATGGAGCATCAGCGTTGTGACAGGGAGAGGAGAGATGCGGCTGTCTGTGTATCTCTCCCGCTCGCCTCCCCCTCCTCTTTCTGTCAGCCGAAGAGAGAAGAGAGAGAGAGCGGCTCTAATTGGTTTCGCCATGCTGCTGCCCAGCTTCCTGACCGCTATTTCTCACCCCATAATTGGCCACAGCAGAGGGCCAATCAAAAGACTCTGGGGGGCATCATGGGAAGAGTAATCCCCGAAGAATGGCGGCCCCTGTGTGTCCACAGACATCATGCTACAGCCCCCAGCATGCATGCACTCTGCTGGGGGGGAGTTACAGGAGGAGAAAAAGAGAATACTGTGCTGGGGGAAGCCAGATAGAGAGCCGCGCTGTACTCCTGTACCACCAGAGAGCCACCCTGTACCCGCACCACCAGAGCCATGCTGTACCCACACCAACAGAGCCACGCTGTACCCGCACCACCAGAAAGCCACGCTGTACCTGCACCACCAGAGAGCCACGTTGTACCCGCACTACCAGAGCCACGCTGTACCCGCACCACCAGAGAGCCACGCTGTACCCGCACCACCAGAGCCACGCTGTACCCACACCACCAGAAAGCCACGTTGTACCCGCACTACCAGAGCCACGCTGTACCCGCACCACCAGAGCCACGCTGTACCCACACCACCAGAGAGCCACGCTGTACCCGCACCACCAGAGAGCCACGCTGTACCCGCACGACCAGAAAGCCACACTGTACCCGCACCACCAGAGAGCCACGCTGTACCCGCACCACCAGAGAGCCACGCTGTACCCACACTACCAGAGCCACGCTGTACCCGCACCACCAGAAAGCCACGCTGTTCCCGCACCACCAGAAAGCCGCGCTGTACCTGCACCACCAGAGCCACGCTGTACCCGCACCACCAGAGCCACGCTGTACCCACACCACCAGAGAGCCACGCTGTACCCGCACCACCAGAGGGGGAGAAAGATGAAGCCACTGCCAGGGTAGAGATGCTACACTACTGACTAGAGTTGTCCTGGGCAACCCAGAGTGAGTGAACGTCCAGCCGGAGGGATCACTGTTGCAGTTTCACCGGGTCTGGTAAGAGAGCCTGTTGGCCATTATCCATTACTGTTCCCAGGAACTGAGCCATTAGGAAGTACCTAACCTGATATCCTCTAGGCCAACCCTAGTAATGCCACTGTCCCAGAGCCCACAACAAGTTACGGCACTAAGATTCGGTAACTGGCCAGACAGAGATGCGCCAGCGTGGGCACCCAGGACATCTGCCGCCTGGAGTCCCAAAAGCGGCGATGGGCTTTCCGTAGCAGCCGACACCTCTCTCCCCACTGTCAGCCACACACACTCAGTACACAGCCAGGAGGAGGAGGAGCCACAGAGGAGGGACACAACTTCAGTGCAAGAGCCTCCCAAAGCACCCAACACATATCCCCTTACCCCCAAATGAAAAGATGCTGTATCGCTCACTGTCCTCCTCCCGTGGCGTCCCTTTGTCCTCCCATGAAGATGACAGGGCGGATCTTAAAAGAAGGGGTGTGGCCTTAACAGGAAGGGGTGGGTCATAGTTAAATTAGGGGGTGCGCGAGCTTAGTCAGGCCTAGGGCAGCACAAAACCTAAATACACCACTGGTTGGCAGTTCTGCTCTCCTGCCTCAGATCACTACTGCTTGGCTGGGCTTCAAAGGTGGCAACCTTGTTTTATATAATGTTCCTTTTTAAATTCCACAACATGTGAGTGACCATTTTGCTTTTTTAGTAATAAATTATTTTTCTGATGCACGTAGATGCACCCTTTGAGTTTTTTTTTTACCATATTACAGATATTCCTTCTATCTGCTGAGAAGCTGCTCTAAGGACAAGCCTACTGTTTTATTCACATCATACTCCATGTGAACTGATGAACTGGTTACTTTGTATTTATTCTCTTTGAGGTCACTGGCTGTTTTGCGCCAAAATATATTCATTTTACTAACCCAACCCCACCATTTAATATTTATCCTATCCCTCAACTGAACCTTCAAAGTATTATTTAGGTCAAGACTTTTCTACATTCATTTTATATTTTTTCTGCCTAAATAGCTCTCTTCATTTTCTTTCCTGGAGTCACAACAGGGGGAGAGTGAAGAGAGAAATGCCCTCATTGATAGTTATCATCAGAACATGTGTCCTGTATTCCTGTCCTGGTGACAGAAGTGAAATATAGTATTTCCTATTGCTTTTTTCCCTTGTGACAGTTGTCAACAAGACACATGGAAAAGGTGAATCTCACAGGACACTGGCAGCAATAAAAAGAAAAAGAGTTTTCACTCTCCTAAAAACTACAAAATAATGTAACATCCTATCTAAAATGTAATAAGTAATTACCTTTCTAAAATGTAAATTGAACAGTAGCTCTAATACATAATCTTGAAATCTATGTCAGCCTAAAAATGATTTATTTGTTTTAGATAGAGCTGGTAAGGATTAGAACTCTTGTAGGTTTTTTTATTGCTATCCGAGTTCTGTTAGAGAGATTAAGACCCCTTTCACACTGGGGCGTTTTTCCAGGCGTTTTTCAGGCACTTTAGTGTTAAAAAAAAGCGCCAGTAAAGCGCCTCATCTGCAATCCCAATGTGAAAGCCCAAGCCCTTTCACACTTGCCGAAAAACACTGGTAAAGCGCCGCTTAAGACCCCTTTCACACTGGGGCGTTTTTCAGGCATTTTTCGGGCGCTGGCAGTGTGAAAGGGGTCGGGCCATCAGTGCACCCAGCCCGGTGGCAAAAACATGAAAGCACTGCAAAGAAGCTGCTTGTGGGACTTTTTTTGACGCCCTGCCAGCGCAGCGCCCCAGTGTGAAAGCACCCAGGCTTTCACATTGGGCTTGCAGATGAGGCTTCTTTCAGGCGCTTTACAGGCGCTTTTTTTAACGATAAAGCACCTAAAAATAACGCCCCAGTGTGAAAGGGGTCTCAGTGTGAAAGCTCTTGGGCTATTACATTGGTATTGCAGATGAGGCTTCTTTCAGGCGCATTACATGCGCTTATTTTTAACGCTAAAGCGCCTGAAAAACGCCTGAAAAACACCCCAGTGTGAAAGGGGTCTTACCCTCACTTCAATGTCCAGTTTACAATGGCTTCACCCAGTGGTGTAGTGTGGGGTAGGCAGCCGGTGCGTTCTGAGCTGAGGTTGAACACAGGATGCAGAGCCCCTTGGACACTGTGACAGTTAATGCTGCAGAGCCGCTGCTCATCAGTGAAGACTGGAAAATGCTACAAGCTGATAAGGTAGATTATGTTTCCAAAACGTGCTCCTAGTTTTATCAAGGCTTACCGTGCATCCAGGCAGGGAAGTCTCTCTCTAATGGTGGGTTACGTCATCACTGATCCCGATATTAGGTGTTCTACAGCATCAGCGGTCACAGTGTCCAAGTGGCTCTGCATCCTGTGTTCATACAGTCACCTTATCCATCCACCATGGCCCTGGAGCTTCCATTATGGAGACATGCCTAGCTTAGCTCCATGTCTGTAAGTGCTTATTTATTGCTTTTACATCTATCTTAAGAAACCCCATTGAGTACACTAGGTGCCTTGGCTCCTTTCTCCTATGTTCTATTGTATCCATTGTCTTTCAGCTGATGAGTTCTCAAAGCCAGTTTAGGATAAGATAGCCTAGTGTCAGCCAGTCTTAGCTTTGCTGTGACTAGCTTTTTACCTCAAGGTTTATTGTAACTTTCATTGTCATCTTATTGCAGCATCTTATTGCCCCGGGACTGTGCCGTCATAAGGGACTGGGGCACCACCCGGGGACCACGCCCCATGCCTATATAATTCGTTGCGCACTGTGAACACAGCATTACAGCGGGAGAGAGCTTCGTGTCAACATCGGAAGAAGAGAAGAGGGAAGAAGACGATGGAGAAGACCGGGCCACCGCTAGCAAGAGAGCGGCAAAAGAGCAGAAGATAGCGGAGGAGCCCGGCAGAAGAACCAAAGAGTGGGAGAAGAACTGGAGAGCGGAGAAGAGGCCGGAGAGCAGGAGAAGAACCGGAAAACAGGAGAAGAGGCTGGAGTGAGCGGAGAAGTCGGAAGAGACCCCCCGAAGTCAGAAGAAGACCCACAGAGCTGCCTAATAAATTACTTTAAAAACCTGTCTAGTGTGTTTTTTTATTGACACTTTTTTCCCCAGGTGAATGGATAGGGGTACGATGTAACCCATACCTCATTCACATAGGGCGGTGTCATGGTTTTGCAATAGAGTTTTGTCTGTCAGCTTACCTGTCTCCATGTGTTCATCTCTAAAGACCAGCTGACTCTCACCTGACTGCTTTTATAAATTCTCCTCTAGCATGGCTCCACCCCAGCTCCTATCAGAGAACTTTATATTATATTGCAGTGCAGCCCTGCTGATCAAGCTTTGTGTGTTTTGGCTTCCTGTTCCTGCCTGCCGTGTGCTCTATGTTTGTTTCTGTTACCAACCTTGGCGTGTTCTCAACTATTCCTGTCTGCTCATGACCCTGACCCTTGGCGTGTCCCCGACTATCCTTGTTTGCCTGTGACCCTGAAATTTGGCATGAACTCTGTTTTCCTTGTCTGCTTGTGGCCCTGACCTTAGCTTATTCCCTTACTATCCCTATCCTCCTGTTGCCTACTGTGGGTGTGAGCTGGGGGAACCTGGGGGTTGCCACCTGGAGCCAGTTGCAGCCCAGTCCATCCTCACCACTAGAGGCTCTGGTGAACACCCGCTGGCTCTTAGACTCCGCACCCTAGGGAATCTTACGCTCTAACCCCAGTGGGATCCGTGTTGGTGTTCCAGCGGTCCTGCCTTCCTTACCACCCTGACTCCCACGCCACAGCAGTCAGCCGTAGGGTCCACTACCTTGCAGTGCACTCCTGATCCCAACGGTGTGCATCTGTCACCTAGCCTCAAGGTGACCTGACAGGCAGGGGGCCGGGATCTGGGGGCCCCCTTATTAAAGGGGGCTCCCGGATTCCGATAAGCCCCCTGCCCGCAGACCCCGACAACCAAAGGCCAGGGTTGTTGGGAAGAGGCCCTTGTCCTCATCAACATGGGGACAAGGTGCTTTGGGGTGGGGGGCCACAGGGCGCCCCTTACCCCAAAGCACCCACCCCCCCATGTTGAGGGCATGCGGCCTGGTATGGTTCAGGAGGGGGGCGCTCGCTCATCCCCACCCCCTTTCCTGACCGGCCATGCTGCATGCTCGAATAAGGGTCTGGTATGGATTTTGGGGGATCACCACGCCGTTTTTTCGGCGTAGGGGGTTCCCCTTAAAATCCATACCAGACCTGAGGGCCTGGTATGCTCTGCGGCGGGGCTCGCAAGGTGTTAATCTTGCCCATAAAAGCAGCGCGATTGACTTCCTTTTCTTGTCCCATCGTACCTCATCACGTTCAAAATGAACGGACTTTAGTCCGTGTGTGGGCAAGTCCATTCATTTGGAAGTCTGCCATAACTCCATTGAAAGTCCGTCGCGAAGACCGTCGGACCTATTCTGCCGGAAAGTCCGGTCGTGTGTGCGTGAGTCCGTTCGTTTGGGAAGTCCATCGGAAGTCCGCCGAAAGTCTGTCGAAAGTCAGTCGGGAAGACCGTCGGACCTAGTCTGCTGGAAAGTCCGGTCGTGTGTACAGGGCATAAGCCTTAATGCACACTGGACGTTAAAATAATGTTATAAAAACATCAGTAGCTTTGCAGTGAGTTTTTCAACATTTTTGCAATAGTGTTTTTTAGCGTTTATTAGCGTTTTTAGCATTTTTCCACGTTAGCATTTTAGTATTTTTTTTTTTTTTGAAGGAAAAAAATTTTTTTTTCTTTTTCAATGGATCAAAAACGTTAAAAAACACTGGTGAGTGACGTTTTTGAGCGTTTATCGATGTTTAAGGCTTCATGCACACTGGACGTTTTTTGACATTTTTACAGCAGCTGTTTCTGGCTGTAGACATTTTTTTCTACAGTCATTAAACTCTCCATCATGTTATCCTATGTGTCCATGCACACATAGGTTGTTATCAGCAGTTTTGGACAGTGGCGTTTTTGAGCAGTAAAAAAATCCCAAAACATCCAGTGTGCATGAGGCCTAAAAGTAATAATATGTGATTATCCTGGTTGAACAAACCTGCAAATAAAAGTTTGGATGAAACTAACATGGTCTAAAGTGTCCTGAGTTTGCAAATAAACTAAGTTCACCTTTTACAAGTGTGAAGAATTTTATACATCAAAACTGCCCCTATCATATTGCCCCATCAAAACCGTCCCATCAAAATTGCCCCATCATATTGCCACAGTCATAACTGCCCCATCAAAACTGCCCCATCATATTGCCACCATCAAAACTGCCCCATCAAAACTGCCCCCATCAAAACTGCCCCATCATATTGCCACCATCAAATTGCCCCATCAGAATTGCCCCATCAAACTGCCCCATCAGATTGCCACCAACAAAATTGCCCCATCAAAACTGCCCCATCATATTGCCACCATCAAATTGCCCCATCATATTGCCACCATCAAAACTGCCCCATCAGGATTGCCCCATCAAAACTGCCCCATCATATTGCCACCATCAAAATTGCCCCATCAGAATTGCCCAATCAAAACTGCCCCATCATATTGCCACCATCAAAACTGCCCCATCAAAACTGCCCCCATCATATTGCCACCATCGAAACTGCTCCATCAAAATTGTCCTCATCAAAACTGCCCCATTATATTGCCACCATCAAAACTGCCCCATCAGAATTGCGCCATCAAAACTGCCCCATCATTTTGCCACCATCAAAACTGTCCCATCAGAATTGCCCCATCAAAACTGCCCCCATCAAAACTGCCCCATCATATTGCCACCATCAAAACTGCCCCATCAAAATTGTCCCCATCAAAACTGCCCCATCATATTGCCACCAACAAAACTGCCCCATCAAAACTGCCCCATCATATTGCTCCATCAGAATTGCCCCATCAAAACTGCCCCATCATATTCCTCTATTATAAATCAGTACATGGTGTGTCTGTCCCCTCCCCCGGGCTCTGTAATCAGAGCTGAGATGCTCCAGCCACCCCCCCTGTGTATAACAGAAGCTTTGGTAACCATGGCAACAAAACCAGCACAGTACACTCTGTTTAATGGCTAAAATTACCTAAAATGACCACTAAACAAACAGCTTTTTCACAAAAACTGTAAAAGATATCAAACTGAAAAGATATAGCCAGATAGCTGAATATTTTGTGAACATTTTAATGTTTGTTTGGTGTCTATAGGTAAAAGTATGAAGGAGCTGAAACTTTTGGGAGCGGAAGAAGATTTTAAGGATCTGAAGTATGCTCCCATTGACTTCAATGTTAAAAAAAAGTGTTAAAAAGCTTAATATTTTAAAAAGTATAAATAGTAGAAAAAAAGTTGAAAAAGTCCAATCATCAGCTGAAAGAGACGAACATTTTAATAGTCGAATGGTTTTAATAGCTGAAAGTATGCAGAAGTAACGCAGAGCCAAAAAACATATGGAATAAAATTAAAACTAGAAAATGCATCTCCTGAGGAAAATGCGTGGGAATGCTGAATAGCTGAATTGCTAAAACAGCCCCCAGCAAAACTGCCCCTATTATACTGCCATCAAAACCCCTCCATCAGAATCGCCCTATCAAAATTGTCCCCATCAAAACTGCCCCATCAGAGTTGCCCCATCAAAACTGCCCCATAAAAACTGCCCCATAAAAACTGCCCCATCATATTGCCACCATCAGAATTGCCCCATCAAAACTGCCCCATCATATTGCCACCATCAAAACTGCCCCATCATATTGCCACCATCAAAACTGCCCCCATTATATTGCCATCAAAACTGCCCCGTCAGAATTGCCCCATCAAAATTGTCCCCATCAAAACTGCCCCATCATATTGCCACTATCAAAACTGCCCCCATTATATTGCCATCAAAACTGCCCCATCAGAATTGCCCCATCAAAATTGTCCCCATCAAAACTGCCCCATCATATTGCCACTATCAAAACTGCCCCCATTATATTGCCATCAAAACTGCCCCATCAGAATTGCCCCATCAAAATTGCCACTATCAAAACAGCCCCATCAGAATTGCCCCACCAAAACTGCCCCATCGTATTGCCACAATCAAAACTGCCCCATCAGAATTGCCCCATCAAAACTGCCCC
The DNA here is from genome assembly GCF_042186555.1 of Aquarana catesbeiana. NCBI lineage: Eukaryota > Metazoa > Chordata > Amphibia > Anura > Ranidae > Aquarana > Aquarana catesbeiana. The sequence goes on along the minus strand of NC_133334.1, from coordinate 154,444,660 downwards.
ATCATATTGCCACCATCAAAACTGCCCCCATCAAAACTGCCCCATCAGAATTGCCCCATCAAAACTGCCCCATCAGAATTGCCCTATCAAAACTGCCCCATCATATTGCCACCATCAAAACTGCCCCATCAGAATTGCCCCATCAAAACTGCCCCATCATATTCCTCTATTAAATCAGTACATGGTGTGTCTGCTCCCTCCCCCGAGCTCTGTAATCAGAGCTGAGATGCTCCAGCCACCCCCCCTGTGTATAACAGAAGCTTTGGTAACCATGGCAACAAAAGCAACACAGTACACTCTGTTTAATGGCTAAAATTTCCTGAAATGACCACTAAACAAACAGCTTTTTCACAAAAACTGTAAAAGATATCAAACTGAAAAGATATAGCCAGATAGCTGAATATTTTGTGAATATTTTAAAGTTTGTTTGGCGTCTGTAGGTGAAAGTATGAATGACTGAAACTTTTGGGAGCGGAAGAAGATTTTAAGGATCTGAAGCATGCTCCCATTGACTTCAATGTTTAAAAAAGTGTTAAAAAGCTTAATATTTTAAAAAGTATAAATAGGAGAAAAAAAGTTGAAAAAGTCCCATCATCAGCTGAAAGAGACAAACATTTTAATAGTTGAATGGTTTTAATAGCAGAAAGTATGCAGAAGTTACGCAGAGCCAAAAAAACGTACGGAATAATAAACTAGAAAATGCATTTCCTGGGAAAAATGCATGGGAATGCTGAATAGCTGAATTGCTAAAACGGCCCCCATCAAAATTGCCCCATAAAAATTGTCCCCATCAAAACTGCCCCATCATATTGCCACCATCAAAACTGCCCCATCAGAATTGCCCCATCAATACTGCCCCATCATATTGCCACCATCAAAACTGCCCCATCAGAATTGCCCCATCAAAACTGCCCCATCATATTGCCACCATCAAAACTACCCCCATCAAAACTGCCCCATCATATTGCCACCTTTAAAACTGCTCCATTAAAATTGTCCCCATCAAAACTGCCCCATCATATTGCCACCATCAAAACTGCCCCATCAGAATTGCCCCATCAAAACTGCCCCATCATATTGCCACCATCAAAACTGCCCCATCAAAACTGCCCCATCAGAATTGCCCTATCAAAACTGCCTCATAATATTGCCACCATCAGAATTGCCCCATCAAACTGCCCCATCAGATTGCCACCATCAAAATTGCCCCATCAGAATTGCCCCATCAAAACTGCCCCATCATATTCCTCTATTATAAATCAGTACATGGTGTGTCTGTCCCCTCCCCCGGGCTCTGTAATCAGAGCTGAGATGCTCCAGCCACCCCCCCCCGTGTATAACAGAAGCTTTGGTAACCATGGCAACAAAACCAGCACAGTACACTCTGTTTAATGGCTAAAATTACCTAAAATGACCACTAAACAAACAGCTTTTTCACAAAAACTGTAAAAGATATCAAACTGAAAAGATATAGCCAGATAGCTGAATATTTTGTGAACATTTTAATGTTTGTTTGGCGTCTATAGGTAAAAGTATGAAGGAGCTGAAACTTTTGGGAGCGGAAGAAGATTTTAAGGATCTGAAGCATGCTCCCATTGACTTCAATGTTAAAAAAAAGTGTTAAAAAGCTTAATATTTTAAAAAGTATAAATAGTAGAAAAAAAGTTGAAAAAGTCCAATCATCAGCTGAAAGAGACGAACATTTTAATAGTCGAATGGTTTTAATAGCTGAAAGTATGCAGAAGTAACGCAGAGCCAAAAAACATATGGAATAAAATTAAAACTAGAAAATGCATCTCCTGGGGAAAATGCGTGGGAATGCTGAATAGCTGAATTGCTAAAACAGCCCCCAGCAAAACTGCCCCTATCATACTGCCATCAAAACCGCCCCATCAGAATCGCCCTATCAAAATTGTCCCCATCAAAACTGCCCCATCATATTGCCACCATCAAAACTGCCCCATCAGAGTTGCCCCATCAAAACTGCCCCATAAAAACTGCCCCATCATATTGCCACCATCAGAATTGCCCCATCAAAACTGCCCCATCATATTGCCACCATCAAAACTGCCCCATCATATTGCCACCATCAAAACTGCCCCCATTATATTGCCATCAAAACTGCCCCATCAGAATTGCCCCATCAAAATTGTCACCATCAAAACTGCCCCATCATATTGCCACTATCAAAACTGCCCCCATTATATTGCCATCAAAACTGCCCCATCAGAATTGCCCCATCAAAATTGCCACTATCAAAACAGCCCCATCAGAATTGCCCCACCAAAATTGCCCCATTGTATTGCCACAATCAAAACTGCCCCATCAGAATTGCCCCATCAAAACTGCCCCATCATATTGCCACCATCAAAACTGCCCCCATCAAAACTGCCCCATCAGAATTGCCCCATCAAAACTGCCCCATCAGAATTGCCCTATCAAAACTGCCCCATCATATTGCCACCATCAAAACTGCCCCATCAGAATTGTCCCATCAAAACTGCCCCATCATATTGCCACCATCAAACCTGCCCCATCAGAATTGCCCCATCAAAACTGCCCCATCATATTCCTCTATTATAAATCAGTACATGGTGTGTCTGTTCCCTCCCCCGGGCTCTGTAATCAGAGCTGAGATGCTCCAGCCACCCCCCCTGTGTATAACAGAAGCTTTGGTAACCATGGCAACAAAAGCAACACAGTACACTCTGTTTAATGGCTAAAATTTCCTGAAATGACCACTAAACAAACAGCTTTTTCACAAAAACTGTAAAAGATATCAAACTGAAAAGATATAGCCAGATAGCTGAATATTTTGTGAATATTTTAAAGTTTGTTTGGCGTCTGTAGGTGAAAGTATGAATGACTGAAACTTTTGGGAGCGGAAGAAGATTTTAAGGATCTGAAGCATGCTCCCATTGACTTCAATGTTAAAAAAAAGTGTTAAAAAGCTTAATATTTTAAAAAGTATAAATAGGAGAAAAAAAGTTGAAAAAGTCCCATCATCAGCTGAAAGAGACAAACATTTTAATAGTTGAATGGTTTTAATAGCTGAAAGTATGCAGAAGTTACGCAGAGCCAAAAAAACGTACGGAATAATAAACTAGAAAATGCATTTCCTGGGAAAAATGCATGGGAATGCTGAATAGCTGAATTGCTAAAACGGCCCCCATCAAAATTGCCCCATAAAAATTGTCCCCATCAAAACTGCCCCATCATATTGCCGCCATCAAAACTGCCCCATCAGAATTGCCCCATCAATACTGCCCCATCATATTGCCACCATCAAAACTGCCCCATCAGAATTGCCCCATCAAAACTGCCCTATCATATTGCCACCATCAAAACTACCCCCATCAAAACTGCCCCATCATATTGCCACCTTTAAAACTGCTCCATTAAAATTGTCCCCATCAAAACTGCCCCATCATATTGCCACCATCAAAACTGCCCCATCAGAATTGCCCCATCAAAACTGCCCCATCATATTGCCACCATCAAAACTGCCCCATCAAAACTGCCCCATCAGAATTGCCCTATCAAAACTGCCCCATAATATTGCCACCATCAAAACTGCCCCATCAAAACTGCCCCATCATATTGCCACCATCAAAACTGCCCCATCAGAATTGCCCCATCATATTCCTCTATTATAAATCAGTACATGGTGTGTCTGTCCCCTCCCCCGGACTCTGTAATCAGAGCTGAGATGCTCCAGCCACCTCCCCCCGTGTATAAAAGAAGCTTTGGTAACCGTGGCAACAAAACCAGCACAGTACACTCTGTTTAATGGCTAAAATTTCCTGAAATGACCACTAAACAAACAGCTTTTTCACAAAAACTGTAAAAGATATCAAACTGAAAAGATATAGCCAGATAGCTGAATATTTTGTGAACATCTTAAAGTTTGTTTGGCATCTGTAGGTGAAAGTATGAAGGAGCTGAAACTTTTGGGAGCGGAAGAAGATTTTAAGGATCTGAAGCATGCTCTCATTGACTTCAATGTTTAAAAAAGTGTTAAAAAGCTTAATATTTTAAAAAGTATAAATAGTAGAAAAAAAGTTGAAAAAGTTCCATCATCAGCTGAAAGAGATGAACATTTTAATAGTTGAATGGTTTTAATAGCTGAAAGTATGCAGAAGTTACGCAGAGCCAAAAAACATACGGAATAATAAATAAAATTAAAATTAAAAATAAATAAAATCAAATAACAATAGTGGGACTGCTAAAGCAGTCCCACTAATTAAAAATAAATAAAAACGAATAACAATAGTGGGACTGCTGAAGCAGTCCCACTAATAAAAATAAATAAAATCGAATAACAATAGTGGGACTGCTAAAGCAGTCCCACTAACTAGAAAATTCATTTCCTGGGGAAAATGCGTGGGAATGCTGAATAGCTGAATTGCTAAAACGCACCCCATCAAAACTGCCCCATCAGAATTGCCCTAACAAAACTGCCCCATCATATTGCCACCATCAAAACTGCCCCATCAGGATTGCCCCATCAAAACTGCCCCATCATATTGCCACCATCAAATTGCCCCATCATAATTGCCCAATCAAAACTGCCCCATCATATTGCCACCATCAAAACTGCCCCATCAAACTGCCCCCATCATATTGCCACCATCGAAACTGCTCCATCAAAATTGTCCTCATCAAAACTGCCCCATTATATTGCCACCATCAAAACTGCCCCATCAGAATTGCGCCATCAAAACTGCCCCATCATTTTGCCACCATCAAAACTGTCCCATCAGAATTGCCCCATCAAAACTGCCCCCATCAAAACTGCCCCATCATATTGCCACCATCAAAACTGCCCCATCAAAATTGTCCCCATCAAAACTGCCCCATCATATTGCCACCAACAAAACTGCCCCATCAAAACTGCCCCATCATATTGCTCCATCAGAATTGCCCCATCAAAACTGCCCCATCATATTCCTCTATTATAAATCAGTACATGGTGTGTCTGTCCCCTCCCCCAGGCTCTGTAATCAGAGCTGAGATGCTCCAGCCACCTCCCCCACCGCCCATCACTGTGTATAACAGAAGCTTTGGTAACTGCTAAAGCAGTCCCACTAAATATCTTTGCAAGCAGCTCAATGTGTTTTAAACTACTGGGGTCCCTTGTCTACATGGGCCAGCTCATATGAAAAGTGAACTTAGCCTTTAAATTCCTATAGTTGTGGCAAATACCGTACCATATTGCAAGATAGAGGGGTCCATGATTTAATCAGTCTGGCCATGTTGCAGTCATGGGAAGACGTTTAAGCGTACATACACAAGAGTGAATGACATTATGACAAAGCCATTGGAAATTCCTAGAAAGCCAAACCAAAGCTTTCAGCAAAGATGATACAGTCGTTATGAGATTATATGTGAATTTAGGAGAGGTGAAAGTTACAGCACTACCTCAGCCTTGTAATTCAAGCAGATGCTAAAACCTGTCAGCAGTTTGCCCTGTAAAAGTTGACAGGAGGATCCACTGTTTAAATAAATCAAAGTATCATAAAAACGCATTTGCTTAGGTTACCTGAAGAGTGAAACTGATTATTATCAATGTGTGAAAATGACACACTTAATACCTTGAGACAATTCAATGCTGCATTTTTGTGCAATAAGAGCATTTACCATATCCTCTGAACTTAAACATAAAAAGCTTGATATCCTTCACCAAACATATTAGGGTCAACTTCCTACTGTTCTTTGTGGATGTACAAAGATAAAAGAAGCTTCTGAAAGCATAAAAGCATTTTATGCGTGTATGGCACAAATATTTTATATATATATATATATATATATATATATATATATATATATATAAAACGTTACCTAGCAAAAACAATTGCTCAGATATGTACTACCATCTAATGTTTATGTCTGGCTATTTTCATCCAAAACGGATAAGTAATAATTAGGTTTATTTTGGCATGTTAAAGTACACCTGTGTGCTCCTCTAAGATGCTGTCATTTGGCTAGCCATACACATGCAGAAGTTAAAATAGTGGATGAGGGAATATCTCCTGCCAGCTATTGTATTGTCTCAATGCTCAGTAACTGAACAATTTTCCATCTGGCTCAGTCAATTTTTTATCGACTTTTGTCATGCTAGGTGGTGCCAGGGCCACCCACTGCTCAAGGATCCTTTACTTTTTATGTGATCACTCCCTGTACCCATCCGACTAGGTGGATTGTACTGTTAAGCTTTTGCTGTTTTGATACATTTTTATTTTTGGATTTACGCACTATGTGGAGGTCCTTCTCTTCTTCCTTTTTTTTATGGTTTGATGTGACATCATTTGGAGTATGTACATCCCAACAAGTGTGACCATCGTATGGGAGTCCAAGTTCATTAGCCGGGCTGTCCTAGCTACACCATTTGCTTACCACGGATTTTGACAGATGTATTGAGGCGTATCTCCACACCAGCTCCTTCCATCAAATATCTGCTGGATTGTTGAATCCAAACACCTGATTGACCCACCGCCATATGGTGAGTGTGTCCACTTCTCATGGTAAGCGTACCCATTCCTTCAATATTTCCATCTTGATGCGGCAAATATCTTATGAAGAGGTTATTCCTGTCACATATAGTGGTTGATTTACTATCATCTACAGGCATCATCTACACATGGGACTTTATTTAATGTTACTGAAGAATCTCCTATTTTTTTGGTTTATCACAGACAGTTTTAGTTGCAGCTTTTTTTTTTGCTGTCTTACATGGACATTTTCACCTACCTGTGACAAACTTTCCTGATTTGATTGTCCTTTTGTTGTTGTATATTGTTCACGTTGATATCTGACCTACAAGTTACTAGCTTTATATTTGCACGTGAGGTGATACTTCACTTTCCTTGTCAAAAGAAGTTTATTGAGTATACAATGTTATAAAGATACATAAAGTAAGTTTACAAGGATCTATAAAGTAAGCTCATTGTTTTACAGTAGGGTTTATATAGGTAAATATCATGAAATTTCAAATATTAAACATTGGGTTCACGTAAACCTAAATTAAAGATATATATAATTTCCTTAGTTACTTTTGTAGGTATTTAAATGATTTATACCTACTATACATATTGTTTACAAGTAGAGTGTATATAGGTCAAATAAATTCTGATAATGAGCTTTAATCGTAAGGTGGAGAAAAGGAAAGAGAAAGAAGAAAAAAGGTTGAAAGGTAGAGGTATGGTCCACAAGGTTGTCCCGCTCGTCAGTTTATTATTCTTTTTATTTCTCTTTGAAGCCTTAGAATGGGTGTCTCTGTAAGTCATTTAATCTGTTACCATGGCAACAGGACAGAGTCATTGAAGTTTGACAGGAACTGTTGTTTTATCCAAGGATGCCAAAGTTTTTCAAATTTTGGAATTTGATTTTGATCGATGGCTACCATCTTAGCATGGGACATTGTATTATTCATTCTGTGAATTGTTTCTGCTAGTACCAATGTAGGAGATTTCCATGCCTTGGCCACTGTTTGTTTTGCAGCCGTTATTAGTTGGATCATTAGTTTGAATTGAGAGAGTGTTAACCATTCCGGTTTTAGATTAAGTAAAGTTAAATATGGATCTGGTTGTATTATTTTTTAAAATATTTTAGATGCAATCACAAAGACTTCCTTCCAGAAGGTTTGGATTACTGGGCACGTCCACCATATGTGTAAATATGTGCCTATTTCTGGGCATCCTCGAAAACAAAGAGCTGAGGTATTAGGTGAATATTTTGCCACTCTAGCGGGTACAAGGTACCAGCGAGTTAGGACTTTATAATTTGTCTCCAGTGCTAATATGTTGGGTGAAGATGACTTAGATGTGAGCCATATGTTAGACCAGTCCGTGTCTTCTAAAGTTTGTCCCAGGTCCTCCTCCCACCTCTGAACGTAAGAGGGTCTATTAAGATTTGCTACTCCATATAATTGATTATAAAGTGATGAAATTGTACCTTTAGCAAATGGATCTTTTGTACAGATTGATTCAAAAATGGATAATTGGGATAATGGTGTATCCCCCTTTAGGAATGGTGTATAGAAATTTTTGATTTGGAGATATCTAAATATCTCAGAGTTTGGTAGATCATATTTTTCTCTAAGCGATGGGAATGAAAGGAATGATTTAGATGCTATGAAGTCATTTAGTGTCTGAATGCCTGATGTTGTCCAAGCTTTAAAAGAATTTGGGTAGATCCATGCCGGATAAAAGGCCGGATTTCTGATAAAAGAAAGGAGAGGATTGTGTGGAGATTGTAACTGATATTTGGTTTTTAGTTTATCCCAGAGAGATAAGAAGTGTTTAGTTATGGGATTATGAATTTTAAAGCGGTCTTTAGGATCAAGCCATAATAAATTTGATATTAATAGAGGGTCATTTTCTGAAGCCTCTATAAATACCCATAATGGGATTTCCTGTTTTGCATGGTATTTGGACAGACTGGCCAAATGTGCTGCTCTGTAGTAGTTAGTAAAATTAGGGTATCCCAGGCCTCCTTTATTTTTGGGAAGATGTAGTGTGTGTATAGGTATACGTGGTTTAGAAGAGCCCCATATAAACGAAGTTGCTCTTTTTTGTACTATTCTCAAAAAATAGGAAGGAATTGGAATAGGGAGGACTCTGAATAAATAAAGCAATTTGGGTAGAATAGTCATTTTGATTGCATTAATCTTCCCCATCCAGGATAAAGGAAGTTGCGACCATTGTTTTATTAGATTTGTGATCTGTCTTAATACAGGAGGATAATTGGTTGAGAATAAGTCAGAATGAGATGCTGTTAAATGAATTCCAAGATATGGGATTGATTTTTCTGCCCATGTGAATGGGAGTGCAGCCCTAGCCGGGATCAATTCTATGTTTGTGAGTGAAATATTAAGCACTAGGAATTTCTTAGGATTAATCATAAGGCCGGATAGGGCTGCAAATCCATCAAGAGCTGGTATTAAGTTAGGACCAGAGACCTGTGGTGATGATAGAAAAAGTAATATATCGTCTGCAAATATACATAATTTGTGTGTAATACCTCCTACTTCAATGCCAGTTATAGTTTGGTTTGTTCTGATGTATCGGGCCATGGGTTCGAGTATAAGGGCAAATAATAAGGGAGATAATGGGCAACCCTGTCGGGTACCTCTTTCGATATTAAAGGCTTCAGATTTGTATCCAGCATATTTTATATAGGCTTTGGGTTTATTATATAATGCTTTGATCCATGTTAAAAAGTGGGGTCCAAAACCCCATTTTTGTAATGAATATTGCATATATTGCCAGGATACTGTGTCAAATGCCCTCTTAATATCGAGAGATAGAAAACATAAAGGGATTTTCCGTTTTTTAGCAATATGTGCCAATAACACTGCCCTGCGTATATTATCGCCTGCCTGTCTATTTGGCATGAAGCCTACTTGATCTCTATGTATTAATTTTTCTATAATGCTATTGAGGCGTTTTGCTATTATTTTTGCTAATAATTTAATATCGAGGTTTAACAGAGAGATAGGCCGATAATTCACACAGGAAGTATCATCAGAAAAGGGTTCTGGGATCATACAAACAATTGCCATTAGTGTTTCTTGCCGAAAAGAATGTCCATCTAGAAGTTTGTTAAAAGTTTTAGTGAGAATGGGAGAGAGTATTTCTGAGAATGTTTTATAGTATAAAGCCGAGTAGCCGTCTGGGCCTGGTCTTTTGTTAAGTTTTAGGTCTTTTATGGCGTTAGCAACTTCATCTATAGTTATAGGCTCATCCAAACTGCTTTTTTGATTCTGAGATAACTCAGGTAAGGTTATTTTTGAGAAGAAGGATTCAGCTTCTGTAGGATTAAATTCATTGTTTGTCTTGTATAAAGTTGCGAGATGTGAGTGAAATTTATGGACTATTTTAACTGGATTACAAGTGTAAACATTTTTTGATAATTTCAAACGTATTGGTTTGAAAGATTTGTTAGTTGAATTTAATGCCCGAGCCAAATATGTACCTGGTTTGTTTGTATTCATGTAGAAATTGTGTTTTGAGCGTTTGAGGGATTTATCAACTGACTCAGTGAGAAATAGATCATATTCCAATCTAGATTTTTCCAGATGAGATTTTGCACTCTGAGATGGATTATCTTGAAATGATATGTAGGCTGCATTAAAATTGAGTTCTAGTTTTTTTGCTAGATTTTTGCGTTCCCGTTTAAATAGTGCCATTTGTCTTTGTATTGTACCACGCAAGACAGGCTTATGAGCTTCCCACAGTGTTATTGGGGAGATGTCTGTTGTATTATTAATTGATATGTATTCCTTTAAAGCTTGTTCAATGGCCATCTGATGTAGTGGGTGTTTGAGCATTATGTCCGGTAAGTACCACGTTGGGTCATGCGCTTTTGGTATGGCTGAGGCTATAGTAGTGTATACTGCATTATGGTCAGACCACGGAATTGGAATTATATCTGATGCAATAATTTCTGGTATCATTCCTATTGTTAGAAAAATATGATCTATTCTGGTGAAGGTTTGATAAGGGTGCGAGAAATAAGTGAATTTCTTTTTCATTGGGTTACTTTCTCTCCATGAATCTACCAGATTGTATTTGGAAAGAAGTTGAGAAAAAGGTAATCTAGAGGTTATTTTGGATGGTGTAAAAGGTGATTTATCTAGAAATGGGAGGAGGACCTGGTTCGAATCCCCACACATTATCACTGTTCCTATTTTGTGTGTATTAATCACTTGTAATATATGTGAGAGGAATGGTGTAGGTTGTTTGTTAGGAGCGTAGTAGGAAATCACCGTGATTGCTGTATCCATTATATAACCCATGAGTATCAGGTATCTACCTTCTGGGTCTTTAATTTCTGATGATAAGGTGAATGGTGTGGATCGGTGAAATGCAATTAGAGTTCCCCTTTGCTTGGTACAGGCAGAAGCCGTGTAAATTTGTTGATAAAAAGGAGAAATATATTTTGGAGTAGAATCTTTGGTGAAGTGTGTTTCTTGGAGGCATACTATGTGAGCCTTCTTGTTATGGAAAGTACGGAAGGCTTTGGTCCTTTTTTGAGGGACATTTATTCCCTGAACATTCAGGGAAAGTATATTCAGTGGTGCCATGGCAATAGATCAAATAGTTTTGACTTACTTTTTGTTATGCAGAGCTGACTGCGCAGATCAACCTGTGTGGACTGAAGAGATGAATAGATAGAAAAGAAACCAGTGAATTCTGGAGTAAAGAGTAAACAAAAAACATATGAGATTAGATGATACATTGTATAAATTATTTTTTGCAAGTAATCACAATTTACCCGTGAAAGAGAATAAATATCTCTCTCAGGGGAATAAGTGCCTTCGTCAGACTCCCACATAATATGGTTGGGAGAATGAGGAGGGCTAATGGGGGTACACGGATCTTCCGCTTACAGGAGAGAAGTGCTATGTCAAAAGACATCAAAATGATGTTTCATTAATTGGAGTGCAGAATATAGTTTTTGTTGAAATTATTTATTCCAGGGTGGTTGTATATGGTTAGTCTTGCCCTAGGCTAAATAATTCAGTTAGAAAGGTACTGTTAATAACTTTGGTATTGATGAAGATAGTTTGAATTATTTTGGGATTTTAACCCTTTTAGAGTAAACAATTACATATTTTATTCATATGTAACTGTTTAGATATGTTAACTCATAAAATTGAGGTTGTATTGCTTCAGATTAGAATAAACAAAAACATAATTCTAGGAACTAGTTAGGTAATAATATATTTGTTTTAAGAAAAGAAAGAAAAAGCTTCCATTACTTCTGGATTATTGAACATATTTGTCCTAAAAAGTAATAAATCTATTATTATTACCTGATAATATATAACTGAACAAGAATTTCCTTATTTCACTTATATATTCTAAGGCTATATGAATCAGAAGTAATAAGAAATATAACTGGAATGTAACATGATCCCACACAGTGTGTGACTATCAGAATGCAGTTACATTCAGTTATAAATACAGGTTTTTTATAGAGAACCATCTCTTAGTATAATAAATGAAGAGATATGAGGAATTAGGATGTCAGTCCATTGAATCTTCTTGGTCCATGGATGATGTGGCATAACGGCCTCTTTTGTGAGAATGATGATTCCCATTTTGTTCTGAAATTTTCTGGGTGCTGCCTGAAGGTGAAGATGATGCCATTCTTCTGCGTGTGGAAGTGTTGCTGCTTGTGGGTTCTGTCAGATTTAATTTTAAAAGGGTTTGTTGTAGTTCATCTGCTGATCTGCTTCTGTAAATTGTACCTTGGTAGTTAAATCTGACTGAAAAGGGGAAGCCCCATTGATACATAATGTTGTGGCGTTGCAGTTCCATTAGTTGGGGTTTCATGGATCGTCTTTTAGTAATAGTAAGTTGGGATAGGTCAGCAAAAATTTGATAATTGTGTCCATGAAAATGAAGTTCCTTTTTTTCTCTTGCAGCAATTAGTATTTGTTCTTTCGTTCTGTAATAATGAAATTTTGTGATTATATCATGTGGGGATCCATCTTTCTTTTTGGCTGTGAGGGCTCTGTGTACTCTGTCCAGTTCTTAACGTTCAATAGGGATATCTGGCTTTAGTTCTTGTAATAGAGCAGTAATAGTAGATTGCAGGTCTGTCACAGTTTCAGGTATTCCCCTTATGCGCAAGTTTGAACGTCTGGCTCTATTTTCGTAATCTTCGAGCTTAGTTTGAAGTATTAAATTCTCTTTTTTTAATTGTTCCAATTCTGTTATATTTTCTTGGGTTGTAATTTCAATTTCATCCATTTTTATTTCTAAGGCTGCGGTGCGGTTTCCCAGCTCTCTTATTTCTTTGGTTAGGCTTTTTGTTATTTGGTCTGAGGTTTGTTTTAAAGCCTTATGAAGCATCTTTTCAAATTGTAATAATATTACTGGGCATACTGAGGAGGCTTGTGGAGAAGTTTGTGAGAGGATTTGTTCTGTATCTGACTCAAATGGAGAGTCTTGCTGTGACATTTTCTGTCTGTGAGAGCGCCCTGATGCTGTATCTTGTGAGGTGACTGGAGCTGCTTCAGCTGCAGTGAGTGCCTGTGAGCTCTTTGTGAGGTGATTTTTATTTCTGCCACGGTTTCCTCCCAGTACCATATTTCCTGCCCAAACTTTCACAGTTTGTTCCCAGGGGCAAAAAGGTTCAAATGGATACATTTTGAGTCTGCAGGCTCCGCTTTGTCCTTCTCTTCTCTCCTCAGCGGTGTGGAGCTCTAACAATGCATGTCTGCTCCGCTAGGCTCCGCCTCCTGCCCCCCGATACTTCACTTTCACACTTTGTTACACACTAGCGCTGCATTTTTTATCTTTTCACTTGTTTGTGCAGTTTACTATACTGTTTATGCTAGCTGCTTTACTATTTTTTACCTACTTTTAAATTTTATCACTAGTAGCGTGACATTGTTTCATACTTAGTGCCGTGGTTGGGATTCAAACCTATAACCCTAGTGCTGTAATTCAGAAGTGCTAACCACTAGTCACTGTGCTGTCCATGTTTAAAGCTATTTTGACTTCTTTTCAACCACTGAGCACTTGACAAAGGGCTGAAAATGCCCAAAATACTGTGCTATTCTTTGGAAGTGTAATTACACTGTATCAATAATAAACAGGATAGTTCCAGAATCAATTTTATTGACTTTCCCTTCTGAATTTTATGTTAAGGATGCTTTGTTATTGGATGTGATGGAAGACTGATAGATGTAGACCCTCTTAAGGTGGGCTATATCTACATGAGCTCAACTTAGAAGCTTGAAAATTTAGTGTGTATGACAATGACAGAGTAATGGTGGTACGAATATGCTGCAGTGTATTATGGACACTGATAAAGACATCAGTGTGTTTAACCCCGGAAGATTTTATCCCCTTCCTGACCAGAGCACCTTTTGCGTTTCGGCACTGCGTCGCTTTAACTGACAATTGCGCGGTCGTGCGACGTTGCACCCAAACAAAATTTATGTTCTTTTTTCCCCACAAATAGAGCTTTCTTTTGATGGTATTTGATGGTTTTTATTTTTTTCGCTATAAACAAAAAAAGCGACAATTTTGAAAAAGATGTATTATTTTTTACTTTTTGCTTTAATAAATACCCCCAAAAATATATTAAAAAAATTTTTTTTTTCCTCAGTTTAGGCCGATATGTATTCCTCTACATATTTTTGGTAAAAAAAATCATGCACGCACCTGCTATCCCCGGCTCTTAAAGGGGACGTACAGGTACGCCCATTTACCCACCGCTGCCATTGTGCGGACGTATATCGGTGTGCAGCGGTCGGCAAGTGGTTAAAGCTTTACTGAACCCAGGACCCTGCATTTACTATATCTGGTCTCCCACAGTACATAGAACATGGAAAAACTTTTAGGAAATATAAACTGCTAAATACCTTTTCTCATCAGCAGTTAAAGCAGTCTCGTGACTTCTATCAGTGTCTGATTAAAGCTTGTAGGAGGAGTTTTCATTCTCCCATGATTGTCCTATGAGGCTGCAGGACCCCTGACCCTCTGTCTGGATCACATGCACTCTCCCAAGAAAAAAATCTCTCTAGCAATACACACCAAACTGAGCATGTGCAGCTTGTTCCCTAGCCTCTGTGCTATCCGGAGATGGTTTAGGGACTCTGAGTGCTAAGGATTTCTTTTTTAAATTCTATATTTTATTTTTTCAAACACAGAAAAAGAAAAAAAAATACATTTTCATATATATATATATATATATATATATATATATATATATATATATATATATATGTATATATATATATATATATATATATATATATATATAACAAATATTGTTATTGCTACTTCCAATTTGCAGAGTATAACTTTGTGATTCAGTTTTTAGTAGACACATATGACGTATTATCAAACAAGACAGAAAAAGAAAAAGAAAGAGACAAAAAAAAAAAAAAAACCCAAATACAAAAATTTCCCTATGGCATTATTTAGGTTCTGTCGCTCCCCCCCCCCCTCATAATGACCCATCCTGCTCTCCAAGCGCATATCCGTACTCCCTGGTGCAGACCAGAAGAGACCATGAATTCCATTTTTTATTAAATTTCTCCACCTTACCCTGTGTAATCGCAATGCATTTTTCCATGGTGTATATATCTGCTACTTTTTTTAACCATTGTGAGATCGAGGGGGGTGATTCTTGCTTCCAAACGGCCGAGATACAGGCCTTTGCCGCATTCAAAAGATGGGCCACAAGAGATTTCTGATATGTACGCTTTGAGAGATCCGAAAGATGAAGAAGATATCTTGCTGGGTCGGACCCCGGGTCATACTCTGTTAATTGTCTTACAGTATCTTGTACTTTAGACCAGAAATCTACTAACTTTCGACATGACCAAAAGATGTGGAGCATATTACCCTCTGATTCTCCACATCGCCAGCATCGCCAGCATTTATTTGTCCACTCTGGATACATTTTTTGTAGTAATGATGGAACTTTATACCACCTTGTAAGAATTTTGTAGCATAACTCTTGGTATTTGCTGGCAGTTGAGGAGTAATGAGCAAAGTGTAAAATATAGCTCCTTTGCTCTTTGGAGAGTGTAATGTCCAGATCTCTTTCCCATTTCGAAAGAAATCTTGGGACAAAGTCTTCAGGGGGATCTGTTAATATTTTATATACCTCTGATACTCCATGTGCAGAAGGCTCTTCCAAAAGGCATACATTTTCTAATGGTGTATTTAAGCGGTCTGATCTTTCCCCCCTATTAAGGGAGGTTAGAAAATGTGTAAGCTGTTGCATCCGCCATGGATCCAGCGGCGGACAGAACAGCGATAGCATTTCCGACCTTGTCTTCAACCTTGATGCTTCAAGAAAATCCCCTAATCGAAATCTGCCATGGTGCATAATTTGCTTAAAACAGCTGTCTGTGTAGCCAGAGGGAAATAGTGGATTTCCCAACACAGGATGGAGCCGAGTGATTTCCCCATCAAATCTTGAGAAAAAGTGGCTATGTTGGATTACTTTTAAAGTTGCCCCTATCAAGGAGTGATGTCTTAAAGTTCCAAGAGTTTTAAGTTGTAGCCATGGCAGACATCGAAGAGGAATCTCCGTACATGATTGTTCAATCGCTATCCAGGTTTTGTGTCCCTCGTCTCTGTCGGAGATAAAGCTACCCAGGGGAAGGAAAATGACGATTGAAGAGCCTGTGCTCGTGCTGTTGGCAACGTAATGTTTAATATCTCTGATTTTTGAGTATTAATTTTAAAATTAGAGATTAAGCTATAGCGATCAAACTCATTTACAAGGTTTGGTAACATGGTTTCTGGGGAGGTGATGAAAAACAATATGTCATCTGCATACGCCACAGTTTTGTTCTTAGTTTTGTCGATTGAGCAACCCTGTATATCGATATTTTGTCGAACATGTCGCAGAAATGGTTCGAGGGTTAATATGAATATCATTGGGGACAAAGGGCATCCCTGTCTAGTACCGTTGCTCATGTTAAAGTATGAGGAGGTTACCTCATTAATTCTTACCGCCGCAGATGGAACAGAGTATATAGCCTCTATCCATTTACCAAATGCTTTCCCAACTCCAATATGGGTCAACGTCTCCTTCAGAAATGTCCAATCCACCCTGTCAAAGGCTTTCTCAGCATCGGACGATAGTAGACATAGTGGTATTTTACGAGAATGAGCCAGATGAATAATATCTAAAGCCCTAGTGGTATTATCTTTAGCCTCTTTGGTAGGCATAAAGCCTACCTGATCAGGGTGGATGATAGTCTGAAGGAGAGGTTGTAATCTTGTAGCTAATATCCTTGTGAAAATTTTCAAATCGACATTTAATAATGAGATCGGTCTATAGTTCTTACATTGGGTGAGGTCCTTTCCCTCCTTAGGAATGACTGCAATATGTGCCCTAAGAGTGTCAGTCGGTAAGGGTCGATCTTCTAGGAGGGAATTAATGCTTTTGTAAATCTTTGTAAATCTTGCAAATGCTTTTGTAAATCTTGGACCTAAAATGGGAGCAAATACCTTGTAATAGACTACTGTATACCCATCTGGGCCGGGAGCTTTATGTGGCTTTAACGTACTGATTGCGTTCATATATTCGTCAATTGATATTGGCTCATTTAGTGCCTCCGAGTCGTCGTCGGAGATTGATGGTAAACCTGAGGAGGCAAGGTACTCTCAAATTAATTGTTGCTTTTGTGCCATTTGGTCTGACGGGGTATTTGTCTGTAAGTTATAAAATGACTGGTAGTATTTTCGAAAAACCTCTGCAATTTTATTAGATTCGAAGAAACGGTTCCCTCCGTCAGAGTCTATATGTGGGACATAGTTTCTACGTGAGTTTTCCCTAAGTGAATGTGCCAGGAGTTTGCCTGATTTGTTCCCTTGTTCGTAGTGTACATTTCTAGCTCTCGCTGTCTGTATACTGGCCTCCTGTTTCATCAAAGAAGATAGTTTTTCCCGCTGTATCCTGAGATCTACTGCTACGGTTTGTGAAAATGATTTTTTATGTTTAGTCTCTAACTCTGCTACCAATTTTAATTGATCCTGAAACACTCTTTGTTTTTTTTTTTACTTATTTCCGTTGCCGAGTGCTAAGGATTAACCCCTTAGATTCCACAGTGAGCATAACAAGCATGCTTTACTGCATACACACACTAATTTTACTGTTGTGGGTTTAGTAACACTAAGTTTACAGGAGAATGCCCACAATGCTCATACACCACACAGTATACCCATTTTTCCTTAGAGGGTAATTCGTGCAAAATATTTATTTTATTCCAAACAAGAACTTTAAGCACAGAACTGCCTCACATAATATGCTATATATCCATATCATAGTGAAAATGCCACACAGAACTGCAATAGCCAGTTATAGGTGGGGGCAGTGACTTCCTTTTTTGTATCACTGTTTTATTGGTCATGCAACACACTGACACTTTTGCAGCCATTGTACTATGTGCTGGGTGTTCAGTGTGCCCCTGTACCTTTAAGAAGTGTTGGGCTCCCTTCAGTCCATTTGCCCTCCATCTATCCATCAGAATGCATGTGCTTCCATTGTGGAGTCACTCATAAGCTAGTGATAGGACTACAGATGCCAGGGTACCTTGGCGGGGCCTGTAGCTTAAGAATGTATTTGCAAATGTTTGCAGACTAAACCTGTGTTTTTACCGCATATCCTTGGCTTTTTTTCTAACATTGTTAAAGTATTTAGGCAGCTGCAGGTGCTGTGGCTGCTTGAGTACACTATCTTGCAGTGGAGATTCCTCTAGTCACACTGTTTATTATGAATGGGTGAATCAGTTTAATTCCTATTGTTCAACCCAAGTGTATGGCTAGCCTTAGAGAGAAGAAGGCTTCCATATTGTGTTCTCTTCCACATTCTGACTGAGAGAGTGCCCTTGTCATTAATCTCAGTCAGCCAAAGAGGAAATGATTTGAATTGATAAGCCCAGGCTCTGCCACTCATACTGATTCCAAAAGCCTTCAAGTTGTCAGGTTTATACATTTGTCACTGGTCCTTGTATAAGGTTCAAGAGGTACAATATCTGAGATTTTCAAAGTTCCCTGGGACTTCTTTCTTTGAAAACTTACAAACATTGTAATTGCTATAAACAACTCTACAGTTTTTTTCCCTAATTTTTTATAAAGGCTACACGGACGGATTTACTAAAACTAGAGCAGACAGAATCTAGAGTAGCTGTGCATATTAACCACTTAGCTTCAAACTTCAGTTTGTTCAGTTAAGCTTTGAAAATTAAAGCTAGAATCTGATTAGTTGACATGCAAAACTGCTCCAGTAAACTCCCTATACAATGTTTATTTTTAGGTAAGCACTGTGGATAGCAGGTCTCAACTAGGTATGGAGTTCAGGTTCTACACTACCTTGGGTTTGTGGGGAATCTCTGGGTTTCACATAGTTTGCTAATCACAAACCTTTGACCGCAAAGTTTGTAGGTTCACTGTCAGAAATGGTGAACACAAATAAGTCATAAAAGTAAATAATTTGAAGGAACATAAAACCTACAAAAGGGTGTGCTCCAGCGGCTATATGGTCAGTGTATATTGCACTATTAGGGAGAGATATTGCACTATTAGGTAGAAATACAGCTTTTTTTTCCTTGTCAAAAGAAGTTTATTGAGTATACAATGTTATAAAGATACATAAAGTAAGTTTACAAGGATCTATAAAGTAAGCTCATTGTTTTACAGTAGGGTTTATACAGGTAAATATCATGAAATTTCAAATATTAAACATTGGGTTCACGTAAACCTAAATTAAAGATATATATCATTTCCTTAGTTACTTTTGTAGGTATTTAAATGATTTATACCTACTATACATATTGTTTACAAGTAGAGTGTATATAGGTCAAATAAATTCTGATAATGAGCTTTAATCGTAAGGTGGAGAAAAGGAAAGAGAAAGAAGAAAAAGGGTTGAAAGGTAGAGGTATGGTCCACAAGGTTGTCTCGTGGCTCGTCAGTTTATTATTCTTTTTAGTTCTCTTTGAAGCCTTAGAATGGGTGTCTCTGTAAGTCATTTAATCTGTTACCATGGCAACAGGACAGAGTCATTGAAGTTTGACAGGAACTGTTGTTTTATCCAAGGATGCCAAAGTTTTTCAAATTTTGGAATTTGATTTTGATCGATGGCTACCATCTTAGCATGGGACATTGTATTATTCATTCTGTGAATTGTTTCTGCTAGTACCAATGTAGGAGATTTCCATGCCTTGGCCACTGTTTGTTTTGCAGCCGTTATTAGTTGGATCATAAGTTTGAATTGAGAGAGTGTTAACCATTCCGGTTTTAGATTAAGTAAAGTTATATATGGATCTGGTTGTATTATTTTTTTAAATATTTTAGATGCAATCACGAAGACTTCCTTCCAGAAGGTTTGGATTACTGGGCACGTCCACCATATGTGTAAATATGTGCCTATTTCTGGGCATCCTCGAAAACAAAGAGCTGAGGTATTAGGTGAATATTTTGCCACTCTAGCGGGTACAAGGTACCAGCGAGTTAGGACTTTATAATTTGTCTCCAGTGCTAAGATGTTGGGTGAAGATGACTTAGATGTGAGCCATATGTTAGACCAGTCCGTGTCTTCTAAAGTTCGCCCCAGGTCCTCCTCCCACCTCTGAATGTAAGCGGGTCTATTAAGATTTGCTACTCCATATAATTGATTATAAAGTGATGAAATTGTACCTTTAGCAAATGGATCTTTTGTACAGATTGATTCAAAAATGGATAATTGGGATAATGGTGTATCCCCCTTTAGGAATGGTGTATAGAAATTTTTGATTTGGAGATATCTAAATATCTCAGAGTTTGGTAGATCATATTTTTCTCTAAGCGATGGGAATGAAAGGAATGATTTAGATGCTATGAAGTCATTTAGTGTCTGAATGCCTGATGTTGTCCAAGCTTTAAAAGAATTTGGGTAGATCCATGCCGGATAAAAGGCCGGATTTCTGATAAAAGAAAGGAGAGGATTGTGTGGAGATTGTAACTGATATTTGGTTTTTAGTTTATCCCAGAGAGATAAGAAGTGTTTAGTTATGGGATTATGAATTTTAAAGCGGTCTTTAGGATCAAGCCATAATAAATTTGATATTAATAGAGGATCATTTTCTGAAGCCTCTATAAATACCCATAATGGGATTTCCTGTTTTGCATGGTATTTGGACAGACTGGCCAAATGTGCTGCTCTGTAGTAGTTAGTAAAATTAGGGTATCCCAGGCCTCCTTTATTTTTGGGAAGATGTAGTGTGTGTATAGGTATACGTGGTTTAGAAGAGCCCCATATAAACGAAGTTGCTCTTTTTTGTACTATTCTCAAAAAATAGGAAGGAATTGGAATAGGGAGGACTCTGAATAGATAAAGCAATTTGGGTAGAATAGTCATTTTGATTGCATTAATCTTCCCTATCCAGGATAAAGGAAGTTGTGACCATTGTTTTATTAGATTTGTGATCTGTCTTAATACAGGAGGATAATTGGTTGAGAATAAGTCAGAATGAGATGCTGTTAAATGAATTCCAAGATATGGGATTGATTTTTCTGCCCATGTGAATGGGAGTGCAGCCCTAGCCAGGATCAATTCCATGTTTGTGAGTGAAATATTAAGCACTAGGCATTTCTTAGGATTAATCATAAGGCCGGATAGGGCTGCAAATCCATCAAGAGCTGGTATTAAGTTAGGACCAGAGACCTGTGGTGATGATAGAAAAAGTAATATATCGTCTGCAAATATACATAATTTGTGTGTAATACCTCCTACTTCAATGCCAGTTATAGTTTGGTTTGTTCTGATGTATTGGGCCATGGGTTCGAGTATAAGGGCAAATAATAAGGGAGATAATGGGCAACCCTGTCGGGTACCTCTTTCGATATTAAAGGCTTCAGATTTGTATCCAGCATATTTTATATAGGCTTTGGGTTTATTATATAATGCTTTGATCCATGTTAAAAAGTGGGGTCCAAAACCCCATTTTTGTAATGAATATTGCATATATTGCCAGGATACTGTGTCAAATGCCCTCTTAATATCGAGAGATAGAAAACATAAAGGGATTTTCCGTTTTTTAGCAATATGTGCCAATAACACTGCCCTGCGTATATTATCGCCTGCCTGTCTATTTGGCATGAAGCCTACTTGATCTCTATGTATTAATTTTCCTATAATGCTATTGAGGCGTTTTGCTATTATTTTTGCTAATAATTTAATATCGAGATTTAACTGAGAGATAGGCCGATAATTCACACAGGAAGTATCATCAGAAAGGGGTTTTGGGATCATACAAACAATTGCCATTAGTGTTTCTTGCCGAAAAGAATGTCCATCTAGAAGTTTGTTAAAAGTTTCAGTGAGAATGGGAGAGAGTATTTCTGAGAATGTTTTATAGTATAAAGCCGAGTAGCCGTCTGGGCCTGGTCTTTTGTTAAGTTTTAGGTCTTTTATGGCGTTAGCAACTTCATCTATAGTTATAGGCTCATCCAAACTGCTTTTTTGATTCTGAGATAACTCAGGTAAGGTTATTTTTGAGAAGAAGGATTCAGCCTCTGTAGGATTAAATTCATTGTTTGTTTTGTATAAAGTTGCGAGATGTGAGTGAAATTTATGGACTATTTTAACTGGATTACAAGTGTAAACATTTTTTGATAATTTCAAACGTATTGGTTTGAAAGATTTGTTAGTTGAATTTAATGCCCGAGCCAAATATGTACCTGGTTTGTTTGTATTCATGTAGAAATTGTGTTTGGAGCGTTTGAGGGATTTATCAACTGACTCAGTGAGAAATAGATCGTATTCCAATCTAGATTTTTCCAGATGAGATTTTGTACTCTGGGATGGATTATCTTGAAATGATATGTAGGCTGCATTAAAATTGAGTTCTAGTTTTTTTGCTAGATTTTTGCGTTCCTGTTTAAATAGTGCCATTTGTCTTTGTATTGTACCACGCAAGACAGGCTTATGAGCTTCCCACAGTGTTATTGGGGAGATGTCTGTTGTATTATTAATTGATATGTATTCCTTTAAAGCTTGTTCAATGGCCAACTGATGTAGTGGGTGTTTGAGCATTATGTCTGGTAAGTACCACGTTGGGTCATGCGCTTTTGGTATGGCTGAGGCTATAGTAGTGTATACTGCATTATGGTCAGACCACGGAATCGGAATTATATCTGATGCAATAATTTCTGGTATCATTCCTATTGTTAGAAAAATATGATCTATTCTGGTGAAGGTTTGATGAGGGTGCGAGAAATAAGTGAATTTCTTTTTCATTGGGTTACTTTCTCTCCATGAATCTACCAGATTGTATTTGGAAAGAAGTTGAGAAAAAGGTAATCTAGAGGTTATTTTGGATGGTGTAAAAGGTGATTTATCTAGAAATGGGAGGAGGACCTGGTTCGAATCCCCACACATTATCACTGTTCCTATTTTGTGTGTATTAATCACTTGTAATATATGTGAGAGGAATGGTGTAGGTTGTTTGTTAGGAGCGTAGTAGGAAATCACCGTGACTGCTGTATCCATTATATAACCCATGAGTATCAGGTATCTACCTTCTGGGTCTTTAATTTCTGATGATAAGGTGAATGGTGTGGATCGGTGAAATGCAATTAGAGTTCCCCTTTGCTTGGTACAGGCAGAAGCCGTGTAAATTTGTTGATAAAAAGGAGAAATACATTTTGGAGTAGAATCTTTGGTGAAGTGTGTTTTTTGGAGGCATACTATGTGAGCCTTCTTGTTATGGAAAGTACGGAAGGCTTTGGTCCTTTTTTGAGGGACATTTATTCCCTGAACATTCAGGGAAAGTATATTCAGTGGTGCCATGGCAATAGATCAAATAGTTTTGACTTACTTTTTGTTATGCAGAGCTGACTGCGCAGATCAACCTGTGTGGACTGAAGAGATGAATAGATAGAAAAGAAACCAGTGAATTCTGGAGTAAAGAGTAAACAAAAAACATATGAGATTAGATGATACATTGTATAAATTATTTTTTGCAAGTAATCACAATTTACCCGTGAAAGAGAATAAATATCTCTCTCAGGGGAATAAGTGCCTTCGTCACACTCCCACATAATATGGTTGGGAGAATGAGGAGGGCTAATGGGGGTACACGGATCTTCCGCTTACAGGAGAGAAGTGCTATGTCAAAAGACATCAAAATGATGTTTCATTAATTGGAGTGCAGAATATAGTTTTTGTTGAAATTATTTATTCCAGGGTGGTTGTATATGGTTAGTCTTGCCCTAGGCTAAATAATTCAGTTAGAAAGTTACTGTTAATAACTTTGGTATTGATGAAGATAGTTTGAATTATTTTGGGATTTTAACCCTTTTAGAGTAAACAATTAGATATTTTATTCATATGTAACTGTTTAGATATGTCAACTCATAAAATTGAGGTTGTATTGCTTCAGATTAGAATAAACAAAAACATAATTCTAGGAACTAGTTAAGTAATAATATATTTGTTTTAAGAAAAGAAAGAAAAAGCTTCCTTTACTTATGGATGATTGAACATATTTGTCCTAAAAAGTAATAAATCTATTGTTATTACCTGATAATATATAACTGAACAAGAATTTCCTTATTTCACTTATATATTCTAAGGCTATATGAATCAGAAGTAATAAGAAATATAACTGGAATGTAACATGATCCCACACAGTGTGTGACTATCAGAATGCAGTTACATTCAGTTATAAATACAGGTTTGTTATAGAGAACCATCTCTTAGTATAATAAATGAAGAGATATCAGGAATTAGGATGTCAGTCCATTGAATCTTCTTGGTCCATGGATGATGTGGCATAACGGCCTCTTTTGTGAGAATGATGATTCCCATTTTGTTCTGAAATTTTCTGGGTGCTGCCTGAAGGTGAAGATGATGCCAATCTTCTGCGTGTGGGAGTGTTGCTGCTTGTGGGTTCTGTCAGATTTAATTTTAAAAGGGTTTGTTGTAGTTCATCTGCTGATCTGCTTCTGTAAATTGTACCTTGGTAGTTAAATCTGACTGAAAAGGGGAAGCCCCATTGATACATAATGTTGTGGCGTTGCAGTTCCATTAGTTGAGATTTCATGGATCGTCTTTTAGTAATAGTAAGTTGGGATAGGTCAGCAAAAATTTGATAATTGTGTCCTTGAAAATTAAGTTCCTTTTTTTCTCTTGCAGCAATTAGTATTTGTTCTTTCGTTCTGTAATAATGAAATTTTGTGATTATATCACGTGGGGGTCCATCTTTCTTTTTGGCTGTGAGGGCTCTGTGTACTCTGTCCAGTTCTAAACGTTCAATAGGGATATCTGGCTTTAGTTCTTGTAATAGAGCAGTAATAGTAGATTGCAGGTCTGTCACAGTTTCAGGTATTCCCCTTATGCGCAAGTTTGAACGTCTGGCTCTATTTTCGTAATCTTCAAGCTTAGTTTGAAGTATTAAATTCTCTTTTTTTAATTGTTCCAATTCTGTTATATTTTCTTGGGTTGTAATTTCAATTTCATCCATTTTTATTTCTAAGGCTGCGGTGCGGTTTCCCAGCTCTCTTATTTCTTTGGTTAGGCTTTTTGTTATTTGGTCTGAGGTTTGTTTTAAAGCCTTATGAAGCATCTTTTCAAATTGTAATAATATTACTGGGCATACTGAGGAGGCTTGTGGAGAAGTTTGTGAGAGGATTTGTTCTGTATCTGACTCAAATGGAGAGTCTTGCTGTGACATTTTCTGTCTGTGAGAGCACCCTGATGCTGTATCTTGTGAGGTGACTGGAGCTGCTTCAGCTGCAGTGAGTGCCTGTGAGCTCTTTGTGAGGTGATTTTTATTTCTGCCACGGTTTCCTCCCAGTACCATATTTCCTGCCCAAACTTTCACAGTTTGTTCCCTGGGGCAAAAAGGTTCAAATGGATACCTTTTGAGCCTGCAGGCTCCGCTTTGTCCTTCTCTTCTCTCCTCAGCGGTGTGGAGCTCTAACAATGCATGTCTGCTCCGCTAGGCTCCGCCTCCTGCCCCTCCGAAATACAGCTTTTTTTTAATCTTCTTGATTATGGCATTGGTACATGGCCCCCAATACAGTGCTCAACTTCTCAGACCTTTTGTTTTACAATAACTCAATTATTTTTCCTACAAATTGCTACTGTTTAATACCAAGATTTGCTTCTCATAGACTTCAATTGGACTGACCCTAATGTTCACAAGTTAATGTACAGCAATATTTTCAAAACTGGTTTGTGAGCGGAACTAAGAAAGATTCACTCATCCCTGGTTTTACCAAGTGGAATAAAACCATGGCTGATTGGCAGGGGGTGAAGTCGCGCAGGGAGGCGCGGGTACCGAGGGTGTGTGGAGGTAATCGGGAGTCTGTCGGTCAGTTTTACACACAATCCCGGTGGCTGGAGCCACTGGATTGTGTGTGAAACCCCCCACTGTCAGGTCCGTACGACGTATGGACCTGGCAGCAAAAGGGTTAAACTGACAAATGTGCAGGTGAACCTTTTGGGTTAATGTTCCATAAAAATACTGTAAACATTTTACCAGTGAATTGATGGTGAAGTTCACATTCACTGAATTATAAATATACCTCAAAGGTTTTCAGTATATAAAAATGTAGAACATAATTATCTTTTACCCTAAGTAAGGTTCAAACTGTATTCAAAACATTGTTTCCAAAACAAAGTGGTTGTAACCCTACAAAAAACACGATTTACCCACTTCCTGACCAGGCCATTTTTTGAGATATGGCACTGCATTACTTTAACTGACATTTGCGTGGTCGTGTGACGCTGTACCCAAATAAAATTTATGTCCTTTTTTTCACAGAAATAGAGCTATCTTTTGGTGGTATTTGATCACCTGTAAACAAAAAAAGACTGACAATTTTTTAAAAAAACAATATTTTTTACTTTCTACTATAAAACATATCCAATAAAATTGAAAAAAAATCTATTTTCTTCATAAATTCAGGCCAAATATGTATTCTGCTATATATTTTTGGTAAGAAAAAAAACGCAATAAGCGTATAGTGATTGGTTTGCGCCAAAGTTATAGCGTCTACAAAGTAGGGGAAAGATTTATGCCATTTTTATTATTTATTAATTTTTTACTAGTAATGGCAGTAATCAGTGATTATTAGCGGGACTGCGACATTACGGCAGACAGATCAGACACCTAGCTGACATTTTTGACACTTTTTTAGGAACCAGTGACATTATTACAGTGATCAGTGTTAAAAATATCCATTGACATTGTACTAATGACACTGGCAGGGAAAGGGTTAACATCATGGGGGATCAAGGGGTTAAATGTGTTCCCTGGGTGTGTTTCTAACTGTATGGGGGATGGGCTGCCTGGGACAACACACAGATCCGTTTTCCTGCATAGCAGAAAGACAGGATCTCTGTGTCATCTCCTGACAGAACAGAGATCTGCCTTGTTTACTATGGCAGATCCCCGTTCTGTCTCTGTGGGGAACGATTGCAGGCATGATATAGCATTAGCGCATGTCAATTGTCCCTTTCTATGTTGTACAATACCTGGTTTATCCTGCCCGTTCCTGTCTTCCCCTCTGTAAACTGACCATTTTATCATGGCTGCTGATCTCTGATAGTGTGGTCAGTTTATGTGCCTCCGTCATCCAGATATCTCCTCAGTGTCTCTGCATCTCCCCCTTCCTCTCTCCCTTACTCTTCCATGGTCTGTGAGAGGCGATCTCCTCTACGCCCCTCCCCTCAACCTAGGTAGAGCAATGCTATTCCCCTGAAGCTACTCACCCCCCTCCCCTTTGTTAAAGTGGTAGTAAACAAGATTTTTTACTGCATGAAGGTAAAAAAACCTTCTGTTTGGAACAGCTTCCCCCGCCCCCCCATACTTACCTGAGCCCCCTCTCGATCCAGTGATGCCCATGAGTGCCTTGCCTCTCTGGGACTCACACTCCTGATTGGCTTTTGGCACCAGCGGGAGCCATTGGATCCTGGTGCTGTCAATCACAGCCAGTGAGCCAATCAGGAGACGAACCGCGGCTCTGTGTGTAAATGGACGGGAGCACATTTGCTTGAGTGCCCCCAAGCAAGCTGCTTGCTGTGGGTGTACCCGGCAGAAGGCAGGGGCCAGGAATGCCAGCATGGGACCCAAGAAGAGAATTATCCAGGCTGCTCTGTGCAGAGCAGGTAAGTGTGACATGTTTGTTATTTAAAAAAAAAAAAACAAGACTTGAATATCACTTTAACCAGTTCCCACACAATCAGTATTTTTTTGCTGGAAAATTACTTAGAACCCCAAATATTATATATATATATATATATATATATATATATATATATATATATAGAGAGAGAGAGAGAGAGAGAGAGAGAGAGAGAGAGAGAGAGAGAGAGAGAGAGAGAGAGCAGAGACCATACAGAATAAAATGGTGGGTGTTGCAATTTTTTATGTTACACGGTATTTGCGCAGCGGTTTTTCAAGCTCAATTCTTTTGGAAAAAATACACTTTAAAAACCCCTTCCTGACCAGCCGCCGCAGTTATGCTGCAGCAGGTTGGCTCCCCTGCGTGACCCGTTGTAGCTGTACGTCGGCTCTTTAAGGCGCTTTAGTGTGTGCCGTGTCCCCGGAGCCGATGCACGTGCCCTGCAGGCGCGATGACCGCCAGGCACCCGTGATCGCTCGTGACAGAGTGAGAACCGGGATTTGTGTGTGTAAAACCACAAATCCCAGTTCTCTTAGGGGAGAGGAGACAGATCGTGTGCTCCTACTAAGTAGGATCACCGATCGGTCTCC
Source organism: Aquarana catesbeiana (assembly GCF_042186555.1). Taxonomy (NCBI): domain Eukaryota; kingdom Metazoa; phylum Chordata; class Amphibia; order Anura; family Ranidae; genus Aquarana; species Aquarana catesbeiana. The sequence continues at coordinate 154,416,411 of NC_133334.1, read as the reverse complement.
ACCCCTAGTCAGTCCCACCCCCCCACAGTTAGAACACACCTAGGGAACACAGTTAACCCCTTGATTGCTCCCTAGTGTTAAGCCCTACCCTGCCAATGCATTTATACAGTAATCAGTGGCTATTCTTAGCTCTGATCGCTGTATAAATGTCACTGGTCCCAAAAAAGTGTCGAAAGTATCCGATCTGTCCACCGCAATGTTGCAGTCATGATAAAAATCACTGATCAATGTCATTACTAGTAAAAAAAATAATAAAAATGCCATAAATCTATCCCCTATTTTGTAGGCGCTATAACTTTTGCGCAAATCAATATACGCTTATTGCCATTTTTTTTTACTAGAAATTTGTAGAAGAATACATATTGGCCTAAACTGAGGAAAAAAATTAGTTTAAAAAAATGCGGGATATTTATTATAGCAAAAAGTTTAAAAAATTGTGTTTTTTTCAAAATTATCGCTCTTTTTTGGTTTATAGCGCAAAAAATTAAAACTGCAGAGGAGATCAAATACCACCAAAAGAAAGCTCTATTTGTGGGGAAAAAGGCCATCAATTTTGTTTGGGTGCAGTGGGAACCAAAAAAAAGGGGTACTTGCTAGGTACCCCTGGGTCGGACTTTTAAGGCATACGAAACTATAGCGAAGTATAGAGAAATAACAATGTTTATTAGACAAATACAGTACATTATTATTATTATTATACGAGATTTATATAGCGCCAACAGTTTACTCAGCGCTTTACAATGTATAAGGGGGACAACACAATTACAGTACAGTTCAATACAAAAGGTACAGGAGGGCCCTGCTCGTAGAGCTTACATTCTAAAGGGAGGGGGTGGTGGTACAAAAGGTAATAGCTGCAAAGAATGATTTGATGGTACATGAATAGAGCTTTCATATATAATGATACAGAGTATACAGTGAGCCCTTGTGTGTCAACGCGTTTCACCGTTAGGCTTCTTCAGGACACAATCAAGGTTTCAAAAGATAGTAGAGGAGAGAGCGGATCTCACTGTCTAGAATAGAACATATTTGTTTTAAAATTCTGATAATCATAACATATACATTGAGTATTAAAAAACACTTATCTGTCCAAAAAGAAAAGTCGTGGCACAAATGGACACAAAAAAAAATAAATAAAAAAATAAAAATCTACCAGAATTACCTTACAGGAGAATGAGCCTCGTATTCAGGTATCCGGATAATATGGGTATTCAATGATACTTCCTATGTTCTGTATACAGATAGATGGAAACTGACAAATCTGACAATCAATACAAAATCACACCGTAAAATAAATATCCTAATATCCCCTGGGAAAACTAAAGCAAAGACTAGTGCCCCAAGAGACCAAAAGAAAGAAGAAAAGAAAAGGTGCCTGCTAGCATAAATAGATCAAAAATAATAACCAAATAGTTCCCAAACAGAGGCAGGGCACTGTCATAAGGGGTAATCCAGGAACGGTGACCACAATGTAGGGTACTCGAACAACAAAGCCAAGCTGCCTTAGTGGCTACCACATAAAGAATCCTGTACCTAGACAGGTAATATGGTCCCCATGTGATAATCTATAATGAGGATAACAAAGCAAGAAACAAAATTACTTACATCAGAAATGAACAGGTATCAAATAGCCCCTGGGAGACAGCCTTACACTGATCACAGGGTTTGTGTACAAATGCAGTCTATTTATAGTCCCTTTAATCCTAAATGTCGGTTTAAAAACCAAAAATGGTGAACCGACACATAGGGTAAATTAGAAGGCGCTCAAAAACAGTCTAGGTGTAACTAACTGTACAAAGGTTAGTGACAATGACTAATGTTCAATATGTTCCCTGGATATAAATAATAAAAGTGTATCTGCAATGTAAAATGATGGTGATGCCCTCTATTAATGAATCAATCACCTAGTGTAACACACCTCTAGTATTTAACAAATAAATTAAGTGTAAACAGTAAAAATATATACCTTGCAGCATACAATAGTGGTGACACCCTCTACTAGTGGATCAATAAACTGAGTGTAGCACGCTGAATTAACAGTGAACCTCAGAAGTGCATAAATATGAACACATAAAATAAACTTACAAAATAGTGGTGATACCCTCTACTTAGTGAATCAATCACCTACGTGTATCACACCCCTGTTAATCACCAGATCAACTGGGTGTAAACAATCAGGGTATAACTTGCAATATACAATGGTGGTGACACCCTCTGATAGTGAGTCAATCACCTATGTATAGCACACTGGATTAACAGTGGACCGCACAAGTATAGAGACCTGTAGACATAAAATAAACTTACAAAATGTATAGTGTGATAATAAACAAATATAAATTAATACATATATAAAAGTGACAGCGATTAAAAAATATTATATATAAACTCGTGAAAGTAGTTCAGTTCATGCTGCAAAGTTCAAAACTCCATATACAGTCCATGAATGAAACCAGCCTCCAAACAGGCTGCAGGTGATGTAAATTGGTGACGATGAGATATAAATCAAATGTCCCACACAAATGATTCCTCAATGATAAATGTCAAATGATGAGTAACTCCGTGCTTCTTCCACCTCACCACCGTGCCAGTGAAACACACTCTCCAGACATACACTCACCGAAATGAAATGCCAGCATTCTCATGCAAGGCAAAAAAAGCTCTCTTTACCACACTCCTGGACAAATAGTGCATACGAAGCTCACAGCGATGGTATTCAGTGGATCCACATAAAAGAGAATGAATGCTTCAATAGTGTAATTCAGCAACAACAATTTATTAAAATCACTGCAATCCTCACACATAGCACTCACATTGTATAAACGTAAACAGGCACAGAACGTGTAATAAACAGCAAGTCTCAACTTAGTGGATTAAACAGTAACCAATGGTCACGGCCCCCGACATGTTTCGTCATGGATAGACTTCTTCATGGGATTGGCTGTGTTCGCTGCCACTCAACTCTTTTATCTACTCTGAAATACCCGCCCACTGGGTTACGTATTGCGCATGCGCACACCTCGTGTCCCTGTGCGCTGGATACAATAATGTCTCATACAACAGACGAACGTAGGAATCAGGCACATAAATTGATTCTAATAATGATAGGTGCAGTTAACAAGATACAAGCAATCAAACCAAATAGTATGCTTATATAAATGTAAACCACAATGCCCTAAATATGTACAATTACCACTCCAATATCAGCCAGCAGTTACGATGATCTTTCACATAGTCAACCCGCTGCCTAGATGAGAAGATGGCACATATAGCAATCCCCTTGCAGGGTACATAGACTAAGGGCGACTGACTGGTCTGGACCTACTCATTTCCCAGTCATGCTACCTCACCAATATATATAAATAATTAATTAAAAACTCCGTTCTAGCTGTATATCATAGTTAAATATAATCCACATTACATAAAAATGCTGAACTAAAAGAGGACAATTTGAAAAAATCATCCACATTAATATAGATCCTCCAATAAAATATCAAATAGAAAATAAAAACCATATAATCCGCTGTTAAATTCTAATTAAAGGATAAATACAAATATAACATGTAAGCAAATACTTATATTACATAAATATTCTATAAGGATACCAATAAAAACCAGCGAAGGTTGTAAATATGTAAGCAAATATTTATATTACATAAATATTCTATAAGGATACCAATAAAAACCAGCGAAGGTTGCAGACAATATTACCTAACCCCTTAGGCATGTACTAAACAACGATACATGATCCCCCTTATATAGGTATTCAACGGCTCAGCAATTACCAGGGTGATGACCGAAATCATATAGCATCCCAATACAATGTATATCAAAAAACAAGCTCCCTTATCTTCCCTACTCTAAGGAGCTAATATCTATCCCAAAAGGAAAACATAATTTTTCTATACCACCCAACATGTACTAAATGAGAACAAAAAACTAAATATATATAAAAAAAACCCTACTCCCCCTAATACAATACATACAAGGGTGGGGAAATAAGTACGAATGACAATCTCTGAAACATTCCCTAAAGTACATCAGAATTTTGGAAACAACATCCAGAAATCAGAGAGTTCTCAAAGGTAAAATAACTATCAAAAAGTCAAAAATTCCAATATCATAATCCTCCGAGCTTCAATATTCATAGCGTATAATGAGCTAGGGTAATCAATCTAAAAATCATTGATGAAGCAATTTAAATCTAGTTCTATGTTCAACCCTCTAGGAGTCAAACTCTTCATCAAATATATCCATCTGGTTTCCCGTTGGGAAAGATCCCTAACTCTGTTAGATCCTCTCCAGGAGGGATGTACAGTATCAATCCCACAGAATTGTAATAGTGACGGGTCTTGTTGGTGTTTTTCTTTAAAATGTAGGGAGACACTATGGTACTTATAACCATTCTTAATGTTGGTAAGATGTTCCGAAATCCTGATCCTCAACAATCTCTTCGTCCTCCCCACATACAGAAGGCCACACGGGCACCACATAAGATAGACAACATGTGATGAATTACATGTGCTAAATTCCTTAATTTCAAAGGATTCTCCATCCCTATTGGTTACATTAGTTACTCCTCTGTGGTTGACTCTAACAGTCCTACAACAAATACATCTTCTACAACTATAGAAACCTCTGAAGTCAAATTTCAACAGATTCCTCCCCGGTGGATCCAATATCCTCTTAACCACATGGTCACCAAAGCTTGGGGCTTTCCTATAAATAAATATAGGCCGGATCGGTAGCACTTCTCCCAGATGCCTACCCTTACATAAAATATGCCAGTATTTTCTGAAAATATTCTCAATATCTTTGTACTGGCAGTGGAATCCGGAAATAAAAACAAATTGGTGCTTATTATCACTGGGTATGTTATCAGATTTCTTCAGGCATTGTTCCCTGAGTACTAATGCCACCTCCTGGGTAATTTTATTTAATTCATCCTCCCGATAACCTCTTTGTATGAATCTATTTTTAAGAACATCTGCTTGTTCAAAAAAATCCTCCAATTCTGTACAGTTCCGGCGTACACGTAACATCTGCCCCTTTGGAATATTTCTTATCCAAGCTGGGTGGTGGCCGCTTCTTATTGATAAGAAGCTATTTCGATCAGTCGGCTTGAAATAAACTTTAGTTTTTAATAAGTTGCCCTGTCTCTCAATGGTCACATCCAGAAAATTGACTGATAAATTACTGATCTGATGCTCCAATTTAATATTATTAGAGTTGTTGTTAAGCTCTTGTAGAAAGTCAATGGCCGATTCCTCTGTCCCCTCCCAAATGAACAAGAGGTCATCAATGAATCGCCGATAAAACAATAGTTGGGGTCTTCTCTGGCTAAACACTTTTCTATCCTCCCACTCTGCCATGAACAGGTTGGCGAGGCTGGGAGCATATTTAGCTCCCATCGCCACGCCAACCTGTTGGGAGTAGAAGTGTCCATCACACCAGAAATAATTGTGGGACATACAAAAATCCAGTACCTGTCCCAAAAATCTTTTCTGTACACTGGGGATGTCATCTCTCTTACTTAAGGCCCAATTCAGGGCCAAGGCCGCATCTTCATGTTGTATAATAGTGTATAGGGAGGCTACATCAGCCGTTACCAAATACACTGTCGACGAGGTCTCCAATTTGACCTCATTGAGTAATGTTAACAAGTCACTCGTGTCTTTCAAGTACGCCCTGGTGTCCTTGACACTCGGTTGGAGAAATTTATCTAAAAATTCACCTAATCTTGCTGTAACAGAACCAATTCCATTCACAATCGGCTGAGGCGGTGGACACTGTATGTTCTTGTGCACCTTAGGTAAGGTGTATATGACAGGGATTCGGCATGCACTGGGAATTAGATACCTCTTTTCTTTAGCATTCAGTGCATCCATCCTAAAGCCCCACTCTACAAGAGCTGACAACTGCATTTTATATGCGTCCGTTGGATCTGCCGGTAATTTTCTATATGTGGCTCTATCTCCTACCAGTTCTAACAGTTGGTTCAGGTAGAATGTTTTATCTAACAGAACCACACCCCCCCCCTTGTCAGCTGGGCGTACTATCAAATTCTTTTTATCTTCTAGGGATCTGATGCCCTCCCTAATATAGTAGGGATTGACACCCTTGCGTGGAGCTAGCTTCTCAATATCACTCAGTACCAAGCTCTTAAAGACCTCTATGAAATGATTGCTCGGGTTTTGGGGATTAAAGATAGATTTATTCCTTAATCCCGTGTCTACCCTGTTTGGAGGTACCTTAGATCTCTCAGAGGATTCCACCGGATGACTCAGGAAATATTTTTTAATATTCATCTTTCTAATGAATTTGTGTGCATCAATATACACATCAAATTTATTCATTTCCCTTTTAGGGGCACATTTTAAACCTAGATTTAAAATGTTAAGCTCCTTATGACTGAGTTCCACACTGCTTAAATTATATATCCCAGTATTTACGCATCCCTCAGTCGTTTCCTTGGATTTCTTGGATCTTCCTGCCCTACATCCCCTCCTTCTCCTTGGGTGGGCATAGTTCCCCTGTCGACTCCTAGGGGGGGTGCCTGTCTCCCTCCCCCTCTCTGATGGGAGCTCCTGGGATTCCCCCTTGGTGTCCCCCCTCCCCTCCCCCTTGGTCCTAAAAAAGGGGGATGGCCAGGGCGCTCTTCCCTTTCCAATGGTGAGAACCTGTTATATAGGGGGATATGACCATAGCCCTCAGAGTATTGGTAAGGTGGATGGTCATGTTGCCACTGCCTATAATCTTGTGGTACAAAATTCCTGTAATCTCTAGAGGATTGGTACTGATTAGAGTATCCTGATGGATGCCCATCCCTCCCCAAATAAGGAGGTCTGGGAGACTGATAATATCCTCTTCCTCCTCTTCCACGTGATGGGGGTCTGGGGGAACGGTAATATTCCCTTTCATAATGATCACCCCCTACACTACGCCCTCTCTCTTTGGGTTTAGGGTTCATGCCCTCATTACCACTTTTAACTTTATTCACTAAGTTCTTCTTATTCTCAGGTTTAGTCTGGGGAATGCTAGTCCCCCCTGCCGCATTGATGTTGGCAGCTGGGTCAGCATTGTTGTTCTCTAATGAAACCTGCCACGCATAAATTCTATTAGTTTTAAAATCATTGGCATCCCTATTGTATTTTTTCACTTTCTTCTTTTGGGTTTCTCGATCAATTTTTTCTAATTTCTTCTTAATATTAATGTTAAAATCCTTCATCTGATTGGTATCCTTCATTGGTTCTAATTTATCCTGTAAATCCTTAATTTTTTCATTCAACATCTTCAATTTGATTTGTTTCCTTTTCAGGACTAATGCCTGTAATTCCTTTCCTGCTTTGTTAAAAAATTCCAGCCATTCCTTCATAAATGACTGGTCATGGATATATTTGATGAAGAGTTTGACTCCTAGAGGGTTGAACATAGAACTAGATTTAAATTGCTTCATCAATGATTTTTAGATTGATTACCCTAGCTCATTATACGCTATGAATGTTGAAGCTCGGAGGATTATGATATTGGAATTTTTGACTTTTTGATAGTTATTTTACCTTTGAGAACTCTCTGATTTCTGGATGTTGTTTCCAAAATTCTGATGTACTTTAGGGAATGTTTCAGAGATTGTCATTCGTACTTATTTCCCCACCCTTGTATGCATTGTATTAGGGGGAGTAGGGTTTTTTTTATATATATTTAGTTTTTTGTTCTCATTTAGTACATGTTGGGTGGTATAGAAAAATTATGTTTTCCTTTTGGGATAGATATTAGCTCCTTAGAGTAGGGAAGATAAGGGAGCTTGTTTTTTGATATACATTGTATTTGGATGCTATATGATTTCGGTCATCACCCTGGTAATTGCTGAGCCGTTGAATACCTATATAAGGGGGATCATGTATCGTTGTTTAGTACATGCCTAAGGGGTTAGGTAATATTGTCTGCAACCTTCGCTGGTTTTTATTGGTATCCTTATAGAATATTTATGTAATATAAATATTTGCTTACATATTTACAACCTTCGCTGGTTTTTATTGGTATCCTTATAGAATATTTATGTAATATAAGTATTTGCTTACATGTTATATTTGTATTTATCCTTTAATTAGAATTTAACAGCGGATTATATGGTTTTTATTTTCTATTTGACATTTTATTGGAGGATCTATATTAATGTGGATGATTTTTTCAAATTGTCCTCTTTTAGTTCAGCATTTTTATGTAATGTGGATTATATTTAACTATGATATACAGCTAGAACGGAGTTTTTAATTAATTATTTATATATATTGGTGAGGTAGCATGACTGGGAAATGAGTAGGTCCAGACCAGTCAGTCATCCTTAGTCTATGTACCCTGCAAGGGGATTGCTATATGTGCCATCTTCTCATCTAGGCAGCGGGTTGACTATGTGAAAGATCATCGTAACTGCTGGCTGGTATTGGAGTGGTAATTGTACGTATTTAGGGCATTGTGGTTTACATTTATATAAGCATAATATTTGGTTTGATTGCTTGTATCTTGTTAACTGCACCTATCATTATTAGAATCATTTTATGTGCCTGATTCCTACGTTCGTCTGTTGTATGAGACATTATTGTATCCAGCGCACGGGGACGCGAGGTGTGCGCATGCGCAATACGTAACCCAGTGGGCGGGTATTTCAGAGTAGATAAAAGAGTTGAGTGGCAGCGAACACAGCCAATCCCATGAAGAAGTCTATCCATGACGAAACATGTCGGGGGCGTGGCTGTGAGTTGTGACGTACATGCTGTCGGCCACACAGGAGAATAGGATTACGAGCGCACGGAGGGACGGAGGTATCCCGAGGGAGGGGTGAGAGCACATCCAGCAGCTGTACACCTCGGGTCCGCCGTGACCATTGGTTACTGTTTAATCCACTAAGTTGAGACTTGCTGTTTATTACACGTTCTGTGCCTGTTTACGTTTATACAATGTGAGTGCTATGTGTGAGGATTGCAGTGATTTTAATAAATTGTTGTTGCTGAATTACACTATTGGAGCATTCATTCTCTTTTATGTGGATCCATTGAATACCATCGCTGTGAGCTTCGTATGCACTATTTGCCCAGGAGTGTGGTAAAGAGAGCTTTTTTTGCCTTGCATGAGAATGCTGGCATTTCATTTCGGTGAGTGTATGTCTGGAGAGTGTGTTTCACTGGCACGGTGGTGAGGTGGAAGAAGCACGGAGTTACTCATCATTTGACATTTATCACTGAGGAATCATTTGTGTGGGACATTTGATTTATATCTCATCGTCACCAATTTACATCACCTGCAGCCTGTTTGGAGGCTGGTTTCATTCATGGACTGTATATGGAGTTTTGAACTTTGCAGCATGAATTGAACTACTTTCACGAGTTTATATATAATATTTTTTAATCGCTGTCACTTTTATATATGTATTAATTTATATTTGTTTATTATCACACTATACATTTTGTAAGTTTATTTTATGTCTACAGGTCTCTATACTTGTGCGGTCCACTGTTAATCCAGTGTGCTATACATAGGTGATTGACTCACTATCAGAGGGTGTCACCACCATTGTATATTGCAAGTTATACCCTGATTGTTTACACCCAGTTGATCTGGTGATTAACAGGGGTGTAATACACGTAGGTGATTGATTCACTAAGTAGAGGGTATCACCACTATTTTGTAAGTTTATTTTATGTGTTCATATTTATGCACTTCTGAGGTTCACTGTTAATTCAGCGTGCTACACTCAGTTTATTGATCCACTAGTAGAGGGCGTCACCACTATTGTATGCTGCAAGGTATATATTTTTACTGTTTACACTTAATTTATTTGTTAAATACTAGAGGTGTGTTACACTAGGTGATTGATTCATTAATAGAGGGCATCACCATCATTTTACATTGCAGATACACTTTTATTATTTATATCCAGGGAACATATTGAACATTAGTCATTGTCACTAACCTTTGTACAGTTAGTTACACCTGGACTGTTTTTGAGCGCCTTCTAATTTACCCTATGTGTCGGTTCACCATTTTTGGTTTTTAAACCGACATCTAGGATTAAATTAACTATTGATTCATACTGTGTTTTTAAGGGGGCAGCTCTACATTTTCTGTATCTACTAGTTTATTTTAATTTAATCACTGTCACTGGTGTTTATTTTTTTGGTATTTTATTAGTTTTAGGGGTGACATTGGCGCGGTGGAGGTGTTCCTCGTGCAGAGGGCGTGAGCATTTAGGACACCTATCTGTTATTTATAGTCCCTGGTGTGTGATGGATTAGAACCACAATCGGGCTCAAGGTCAGATGTTAGATGCTTCTGCTCCTAATTATGAAATGTTCAATTACTTCCTCATCTCCCTTTATTGCAGGGCGGTGCCCAACGTTTTATACACAAAGAACAATAGAGTATACGTCACTACTATGTAAATGTAGTCATAGTCTAAAAGGCACATCTTAGTGGCTGACATACAGGAAGAATGCAGGAACTTGATGCTTGAAGCTTGGTTGTCGTTTGTTCTCTCTTTACGTCCTCACAACTCCAGGGCATAGTCGGCAGGATAAATCAAAAGGTGCAGCGCTAAAATCAATAAGACAACCGTAGAGAATATGTAAAATGCTATATCCCTGGGGGGAAGAAAATAATGATGTGATGAACAGCACAAAGAATGTCCAAATACAAAATGTCCAAATATGAAGACATGAATCCACCAGGCTAATGTGATGATCACAGCAAAATAGTGTGGCTGATAGTAGAACCCTTCACCATGAACCAAATGGCCTTTCACATAACAGGCACTTCACAAGTGCCAGGACGCTGACATGGAAACACAGCAGAGTGTGTACGAGCGGTGGAGCATGCGCAGTAGCCGCGGATGAGGTCACAACGTCACGTTCTGGACGCGTTGCGTCCCAGTGGGCGGGGACTTCCTCAGCAGATGTCGTGACTACGTGGGCACCCGCGCTATAAAGAGGTGAGTTGTTATGGCAACACCAAAACAACTTCGAATGACGTGTATCAGATGTGGGCTGGCTCCGGAAGTGTCTCCACACACATCATTCGGAGCAAATAAAGCCCAGTCTGATATTAAAGGCTCAAAACTGCACATGATATAAGATTAAAAATATGTAAAAAATAGATATAATCAGATATTAAGAATACATATATGATCTGGTGTTGACACAAGACACACATAAAGTGTAATCTTGACAGAACAGTGACAAACACCTAGGTCACAAAAATAAATGATTATTAAAATGATTGTAAAAAATGCATAATAAATACCCGTCATCCGCGACCACCGACTGCTCACCAACATAATTAGATAAAATTATCATCATAAAAATTCTCATCATAAAAATTCTCATCATAAAAATTATCTAACATGTTATCGATCAGATATAAAACAATTAGTGTCGAATTCTACATTTAACCCATCGGGGCACATAACCCCAGTCTCATAAATCCAATGGGATTCTCTTTTACTAAGCTGCCGGATAAAATTACCCCCTCTCCAGTGCTTTGTGACCCTTTCAATGCCCCAGAATTTTAGATACTTAGGGTTTTGTTGATGAAAGGTCTTAAAATGTCTGGACACGTTGTGGGTCTTGAGGCCTTTCTTAATATTATTAACATGTTCGGCTAATCTAACATGTAAGGGTCTTGAGGTTCTTCCAACATACTGGAGCCCACAGCTACACTCCAGCATGTAGACAACCCCAATGGTGTCGCATGTGATTAACTGTTTAATCTCGTACTCCCTGTTAGTGGCCGAAGCTAAACATTTTTTTCTTTTTGATGTTTCCTTTGGAGTGCCTACAGGGGACACATCTACCACAAGCGTAAAAACCTCCCAGGAAAGAGAAAAGCCTATCTGAGGTAGGTACTGGGGGGTTAAGGACACTCGGTGCCAGACGATCCCTTAGCGTGGGGGCTTTTTTGTAGATGAACTGAGGTCTATCAGGTAATATAGGACCTAAAACTCTATCTTGTTTCAGAATAGCCCAGTTTTTCTGAATAATTTTCTCGAATTTCCGGTATTGTATGTTATAATCCAATACCATTTTAAAGTTGTGACTATCACCAGTAGGGGCCTTAGAGGTATTGGCAATAAGTTCATTTCTTTCCATTAACATGATTTTAGATACCTCTTCATCTAATGTGGCCCGATTGTACCCCTTCTGTTCAAATCTGGAGGTAAGGACCTCGGACTGGCTAACAAAATCCTCCACAGTGGTGCAATTTCGACGCAATCTGATATATTGACCCCTGGGGATGTTGCACAACCAAGAGCTGTGATGGCAACTCCCCAGGGGGATATAAGAATTGCGGTCAGTGGGCTTAAAGTAGTTGGTAAGAGAAAATTGATCATGTGAAATACTGATGGATAAATCCAGAAACACTACCTCGGGCCACATTAGATGAAGAGGTATCTAAAATCATGTTAATGGAAAGAAATGAACTTATTGCCAATACCTCTAAGGCCCCTACTGGTGATAGTCACAACTTTAAAATGGTATTGGATTATAACATACAATACCGGAAATTCGAGAAAATTATTCAGAAAAACTGGGCTATTCTGAAACAAGATAGAGTTTTAGGTCCTATATTACCTGATAGACCTCAGTTCATCTACAAAAAAGCCCCCACGCTAAGGGATCGTCTGGCACCGAGTGTCCTTAACCCCCCAGTACCTACCTCAGATAGGCTTTTCTCTTTCCTGGGAGGTTTTTACGCTTGTGGTAGATGTGTCCCCTGTAGGCACTCCAAAGGAAACATCAAAAAAAGAAAAAAATTTTTAGCTTCGGCCACTAACAGGGAGTACGAGATTAAACAGTTAATCACATGCGACACCATTGGGCTTGTCTACATGCTGGAGTGTAGCTGTGGGCTCCAGTATGTTGGAAGAACCTCAAGACCCTTACATGTTAGATTAGCCGAACATGTTAATAATATTAAGAAAGGCCTCAAGACCCACAACGTGTCCAGACATTTTAAGACCTTTCATCAACAAAACCCTAAGTATCTAAAATTCTGGGGCATTGAAAGGGTCACAAAGCACTGGAGAGGGGGTAATTTTATCCGGCAGCTTAGTAAAAGAGAATCCCATTGGATTTATGAGACTGGGGTTATGTGCCCCGATGGGTTAAATGTAGAATTCGACACTAATTGTTTTATATCTGATCGATAAGATGTTAGATAATTTTTATGATGAGAATTTTTATGATGAGAATTTTTATGATGATAATTTTATCTAATTATGTTGGTGAGCAGTCGGTGGTCGCGGATGACGGGTATTTATTATGCATTTTTTACAATCATTTTAATAATCATTTATTTTTGTGACCTAGGTGTTTGTCACTGTTCTGTCAAGATTACACTTTATGTGTGTCTTGTGTCAACACCAGATCATATATGTATTCTTAATATCTGATTATATATATTTTTTACATATTTTTAATCTTATATCATGTGCAGTTTTGAGCCTTTAATATCAGACTGGGCTTTATTTGCTCCGAATGATGTGTGTGGAGACACTTCCGGAGCCGGCCCACATCTGATACACGTCATTCGAAGTTGTTTTGGTGTTGCCATAACAACTCACCTCTTTATAGCGCGGGTGCCCACGTAGTCACGACATCTGCTGAGGAAGTCCCCGCCCACTGGGACGCAACGCGTCCAGAACGTGACGTTGTGACGTCATCCGCGGCTACTGCACATGCTCCACCGCTCGTACACACTCTGCTGTGTTTCCATGTCAGCGTCCTGGCACTTGTGAAGTGCCTGGTATGTGAGAGGCCATTTGGTTCATGGTGAAGGGTTCTACTATAAGCCACACTATTTTGCTGTGATCATCACATTAGCCTGGTGGATTCATGTCTTCATATTTGGACATTTTGTATTTGAACATTCTTTGTGCTGTTCATCACATCATTATTTTCTTCCCCCCAGGGATATAGCATTTTACATATTCTCTACGGTTGTCTTATTGATTTTAGCGCTGCACCTTTTGATTTATTTGTTTGGAGGGATTTGATCGTTTGACCCTGGTGTTCAGCTGCTTCCAGTTTTTTGTGTCATATGTGCGCTGATATACATTCTCATATTCAGTTTTATTTGCAACGTTCATATATCTAGCTGCAGTATGGATGTTTTTAGTTATTTTGACCAAAGAGATATTAAGATTAATGAAGTATTCTCTAGGAATCCCACGTTTGAGTCCCGTAATGATCTTCCTCAATCGTTTAGGAAATTAGGTTATATATATGAAAAAAAGATTAAAACATGGTGGGACATCACCTCTTTTGAACAACATCTGGCGGCCAGACTGATCCCGAAACGGTTAAGGTGGGATTTACCCCCTAACGATGGGCTCACGGATGTACAGTCCATGTCAGAATGGAGCGATTTTTTTATCAAAAGAGGTTTTGAGCTATTGGAATTTCTCCTAATACCAAAGAGGAAAAGAATGATAGTTCTCGATTCTCAAATTGGGGAGATTACTCAAACTATTGAAGCCTCAAAAGACAGCGAAGAATTCTTGAGACTATCAGGTGAACTCAAAAATAAACTTGCAAAATGGGACCTAGAGACGCAGAATAAGAAAAAGAAAAAATTTATTAGGGACTTTGATGATTTTAATGGAGGGGTGATTTTTAAATGGCAAAACACTCCTACGGCAGAGGACACTGTTCCCAACTCTCAAACTACCCAACCGAGTACTGAAATTGCTCCTTTGAATACTCCTAGAGTGAATCCTGTTTATGAATATGACCTTCCCTACCCCACTGAGCCCCAGCCCCACCATAATCATAATGGGTTCAGGAAAGTCAATAACAAAAGGGGGAGAAACATAAGGGGAAAAGGGAGAGGAGGAAGTTCTAGGCCATATTCTCAACAACCACAGAATTCGAGGGGCCCTTCCCACTCTGATCCCCCTCCTTATAGGGATAGTTATCCATCTCAGAACAGTAGAAGAGAATGTCAGGTCAGAGACAGTCCTTACCCTGTGTATGATAGGCCTATCACCACACAGAATAGATATGCACCGCTTACAGAATATAATCATTATCAAAATAATGATGATTTTTTAGGGCAACGGGGGCACCGAGATACCCCCCATCACAATATCAGGCTGCCCAAGGGGAACCTTGGAAACACTGGGTACCATACACACCATCAAACTCCAACCCCCCCCAAAAGCGAAAACAAAGAGAGGAAGCAGAGGGGGGAAGCGAGTACAAAAAATCCAAGCCGCATCAGGCATAGGGATTTATAATCTCAGTCATGTTGTCCTCAATGACGATGAAGTTAAAGTCCTTGATCGTGGTTTAAAATTCGCACCCATAAAAAATCTTAATAAATTTAACGTTTATGTTAGTATTCAAAAATACATCAGAACATTGAATATGAAAAAATATTTTTTATCCCATCCCACTCAAGGGTCCAGGCTCTCTGGACAGAATTACTCCACCTTGCGTAATAGATCTACATTTAACCCCCATATCTCAGATAATAAACATTTAGATGTTTTTAAGAATATGGTCTCTAATGACTTGGAGAAGTTACATATTAAAAAAGTCTCTGACCCATTGTTTATCAAACGGGGAATTAAATCTCTAACCGAACGAAAGGACATTGTGATCCGTCCGGCGGATAAAGGAGGGGGGCTGGTTATTCTGAGTAAGGAATATTACCAAAATGAAATGTCCCGCCTTTTATCCGACCGTGACACTTATCACATCCTTAACAAGGACCCCATGTTGTCCTTTAAGGACGAGTTGCACAGCATTATTGAGGACGGTAAAGATCGCAGGATCCTTAATAAGAAAGAGGCCTTATATTTAGATCCTTTATTTTGTCGAACACCCGTCATATATTTTTTACCAAAAATTCATAAGGATACGGTTAACCCTCCTGGACGACCCATCGTTAATGGGATCGATTCTGTATCCGCCAGATTGGGACAATATATCGACTTTTTCCTGCAGCCCCTAGTCATGCAAACTCCAGCATTTTTGAAGGACACAAAACACATTATTCAGATCCTTGAAACTTTGAAATGCTCGCCTTCAACATTTTTGGTAACAGCGGACGTAGGTTCCCTGTACACCATTATTGGCCATGAGGATGCCATGACCTCAGTCGAATGGGCATTGGCTTCCTCTACCTTATCTGGTGGACACCAGGAATTCCTCTTGAGTTGCCTGGACTTCTGCCTCAAGAGGAATTATTTTTGGTACAACAGAGAATTTTATCTGCAGACCAGGGGTGTTGCTATGGGGGCCCGCTTTGCTCCCAGTGTGGCCAATATTTTTATGGCCCACTGGGAGGATGAAGCGGTTTTTCTCCATCGTCCCCCCGAGCTGCTGTGCTACAGGAGATTCATTGATGATCTCATCTTAATCTGGAATGGTGAGAGATCCAGGTTGGATGACTTCATTCAATCACTAAACAACAACTCCAAAAATATATCTCTTACATGGACCATCAGTTCTGAAAAGGTAGTGTTTCTGGATTTATCCATCAGTATTTCACATGATCAATTTTCTCTTACCAACTACTTTAAGCCCACTGACCGCAATTCTTATATCCCCCTGGGGAGTTGCCATCACAGCTCTTGGTTGTGCAACATCCCCAGGGGTCAATATATCAGATTGCGTCGAAATTGCACCACTGTGGAGGATTTTGTTAGCCAGTCCGAGGTCCTTACCTCCAGATTTGAACAGAAGGGGTACAATCGGGCCACATTAGATGAAGAGGTATCTAAAATCATGTTAATGGAAAGAAATGAACTTATTGCCAATACCTCTAAGGCCCCTACTGGTGATAGTCACAACTTTAAAATGGTATTGGATTATAACATACAATACCGGAAATTCGAGAAAATTATTCAGAAAAACTGGGCTATTCTGAAACAAGATAGAGTTTTAGGTCCTATATTACCTGATAGACCTCAGTTCATCTACAAAAAAGCCCCCACGCTAAGGGATCGTCTGGCACCGAGTGTCCTTAACCCCCCAGTACCTACCTCAGATAGGCTTTTCTCTTTCCTGGGAGGTTTTTACGCTTGTGGTAGATGTGTCCCCTGTAGGCACTCCAAAGGAAACATCAAAAAAAGAAAAAAATTTTTAGCTTCGGCCACTAACAGGGAGTACGAGATTAAACAGTTAATCACATGCGACACCATTGGGGTTGTCTACATGCTGGAGTGTAGCTGTGGGCTCCAGTATGTTGGAAGAACCTCAAGACCCTTACATGTTAGATTAGCCGAACATGTTAATAATATTAAGAAAGGCCTCAAGACCCACAACGTGTCCAGACATTTTAAGACCTTTCATCAACAAAACCCTAAGTATCTAAAATTCTGGGGCATTGAAAGGGTCACAAAGCACTGGAGAGGGGGTAATTTTATCCGGCAGCTTAGTAAAAGAGAATCCCATTGGATTTATGAGACTGGGGTTATGTGCCCCGATGGGTTAAATGTAGAATTCGACACTAATTGTTTTATATCTGATCGATAAGATGTTAGATAATTTTTATGATGAGAATTTTTATGATGAGAATTTTTATGATGAGAATTTTATCTAATTATGTTGGTGAGCAGTCGGTGGTCGCGGATGACGGGTATTTATTATGCATTTTTACAATCATTTTAATAATCATTTATTTTTGTGACCTAGGTGTTTGTCACTGTTCTGTCAAGATTACACTTTATGTGTGTCTTGTGTCAACACCAGATCATATATGTATTCTTAATATCTGATTATATATATTTTTTACATATTTTTAATCTTATATCATGTGCAGTTTTGAGCCTTTAATATCAGACTGGGCTTTATTTGCTCCGAATGATGTGTGTGGAGACACTTCCGGAGCCGGCCCACATCTGATACACGTCATTCGAAGTTGTTTTGGTGTTGCCATAACAACTCACCTCTTTATAGCGCGGGTGCCCACGTAGTCACGACATCTGCTGAGGAAGTCCCCGCCCACTGGGACGCAACGCGTCCAGAACGTGACGTCGTGACGTCATCCGCGGCTACTGTGCATGCTCCACCGCTCGTACACACTCTGCTGTGTTTCCATGTCAGCGTCCTGGCACTTGTGAAGTGCCTGGTATGTGAGAGGCCATTTGGTTCATGGTGAAGGGTTCTACTATCAGCCACACTATTTTGCTGTGATCATCACATTAGCCTGGTGGATTCATGTCTTCATATTTGGACATTTTGTATTTGGACATTCTTTGTGCTGTTCATCACATCATTATTTTCTTCCCCCCAGGGATATAGCATTTTACATATTCTCTACGGTTGTCTTATTGATTTTAGCGCTGCACCTTTTGATTTATTTGTTTGGAGGGATTTGATCGTTTGACCCTGGTGTTCAGCTGCTTCCAGTTTTTTGTGTCATATGTGCGCTGATATACATTCTCATAGTCGGCAGGATGCAGGCGCCATCTTAGTTCCAAAGCAAAGCTAAGCTGTATACTATATAACAAGTAAGGAGTTGCATAGAATCATGTTTACACGTAAGAAAATAGGCATTTTCTGACTATCATTATGTTCAATACATTCCTTCACAGTCCCCCGTAAAATGGCTATTTTTTTCTGTCCCTCATTCTAAAGGTCCTACTCACCTGGCCCATTCTCCTCTGCAACTCTTTTAGGCTGTATATAGAGATGGGCAGCAAATAGTTCACTACCCCCCTCAATACAGCCGGAGAAGGGCAGTCAGGCACTCCCTATCCCTATAACCCTATAGGATTGTGAGATTATGGACAGGGAGTGACTGTAGAGGGGTTAAGGGTTTATCTTCTTCCATCATAAGGGGGTCCTCCTCTTCAGCCTGTAGAAATGTAGGTGTGCTGTTGTCTAGACTTTCTAACTCCTCTGTTAGTTTTTGTATTTCCTCGCGTCTTTCTCTTTTCTTCCTTGCTCCAATCTCAATAAAAACTCCTCTTATGTAGGCTTTGTGGGCCTCCCATAAGGTAGACCCAGATACCTCTCCAGAATCATTTACCGCAAAGTAATCCTCTAGTTCTTTACTAATTCTATTGGGCCCTTCCTTCCCTCTTATCAGTTCTTCGTTTAGGCGCCATTGCCCTAAATGCCTTCCCTCTTCTGCTATTATTATTTCCATGGACATTGGTGCGTGATCTGAATAAGTTATGTTTCCTATCCAAGAATCCACCACCTTATCAATGTCCCTATGATCAATCAGTCCATAATCAATGCGGGAGTATGACCCGTGCACAGGGGAGTAAAACGTATAGTCCCTTTTTCGAGGGTGTTGCACTCTCCATATGTCTACCATCTGAAGGCTAACAAGTTTTTGCTTGATCTTTCTTACTTGTATACTCTTATTCCCCTGTGCCAGGGCCGTACTATCTAAATCCGGGTCCATGCAAAAGTTAAAGTCCCCCATTAATATTATATGTCCTTTCCTAAACTCCATTAATTTTTCCAAAATTTTTGCCACATACTTCATCGGGTTTTTATTTGGAGCGTAGATATTAGCCAATGTATACTCTCTTTCATTCAGTCTACCTCGCAGAAATAAATATCTGCCTTCTATATCCGCTAAGCGCTCCTCCAACACAAACCTAGTTCTTTTTGCCAGTCCAATAGCAACCCCCCTTGTTCTACTTGAGATAGTATCTGCTTGATACCAGACTGGGTACTCTCCTGAAAATAGTCTTAATCTTGTTTGATGTGAGATATGCGTTTCCTGGAGGAATACCACCTCTGGTCCAAGCAGTCTAAGCTTGTTGAAGATGCTTCGTCTTTTATTGGCCATGTTTAGGCCTTTGACATTATATGTTATGCATTTTATTGTGTCAGGGCTCATTTTTCAACCTTCGTCCTACCGCCCTTCACCTTAGACCTTGGAGAGATGCCCCACATTTTCATTTTTAAAATTAAGGTGTGGTCCCCCTTCCTATCCCCCCCTTTCCCCCCCCTCCCCCCCACCCCGAATTCCCCCCTCCTCAGCTACCTCCCCCCTGGTCTTAACTAACCCCTTAGGCCAGTGTGGGTCTCGTAGCTCGTGGCCCTCCATTGGTCTCCACCTCCAAAGGTGGGACTATTGGTGTGTCAGTTCGTCGATCGATTTTATTCTGGTGACCAGGTGTGTTGATCTTCTAGCGTCTCTCCATCTACTCTATTTACTATCTATTAATTTTCCCTTCTCCAACCACCTCCCTCCCAACCCCCCCCTTGTCACCCTCCCAACCCCCCCCTTGTCACCCTCCCCCCCCTACACCGCCCCCACACCCAATTCGATCCACCGCTCATTGGACCAGTCCATCGCTGCGGCACCTGCAGGCCCAGTTTACTGCAGAATTCCTCTAGCTCCCCCGGAAATCTTAGCCTAGCTGTTCTACCATCTTTACTTCCCAGCAGGCAGGCGGGAAATCCCTATGTATATTTTATGTTTTGGTTTATCATTTGTTCCAGAAGGGGCTTCAAATGGCGTTTTCTCGCAAGCGTATCTTTGGCTAGGTCTGCAAATACTTGAATCCTTGCCTCCTCAAATTGGAGTGGTGTTTGACCTCTCAATTTTACCCATATTTTTTCTTTGTCCTCGTAGAACCTAAACCTCACAATTACATCGCGACTTCTTTCTGTTCGACTGGTATCCAACCTTCCAATCCGGTGAACTCTCTCGATTTTTGGGAAATCTTCTCCTTCTAATTCCAAGAGGGGGGAGAAAATAATCGCTACAGTCTTCCTCAGATCTTCACCTCTTTTTTCCGGGACTCCACGGATTCTCAGATTTTGTCTGCGACTTCTATTCTCCTGGTCCTCTAACCTGTAGCATATTTTTATCTGATTTTGTTGGGTTATCTTGATTTGTTCTTTTAACTCAGTGATTTCTCTCTCTTGGTGGTCTACTATATCTTCTGCTCTCTCGACTCTGGCCAGTAGATTTCCTAGGTCTGTCCTTAGCATACTTATCTCTTTTTTTATCTCTGTTTTGATTGAGGATTCAAGTTCTTTGAGCATCTCTGCGATTTCATTTTTCAAGGAGAGGTCAAGGTCTTGTCTATATTCCGCAGTTCTGGAGGTTTCGGGTACGCTTTCGATTAATGACGACTCTCTTGATTGGACGGGGGTCTGTTCTCCCTTCCCATTTTGTCCTTTTTTCTTTTTATCCCCCGTAGTTGACATTTGGGCTTCTTGATGGGCGTCCCCCGGACTCCCCCCCCCTAGTTAAATATTGCTTGATTGTACTACCTGTGGCACTTCCGGTGGGATTGTCCTTTGGTGTCTTTGGTGGTCCCCCTTTCCCAGTTTTATTTGAATTTCTACTCATTGTTTTACCCCAATTAGCTCGACGTATTGGGTTTTGGACAATGTATTTTAATAATGCAGGGACTACTTTTTTTGTTCTAGCCTTTAGCCAGTTTTATGTTCTTTTACAAGTACTCTGGTTTCGAGATGCTAGAGTCCCATCAATATTATAGCGTAGTTTGATGTACCTTATTCCTGTATCTTATACTCTACGTTTCTTCGCCTAGTTTCCCCAGTTATATCATGCAGGTGGTAATTGGGTGACGCTATCAAAGTGGTGCTATTATGGATACTAGCATTCCTTCACGGTGGTATGTCTTATCACTCAGCCCCCCAGATTTCCCCAATACAGTAGCGTTTCTACAGGCACTGCTGACATTTCAGGTCCAGGGGTGTTGCAATAATGCTGATGGATATTATGTGTATGTGTACTCCTCCGTGTACCTTAGTGCATTATGCCTCTAGCCCCGCCTTTTCAAGTAGACCCACCGGGGAACAGTGTTTCAGTGATAGCTTTACCAAGCCACACCTGTGTATTCCAGCGTCACCTCCCCTAGTTTTTATTGGCGTACCGGGGTACAGAGCAGAGCGAGGCAAAGATAACAGAGGTATCTAGTAATGTATTCTCCTAACACCGTAATTACATGCTGTTCACCCTGCCACCATTTATCCAAGGAACAGTATCAATGCAGGTATTGCAAGATATTTCAATTATCTCTGATGTGAAGCACACAAATGATAGGAGTAGAAATGGTAGAAAGACTGATGTGTTATTCAGAATAATTTTCTATGATGTATATAGCCACATACAATATCCCTTTAACATCTCATTGTACATCTACCATATCTTGAGTATTTCTCTCCTTTTGTGAATAGGTTTCAAATCCTTCTCTTACCTTTTGGGGGTGAGTAGGGAATATATATCTTACCACCACCTGAGCGTCTTTACACTCTGTTCCATGGATCGCAATCCAGTGTCAGCTGTGTGGGAGATTCGGCCGGGATACACTGCAGGTTTGGTAGATTCAATGTATCTGGCGTCTTCTGACAGTTTCCATCCGTCCTGCAGCCCAGTCTCAGTGAAGGGGGGGAGAGAGGACGTGGGGGACCCCCGTGGTGAGGAAGGGGTCGTCACCTCGTCGATTTCTCCGTTCTTGTTATGCTTCAGGCGACAGGCTCCATAGCGGCGGCATACAAGCCCGGCACACGGCTCTCCTCGACTCTCCTCGCTTCTCACCGCAGCCCGTCTCGTACGCCTGTCATGCCGTCGGAGAGATACCGCTGAAGCGCCGGCTCGCTGACACACCTCCAGTCCCTCCCTTTCCCTCTGACGTCTCACGTCATCCTCCCCTCCCTCAACAGGTGTGCTGTTGTCTACAGCCTTGCTAATTAACTTTTTTACAAATGGTAGGATACAACATACAGTCAGGGCT
Organism: Aquarana catesbeiana; assembly: GCF_042186555.1. NCBI lineage: Eukaryota > Metazoa > Chordata > Amphibia > Anura > Ranidae > Aquarana > Aquarana catesbeiana. Next base: position 154,393,676 of record NC_133334.1, on the reverse strand, counting down.
AAAAGAACTAGGATTATGAATACCGTTACCCCTATCTGGGCGAGCACCTTTTACCACCCACTCATCCAGCTAAAATATTGGTCCCACGGGTCTGTAATACCTAAGTTCTTCTTCAACTCCAATGACAGATCTTCTAATTTCTTTATAGCTAGAGTAACCTTACCATTTGGGCCAATATTATCAGGGATGTAGGTGCAACAGGTTCCCGTTCTTTCTATCATTTTACAGACACCTTCTTTCTCAGCTAACACCATGTCTAAGGCCATCCGATTCTGGAATGTCATGTAGGAAGTGGGGGCTAACTGGTCAGCAATTCCCTGGAGGGCATCCCTAGTGTAATTCACGAATCTCTGTTGGTTATAGTATATGTAGTTAATCCAATCTACATTCTTGTTAACAGTTATTATGGGGATCAAAGACTCAAAACCAGCTTTTACCTGGTCCCCGGCTTTGAATTCATCAGGGACCCCCTTGGGACCCCTATGGTATCTATGTACACATGTGGGTCAAATGGACAAGGTACTATGTCACAATAATCAAAGGTAAAGGTGGCCACATGTGTGCTTTAAGAGTTATACCAAAATGTAATTATGTTATCATTTTCTTAGATGGCTACCTCCTGCCCCCCCCCAGACCAAACAGAAAAAGGATATGCAGCATGGTCATCATGAAGTGGGTGGGATCTTGTCCTCAGGGGTTTGAGCTTTCTTGCAGTGGAAAATGTGTATTCAGGTGTTCTTCCCGGCCAATTTGACTGAGGTGGCTGTGGTCAGCAAAACTTGGAATGGACCATAATATCTTGGATCAAGGGAGTGCTTCCTCACAAACTTCTTTACCAGCACCCAATCTCCAGGCAGTAGTTGGTGTGTTCTTGTATCTAATTCAGGATCTGGAATGGAAGAAAACACCTGGACATGTATTTGGGTTAATTCTCATGATAATATGGTTACATAGTTAGTCAACACATCAGATTGCAACTGTAACTGTTGTGGAAAGTAACAACCAAGTCTAGGGTTGAACCAAACAAAATCTCATAAGGGGATAGGGAGTGTTCTCCCTTAGGTGTGTATCTGATGCTGAATAGGACAATGGGCAAGGTGTCCGGCCAATGCACACCAGTCTCTTGGGCCATTTTTAACATTCGGGTCTTTAGGGTACCATTCATTCTTTTGACCTTCCCGCTACTCTGGGGGTGGTAGCTAGGATAACCCCCAGTGCAGTCCAGATTTCCTTGGTCACTGAGACTGTGAAGGTGGGGCCTTTTCTGTGCGTTTGGAACAGATAGTGCATGATCTGCAGAAGTTGTTGGTCAGTGGAGTAATTCCTGTTGCTACATTGTATTTGTTGATAAGAGAGTTCAGAGTCTTTGACAAGTGGGCAGCTCCATGTGCCCATTGCACCACGGCTGGGTACATACTCCTGGGTAGACAAGGCTTCTTGTTGCACTCGAATAGTCCATCTCTTGGGATGAGCCGAACACCCCCCTGTTCGGTTAGCACCAGAACATGTGAACAGGAAAAAAGTTCGTTCGAACACGCGAACACCGTTAAAGTCTATGGGACACGAACATGAATAATCAAAAGTGCTAATTTTAAAGGCTTATATGCAAGTTATTGTCATAAAAAGTGTTTGGGGACCTGGGTCCTGCCCCAGGGGACATGGATCAATGCAAAAAAAAGTTTTAAAAACAGACGTTTTTTCAGGAGCAGTGATTTTAATAATGCTTAAAGTCAAACAATAAAAGTGTAATATTCCTTTAAATTTTGTACCTGGGGGGTGTCTATAGTATGCCTGTAAAGGGGCGCATGTTTCCCGTGTTTAGAACAGTTTGACAGCAAAATGACATTTCAAAGGAAAAAAGTCATTTAAAACTACTTGCGGCTATTGCATTGCCGGTCCGACAATACACATAAAAGTTCATTGATAAAAACGGCATGGGAATTCCCCACAGGGGAACCCCGAACCAAAATTTAAAAAAAAAATGACGTGGGGGTCCCCCTAAATTCCATACCAGGCCCTTCAGGTCTGGTATGGATATTAAGAGGAACCCCGGCCAAAATTAAAAAAAAAAAATGACCCCTACCATTTCACTAAAAAACTTTCAAAAATGTTAAAAATGACAAGAGACAGTTTTTGACAATTCCTTTATTTAAATGCTTCTTCTTTCTTCTATCTTCCTTCATCTTCTTCTTCTTCTTCTGGTTCTTCTGGCTGTTCTGGTTCTTCCTCTGGCATTCTTGTCCAGCATCTCCTCCGCGGCGTCTTCTATCTTCTTCTCTTTGGGTCGCTCTGCACCCATGGCATGGGGGGAGGCTCCCGCTCTTCTCTTCTTCTTCTTCTCTTCTTCATCTTCTTCTTCATCTTCTTCTTTTCTTCTCTTCTTCTCTTCTTCATCTTCTTCTCCAGGCCACGCCGCATCCATGCTGGCATAGAGGGAGGCTCCCGCTGTGTGACGCGTCTCTTCTTCTGACGGTTCTTAAATAACAAGGGCGGGGCCACCCGGTGACCCCGCCCCCCACTGACGCACGGTGACTTGACGGGACTTCCCTGTGATGTCACGGGAATGCCACAGGGAAGTCCCGTCAAGTCCCTTGCGTCAGAGGGGGGCAGGGTCACCGGGTGGCCCCGCCCCCCATTATTTTAGAACCGTCAGAAGAGGAGACGCGTCACACAGCGGGAGCCTCCCTCCATGCCAGCATGGATGTGGAGCGGCCCGGAGAAGAGGATGAAGAGAAGAAGAGAAGAAAAGAAGAAGCTGAAGAAGAGAAGAAGATGAAGAGAAGAGCGGGAGCCTCCCCCCATGCCATGGGTGTGGAGCGGCCCGAGGAGAAGAAGATAGAAGACGCCGTGGAGGAGATGCTGGACGAGAACGCCGGAGGAAGAACCAGAAGAGCCAGAAGAACCAGAAGAAGAAGATGAAGGAAGATAGAAGAAAGAAGCATTTAAATAAAGGAATTGTCAAAAACTGTCTCTTGTCATTTTTAACATTTTTGAAATTTTTTTAGTGAAATGGTAGGGGTACTTTTGTACCCCCTTACCATTTCACACAGGGGGGGCCGGGATCTGGGGGTCCCCTTGTTAAAGGGGGCTTCCAGATTCCGATAAGCCCGCTGCCCGCAGACCCCCACAACCACCGGCCAGGGTTGTGGGGATGAAGCCCTTGTCCTCATCAACATGGGGACAAGGTATTTTGGGGGGCTACCCCAAAGCACCCTCCCAATGTTGAGGGCATGTGGCCTGGTACGGTTCAGGAGGGGGGGCCTCTCTCATCACCCCCTCTTTTCCTGTGGCCTGCCAGGTTGCGTGCTCGGATAAGGGTCTGGTATGGATTTTTGGGGGGACCCAAAAAATTTTTTTTTGGTTCGGGGTGGTTCCCCTGTGGGGAATTCCCATGCCGTTTTTATCAATGAACTTTTATGTATATTGCTTGACCGGCAATGCAATAGCCGCAAGTAGTTTTAAATGACTTTTTTCCTTTGAAATGTCATTTTGCTGTCAGACTGTTCTAAACACGGGAAACATGCGCCCCTTTACAGGCATACTATAGACACCCCCCAGGTAGGAAATTTAAAGGAATATTACACTTTTATTGTTTAATTTTAAGCATTATTAAAATCACTGCTCCTGAAAAAACTGACGTTTTTAAAACTTTTTTTTGCATTGATCCATGTCCCCTGGGGCAGGACCCAGGTCCCCAAACACTTTTTATGACAATAACTTGCATATAAGCCTTTAAAATTAGCACTTTTGATTTCTCCCATAGACTTTTAAAGGGTGTTCCGCAGCATTCGAATTTGCCGCGAACACCCCAAATTGTTCGCTGTTCGGCGAACTTGCGAACAGCCAATGTTCGAGTCGAACATGAGTTCGACTCAAACTCGAAGCTCATCCCTATCCATCTCTAAGAGTTGCTCCTCTCCGCTTCCAGCTTTCCTTCTCATCCGGGCTTGCTGCTTCCTGCAGTTCTTTCAGATAAACTCTGTCCACTGGGAAAGTCTGTAGGGCAAGCACAGGGTGGTCTTCTTCTACCACCCTGCTGTCCACTTCCCGTGGACCACTGGCTGTCTGTTTAGCAGCTGAATCGGCTAGATGATTGCCTCGAGTTTCCTTCGAGTTCAGTTTGCCGTGTGCTTTTACTTTCAGAATAGCCACTTGGGTTGGGAGAAGCAAGGCGTCCGTCAGGTCTTTGATAGCTGAACTGTGTATCACAGGTGTTCCTGCAGCCGTCAGGAATCCTCTGTCCTTCCAGATAACACCAAAATCATGGGCAACGCCGAAAGCATATCTTGAGTCCGTATGAATGTTGGCACTTTTTCCCTCTGCCAATTTACATGCTGTAGTAAGTGCTTGCAGCTCTGCCTCCTGTGCAGACATCACTCTTGGTAAGGCTTCAGCTTGTAGAACCGTGTTTTCAGTGGTGACCACGTATCCTGTGTGGTATTTGCCTCGTTCATCAGCAAATCGGAAGCCATCAACAAAAATTGTTAGGTCTGGATTCTGAAGGGGTATTTCACTCACGGTTGGGAGATGCGTGGTCTCCAGCCGCATTAGTTCGAAGCAGTCATGGAGTGACAAGTCAGGACCCAGCTCCTCCTCCATTCCCCCCTCGGGAAGTGGAAGTAGGGTGGAAGGGTTCAGTGTTTGACAATGTAAGAGAGTAATGTTGTCCGGTAGAAGGAGGGAGCATTGGAGTCTCAAGTGTCTGGCAGTGGACAGATGTTTCGGCTGGATCTGGTTTAGTATGGCAGCAATGTCATGGGGAGCAAGCAGAATGAGGAAGTGTCTGAGGACCAAGTCTGAAGTATTGAGGCCTTTTCGAATTGACTCCTTGAGGCCTGTCATGAAGGCTGAAGACAGCATCTGGCTGTGTACCTTGTTATGGGTGTTGAATCCCAAATCCGAAAAAAACTTGTATCAGCTTGTATCTCCACTGACTCTCTGTTTTGTCTTGGATGACATATTGGATACCAGTGGCTTGGTCGGCCAGCCTTTCCCCTGCCCATTTGCGCTATTGTTCACAGAACTCCACACCTGAAGTAAAGGTATTGTCATTGACAATTCTTGCATTCTGGAAACACTTCTCCAGGATTGGCCAGTAAGTGTCTCCTGCCTTTATCTCACACAAACTAACTAGATCTCTCCATGCTGCTGAATAATTTTCTTTTCTTTTATCTGGGCCAACCTTCGGTAAAAGGGCATGGGCTGTTTTTCTGGGTCTGGCAGGGTGGCCACTAGGATGGATGCCTGGGATGGGGTGAAAGTGACATACATCACCAGTGTATCAACTACCGGCCTAGGAACTACTGTTGATGTTCGTGGCATTAGGTGGGCCAATGGTTCGTTGTTCCAGGTGGTCAACTCCCTCTCGTAGGAGAGGGGTGGAAAGGAGTCTGATTGGGATGCCGGATGGTTCAGATATGAATGCATACTGCCATATGGTCTTGCTGCTGTGTCAGCGAGCACCGGGACTCCCCCAGCTGGGGCAGTGGCGTTGGGGGTTTGGGTCATTGGGGGAGGTATGTAGTAAGTACCGTTTGCTGTCAGGACCGGGAAGAGGGGGGTTACAGTGCCTGTAGGCCTTCCGGTGCTCTGACTAGGTGTACCAAGATGGCCACAGAAGAGGTCATATGGAGTCTACCGGCATCTTGACTGGGTGTACTAAGATGGCCGCCTGGCGGAAGTGCACTGGGCTGGGCAGGAAGTGGAGGTATTGGTGCTCTAAGATGGCTGCCACAGGAAGTTGTCACAGTGGGTTGTGCTTGGGTTGGAGTGGTGAAAAGGGAGTAGGCGTTAGGTAGAGGGCAGGGTTGTCCCTCCCCTCCTTTGTTCCAGGCTCCATCATAGGGCGCTGGTTCAGACACATTATCAACTTTGTGGTACATATACATAATACAGTCACCATCTTTCTTGCTTTCCTCTATCCAACCTTCTTTATGCAATGCTTTAGCAGTTCTATACCAAGCCTCCGCCACATCCAGCAAGCCTTTATAACACAGAAATCCTCTCTGTTCCTTTATCAACGTGCGCCACTCCTCCAGTTGCAGTCTGGCAGCACGGTCTTTCAAATCACAAACTTTTGCTACTTTAGACAACGTTTTTAACAGCTTCACCACCTTCTCTCTTCTTCACAATATCACATGCTAGCATTCCCTTCTCTGGCTTGGTTATCTTCTGACCCATCTTCCCCTCCTCTCTCTGGGTCACCCAACTCGTATCCAAGCTTTCTCACTCTATTCTGTTCCTCTGCTGCAGTCTCGGCTGACGGCTTCAGGGGGCAGTACGGGCAACTAATGGGTTAATATCCCTCCTCCGCTGCTCTCTGTTCTATGTCCTCGAGGGTCTGCCCAAACTCCCGTCCTACACAGGAATTCAAAGGGTGGGGGCTTATAAGCTGCGATGAAAAACTAACAGACTTCTCTCCCTGTCCCCTCGCACCCTCCTGGCTGTTTCTGACTATATAGTAAACCCCAACTACCCTCATGTATGCCAAACATTAATCCTCATACACATTTAGGACATGACATACCAGTGCCGCCCCTTGCACCGTGATGCCTCAGCAGCTGACCTAACCCTCAGGAGTCTCTCACACCGTCAACCCCGAGTCACCGTCCGTAGATGCTTGTTGCAAGGTTCCGTCTTCTCAGGGGCCAACAGCTCACCTGAGTCAGGATACTCAATTGCAACTGTACTTTCAGTCTGCTGAGTCGCAATCCTTGAGGACAACAGACACTGAACAAATAATACACAGTCAGCAGAGATCCAGTGGCAGGTTTGTTAAACAGCCCCAGGTGAGGAATAAAGATTATCTGCCTCTAGATGACCTCCAGAAGCCAACAAGATCGGCGGCCAGACCGGACAGAAACAAGTCGTACAGTGGTAGGAGTAAATGTGCCTAACATACTCTCAGGGTTGTGCAGGCCCTCTTGGTCTGTCCCGGTCAGCCACTCAGCCACTTGGTCTGACTCGTGGTCTCCATTCGGTTGGAGCCTGGGGCCCCACGCTTTTGGGCGCGAGTTGTGATGTATTAGAACCGCAATCGGGCTCAAGGTTAGATTTCTGCTGCTGCTCCTAATTATAAAATCTAGGTGTACGTGCACGCCGGGAGTAATCACACTGACATCTGCTCAGTTCAATTACTTCCTCATCTCCCTTTATTGCAGGGCGGTGCCCAACGTTTTATACAAAAAGAACAATAGAGTATACGTCACTACTATGTAAATGTGATCATAGTCTAAAAGGCACATCTTAGTGGCTGAAATACAGGAAGAATGCAGGAACTTGATGCTTGAAGCTTGATGCTTGGTTGTCGCTTGTTCTCTCTTTACGTCCTCACAGCTCCAGGGCATAGTCAGCAGGATGCAGGTGCCATCTTAGTTCCAAAGCAAAGCTAAGCTGTATACTATATAACAAGTAAGGAGTTGCATTGAATCATGTATACACGTAAGAAAATAGGCATTTTCTGATTATCATTATGTTCATTACATTCCTCCACAGGTGGATTTGTGCCAAAAAATGAAAAGACGTAATGGGACATGTGCCGGCAGTGACATTATACAGCGGCACGGAATGGAAAAGGCACCAAGCGGCGAACATCACGGATGTGACGTCATCCCTAAGAGCCGATGCCGAGTGCGCGAGTAATACCCAGCACAACTCACGCACACAGCCGCACCCATTCCCCTGGGGGAATGATAACAGTAAAGGGCCCAGCAAAGAAAAGGAAAAAGATTACCCACAACCCACTGCGGGAAAACGTCAGCAATGCAGAAAGTGCAAGTCTGACGGCACAAGGCCGAAAACACAGATGCAGAAGCAGACAGCAATGAAAAACAGAACAATAACACCACACATCAACATAAACAAAAACAGACACCAAAAACAAAAAACAAAGACACAAAACACAAAAAAAATCCATAGTGTCAGGACCAATCCCATGGACAGACAGCGACAATTAAAATAATTTGAACGCTCCTATGTCACACAGTCAAGAAAATACATCAATAATTACACTATATTGTTCAGAGATATATAATTCATTATTACCAAATAGCATTTCTTTAATTATAATCAAACAAGAAAAGAGATTTTTTAATGACATACATTACTCGTATTCATGAGATGTCTTATTAACCCTATATGGCATTTGTATCAAACAACACCACTGTAAATAAAACAAACAATAAAGTTATACTATACAACATAGTATACAAAAAAAAAGGCAGAGATCTAAATGTTGAAAGGTCCAAGGGTATCTGTACAAGGTCATGGTTATAAGAAAGGTTTAAAGCTTAACACATCGTTCAAACCTGGGTAGGTAGTGGCCCTCAAGTTGTATACCCATTGGGTCTCCCTTTGAAGGACCTTTTGGTCAAAATTGCCCCCTCGAGGATCCTGATAGATGCGATAGAGGGCGGCAAATTTGAAAACCTGAATATCATATTTATGTCTAAAAGCCACATGATGGCCCATGGTAGCAGTCAGAAGGCCATTAGCAGCGTAATAGACATGGTCCTTCATCCTTCTCCAAAATGGCCTTATCGTTTTGCCAACGTAAAAAGCTCCACATTGGCAAAAGATATATATCACTCCCCTCATCTGGCATGAAATATGGTGCCGTATGGGGTGGGTATCGCCATTGGGAAGGGAGATAGAGGAACCCTCTATCAACAGATGACAAAACTCACAAGTTCCACAGTGAAACAGTCCTAGTTGATCCTGTTGTTTAGTCTCAGATTTATGGTATTGACTATGTACTAAACAATCTCTGATGTTTCCTGAGCGCCGAAACGTAATTTCAGGTTTTGGTCCCAGGTGTTTAGTAAGCATGGGATCTGCCAATAAAATATGCCAGTGTTTCTGGATAATGAATCGTATTCTTTGATGTTGTTCCGAGTAGGTTGTGATAAATCTGACTGTATTAGAATCAGTCTTTTTTGGTCCCGGGAACAAAGCTACATTCCTTGGTCTACCTTGGGCTTTCCTAAAAGCCCTTTTTAGGCAGGTCCTGCTATATCCCCTGGCTATCAGCCATTTATGCAAGGTTTGAAACAAGAAAATCTGGATGCCGCACTCCGGATAAATTTGAAAAATCTTCTTTATTGTAAAACTTGGATCATCAAAAATACACAGGACAATCAGACAGATGGTACAGAAAGCCATTTATACAAGAGATCAGCTTCATGTTTGAAGAAAACATCATTAGAGCAGTTTTGCCTCTACCGTAGGTATTGGCCAAAGGGAATACTTTGGACCAATGAACGTGGGTTTGCGCTCGATGCATGTAAAATTGTATTCCCAGCAGTGGGTTTACAGTACAATGATGTGTTGATAATACCATCAGTGTCAATACTAATGATAATATCAAGATATGCAATTGTACTCATACTGGACGGCATTGTAAACTTAAGATTATAGCTGTTTGTACTTAGCATTTCCATAAACTGATCCAATGCCTCTACCATTCTCGCCCATAGCATCAGAACATCATCTATATAGCGGAACCATTGTAGGACATTCAAAAGGAGATCCACATGTTCATCACTGGAGAACAGATCACGTTCCCACCCCCCCAGGTACAAGTTCGCATAAGAAGGCACGCAACACGTGCCCATAGTGACACCTTTTACCTGGAGGAAGTGGGACATGCCAAATGAGAAAACATTCTTAGTAAGAATGTGGGACAAGAGTTGTAGCACAAAGGTATTAAGGCCAAGGAACATTCCCTTAGGAATCTAGAGATGACCTCCATTCCATGATCATGTGGGATGAATGAATAAAGGGCCTCCATGTCGATGGCCACAAGTGAGCACCCAGGGGGCACACCTAGGCCATCCAACATCTTAAGAAGGTCTGAGGTGTCCTTGATGTATGAGGGTAAAGTTGTTACATGCGGACGAAGGTATTCGTCCACAAACTTACTCGCTCTTTCAGTCTTAGAGCCCACTCCTGAGACAATTGGGCATCTTGGAGGGTATCTAAGGTTTTTATATGTTTTAGGGAGCGAGTAAAATGTGGGAGTTTTAGGGTAGGGATCTTGCATGCCCTTAAAAATCGGTGAATTCCATCGGCACGGGCGGAAAAAATGGTATCATCATACTGTTGATTAAATCCGGCAATCGTATTTTTAGATATTGGTTTATACCACAATCTGTTTTTCAGTATATCCAAACATATTTCTGTACTGGAGTTCATCCATTACTACCACATTTCCGCCCTTGTCCGAGGGCTTGATCACCAAGTGGGAATTCTTGCTAAGATTGCTAAGTGAAATCCTGTGTGCCTGGCTGAGGTTGTGACCCACCAATTTAGGAAAGACGGATTTGCTCAATTTCCCCAATCGTTTGGGTAAGAAAAGTCCAGATATTGGAGTTAGTATGGCGGGAAGGAAATTGAGTGGATCTCTTTTTAACTGCATACCCTAAAGATTTAATTTCGTTCTGGTATTGAGCCATTTGGACCCTAAGGCCCAAATTCTCATCTGATTCATAGTGACCTTCCCGTATTGTATTGCCCTCATTTTCCTCCAATAGGAGGACCACATTTCTTAGTGCTCTGAAATCTGCCACTGTAAAGTACTTCCAAATCTCCTGATTCGAGACGTCAACCTGTGTATCTCATCTATCGTTATCAAATATACATTTATATCAATCCTTCCTGCCAGCAATCGACCGATCCTTCCTGCAATTGATCGGCCAAGTCTTTTTGCAATTGATCCTTTCATACTTTCATCCTTCCTGCGATCGATCCACCAATCCTTCCTGCAGTTGGTCTACTGATCATTTCTTACTCTGATCCTTCCTGTGATCAATCAACCAATAATTTCTGTGATTGATCTATCAATCCTTCCTTCGATCGATCCTTCCTGCAATTGATTTATCAATCATTCTTACGATCGATTGACTGATCCGTCCTTGCCTTGATCCTCCCTGCAATCGACAGAATGATTCTCCCTGATCGATCTTTCCTTTGAACAGTCTTTCCTTGGATCGATTGATTCTTCCTTGTTTCAGTCAATCCTTCCTTCCTATTTTGATCCTTCCTTCCTTTAATTATTTTTGTGCTAATAATTTTTTGCAATGTTATTTATCCTTTTCAATATAGTATAATTCCTGGTTCATTCTGCCTGTTCCCGTGTTCCTGTCACTAAACTGACTTTTCCATCATCCTACTCTCTTGCAGCGTCTGTATCTCCCTCTCTGCCCCTCCCTTCCTGTTATTTCCATGTTCTGTGTGAAGCCCCTCCCCTCCTAAAACTGAAACTAAACCAGCAGAGGAATATGAGCCCCTCCCACTTGATTTTCTCTACTTGGGAGGAGGACCCGAAAAAAACATGTGACTGCTGGGAAATGGTATTTAGAGATTACATTGAGGAAAAAAACACACTGCCATTACTATTGCCCCATAAGAGAACCTATCATGGGAGTTTATTGTGGAGACTTTACAACCACTTTAAAGGCTGCAGACAATTTGTAATATGTACTTAAGTTCATTAGCCTTTATATTAGCAGAATAAGCTACAGAACAAGCTTTGTCAGTCACCAGATATTAAAAAATTCCATTACTGGATAACAATACGCATGTACAGTAAGTAGTAAACCAATGTGTGTTTTGGTGCCACCCCTTTTACTAAATGCTCAAATTTAGATGTTTCTATAGGATATAATTATATGCAAAATTCTCCAATTATGACATTAGAATAGAAAATTGTGGAAGTTTCAGTGTGTCTGTAGGAGGTATAGAACTTAAAACAAATATTTACACGTTAAAGTACATATTAAAGACATTGCTACTGAACACTGACTAGCATTGCAAAATGGTTGAACAAATTGCTCTTCCAGGGAAATGAAGACAAAGCCTTTAATTACATACAACACCCATAATTACACAACAGGATTGCAACATTTTATGTCCTTGTACTTCAGGGTTATTCACATTTTAAAGAGTATTAATTTAATAGGTGTACCCATTCTTTGCTATTTGTTTGGATGAAGCTTGGCAGCAGTTTTTTTAACTCCCTAAAGGTGGTTCCTGTGAAAGCAAGGTGTATGTTATTAGTGTAGTGTTACAATATAATGATAAACATTTGCATGTGTCAGTAATGCACAGCCATTCATTTTTTTATATTTGGGTGTCTTGTTATGGCCAAACTGACAAGTGGAATAATGTCTTTAGCCATGTTAACAGCTGCAGGAAGAATAAGAGGAAACTGTGTTTTGCTTGGCTTGTGCCATAAACCGTGTGTATAGAGGTTATAGGGCAGCAAGTGCTTGGTTTTCTGTTTGCACAAACTGTTACATTGTTAATCCCAAAATATATTCTAAATTTCTACATGAAAAAATATAGTTTTTAACAGATTAACAAATTTATATAAATTATAACATCATGTCACTCATTCTATTTTGTATGAATAATATGGTGAATGGATTCAGGCATATTGATCAAACAAGCTTTTATGTTTTTCATTGTTTTATTTCATTGTCTTGTAGTTTTCCCATAAGCAAACAAAGCTTTCCAACAGGAGGAAAGACGTTAGGGTAAATGCCCTCCTTACATGGAAACCCCTTAAGTGAATGGATGTTTAACAAATCATACAGCCTTTAGAATACTATTCCATAAAGATTATTATTTCGGCTTACTGGACCTCAGCAGCATGGGGCTTCTAAGGGCCTGTCTCAACATGCTTTGGGTGTGTCTTCATGGGCAAATGCACCTTACCTCTGACATCAGTTTGAGACATTAATGAGATTATTCAGAATTAAATGACAGGTGCATTTGACCTGCACTTCTCCTTCTGATCTGCATTTGATCCGCTTCATGCTGAATACTTTAACCGTTGGGTTTTAAGACATCCAACTACCTTTAAATTTGTAGCTATAACAGCATCCACCATTGGAAAAGTGTTATCCCCTAGCTTAATTCTTTCAAAAAATACATGGCTGAACACAGAATGTATGTACAAATGTGGTCATTCTCAATGTTCAAGCTGTGCATTTTTAGAAGATTTCCACACAGTCAGGTCATTATACTAATGTATCTTCAGTTAGAATAAAGAAATTGGTAATTTGTCAGACCAGGTATGTAATGTATTTCACTTCCGGTTTGTTGCAATATGTGGAAAGAACAACATGAAATGTATGCAATCACACTAGAGATCATCTCTCAAATATTAGGATAAATAAAAAATATAAACATAGCAAGATATTTAGTAAATTATCATAATGGCTATGCAGCCTCATTTAGAGTTCAGATAACCAAAAGAGAGAGTAATCTTGCTGGGGGGGTCTTGGATTTTCAAGTTTGACAGCAGGATCCCCAGAGGAATTATTTTGGAGTGGGATGTGACACAATTCTAAGAGTGATCTTGCTCATTCTTTATCTCATTCTTTATTATTCCAGAATTCTGTGGATTGCTCAAAATAAGCTGATAAGGACAGGATTAAGTCCAGGCTTTTCCACTCTTCCTCAGTTTTGTCCAGTGTAAACAACAGAAATAGAAATGGGCCGAACACCCCCCTGTTCTGTTTGCAGTAGAACTCCCAAACGGGGAAAAGTTCTGCCCTGAACCACAAACTCTATTGAAGTCTATGGGAGCCGAAACATGAGAAATCAAAAGTTCTCATTTTAAAAGCTTATATGCAAGTAATTGGCCATAAAAAGAGTATGGGGGTTTGGGCACTGCCCTGGGGGACAGGTATCAATGAAAAAAACTTTTTTTTTTTAAAACAATTGTTTTTAAAGGAGCAGAGATTTTAATGGGGGGTGGATGCTTTGGGCTCTGTCCCCCCGGCCCCAAAGCATCCATCTCCCCATGTTGAGGGCATGTGGCCTGGTATGGTGCAATGGGGGAGGGGGGGCACACACTCACCCCCCCCCTTTTCTGGCCTGCCAGGCTGTGTGCTCGAATAAGGGTCTGGTATTGATTTTGAGGGGACCCCACACCATTGTTTTTTTTTTTTTTACAATAAAATCCATACCAGACCCCAAGGGCCTGGTATGGACTTGGTGGGGGGGCATGCCATTTTTTCCCCCACTTTTTTATTGCCAGCAATGTTTTTTTTTATTCAGCTGTCAGCGGGGAAGCCCATTGACAGCTGATGAGTCATCGTTTTTTAATTACCCTGCAGCCGGATTCCTGGCTCCACTTCTTAACAACCAGCTATTCACTGCACCCTGACTGAGCAAAGCTTTGCCCAATCAGGGCTTAGAATGCACTGCACACTGTATTGCAGGGCGTCCGGCGGGGCGAACACCCACCCAACACCCTGCAAATTCACATGAACCAGACCCAAAAATGCATAGGACCCTTTTTAAAACCGTACTGCAGCCGCCCGGATATGTGTGAACTGGCTCCATTGACAGCCAGTCACACTCACATGTTATGCGAATTGGATGCAGTTAAAAATGCATCCAATTCGCATATATGTGAACCCAGACGTAGGTTCTTTCTAAGAGAACACACATAGCTCTGATACCTTTCCAGTGGAAGTGATAGCTGTCTAAAGGATTATTCTAGGCATCAAATGAAATGCAGAAAAGGAAGAAACTGGATCAAAGGGGCAAAAAAAACAAGACTCTGAGAATAAAAGCCCGTACGCTTTCGAAGCGATCGTACGATAATCGGATCATTAGTATAGAGAGACAATCACGACAGTTCATATGATATTATCGTATGAAACATTTTTTTTTTATTATCGATGAAACATTTACTCGTATGATGCCAGATCGGATGATTTTCGTTTAATCGGTACAGTTGTCTCCGAAAATACAATAGAAATACACTACAACACATTACTTCTCTTCTGATTTTTTATTTGTTCATTAAAGCAGATAAAGCAAGGCCTTCATCTAAGCCACTTTACAGAAAGTCAAGAATCTGCAACACTGTGTCAATTTTTAATTGCTAAACTTTTCTCTTTCAACCTCCATCCCATTAGGTTCAGTCTATTGATGTTTGGATGATTGTTTGGAGCATTGTATTGGACAAGAAGGTCCAAGCAGCATAAGAAGGGAATCAAGGGTTGAAATTGGGAAAAGGAAAGGAAGTTGAGAATTAACAACTGACACCTTAACATCTATGTCCAGCATTTCCCATATATTTAATATCTTCTGTAAATACTTACTATTGAAAATAAAAATGCCTTGCTCAAACTGTCAACACATTCAGAGAACCCAGGAGGCAAGAAACAATTAGAGAGGTTAAGCGCTATTCTGCCCTTAGGAAAATCTGTACTTAAACCACCATAGTCTTGTTGTCTGATTTTTTTTATTCCATGGCCTCATAACAGATCCTGAAAAGCATTCAGGGCCTATAGGATCACAATGAGCTCCATCCAATTGGAATTAATTGATGTTGTGCTTGATGTCCCAAACTATGTGCAGCCCCTAGCCCAGCCCACTGGCTTCTATTATTACCATTAAAGGTGAAAGGAGGATAGAGAGGAATTCCCAGGGATAAATTGTCAGGATTGATTGACTGGAACTAATAAAATAATCTACAACTACTCCAGGGTTCCTAGTCAGCCTAGGGTTTCATAAGTTAATGCTCTGATGTTCGAGAGATTAGAATATTGTCTACATAATAAGAATTCTGGACTCCCTTGATTCTCAAGATTGTAAGTTGTGGGTGCTGTGCATACATCAAAGGGGAGACAATGAAACTGGAAGTGAGTGGCTGCGACAGTAAATCTTGGAAAATGTTGGTGCATCAGAATGGTCAGATATGCATCTGCCAGATCCACTGAAACCATCCTCTCTTTTTTCACCATCAGGATTATGGTGTCCAAACATCCCATCCTGAACAGAAGAGTGTTTATGAAGTTTATGAAGTATTTCATGAATTTCAGATCCAACACCTATCAGAAACATTCTGAGACTTTTCTGACCAGAAACAATGAGGTAAATCCCTGTACCCCTTTATGAAAGGGAAACTGAAGAATAGATTCTGACTTCTTTAATTCTTTTATATACTGTATGTCTGCAATCAGTAAAATGTTTTTTTGGAAGAGGGAGTGCACCTCGGGAACCGCAGGAGCTCGCTTTAGAATAATAACTGAGTCCAAGCAGGATCTTGGAGGTGGAGAAGACAAGTCTTCATCTGAAGAGTGTTTCCTCCAACTCCTAGGTTCTGACACATCTGTTTTGTAAACTTCATGGTTGTCATCTGCCACAGATTCTTTAATACAAAGTTTCATTTCTTAAGCATTAGCCTCCTCCTCCTTGGCCACTTCCCTTTAACAACATCTGCACACTAACATGTTTGGTAAAGACGGGGCAGCACAGACTCTCCTGAGGCTGGGAATGGGAAGGAACTAGGGAGGAGACGTCCAATCTTTTCCTGTGGTGATGAGAGGATTGTGCTTGTATGAGTATTGTTGCCTGTGGTAGAGAATAACCACTGGGAAACTTGATTACTAGCATGAGCGACAGGGAGCCACCTTTTACTCTTGAAATACAGTCAATAACCAAAACAGAAACAACGGTGTAGGAGGCTTAAAAATGGATGAGGAAC
Organism: Aquarana catesbeiana; assembly: GCF_042186555.1. NCBI lineage: Eukaryota > Metazoa > Chordata > Amphibia > Anura > Ranidae > Aquarana > Aquarana catesbeiana. The sequence continues at coordinate 154,377,169 of NC_133334.1, read as the reverse complement.
AACCAAACTCTGTTACTAAGGCAAGGTTGTGGAAGACAGTTTCATATCACAGGTCATGCACCATGGAAAGAATGAGCACAGCAACAAGACATGCAGTAGTTATACTGCATCAGCAAGGTTTCTCCCAGGCAAAGATTTTAAAGTACACTGGGGTTATAAGATGTGCTGCTAAAGCTCTTTTGAAGAAGCACAAAGAAACAGGCAATGTTGAGAGTCATAGATACAGTGATCAGCCAAGGAAGCTTAATGCAGCAGATTAAAGATGCATCATGCGTACTTCCCTTCAAGATCAGAAGATGTACAGCAGCTCCATCAGCACAGAACTGATAAAAGACAGTGGGACCCAGGTACACCCATCTACTCTCCAGAGACATCTGACCTGAAAAAGTCTTCATGGAAGAATTGCAGCTGAAAAAAGCCATGCCTCCAATGTGGAAAGAAGATTAAGCAACTCAACTATGCAGGAAAACATAGGAACTGGGGTGCAGAAAAAGAGCAGCAGGTGCTCTGGACTGATGAGTCAAAATTTGAAATATGTTGCTGCAGCAGGAGGCAGTTTGTTCTCTGAAGGGCTGGAGAGCAGTACAATAATGAGTATCTGCAGGCAACAGAGAAGCATGATGGAGGTTCCCTGCAAGTTTTGGGCTGCATTTATGCAAATATGTTGGAGATTTGGCCGGAATCAATGGTGTCGAAGAGGAGGAGCCAGGAGCTCTGGTGGGGGACCGAAGAAGGGGAGGATCAGGGTTGCACTGTGCATTCCTTTGAGGCTATGTTCACACTGTTCTGACACAGAATTTGCACGACTTCTGATGCAACTTTGCCCTGCGACTTTATGTCCGACTTCTATGCGACTTCAATGAATGGGATCTGGTATGAATCTTGATCTTGCCAAAATAAAGAAAAAAGTGGCGTGGGCCCCCCAAGATCATACCAAACCCTTGTTTGGTCTGGTTTTGATTCTAAGGGAAACCCCCATGCCAAATTAATTTAAAAGTGAAAAGATAAAAAATGCAGTGCTAGTGTGTGACAAAGTGCGAAAGTGAAGTATCACCTCACGTGCAAATATAAAACTGATAGTAACTTGTAGGTCAGATATCAACGTGAAAAATAAACAACAACAAAAGGACAAACAAATCAGGAAAGTTTGTCACAGATAGGTGAAAATGTCCATGTAAGACCGCAAAAAAAAAACAACTGCAACTAAAACTGTCTGTGATAAACCAAAAAAATAGGAGATTCTTCAGTAAAATTAAATAACATATCCCATGTGTAGATGATGCCTGTAGATGATAATAAATCAACCACTATATGTGACAGGAATAACCTCTTCATAAGATATTTGCCGCATCAAGATGGAAATATTGAAGGAATGGGTACGCTTACCATGAGAAGTGGACACACCCACCATACGGCAGTGGGTCAATCAGATGTTTTTCATGTTTTTTATGCCCCAGTGGAAGGACTTTTGTCCGAAACATGTCGGGTTGCTGAGCCTTTGTGCTTTGTGACACCACGCGATACTGTTTTTTTTATCCTTTACTTTTTTTGTGATCACTCCCTGTACCCACCCGACTAGGTGGATTGTACTGTTAAGCCTTTGCTGTTTTAATAAATTTTTATTTTTGGATTTACGTACTATGTGGAGTCCCTTCTCTTCTTTCCTTTTTTTATGGTTTGATGTGACATCATTTGGAGTTTGTACATCCTATCAAGTGTGACCATCGTATGGGAGTCCAAGTTCGTTAGCCGGGCTGTCCTAGCTACACCATTTGCTTACCACGGATTTTGACGGAAGTATTGAGGCATATCTCCACACCAGCTCCTTCCATCAAATATCTGCCGGATTGTTGAATCCAAACACGTGATTGACCCACCGCCGTATGGTGGGTGTGTCCACTTCTTATGGTAAGCATACCCATTCCTTCAATATTTCCATCTTGATGCGGCAAATATCTTATGAAGAGGTAATTCCTGTCACATATAGTGGTTGATTTACTATCATCTACAGGCATCATCTACACATGGGACAATTTTTTTCATTTTACTGAAGAATCTCTTATTTTTTGGTTTATCACAGACAGTTTTAGTTGCAGTTTTTTTTTTTTGCTGTCTTACATGGACATTTTCACCTATCTGTGACAAACTTTCCTGATTTGTTTGTCCTTTTGTTGTTGTATATTGTTCACGATGATATCTGACCTACAAGTTACTATCAGTTTTATATTTGCACGTGAGGTGATACTTTGCTTTCGCACTTTGTCACACACTAGCGCTGCATTTTTTATCTTTTCACTTGTTTGTGCAGTTTACTATACTGTTTATTGTTTATTCTAGTTGCTCTACTATTTTTTACCTACTTTTAAGTTTTATCACTAGTAGCGTGACATTGTTTCATACTTATCAAATTAATTTTAAAGAATGCTAAAAAAAAAAAAAAAGATCCATACAAGACTCTTATCCAAGCATGCAGCCAAGCAGGTCAGGAAAGGGGGGAATGAGCGAGCGCCCCCCCCTCCAGGAGCATGCCAGACCACATGCCCTCAACATGGGGAGTGCTCTGGGCCGAGGGGTGCTCTTCCCGACAACCCTGGGTGGCGTTTTTTGGGGTCAGCCGGCAGGCGGCCCCCAAATCCAGCCCCCCTATGTGAATGAGTACCCCTACCCATTCAACCAAAAAAAGTGTAGTGTTACAAAAAAAAAGAGACGGTTTTGGAAAAGGTCTTTATTAAAATTGTCCCCGGTCCTGGCTCCATGTCTTCTTCCTCCCATCTTCTCCCTCCACTTCTTCTCCCTCTGCTTCTTCTCCCTCTGCTTCTTCTCCTGGTTCTTCTCCCTCTGCTGATGACTTCTTCCTCCGCCGACCCGGTCTTCCTCCGATGCTGGCTACCGCAGTTATGTCAGGACCGGTGTCTGCCATTTCTTATGTAGCCATGGGGTGTGGCCATCTGGGGGATGTCACGAGGAAACCCCGCCCCCTCGTGAAGAGAAGAAGCGGATGGGGACGAAGCGGAGGGAGAAGAACCAGGAGAAGTGAAGGGAGAAGAAGCAGAGGGGGAAAGACCAGAGGAAGAAGACACGGAGCTACAATAAGGGGACATTCTTCATTTTTAATAAAGGACTTTTCCAAAACTGTCTCTTATTTTTTGTAACACTACAACCCCATACTCATTCACATGGGGGGGCCTGGGATTTGGGGGGCCCCTTTTTAAAGGGGGCTTCCAGATTCCAATAAGGCCCCTGCCCGTAGACCCCACAACCACTGCCCAGGGTTGTCGGCCCTTGTCCCCATCAGTGTTGGGACAAGGTGCCCTGGGGTGAGGGGGCATAGAGCCCCCAGCCCCAAAGCACCCACTCCCCCATGTTGAGGGCATGTGGCCTGGTATGGTCCAGGAGGGGGGTGCTCACTCATCCCCCCTTTCCTGACCTGCCAGGCTGCATGCTCAGATAAGGATCTGGTGTGGATTTTGAGGGGGGCCCACACCATTTTTTTTTATTTTCACACGGGGGTTCCCCTTAGGATCCATACCAGACTGAAGGGCCTGGTATGGATCTGGAGGGGGTCTCCACTGTGTTTATTTTTATCTTTTTGTATTTTTTTTCGTCATGGAGTTCCCCCTCTAGATCCTCAGAGCACAAGTCTCATGCCATAAGCCGGATCAGTTAAGATGATGATCCCGACTTCCATTCAAATGAATGGGCTGAAATCGTGCCCAGGTCAGACCGGTGCAGGAAGGTTTTTTAAAGTCAGACCGACACAAGTCGGACCAGTTAAAACAGCTCTCATAGGGAACCATTGATTTTGACATGCCATGCGACTTGTGCTCTGGATGACGGAGCATATGTCTGACCAGTGTGAACCGGCCCCTATTTTCTAATTGTATTAATTGCTTAAATAAAATATATTTTCATATGTTTTACAGAATTAATTTTAGATTTATTTACATGGTGCTGTAGTTTTGCAGTTCACTGTATCTATAGGGAATTAGAGTATATAACAAAATTTACTACTGTACATAAACACTTTAAATTGCTCAAAACTATCTGACAAAGAGTTAAGTAAATGTCAAAGCCATCGCCTCATTCCAGATGTTATTGAAGTCTGAAGAATGTCATCTAGCTACATGATGAGGTCATTACAAAGGGTGTGTCTACTTATGTCAAATTGTAGGCCACTATTAGCATATACATTTGTGTCATTTATACTGCCATTGTGGCTGTTAGAAAAGATTTACAAATCATTTCCATGTAGTTAAATGCATTAGAATGGATTTAAAGAGACTCTGTCAAAGAATACAGAGCAGCTTTTGATGGAAGCAGTCTTCTGACATATCACATTCTAGTTCTGAGGCCAACTTTCAGTGAACTTTTGCTTCACTGCCTCAGAACTAGTATGTGGCAAAGAAGTTTTCAAACTTACTCACACTAATGGTTTGCTTTTTGACATATTCTCTTTTAGAATGTCTGACAGGTTATTCTGATTTACAGAGATAAATTTAATTCATCTGATAAATAGCGTTACTGTGAAGACTGGGGGGAAGTAGCAAGGGCAAATGACACAACAGAATTAATAAATTATTAAATGCACAGAAAAGGCATGTCACAAGCAAAGAAAGGGTTTAAGGTAACAGGGTACACCAGGTAAATAAACACAACACCAAGGCACCTAGGTACAAAATACCACAATGCAAGTTGGCTGTAACACAGCATACTAAGTACTACATGTGTGACCTAACAGTGATCTAGCTCCAGGCTAATTGTAAGTAGAGATGGGCTAAACACCCCCCTGTTTGGTTCGCACCAGAACTCTCGAACATCGCAAAAGTTCGGATCTGAACCCCAAACCCTATTAAAGTCTATGGAACCCGAATTTGAAAAATCAAAAGTCCCCATTTTCAAGACTTATCTGCTAGTTATTGGTCTTAAAAAGGGTAAGGGGGGTGGGTACTGCCCTGGGGGACATATATGAATGCAAATGGATTTATTTAAAAAATATTGTTTTTAGAGGAGCAGTGATTTTAATTATGCTTAAAGTGAAACAATAAAAATAAAAAATTATTTTAAATATAGTGCCTGGGGGAGGGTCCCCTTAGTCTGCCTGTAAAGTGGTGCATCTGTACCATGTATAAAACCTTCTGCAGCAAAACTGACATTTATAAAGAAAGAACATGACATTTAAATTGCCTGCAATACAATACTTTTGCCGGCAGTACAGAAATGTAAAAATGGTGTGGGGGCCCCCTACCCAATCCAAACCAGACCCTTTGGGTATAGGTTTTAAGGGAAACTGCACACCAACATTTTTTTCAAAAACAGTGTGGGGGCCCCCCAAAATCCATACCAGTCCCTTTTCCGGGCATGCAGCTCAGCAGGTCAGGAAAGGGGGGGGAGTGCCTCAACCTTCCTGAACCATACCCGGCCACATGCCCTCAACATGTGGGTGGTGCTTTGGGGCAGGGGTGATCTGCCCCCCTCCACCCTAAAGCACATTGTCCCCATGTTGATGGGGACAAGGGCCTCTTCCAGACAACCCTGGGCTGTGGTTGTGGGGGTCTGTGGGCAGGGGGTTATTGTAATCTGGAAGCCCCCTTTAACAATCCCATTTTAATGTGATGTCACCGACTGATGCATGCTGGGTTGGTGACATCAAAAGGAGGCCACCAGGTGACGTAGCCAGGGGGCCCCGCCCCTTACCTATATAAGAACTGTCAAACTGTGGAGCCTGTAGTGGGCAGTTAGCCTTCATCAGGGGCAAAGGGAATTTTTTTTCTTTTTTCGGCGTCCGGCAGTGGCGTCAACATCGTGACTGACACTGGATCTACATTGAGGGACATTGTTTTTTATTTTTAATAAGGAATTGTCAAAAATTAGCCCCTGTTTTCATTTAGTTTTGACACTTTGTTTGATTAATGGGAAGGGGGACAATGTTCCCCATACTCATTCACATGTGGGGGGTCAGGATCCGGGGGCCTCCTTGTTAAAGAGGGCTACCAGATTCTGATAAGCCCTCTGCCTGCAGACTCCCACAACCACAGACTAGTGTTGTGAGGAAGGGTCTGGTATGGATTTTGCCATTTATTTTTTATATTTTGGCATGAAGGTTCCCCTTAAAATTTATATCAGACCTAAGGGTTTTGTATGGATTTTTGGGGGGACCCCACTTTTTTGGGGAGTTTTTTTTGCATTTTTTGAACAGTTTTCTATTGCCGGCAATGTTTTTATTTCAGTCAGCTGTCAGCAGGGAAGTCCATTGACAGATGATGACTCATCCGTTGTTAAGGACATTGCAGCTGGCTTCCCGGCCCACTCCTTAACAACCAGCTATTCATTGTGCCCTGATTGGGTAAAGCTTGTGCAGTGCGCAGTGCATTGTGGGCCACACAGCGGTCGAACATCCCGCCGAGCGACCTGCAAATTCAGGTGTTCGGGCTGAACTTTTGCTCAGCCCGAACCGCTTGCCCATCTCTAATGGTAAGATACTTAAATACCCATAGGCAGAGTATAAACAACATATGGGAGTAGTAGTAGAAGGTTAGAAAATAGAGCAGGAAGAAATCTAAAATCATATGGTGGAAAGACAATCTAATAAACGAGACCTGAACCTGATCCAAGAAAGCCAGGAAAGGTGTGTACAGAAAAAAATAGCACACCAGAATAGGAAGAAACACTGACAATCAAAAGATTCAGAACCCACAAGAAAGAAAACCCAATCCAGATAGTTACATTACGTTGTAAATATGTAGAAATATGTTATTTAGCTACTCCAGCCCCAGTATTATGCTATAGCCTACACAAAAATTTTAACTCTTATATAATTACATTTTTATAATATGTAAACCTTGTCAATACATGTTAATGTAATTTCAAAAGTAGTTTTAAATATTTTTAAATCTTTAAATTATCTAAATACAAGTCATGTGTATTCTTAAAATTGTGTCCTTTGTGGAATTCTTCCAGATCTCAGCAGTAATCCAGCATGAAACAACTCTTATGCCGCGTACACATGAGTGGATTTCTCGTCGGAAAAAGATATGACTTTTTTTTCCGACGGGATTCCTCTCAAGTTTGCCTTGCATACACATGGTCACGCAAAAGTTTGCTGAAATTACGACCGTCAAGAATGCGGTGATGTACAACACTACGACGAGCCGAGAAAATAAAGTTCAATGCTTTAGAGCATGCGTTGAATTGTTTCCAAGCATGCGTAGGGATTTTCGGATAGGAACTTTTCCCGACCGAAAAATTGAGCGTATGCTCCCAATCTTTTGCTGGCTGGAATTCCGCCAGCAAAAGACCGATGGAGCAAACACGGTCGCATTTTCCGACGAAAAACTCTCATCAATCTTTACGTGTACGCGGCATTACACTTTGCCTCTATGCAGGGATGTCCTGTAATAAAAACCAATGCTTCTCTCTCTCATTGTGCAGGGTGATTGGTGTTATATCCACTCCCTATAGTTTTCTGCAGGCAGCTTGAAGTGGATGGTAACACCTACAACTCTGCTCACTGCACATTGTTACATAGTTAGTCAAAAGTAAAAAAAGACACAAGTCCTTGTAGTTTCCACTAGGAAAAATAAAGAAATAGAAAACCTCCATATACACAATTTTATACCCATAGTATTCAGAAGAAGGAAAAAACCTTATAAGGCATTTGGGAGCCTATATAAACTGCATTAGACATCTGTGGTGTTTGCTCCTTTTACCTTGATGATGCTGTTTGGCATCGAAACATGTTGGGTTGGGCCTAACTTGTGACATCAGTGTGCTCACCATGTGAGAAAAAGGGGAGACCAGAGGGGCAAGGGACAGGGTCAATCAATGAGGGACACACTGGCTATAATGATAATTTAGAAACAATTTATTACAAAATATAATAATAAAAATAGTTTCCACCCAGATAATAAAACATGGAACTAACCTCCACCACTAAGAAAGTGACAGTGCAAAAGGACAGATACACCACCTGGTACCCACTACATGCATGTAAAATATCCCCATACATAGCAGCAATAGGCCATGACCAGCTGAACCCGCACCTGGGAACAGTGTGGTGGCCTAAAAGGAGCAAACAAAATAATCAATCAAATACCGAAGAGGACAATGCTGAGTGACAATAATGCGATCACTTATAAAGCGCAGTCTGTATGTAATCTCCCGGTCCACAAAGTAAGGTGAAAATTCAGTGGTAGCATACAGACAAATGGTTCAAATGGATCTTCCTGTAAGGGGAGCAACTGATAACCTTTCTGTAGTTTGCCGCAAATATATAGAGATAATAGTCAGATGACGGTGTAGAGAGCGGCTTATTTAGAACAAATTCAGTATAGCCAAACACATACCTTCAGTCTTCTGCCCTCTCTGCTGTGCAGTGTGAAGGAGGGGGGTAAAACAGCTGATCTCAGGATGCGGGAACTAACAGGCCGGGTAGTGGAAGACCTGTAACGTTCTCGGAGTTCCCAGAGTTCCCAGAGTTACCTTCTATAGGATGGCCGCGCCGACCCGATCCCCGGGTCTGTGGTGATCGGCACTTGAAGGGAAAAGTGACTGCGGGGTCCCAGAAGACGGTCTCTGAGTATATCAACTGAGTCGCCAGGCACCGCAGCTGTACGGCGTGAAGAGCAGTAGTCCACACTGGCTGCACTCCGCTGAAGTGGGACGCTCCACAGAGACAGCTCAGCTGGACAAGTGAATGATGGGATGATAGAGTCTTTGATGAGATCATGAGCTCACCATGTGGCCAGTGGCGAGGCCTCAGTACATGCTGTATTTTCTTTTGTAAGTATCCTCTGTAAGTATCTGTCTATTGTTTTTAATAAATTATTTGTCGGTTTTACACTATGTGTGGGTGGCCTCTGTTCTCCTCCATGAGTACAGAGGCAGGCTGATTGGACATGCTGATCCTTGGAATTACTGGAACCAGAAGTTGGTGTCCTGTTATTGCCATTGATGAATGTCTGGAAAGCTGGTAAATACATGCCTGGCTAATCTCTGTGGTGGGGATCTTTCATATTTTGGAAAAGGCCAACCCTATTTGTGGTGAAGGGTACAGTTTTCACCCTATTTGTGGTGAAGGGCAGAGTGGCTTCTTGTTCCTGGACTTTACTGTTTTTTAGAAGATTTGCACATCACTGATGTATTTCACTTGATGTTTGTGGATTTTTATTTGTGTGGATGTGCACTCATTGTATGAGTAAATATGGATTATTGGTATTGAACACATTTTAAAACCGTAACCATGCAGGCAAACAGGCTACCTCTTAGCTTTTTCTATTTCTATGCACTTACCTAGTTTTAAAGTAATCTGTTTTACAGGGCTTATAATAGGTATTTAAATTTAAAGGTTGATCTGCTTATATTTTGCTTGTCCTGGTTCCCCGTTTACTCCTCATTAACATGCAAATGCAATTTTTACATAAAACCTTTATGTAGTACTCCTAATGCAAGGAGTGGGCTGGCTTTTGAGGGGAGTTTTGAAAATACCAAAATGTCTTGATGAGTGAATGTGAGTCTGGAGGAGTGGGCATTTCTAAGCAGGCTGCATTTACGTGAGGAGTGTTTAGGTAATTCCCACATGTGCTGCTGAACTTCCATGATTGAAACAACTGAAATATTATGAATAAAATGGCAATCCAAGGAAAGTCAATCTGGGGAGAAAAGAGCTAGATCATGCTGGAGCCTCCAGATAATAAATGATGTGGGGTATTTGTCTTGCTGAAACTTTTAATACTAATGTGAACAGGAACTATTTTGGGTTAAGGTATCATTTGCAGACTGCTACTGAAACTTAATTCTGAAGGGCACAGAGGTTAGTTTTAGCATAATGGGACCTGGTAAAACTGGGATAACCTCTGGGATACAAGCTTATACACTTGGTGTGCCATGTTGGAATTGTTCAAATTATGTCTTTACCACTTCACAAGGACATTGCTGGCAAATTCCAATTTAGTTGTATATGAACCCCAATGATTCTCATACTAGCTTTGGGAAACCAATAGGTTTGAAAAGCATGGTGGTCGCCAGTGGGTGCTGGTGCTCCATTTTTTTTTGGGAAGGGGGAGGCAAACAACCCCTCCCCTGCCAGGTCTACACTTACCCTATCCAGGTCGTGGGTGGCTTCCCCCGGCTTCTCCTCCTGGCCAATCCAATCTTGAGACCCACTTCCTGCCCTGATTGGCCGGATGGAGAAGCAGGAAGACAATAGCGGATGTTCGAATGTTGATTCGCTAATGTCACAAGTGGCTGGGCTCGGGGTGCAGTGCTCTGCACCACAAGCCCAACCTTTTTGAAGCCAGCTAGAGTCTTAGGCTCCAATAATGTGCTTCAAAAAAAAAAAAAAGCTAGTAGAAATCTATGCATCTGGCGCCCTGCATGGAGATCAGGGAGCGGCACCCCTGCGCCCCTTATGGACCGGCCGCCGATGGTGGTCACCAGCACTGAGCTAATGTTTTAAGAGGCATATTATTTCATATGTCACCCCCCTCCCCACCTTAATGTATTCACCTAAAGCAATAGGGCCTGCAGATAGTACCAGTGCAGTTAAGGGCTTCACAGTCCTCTTGCTATAAGGTTAAAAATGTATATACTTTGTGTGTGTGTGTATATATATATATATATATATATATATACTGTATATACGTAATGGTTCAATAAATTCATGAATACTTATTGACCTTGAGTCTACCTGATCTGCCATGAAAACAAAGATAACCTACCAGTCTAGTTATGATTCTACAGGGGAAAAATACGAACTTGTTGAATACAGCTACCTGATAACTAATAGCTAGGTAACCATTATCAGCACAGTATTGTGCATTGAACTTCCCATAAACCATCATTACACATCACTTACTGGCTAGCAGCCAAATCATTCAGAGTATTCTGTGTTGTACAGTGGCTGACCTAATTTTCCATGTATATCAATGTGGCTTTCCACAGCAGATTAAGACAAAACTATCATAAATGTACTACTTAGAAGTACATGCTATAAAGTGAGCACCATGATCAAATATGTAGTAAATGAATCATGGATATTACACTTATACAATTGATATAAAACAAACTAAATGTAATAATAGCAACATATGTACATTTAATTTGCTGACTATTGTTCCGTGTAAGCCCAAACATGTAATTAAATTGTAAACTATGTAGGCTAATTATATTTATTACTGTTGTTTTGTGCAAAGTACATGCATAAGAAGCAGCTATACATAGGCGTGTGCAGCCTATTGGACTAGGGTGTGCACCCCAAAACTCAAACACACACACGTGTGGGTATGTATGTGTGTGTGGGGGTGTATATATACATATATACAGAAACCTAGCGCAATTCTTTTGTTTTATATTGTGTTTATATATACAGAAAAGCGCTCTTTTAAATAAATGTAAACAAACATTTTGAAATGTGTTAAAACAATTTTTAATCTTTCAATACATTTTACATCTTAAGGCAGAGCCGGTCAGAGGGAGAAAGTGAGGGTGAGAGAGAGAGGGGGGTGAGAGAGGGGGGAGATGGGATCAGTTGGCAGTGGCGGTGGGGGAAGGGGAATGGGATCAGTGGCAGTGCTGGAGGGATGGGGATCAGTGGCAGTGCTGGAGGGGGGGTGATCAGTAGCAGTGGTAGGGGGTTGATGGGATCAGTGGCAGTTGTGGTGGGGGGTAACGGGATCAGTGGCAGTACTGGGGGGAATGGGATGAGTGGCAGGGGTGGAGGGATCAAAGGCAGTGCTGGGGGGTTGATGGGCTCAGTGGCAGTGCTGGGGGGTGATCAGTGGCAGTGCTGGGGGTTGATGGGAACTGTTGCGGTGGTGGGGGTTGTGGTGGGGGGTAAAGGGAATAGTGTCAGTACTGGGGGGGTGGGATGACTGCAGTGGGAGGGAGGGTGGGTTCAGTGGGAGTGCTGGAGGGATGGGATCAGTGGCAATGCTGGGGGGGAGATAGGATGAGTGGCAGTGTTCAGGGGCATGAGATCAGTGGCAGCAGTGGTGGAGGGGTGGGATAAGTGACAGTGCTTGGTGAGAGAGATAGGATGAGTGGCAGTGCTGGGGGGCATGGGATCAGTGGCAGCAGTAGGGGGGGGTTGAGGTAATTGGCAGTACTGGGGGGATGGGATCAGTGGCAGCAGTGGTGGGGGGTTGGGATCAGTGGCAGTACTGGGGGGGATGGATGAGTGGAAGTGCGGAAGGGGGAGGGGATGGCAGTGCTGGGTGGGGGGATGGTTGGGATCAGCGGCACTCACTTGCTCTCAGTGTGGATTCCCAACTCCATGCTTGCTGTGTCTCCGGCTCCCTCCAGGCTTCACGTGTCTCCTCACACAGTGGAGACCTCCTCCCCCTTAACTTTAATGGGCTTTAACTCTGGCTTTTCCAGCCCCCCGGACGCCATGCCCCATGCCCCTATCTGCCTGCTGCTGGAAATTCAATGGGCAGAGCTGCGGAGAGGCTGGGTGGGCGGTCTTGCAGTAGTTACTTGGAACCAAGGAGTCAGGGGGAGCTGGGAGGAGGAGGCAGCAGTTCTAGTAGCCAATGGCTGCCGGAAACATATAGCACCAGGCTGGATGAGAGGGGCAGCGGGGCAGCATATAGACCAACCGATGCTCTGCATTTTCCTCCCTGCAGCCAATGAATGCTCACTTCTCCTCCTCTTTCTCCTGGAGGCATTCATTGACTGCAGGGAGGAAAATGAGGAGCATCGGTTGGCCTATTTGCCGCCCCGCTGCCCCTCTCATCCAGGTGTAGACAAATTTGCCAATTGAAGCAGGGGGCCAGGTCGCAAATGCGACCCTTATAGTTAAGCTTCTGCTTGCACAATTTGGTACACTGCATGACACTGGCGTCCGTTGTGATTAGGGTGTGCCAGGCACACCCGGCACCCCCCCCTGCGCATGCCTATGCAGCTATATTAAGTGGACAAAAGTTGTGGTGTGCAGGTCCAGCACTATATGAAGAGCATATTCTTCAGAGTGGCACCATCAGAACTCAATAATTAGTGTCTTGTTTACATCTTACAGTTGCAAAAGGTTTGAAATATTTTCCTGAGACAGCCGCAGTCCAAGCAGTTGACCTAACTAGAGTTTGAGTAACGGTGAATGCACAGGATTTTTATATCTGATACACAGCTGTTATAATGTACATGTATGTATCTTTTAAAGATGTAGGTGATGCAGATAGGTAACACAATTATTTAGCATAATTGTGAAAGGGATACAACCATTTTGAATGTCTGATACTATTGGGGAGGTCACCTCCCCAGTTTCTGGCCCCGTTATTCTTGTGGTATATCAGGTGTGAATTTGTTTCGGCTTTGCCTCCCTTTGAAAAATTCTAGATAACCACAACTGTGCAATTTTGGAAGCTATAGAAATGTAGAGATGGTTGTAAAGACAAAATATATTATATTGTAATGTGTGTAATCATTTTCCTTTTTATGCTCTTTGTTCAATTTATATCATTTTCAACTCTGCCTCTGTCAGATCCCAAGGTGCCTAGTGTGGTCAGTAGACATGTGCAATTCGTTTCGTAACAAATGGAAAATTCGGCCAAATTTTGCATCTTTCGGACATTCAGATGCACCAGAATGTCCGAATAAAAAAATAGCAAATTTCAACTATTACGAAAGAAATTATAGCGAATATAAAAAATGAATTCGACATGATTCGATAATTTGTTAAAGATCTAATGAAACAAAAGGTCAACTCAAAGTAAATCTTACAGTCCAATCAGCTGATTAATTTTGTGCTGGAGGTTGGATTAGTGGTAAAGTGCATTCCTGAAAACTGAGTGAGAAGGGTGTTGTATTGTATTTGAGCAGAGGAGAAGAGATATTATCATTGTGTGTGTTAATAGAGTCAATAAACAAACGACTTTCCAAACTACGAATCATTATCACGAATATATATACATACATAAATATCGAATTTCAACTAATATGAAAGAAATTATAGTGGATATAACGAATGAATTCGACATGATTCGAGATTCAGTATAACGAATATCGACACTCTACGAATAATAACGAATTATCCGAAAACAAATTAACGTGACATAACAAATATAAAGGAACGAAATTATGTATTTTACGAATAACAACGAACCGAAACTAAACAAAATTTCCCGTTGTGCACAAGTCTAGTGGTCAGTTCTAAATAGGAGAGCAGAGGGACTGGTAGGAACACCAGGGATTTCACACAGAGGAAGCAATATAAAAAGAACAGGATACTTTTTCATACAAGTACATGGTACAGCAGGCACATATCAGCAATATGAAACATTGGGGTAACAAACACTTTAAGCAAGGTGATATCCCCACTGAGTGTGCCCACGTAACAGTTTTACATGCAGTTTTTCTAAATAAGCTAGTTGGGGCATGTCTTTGTCTTGGAATGTCCTTTATTATGGGTTTTCACTTTTTTAAAGATAACAAATATAGTTTGTATTAAATATTAACATAATAAATATTTGTTGTGAGTTGTGCCTGAAAAATCTTGCCTTTATACAAGTTTCGTTTTAATCACTTACTATATAAGGGGTGTGGCACATTAAAGCAAACACTAAATAGTCTTTTCTCTATCAAGTGAAAAAAAATTGTCAGTGTCATGTCTATGAGTTGCAAATGTTTTGAAATATTTTCCTGAGACAACCACAGCCTAAGCTAACTGTAGAATTCAGGTAACAATAAATGCAAGACTGTATTAATTATTAAAATAAATACACAAATAGACTATTTTAGCCACTTCAATAACAAGCACTTGCACCCCCTTCAGCTATCAGAGCTGTCACACTTTAGCCTCGTACACACGATCAGATTGTTCGCCAACATACCCATGGAATTTTATCCGAAGGGAGTTGGCCCAAACTTGCCTTGCATACACACGGCCACACAATTGTTGGCCAACAATTACAAACGTAGTGTCATACTACGTTGTTTTTCAGCTCTTTAGCGACACCCTTTGGGCTCCTTCTGCTAATTTCGTGTTAGTAAAAGTTTGGTGAGTGTTGATTTGTGCTTTTCATTTCACGCTTTTCATTTCGCACTTTTAATTTTGCACTTTATATTTTGCGCTTTTCATTTTGCGCGAAAAGTTCGTCAACCAGACATGTTGCGGAATCGGAGGAGATAACGTGTTATTTATTATTGGTCTTGGCGTTATTGCTTTGACATTTTTTTTGGTTGAATAATGATTTGATTTGGTATATTTTCTATATTTTTGGATGCACAGAATGCACTTTTTGGTTAAGTTCTATTGGCAGATAGCATGTCTATTTGTATTTGTTTTCTTTTTTTAATGCACAATAAAAAAATTGTGGAGAATAATACTTGGCTATGTGTTTGACTTCAAATGATAGTTTGGGAGTAGGCAGTTACATTTTAAAAAATACAATGTAAAATTGACAAGGGACACCAACATAGTTGTATCTTTGATCTTAAAAACTACAGGATAATGGTGTTGTGGTAACTTGCCCAAATAAAAAAAAAGCATAATAATAGTATTCTTGATAGCACTAGAAAAAAAAAGCCTTTGAAAATTTGTTTGCAATAACTCCATCAGTATCACCAGCAAAGCAGCTTCATTATTATCCCATTAAAGAAGAAGAGAATTGTGCGCTGCATTTAGAAATGTCATAATTTGCCACGTCACGAATGTTAATTCTCCATTACGAAAACTAGTTTACAAGACCAATTTGTATTTGTACTTTGGTCTTTTGTCCAACGGACTTGTGTACACACGCTCGGAAAATCCGACAACACACATTGGTCCACGGAAAATTTGAAAACCTGCTAGCCAACATTTTTCCACGGAAAGTCCGACAACAATTGTCCAATGGAGCATACACACGGTCGGATTTACCGCCAACAGCCTGTCTTCGAACATTTCCCGTCGGAAAGTCCGATCGTGTATGCGAGGCTTTTGAATAACAATTGTACGGTCATGCAACACTGTACCCAAATTAAATTTTGTATTATTTTGTTCACATAAATAGAGCTTTCTTTTGGTAGTATTTAATCAAAAAGACTGCACATTTTGAAAAAAATAAATTCTTTATTTTTCTTATAAAATCTTGCAAATAAGGTACATTTCTTCATACATTTAGGCCAAACTGTATTCTGCTACATTTCTTTGGTAGAAATAGCTCAAATCAGTGTATATTATTTAGTGTGCAGGAAAGTAATAGAGTCCATTAACTATGGTATATATATATCTGAAAATTGATCGGTTTTGTTGTACTCATTCCTTAAGGGCCAAAAATGTCAGGATGGTACAAATACTCTCAAAATTACCCCTTTTTGGAAAGTAAGTTGGAAGTTGACATTTTTTGTCACAACTTTTTGGGAAAATTAAGAAATTTAATACTGGTATCTTTTATTACATACTGTTACCAGTGCAGTACAGCATCATCACTGGTGTGACAGTGATCAGGGACACTGACTGGTGACATAAAAAAAAAAGAAAGACAATAGTAACTCCGTACTTACTGTGTGGGAGATTTTTTTTTTACACATTATGATCACTTATAACAGTGAATATCACTGTTATAAACAACCATTTTTACTATATGAAATAGATTTATTCAAAAGGTTTTGCTGTGAGTAGCTGTGATTGGCCACAGCTAATCACATGGTACAGATGGGCTGTGATAGGCCCTGTCTGTACCAAGTGATCACTGTGACCAATCACAGCGAGCAACACAATAGTACACAATGAATGGCATGAATGGAAAACATCCATAGTGTTCAATAGGGATGAGCCCAATGTTCGCCTGTTTGCCGAACAGCAAACAATATGCGGTGTTCGTGGCAAATTCTAAAGCGGCCAGAACACCGTTAAAGTCTATGGGACACTAATATGAAAAATCAAAAGTGCTAATTTTAAAGGCTTATATGCAAGTTATTTTTATAAAAAGTGTTTGGGGACCTGGGTCCTGTCCCTGGGGACATATATCAATGCAAAATTTTTTTTTTAAAACGGACGTTTTTCGGAAGCTGTGATTTTTTAAATGCTTAAAGTGAAACAATAAAAATGAAATATTCCTTTAAATATCTTGCCTGGGGGGTGTCTATAGTATGCCTGTAAAGTGGCGCATTTTCCCCGTGTTTAGAACAGTACCAAAGCAAAATGACATTTCTAAGGAAAAATTGTCATTTAAAACTGATCGCTGCTGTAATGAATTGTTGGGTCTCGGCAATATAGATACAGATCATTGAAAAAAAGAGCATGGGATCCCCCCATCCATTACCAGGCCCTTTGGGTCTGGTATGAATAATAAGGGCAACCCCGAATCAAAATTAAAAAAAAGATTGCTTGGGGGTCCCCCTAAAATACATACTAGGTCCTTCGGGTCTGGTATGGAAATTAAGGGGAACCCTGTGCCAAATTTTTTTTAAAATGGCATAGGGCCCCCCCAAAATCCATACCAGACCCTTCAGTTCTGGTAAGGATTTTAAGGGGAACCTTGTGCCAAAATGTTTAAAAAAATTGCGTAGGTGCCCCCCCCCCCAAAATCCATAGCAGACCCTTATCCGAGTACGCAACCTGGCAGGCCGAAGGAAAAGAGGGGGGGCGAGAGAGCACCCCCCTCCTGAACTGTACCAGGCCACATGCCCTCACAGGCCACTCTCTCATCCCCCCTCTTTTCCTGCGGCCTGCCAGGTTGCGTGCTCAGATAAGGGTCTGCTATGGATATTGGGCCTATGCCATTTTTTTTTTTTAATTTGGTGCAGGGTTCCCCTTAATTTCCATATCAGACCCGAAGGGCCTGGTATGGATTTTAGGGGAACCCCCACGCAATTTTTCTTTTAAAATTTTAATTCGGGGTTCCCCTTATTTTTCATACCAGATCCAGAGGGCCTGGTAATGGATGGGGGGGGAATCCCATGCTCTTTTTTCAATTATCTGTATCTATATTGTCATGATCCGACAATTCATTACAGCCGCGATCAGTTCTAAATGACAATTTTTCCTTTAGAAATGTCATTTTGCTGTGGTACTGTTCCAAACACAGGAAAAATGCGCCACTTTACAGGAATACTATAGACACTCCCTAGGCACGATATTTAAAGAAATATTTCATTTTTATTGTTTCACTTTAAGCATTAAAAATTCACTGCTCCCGAAAAAACGGACGTTTTTAAAACATTTTTTTGCAAACACTTTTTATGACAATAACTTGCATATAAGCCTTTAAAATTAGCACTTTTGATTATTCATGTTAGTGTCCCATAGACTTTAACGGTGTTTGTGTGTTCTGCTGAATTTTTTGCCTGTTCGCATGTTCTGCTGCAAACCGAACAGGAGGGTGTTCGACTCATCCCTAGTGTACAATTGTCATGTGATCTGCTGTGATTGGTCACAGCGATCACATGATACTGGCAACAACTTAGTACAGTGATCTGTTATCGGCTGTGTCTGGTGGACACAGAGGGTGAGAGATTCACCACAGTGTAGTGCGTTCTGGAGAGGACATCATATGACTTCCACCCAGAATGGCGAATGTCCCACCCAGCCCTCGTTTGTCTATAGGCAATTAAACATCTTTTTTACACTTTCATTTTTTTTAAAGCTCCTCAAAATTTTTTACAGAATTATAAAAAGTACTATTCAAAAAGTATCAAAGTGAAACCATAACCCGTTTCTGACAAGACCTATGTTTTCAATCTAAAGGAGCATTGGTAAACCCCTGAACTGCACTGGCTAGTATTTCAATTTTTCCCCTGATACTTATTATAATAAAGTCCTATCTGGACCTTTCAGTGATAGTGTGGAGCTTCAAATCACATATTACATTGCACTACAAGACAAAGAGACTGTGGAGATCCTCCGGGGTATAGAAGCTGCCTGCCAAGGAACCAGATCCCCAACATAAACATCATTACATTAAGATAAGATAGCAATATCAATAAGATAACCTTATGTTCCAGGGTTATTTTTCCACTTTACTTCAGTCATCCATTAAATGGCAGAATCTCCTCTACTCTCAAACTTGCCTTAGGAGCTGGGTGGCTTCAACAGACTCCATGGAAACATTTCTTGGACACTATCAATGCTGCTTACAAAAGTATGGAATTCTATCATTGACTCATCCCAAGGTCTCTCTTTATAGTGCCTTCCTATAAGCTCCTTGGAACCTTGTATACAAGACATTTCACTACATAATAGGAGAAAGCGGGCATCCACTCTCTTGCTCACATATATTGCCACTCTGATCTCAATTCCTTCCAAGAACTATACTACACCTAATCTATAAAGTCCTCAACCCTTTACAAATATATGCAGATACAACACGTCTTACAACATATCCCACTTCATGGTTCATCTCTACCTGAAGAACTTTTGATACTCTTTGATTCACCATCATCCTTTCATATGGGAAGTTCTGCAATCTATAGTCTCCTTTCTAATCCACTTTCTCTGCTAAAAACCTAATTTATGGACTTATGGGAATTCTCTCTTCAATTTACAGCCACTTCTGCACAATGGTTCTCGCCTTCTCGGCTACTTTTTTTATCACGTAAATATTCCAGATGTATTTGCCACTGGGAATCCTTACAGAAACTCCTCCACAACTGGTATTAGCCTCTATCTTTCCTGATATCACCCTTATGTTGGAGAAACTGTGGCTCTGTCAGTTCATTATCTCATGTTTGGTGGTACTGTCCAGTTATCAAACAATTTTGGTCATCTGTTTTTTTCCTGGCCGCCTCCATCACTGGTTTTGCAATCCTAACTCGATCCAAAATTGGCCCTTTTGGCCATTTTGGGTATTGGCATGGCTTCCTGGCCTCCTGAATTCCATGTAATATTTACCAACGTATTTATTGCAGCTAGGTTATCTCTTGCTTGACATTGAAATCAAGCAACATCCTCTAATTTCTCATTTCTAATTTCTAGGATCAAAAAAAAAATTCTGAACAAACATGCCTTTTACAAATATATGTTTGCTAAAGCCCACCTTTTACAAGAAAAACGTACCCATACCTGGTCTTCCTGGCTACAACATCCATGTTGCACATTACCATCCTGATTAATACTTCTTGTTATATTTTACAAAAAATACTCTTATATAGGCTTTGGATTCCATGTCTTTCTCAGTAACCAACATGTCACCATTGTGAAATTAATGTTGTAATACTGTTCATTTTCTATACAATATACACTGTATTGCCAAAAGTATTGGGATACCCCCTCAAATCATTGGATTCAGGTGTTCCAATCACCTCCATGGCCACAGGTGTATAAAATCAAGCACCTAGGCATACAGACTGCTTCTACAAACATTTGTGAAAGAATGGGTCGCTCTCAGGAGCTCAGTGAATTCAAGCATGGTGGTAGGCAAAGTGGTAGGCCATGTAAAATGATAGCACGGGGTCAGCACATGCTGAAGTTCACAGTGCATAGAAGTCGCCAACTGTCTGCAGAGTCAATAGCTACAGACCTCCAAACTTTGCGTGGCCTTCAGATTAGCACAACAACAGTTAATAGAGAGCTTCACAGAATGGGTTTCCAGGCCGACCAGCTGCATCCAAGCCTTACATCACCAAGTGCAATGCAAACCGTCGGTGCAGTGGTGTAAAGCACACTGCGACTGGACTCTACAGCAGTGGAGACATGTTCTGGACACGGAGTGATGAATCACGCTTCTCTGTCTGGCAATCTGAAGGCCATGTCTGGGTTTGGCAGCTGCCAAGAGAACAGTACTTGCCTGACTGCATTTTGCCAAGTGTAAGGTTTGCTGGAGGGGGATTATGGTGTGTGGTTGTTTTTCAGGGATTGAGCTTGGCCCCTTAGTTCCAGTGAAGGAAACTCTTAAGGTGTCAGCATACCAAGACATTTTGGACAATTTCATGCTCCCAGTTTTGTATGAACAGTTTGGGGATGGCCCCTTTCTGTTTCAACATGACTGTGCACCAGTGCACAAAGCAAGGTCCATAAAGACATGGATGAGCAGTTTTGGTGTGGAGGAACTTGACTGGCCTGCACACAGTCCTGGCCTCAACCCGATAGAACACCTTTGAGATGAATTAGAGCTGAGACTGCAAGCCAGGCCTTCTCGTCCAACGTCAGTGCCTGACACACTCCTAAACTTTGTGGACAGCCTTCCCAGTAGAGTTGAAGCTGTTATACCTGCAAAGGGTGGGCCAACTCAATATTGAACCCTATGGACTATTGCCCCGTACACACGGTCGGACTTTCCGATGGAAAATGTGCGATCGGAGCGTGTTGTTGGAAACTCAGACCGTGTGTGGGCTCCATTGGACATTTTCCATCGGATTTTCCGACACAGAAAGTTTGAGAGCAGACTATAAAATTTTCCGACAACAAAATCCGATCGCGTCAATTCCGACTGTGTGTGGCCAATTCTGACGCACAAAGTGCCACGCATGCTCAGAAGAAATTCCGAGACGGAACAGCTCGGTCTGGTAAAATTAGCGTTCAGAATGGATACAGCACTTTCGTCACGCTGCAATGTTTTAAATTGTTTAATATAGCACACTCTCTTCTTCTTTATAATGTGAGAAGAATGAAGTAGTTTTGCTGCTCATATTCACACAGACTTCTCACAAACTTCTTTCTTTATTATTTATCGTGATTCCCTCAATATATTTTGATTTGTCACATCTGACCAAATTTCTTTTTTGTTGTTTTATTTTTGTTTTGTATTTTTTTCACGGCTGATTTTTTTTGTTTGTTTTGTGTTTGTATTTTTTTCCAGGCTGATGTATTTTTTTTTTTTTTTGGTTTTACTCCATAATATTTGTGTGTGTTTTGTGTGTCAAGTTACCACAACACAATTATTATCTTGTATTATTTAATCTCAAGGAGGTTGCTTGATGTTGGTGTCCCTTGTTAATTTCACATTGCATTTTTTAAATGTACCTGCCTCCTCACAAACAAACTGTCCTTTTTGAAGGAAAACACACATATGTGAATATAATTGAGCCAAAAATTCCTTTATTAAGGGCTCATAACCAAAAAAAGGGAGGCAACGCTGGAGAAACAGCAGAAATTGGCAAAGCCTTTGGCCCCCAGGGCAAACATCAATTATTTTCCAGCAAAATTGGTGGCCTGAGGAGTCCATATCTAAGGGAGTGCAGTCTGGTCCAGAAGTCCCAGAGAACATGAAAGCAGCAGATGACATCTGTGTCCCCAGGCTGTGATCATACAAGAGCCTGCATCTTTTGTCAGACCAGACTGAACCCAGGGCCATCACTCTCTGGTCTTCCTTCCACGCTTCCTTCCATGCTGTGGCTATGGTGGTGTAGTTGTGGCAGGAGGAGGAGGAGGATGGTCCAACTCAATCACGTCGGTATTAGGTGTGATTTCGCCACTCACCCCCTTAGTTAGGACTTTATAAAGAAGTTTCTCACACATGAGGCGTTAACCCTCCTGCATGCCCTTCAGTTTGGTGGCAGCCATGCAGGCAAAGGCCTCTTCAGGAGTGGGTAAGGCTCTGAGGGATGCAGAAGCCTGAGTGCTGAATCCTGCACGTGACTCCCCTTCCTGGGTCTTTTGTTTGGAAGGCGGAGGGGAGCAACCTGCGATTCTGTCAGGCTCCTACTGGTCCCAGGCTTCTCCTGACTATCCTTCTGAGCCCAGCGTTTTTCATTCTTGTCCCAATTATTTTTGCCCACTACTGTCTATTGATATGTAAAAAACTGTATTAAATCAGCAATTAGTGATCAATAATAACATCTAGTAAACATCATTTATTTATTGACCAGAAATCTGTAGAAGAATGCTATACCTGACTCCATCTGGGCTCCTCCACTTCTTCCTGGCTGGAAGTCCCAGGTTGGACATCGGAAGCCTCAGCTGGGGTGGAAGGACGAGTGGATGGAAGGGTTGAGAGGGATTCCCTGACTCCAGTCTGGTCTGACAGAAATCGCAGTCTCTCATAGTACCACAGTCTGGGGACATAAACGTCATCTGCTGCAGCGCCGGATCTCTGGGAATCCGTGACCTTCTTGCGCTCCCTTAGATAAGTGCTCCTCAGGCCACCAATTTTAGCTTTTAAATAGGGGATGTTTGCTGTGGGGACCACCGGCTTCACCAACTCCAGCAGTTTCTCCAGCGCTGTCTGCCTCTTTTGTTTATTATTGTAATGTGGATGTTTCACCTGACACAGACAGGTCAGCTCCCTGTACTTGTCTATGAACAGGGGGCGGAAGTTGTGGTCATTGAAGCAATCCATTTTATCTGCAAGACACAACACAAGACAAACCCTAATGTCAGGCAAAACTCTCCTAATCTTGTTATAATATAGGTCTCAATCTAGAAGCAGTATAGGCCCAAGTTTTTCTCTTACCTTCGTTATCACGATCGGCGCCTCCGATACTCCTCCCTCCGCTCACAGATCGTACATACTACGCACACGCGTTACGCTTTATACACGCTGCGCATGCGTGTAACTCCGCCCGCCCTTGACGTTCTTTCTAGTCTATTCTCCACCCCTTTTCATTTGGCGCAGTGGGGGAAGAGCACATGGCGGAGACACAGCAGGTGCGTGCTAATTACAGCAACGTCTGGATCCAGAAGGAGACGATTTAAGGCATCGAATATGTCCTTTGGGGAGATGTTGGAGATGGTCGACATCCTGAAGAGGGCCGACTATGACGGGAAGTATGGACTCCTTTGGGGAGATGTTGGAGATGGTCGACATCCTGAAGAGGGCCGACTATGACGGGAAGTATGGACCTTACCCCAACCCCAATGTCCGAAAAGCCAAGATCATGGCGAAAGTGGTCAAAAGTCTGTACCGGAATTTCGGGGTACGTCGATCGAAAGATCAGCTCAGGAAGCGGTGGTTGGACCTCAAATTAAGAAAGCACGAGCAGTACAGAAAGATCCGGAGAGTGCTGCAAAAAAGTAAGTAGTTGTGCTGTGTTCCTATTCTTTTTATGTTTATTACGTTTGTGCTGCTCCATGTGCTTTTCTTAACTGTTATCCAGTTTAAAATGTCAACTTTCATGTTAATGGGCACATTATTCGTTCGTATCAAACATTTTTCATTTGCCCGCATTTTTTAGGGCCTACTTGTGTGAAACTAATTTGGTTGTGTAAATGGGTTTGTTACTAGAATGAAATGCAAACTAGATTCTGTGTAAGGAGAGGACACTCAGCAGCTGTTTACACATCTGGACGCTGGAGCACTAGTGTGGGACACAAGAACATCCTTTTTATTAGGGGGCCCACACAGGTGCTCCAGTGTATACTATAGGGGTGTCTCCATCTGTGAAGCTTGTACAAAACAGGTAAGTATTGATGCTTCACAAAGGACAAGAAAAATGCAACATCTTGGAACTCTGCCAAAACAGACAATTGTACCCCACTTCCAAGCAATGTTTCATATTTATAGTTCTGCCATCAAATATCTGTGTGCTAAGTAGACCTATTTTTTTTTTTTACATAGGGGAGAAAAGACTCGGAGGACACCCCTCATCCAAGGAGACCACAGACCCCCCACCTCTGGAAGAAGGGGAAATCCACCCAGAACAAGCAGAGCAGAAGGAGGAAGACGTGGTGGAAATTGTCACCACAACAGGTGAGTGTCTGCGACCACAGGCTCAGGTAAGAGATGGATGCCAGCATATTTATAATGCATGGTGTTTTTTGGTTTCTATCTTTTTAGGTGATCGTGATGTTGTGGATCCAGATCCTTTCACCTCGGAAAGTGCACAGATCCTGATCGGGAGATCATGGGGTGTAATAGGGACTTGGAAAACATCAAGAAAAACATCAATGATGTTCTTCAAAAAATGAAGAACATCATTGATGTTTTAGGGAGAGTTTAAAACCCCTCAAAATCCCTTTGATTTTTGTGTGATAAAAATTTTTGACATTTTTTGTCAAATTTGAGAAAAGCCACATTTTGAAGATGCACACAGTGTGTCAACATGTGCTATCTGCCATCACGGGAGATCAATGGACGCGTTTTGGGGGTGCAACCCCTTCCTCAATAATAAAGTAGCTGTGAGGAAGGGGTTGCACCCCCAAAACACGTCCCTTGATCCCCCGTGATGGCAGCTAGCACATGTTGACATTGGGCAATTGGTGTACATCTTCAAAATTTGGCTTTTCCTGGGGTGACTTCACCCAATCTGAACGCAATATCAAACACAGTTTGTAAATACTCATGTCTGATATTGCCTTCAAGTTCTACCAAATGTGAACTTTGTAAGTTCAAGATTTGTGTCTTTCTTGTTGGGTTTAAACATGCCTGTTTTATCTAAAATGGACATTTCTACTTTTTCTAATGTGACCCCAAAAATTGTTATACAACAAACATGTTGGTTTGTTTTAAAAACCTTTTCTAAATGCACATGTGATTGTGCTGGTATTAAAAAGATTGATAATCAAGAATGTGTGGATTATTGTTTCAACGCTCCAACACTTTTGTGGTGCTCTAATTGGTGTTTTCTGTGACAATGGGTGTTATTTCCTAAGGGCAAATCCACTTTGCACTACAAGTGCAGTTTCAAGTGCACCTGTAGTGCAAAGTGTCTTTGCCTTTAGTAAACAACACCCAGCAGTGCTTTGTAATGTTACACACTCACGCCATTTTCCGGACTCATCACATTTCTGTCAGGGTCAGCTAAAACAAACACAAGCAGTAAATGTCACCAAAGATTTGAGTAGTTATTTTTTTTTTTAATTTGAAAAAGGTTTCAGACATTGTCTGCCATATTGATAGCCCCCCCTACCCGTAAAGAATTCAAGGTATCTTAGCCGGACATCACGGGCACTCAGGGGGGGCAAGCCAGGACGGACACTTTTAAGCGCCCTCAGGGTTGTTTCATTTTGAAGTCCAGCCTCAGGCCCAACTGAGCCAGCATAGTTGGCAAAATGTTGCCGTAAAAAGTTATGTAGAACACAGCACGCCAGGATAATATGATTCAGTTTGTACTCCGCCATGTGTATGGGTGTAAGAAATAGGCGGAACCAGCTGGCCATGATTCCAAACGTGTTCTCCACCACTCTGGCTCTGGCCAGCCGGTAATTAAAAACCCTCTGGTCTGGGGTGAGGGTCCTCATCGGGAATGGCCGTATAAGATGGTCCCCCAACGCAAACGCTTCATCTGCAATGAAGACGAATGGGAGTCCTTCCACATTGTCTTCTGGAGGTGGCAAGTCCAAGCTGCCATTCTGGAGACGCCAGTAGAACTCCGTCTGGGCGATGATTCCACCATTGGACATCCAGCCATTCTTCCCCACGTCCACATACAGGAACTCATAAGTAGCAGACACCACCGCCAACATCACAATACTATTGAACCCCTTATAATTATAATAGTAGGACCCGAGTTCGGGGGTGGGACGATGTGGACATGTTCCCCATCAATTGCCCCTCCGCAGTTAGGAAAGTCCCACCGCTGGGCAAAGTGAGAGGCCACAGTATGCCATTCCTGTGGCGTGGAAGGAAACTGTGGAGTCAAACAAAAATAAAAAATAGTCTTTTTGCACATAAAAACAGGGAAAGCTGATTAGACACAAACATTCTTGGCCAACATCAAGATAACATTTATTTGAGGGAGTTTTTAAAGACCAAAGTATAAGGTACACCTATCAGATTCCCCCCTCTCATGGGCCATTTCTAACATTATAGGTGGGGGAACTCTTGGACAGGTAACCCTCTCCACTTCATTGAGAGATGAATGGCTAAATAATGTGTATTACTTTGAACAGCCCCTCCTTAGTTACACTATTGACAGCCCACTGGACAGGTAAGAAGTGTCATAATACAAAGATATAAATACACATTGTACACATTTGAGCACATTTGGACATTCTGCTATTACCTATCAAGATAATAATAGTATACAGAAACTTTCAACAGTACCATTTGAAAGTATACAGGCAGGCCCTTGCACTACATGCTTTGGGAAATTCATCCATAAATCTGAGCACAAAAGAGATGGGTATAGTGTGTATGGGTTTGGCAAAGTCACCAGATAGATGATTGAGGATAGATAGAGAATTGGGATCAGCTGACTTAGCAGTTGGGGGAGGGAGGGTTCAAAATGATTTGGGGACCCCCCAAAAAAAGCCTCTGGCACTCTGCCTGAATTTAAAGCACAAATCACATTTAAAAACATTTTAGGGGGTGTTTGGGGTAAAGCACTACTACGGAGCTGATAAAATACATTGTTAAGTGACTACATGAGGTGAATATAGGGCCAGGAGAGCATGCTGGGGAGGTAAGTGAAGGCAAATATGTATGAAGGACAACAAAAATAATTAGATAAAAATCCAGCATGCATGAGAACAAAGGGGACATTCACAGCATATTCCAATCATGGTAATTAGGGAATGAGGAAAGAAATACAATACATTATCAAACATTAAATACAATAAAATGTGATATTAAAGGATAAAAATCTTACCTTAATAGACTCCTTCTGCAGGACCTGGATGATGGCAGAACAGGTCTCTGGGATAATGATCCCCAGAGCCTGGGGGGAGATGCCTGTTGAGAACTTCAAGTCCTGCAGACTTCTCCCCATCTCCAAGTACTGCAGGGTGGCAACGAGCCTCTGCTCTGGAGTGATGGCTTGCCTCATGCAGGTATCCTGCCTGCTGATATAGGGGGTCAGCAAAGCCAACAAACGGTGAAATACGGGGTCCGTAATCCGGAAAAAGTTCCTGAAATCACCAGGATTATTCTCACGGATCTCACGGAGCAAAGGCATATGATAGAACTGGTCACGCTGAAGCAACCAATTCTTGGTCCATGAACTCCTCCCCACCCTGTTCATGGACTGGACTTGTGTCAAGGTATGGACCCCAACACCAAGCCCCCACACAGCACGAACTCTACGAGGAGTACGTATACGCAACATGGCTAGAAAACGGTCGGCTGCTCAGAACGAATTAACAGAATGCACTGATGAACAGCAAGGCCTGTGAAGAGCGACCTGAAAAACAGTAACGAATGAACAAGAACAGAATGACAAGAGTCACGCGTCACTTGTTGCACGCACTGAAGAGCAGATACAAACCCACAAGCACAAACTGAACAGCAGAAAACGATCTAAAAACCACGAGTCTGAAAAAGCGCGCATCGTCTCTCACCAAACTTTTACTAACATGAGATCAGCAAAAGGAGCCCAAAGGGTGCCGCACTTTGTTCTGAACTGGCCTTTTCTAGTCTCGTCGTACGTGGTGTACGTCACTGCGTTCTTGGCGATCAGAAATTCCGACAACTTTGTGCGACCGTGTGTACGCAAAACAAGTTTGAGCCAACATCCGTCGGAAAAAATCCATGGATTTTGTTGTCGGAATGTTCGATCAATGTTCGATCAATGTCCGTCTGTGTACGGGGCATCAGACTGAGATGCCATTAAAGTTCATGTGCATGTAAAGGCAGGCGTCACAATACTTTTGGCAATATAGTGTAGCTTATTTCATTGCAAAGTTGTACCAGCTCTTCTCCAAACTGTATTTGTAAATCTGTAAACAGTTACCTTTCCTTTGCAACATTTAATGGTATTGTACCTTTATTCTCTGCAATAAAAACTAAATGGCAGAATCTCTACTGGGCACAGAGCACATGGTATTTTACAGTCAAAGAACAGGGGTGCAGATTAGCACTGGGTGACATGGGGCTTATTACAGTCAACTTGAAGTTAAAGGAGAGGTACAGCCAAAGCTCGTTTGTCTGGCCTTCTCCTATGGGTCACAGGAATGCAATTCGTTTTGTACTCCTGTGACCCATTTTCAGCAGAGAGTGGGCTGAAGGCCGCTCCCTGCTGGCATCACGGATTTCAGTCCAGGCACCTG
Source organism: Aquarana catesbeiana (assembly GCF_042186555.1). Lineage (NCBI taxonomy): Eukaryota > Metazoa > Chordata > Amphibia > Anura > Ranidae > Aquarana > Aquarana catesbeiana. The sequence goes on along the minus strand of NC_133334.1, from coordinate 154,348,395 downwards.
GCAGATCCAGACTCCTATTGTTATGAATGATGCGGTGCCTGGTCTGAAATCTGTGGTGTCAGCAGAGAGCAGCCTTCAGCCTGATGAGCCACTGAGAGCCTGAGATGGCCCGCTCCACCCCTCCACAGCTCAGCACTCCAATGAGGGCAGAGAGAGAAGAGCAGAGAGCTGTGACTGACAGTCTACAGCTCTCTGCTCACGGAGCTGTGAAAACCGAGCAATCACTCGGTTTTCAGTGCCGTGGCGCCGGGGGACAGATGGCGCATCGGACCAATGCTGCATCCACCTAGGTAAGTATGATGGGAAAAAAAAAGAAAACCGTACTTCTTTTTTAACCACTTCAGATCTTGGCCATTGCCAAATGACAGCAACAGCGCAGGTCTACATTACTGGGACTACGTCTATTGATTTCGTCCCATGCACGAGCGGCCTACGCGCCCCCTGCAGGGCGCTCGCGGCGCGCTCGGTGATCAGTGAGTCTATGAGACTCGCCTGATCACAGATCAGAGTAAGGGGTCGGTCCCGACCCCTTACCACATGATCAGCTGTCAGCCAATGACAGCTGATCATGTGATGTAAACAGAGCCGGTAATCGGCTATTTTTCCTCCACGCACTGACAGCGTGAGGAGGAAAAAAAAAAACCCGATCACCGGCGGCCAAAAAAAAACCTGATCACCGGCGGTCATCATCTGCCCCAACAGCAATAGGCAGCAGTGCCGCCTACCAGTGCCCAACAGCGTCGCCCATCAGTGCCCACAGTGCCATCCATCAGTGCATCCATCAGTGCCATCCATCAGTGCCCACAGTGCCACCCATCAGTGCCCACAGTGCCACCCATCAGTGCCACCCATCAGTGCCACCCATCAGTGCCCCCATCAGTGGTACCTATCAGTGCCCATCCGTGCCACCTATCCGTGCCACCCATCCGTGCCACCCATCAGTGCCACCCATCAGCGCCCATCAGTGGCCATCAGTGCCGCCTTATCTGTGCCCATCAGTACCGCCTTATCTGTCCCCATCAGTGCCGCCTTAACTGTGCCTATCCGTGCCCATCAGTGCAGCCTATCAGTGCCCACCAGTGCCGCCTCATCAGCGCATATCAATGAAGGAGAAAAATTACCTTTTTGCAAAATTTTATAACAAACTATGAAACATGATTTATTTTTCAAAATTTTCCATCTTTTTTTGTTTGTTTAGCAAAAAATAAAAATACCACCAAAAGAAAGCTCTATTTGTGGGAAAAAAATGATAAAAATTTCATTTGGGTACAGTGTTGTATGACCATGCAATTGTCATTCAAAGTGCGACAGCGCTGAAAGCTGAAAATTGGTCTGGGCAGGAGGGGGGTTTAAGTGCCCAGTTAGCAAGTGGTTAAGCTATAAACTCTCTGGGTCCAGAATCTGGGATGTTCTTCAGGCACAAAAGGAAATAATTTGAAGTTAAGAGCAGGTATTTGGAACACATAGTGTTTGGGTTACTAAAGAAAAATAAGTTATTCACATTGTAAGGGAAGGTGCATTAGCAAGGACATTTTCCCCAGAGCTTGGTGAATATGAAGAATTTTCATTTTTCAAATAACACCCAATCATGTGCAAGAAAAATAAAAAAAACTGCTTTTTGCTTGCACATAATTGCATGATGGAAGTCAGTAGAGATTCATTTCATTCATTAAGCTCTGGGGACATTCCCTTGCAAAATAAACAGTCTATTTGCCTTTAGTAAATCAACTCCTAAATTACTACACAATGCAAAATATAAGCAACATAATAGTAATTAAGTCAATAAGAAAACTTTAAAACACTTTCACTTACCTCAAACTATGTAGAAAAAGTAAATTTAAACGGGATAAAAACTATACTCACACTGATGGGAAGAATCCCTTAGGCTTTTCCCTAATGGCATTCTCAGAGTAAGCAACTTTTAGGGGCTCAGTGGGGATCTCTCCGCTGATCCCCACTGAGTAGGAGGATGACAGGTCCGTGTCTGCTCCGCTATGCAGAGTGGACACAGACAAAGCCCCGCTGTTCTCTATGGGGCAGTTAGATTGAAACAGACTGTCTGTCCATTTCCATCTGACTGTCATCCGATCCGCCAGATGAATGGGGAATGGGTGCCCCCATCCGTCTGTTTTTAGTGGACAGGATTGGATCGAATGCCAGTGGGTGCCAGTGGACACATGTCCGCTGACATCTGCCACTCCATAGAGAACAATGGATGGTCCAATCAGGTCCGCCTGAAAAACCGACAGGAGGACCTGATTGGATCGCCCGTGAGAAACCAACCTTAGGCAGCCCATTGATGAGTTTTTTGTTTTTTTAATTCAGCCAGCGGTTTGAATGACAAAAATAGCTTGATCCCTCATCCACACATTCAAGGTGGATGGGGGAATCCTCCTTGCTGTGTCTTTGTACTTTTCAAGTGGGGAGACTTCCCCCCCGTCAGAATACACTGATCAGCATTTCTGGTTATAGCCCGCTTTATACCATACCAAAGCATTTCGATTGGACTCTGCCCTACTTTTTCTAAAATACTAAATTTAGCCTGTTTAAGACACCCTGTGTTGATTTATACCTTCATTTTTATCGATGTACTGTAACAATGCATGTTCTCTTTTAAGTTTTAGGTAGCAGACAAACTGACATCCTTCTGTATGGTTTCCTGATTCAATCTGAAATTCATTGGTTCCTCTGTCATTTCCACTGATTCAGCATACAACTTCACACCATAATGAACTATACTCAATTGCAGGTGGGATGAGGTTTTGGAATGTGGTTATTTGATTTCTCCGATTTAATACAATGAAAAAATACAACCTTTGCCTCAACTTTTATAAAACATTGTTTCAATACAATTGTGGAACATTCAGGGTTTTTGTAAAAGTAGTATGCCACTCAATCCTGAAGTTGACATAAATTCACTGACATAATATTTTTTGGAATCTGTCCACGAATGAATGAATGCAAAAGCTTTATGTTTACCAAAATGAATAGTTTTCCATCTTACACAATTTATTATTTCTGTTTGTATTCTGCAATTGTAGTAGCAGAAGAAGAACCATCACCATCTACGGTATTTCACACGGTATTTTGTTTTTCTTTTAGAAACAAAAAAAAAAAAAAATAGATATACTGTTTTCAAATCAGTGAAAAAAATCCATTCACGTACTTTGTTGTCTTTCCTTGTGTATATTTTGGAGACTTTCCAGAAACTTGGTAATACTACTATCATACAATCATTGATGACTTACAGTATGACATCCTAAGCATGAGAGCTGCATGAAAAATTACATTCAAATGCAATCTGAAAAAGAAATTAATTTGCGCCCTAGGTAATTGGGGCTGTTGCTTTAAGAGGTGGGAATGGGAAGCATAACAAAGGCCAATTTCACTTTAAATCAAAGAACACATTCTGAAGAGCAGATATGTGGCCATAATTTCAGCAGAGACACTAATGGGTATTTAATGCGCCCATCAGTGTTTGTAAGTTTCTGGCATAAGGAACACACACAATAGCTTCAAATCCCTCTTTAACACTTATTTGAGATGACAGGAAAAATGAAACAGTTTGTGCTTTCAATGGAAAAGCAATCATTGCTTCATTATATTTCTGCTTGCCCTATCATGCTAATGCATGGTAAAAATGTCACCAGATGTATTTAAGGACCTGATCGAGCTCTAAGGCTTCACTCCTTTTACTTGGCTGATTAGTTAAGGGAGGAGAGGGAAAAAAAATCTTCAATTTGTATGTAAATGCGGCACGGTTTGCTATCAGCTGTACACCTGCACCTGTAAAAAATAATAAACTGGAGTTTAATGCTGTAATTATAAGCATTTATGGAAGTTTTAAAGAGGCTCTGACCAGTAAGATGAGATATTTGCGTAGGGATATTACTGATGCCCCGACAAGACAGGAAAATAGGCCTGCCACAGATTAAATCACTCTATCCTGTTCACTTTCTTTGGAAATATTACCTGGAACTTATATGTATGTAAGTGCTTGCAGTACACATTTGTAATGGATAATTTAAAGCAAATCAGTGTTATGTAGATGAGCAAGTGCCCTTTGAATTGGAAATTCCATTTATATCACTCATGGATAATATATATCACAAGATATTTTTCCAAGTCTACTGGATGCTAGGCAAAACAAAGTTGTGTGTCATTCAAGACCCATTACAGAATCAATAGTCAATAGCGCAATAAGAACATGTAGAAGCCGAAACAGGTGACTGGTATTATCTTTTGTTTTTGTGGGCAGGTTTTCTTTTTAATGTCTCCATCACAAATTTTGCCTCTCTAGTCATAGGTTTCATTTCAAATATAAAGGATGCTTGTGTTTCCAAATGAATAATCCTTTTTATAAACAGTAATTTATCGGCACAGTTCCATAAACATTTTGCAGGACAGAATTAACAGCATTTTAAAAAATCATTATTGTGACTTATTGAAAAAGCAAGAGAATTTTCCAATTTTTTAACTATTCAGTTTACAAGAAAAAAGCATTATAAAAAAAACATAATAATTAAATTGTAGGAGAAAAGCAGCAAAATTCTAACATGGGTGCAATGCATAGGTGGACTCATTGCAAAACTGGGCTTTACTGACTTAGGATGCTGCTGTAAATAGTGAACCACAATACACAGTGTAGTCAGAATAAGTGACCTATGCCAAGTTAAAGCTCACATGACAGGAACCACAGACTGGACAGACTGCGTTTATAAAAGAAAGGTAACCATTTAGCATGCTTAAAACTTGTGTGCTTTCTACTTGATTTTGTAATGTTGACTAACGCTTGGGTATTGATCTGCCTTAACCACTTGCTGACCCGCTGCAGTACCTTTACTGCGGCAGATCTGCTTGTACAGGCACAATCATGTACCTGTACATCACAGCTTTCTGCCGGGTCTATTCTCATATGTGCATGTGGACCTGGAAGATGGTGCTGTCATTTGCTGCAGCACAAGCCAATGAGCGATTCCCAGCCAATAATTTATAGCCAGCACCCACTAATCAGCTGAGCGAATGACAGAAGAGAGCCCTGTGGTGGTAAACACCACAGGGCTCTCTACAGACAGACGCAATGTGCTATTTTTTTTTCTAAAATCGGCACATTGCTTAGTAAATGCAGCACACAGTACATGCACAAAACATTGTTAGGTAAACATTAAACCCTTTGATCGTCCTAGATATTAACCCCTTCCCAGCCAGTGTCATTTAGTACAGTGACAGTGTATATTATTAGCACTGATAGCACTGATCACTGTATTAGTGTCACTGGTGATGTCATCATTGGCAGTTAGTCAGTTCCCCGCCAACGTCAGTTAGTGTCAGATTTCCCACCACACAATCCCAGTCCCACTAAAAGTCACTGATCCCCGCCATTACTAGTATAAAAAAAAATTCCAGTTTCTATACCATAGTTTGTAAACACTATAACTTACATGCAAACCAATCAAAATACACTCATTGGGATTTTTTTACCAACGATATTTTACATTTTGGCCAAAATTTTTGGAAGAAATTAGATTTTTTTTATTTTTTATTAGAAATGTTTTAAAGCAGAAAGTAGAAAATATTGTTTTTTTGTTTTTGTTCAAAATGTTTCTTTTTTTCCGTTTATATCCCGAAAAACTAAAAACCCTGTAGTGATTAAATATCACCACAAGAAAGGTCTATTTGTGTGAAAAAAATTATATCAATTTTGTTTGGGTACAGTGTTGTATGACAATTACCAGTAAAATAGCACAGTGTCGAATAGCAAAAAATGCCCTGGTCATGAAGAGGGTAAAATCTTTCGGAGCTCAGTTGGTTAAAGTAGATGTTACATAGTTACATAAGTGGTGAGGTTGAAAAAAGACACAAGTCCATCAAGTCCAACCTGTGTATGTGCTTTATGTTTATATTACATTGTATATCCCTGTATGTTGTGGTTGTTAAGGTGCTAATAGTTTTTTTTAATTATCAATGCTCCTCGCTATAACCACTGCTTGTGGAAGAGAATTCCACATCCTTACCACTCTTACAGTAAAGAACCCTCTACGCAGTTTAAGGTTAAACCGCTTCTCTTCCGCATTTACTAATTTTAGTGAATGCCGCGTGTCTTTTTGAATTCCCTTGCGCGGAAGAGTTTTATCCCTATTGTGGGGTCACCAGTACGGTATTTGTACACTGAAATCATATCCACTCTCAAGCGTCTCTTCTCCAGAGAGAACAAGTTCAGTGCTTGCAATCTTTCCCCGTAGCTGAGATCCTTCAGTCCCTTTATTTGTTTTGTTGCCCTTCTCTGGACTCTCTCCCATTCCAGCACATCCTTCCTAAGGACTGGTGTCCAGAACTGGATAGCATGCTCCAGGTGCAGCCAGAACAGAGTCTTGTAGAGTGGGAGAATTATCTTTTTATCTCTGGAGTGAATCCCCTTTTTAATGCATGCCAATATTATGTTTGCTTTGCTTGCAGCACCATTGCATGCCATTGCTGAACCTGTCATCTACTAGGACCCCCAGGTCCTTTTCCATCCTAGATTCCCCCAGAGGTTCTCCCCCCAGTGTATAGATTGCATTCATATTTTTGGCACCCAAATGCATTATTTTACATTTTTCAACAATAAACCTCATTTGCCATGTAGTTGCCCACCCCATTAATTTGTTTAGATCTTCTTGCAAGGTTTCCACATCCTGCATAGAAGTTATTGCCCTGCTTAGCTTAGTATCATCCCCAAATACAGAGATTGAGCTGTTTATCCCATCCTGCAGATCCTTTATGAATAAATTAAATAGGATTGGTCCCAGTACAGAACCCTGGGGGACCCCGCTTTCTACACTGGACCATTCTGAGTACTCCCCATTTATCATCACCCTCTGGACTCCCCCCATAGTCAGTTTTCAGTCCATGTACTCACCCTTTGGTCCATGTAAACCCCACTGAAAGGCATTTTGTGCATAATAAACCATTTTCGTTTGAAAACAAAATCCTTTTTTACATTTTATCATCATCTGTTGCATTCCAGTACTACCAGTCTCATGCAGCCTCTTTCCGGTCCATATGCGTGCACTCCAGTGATGAGAGCATGGCTTTTCTCAGAACGGGTTTCCCACTGGGGATAATATTGGATCATGCCTGCCTCATGTGTATTGATTTACTCACTCCATCGGAAGCATGTGTGATAGGGAGACAAAGTAGGAGCACAATTTGGAAGCAGGAACATGCTATAACAGTAATTACCTGAAAAAGAACCTTCACATCAGGATCACAAGGTATTCATTTAAAGAATGTTGCAGATTAAAAAAACTGAAAATTACTGTTGATATTATTCTTATGAGATTTATGAGACTGGGATTACATAGACTTTTAGCAGGAGAATACATACATATAATACATATTAAAATACACACAGAAACCTACGCTTATGGGTCTAAACACAGTAGGGGTTGAGTTACTAAAAGATTAGACCCGTCACTGAGCAAAGTGAACACTCGGGACCCATTCAAAATGTTGAAGTGCATTAAGAGACACAAAAATGTTTTGTGTTTTGGAATAAATGGTGTAGGTGTGTTGTATTGCATTCATAGTCCACTCAAAATTAATGGGCTGTCTTACCATTTATTTTGAATGGGCCGCAAATGCAATGCAATCCATCCGTACTATTATTTCCCAAATAGTGCACCAATAAGCACAGCTGTGCATATTGATTCTCTATATGGCCTTTTGCGTCAAGAACAACTATTTATGAATTGGGGTCCCATTCAAAAGGAATGTCACAGTAGTGCAACACACATGTGTCCATGCATTAATATGCCTTATAGTATGTAGTGAGAGACTCATTTCATTGTACATTACTGCAGCACATGTGTATAGCACCACCCCCCAAAGGGCTGCTTGAAGAGGACTGACTCCAAATGTTGCCCTGACCTTGAAAACCTCCCAATACCTCTGACACCCTGGGTTCAGACATATTTCAAAGTGATAATGTAATTACACAGACCCAAGATTGTAGCAAAGTAAACTCTAACTCTTGGTAAATATGCAAAGGGTATGCAATGCAAAGAAAATCACAATTAGGGATGGGCCCGATGGTCGAGTCGAACGTTAGTTCGACTCAAACATCGGGTGTTCGCCTATTCGACGAATAACGAACATTATGGGACGTTCGTGGCAAATTTGAGCGCCACAGATTGCTCAAGATTGCAGTGCATTGACGTCTGATGATTGGACAAAGCATGCACCTGACCTGCATGCTTTGGCCAATCACAGTGCTCTCTGCTGTGAGAGCCATGATTGGTCAAAGGCAGGGTGCCTTTAGCCAGTCATGGCTCAGGGGGCTAAGTCCACACCCCACGCTATATAAGGCTGCTTATATGGTGGCCGTATATAGTGCTATAATTGAGAAAATGTTAGCTAGAGGCAGGTTAGTTAGTGGCGTGCAAGCAGTTTAGTATATATATATATATATATATATATATATATATATATATATATATGTATATATATATATTTGTGCTCAAAAGTTTACATACCCTAGCAGAATTTATGATTTCTAGGCCATTTTTCAAAGAATATTAATGATAACACAAAAACATTTCTTTCACTCACGGTTAGTGTTTGGCTAAAGCCATTTATTATCAATCAACTGTGTTTCCTCTTTTTAAATCATAATGGCAACAGAAAATACCTAAGTGGCCCTGATCAAAAGTTTACATACCCTGGTGATTTTGGCCTGATTATATGCACACAAGTTGGCACATAGGGGTTTGAATGGCTATTAAAGATAACCATCCTCACCTGTGATCTGTTTGCTTGTAATTAGTGTGTGTGTATAAAAGGTCAATGCATTTCTGGACTTCTGACAAACCCTTGCATCTTTAATCCAGTGCTGCACTGATGTTTTTGGATTCTGAGTCATGGAGAAAGCAAAAGAATTGTCAAAGGATCTGCGGATAAAGGTAGTTAAACTGTATAAAACAGGAAAGGGATATAAAAAGATACCCAAGTAATTGAGAACATACACAAAGCACAAGCACTTGAAATTTTTTTGAATTATTTTATAATGCATTCATAAACGAGGGGAGGGTTTACCCCCCCTATCACCCCCCCTCTTTTTTTTCACACATAACAGGTCAATAATATATATAGAGCACTAATATTTGAATAATTTAAATAAGTTTTATAACACTTTCATAAAATTGGAGTTTTTGGTTTTACTTTCTTTCACGCGTAATAAGTTAATAACACATATAGAGCACAGCACTTGAAAGAAGGTCTCGTCCCTTTCTTTCAAATTTTTCTTTCCTCTCCTTTAACACGTATTAAGTCAACAATGTATACAGAGTACAATATTGGAAGATCCTAAATTATTTTTATAGCACTCTTATAAAACTGGGGCTTTTTTTTTCTCTTTTCTTCTATTTTTTTTAGGGTATGGGGGAGGGGGTGTAGAGGGAGCCATCCCTGTTGTTGGCGGGTATATATAAACCAGGATATTAAATATTGTCCTCTGTCTTGGGAAGATGAGCCATGTAAATGTTTATTGTAATAAGAGAAAAATGTTTAATAAAGAATGAATTCTAAAGAAAAAAAATGAGATGCCGATCAGCAGTGTTTAAACTCTAATCAAGAAGTGGAAAATGAGGGGTTCTGTTGAAACCAAACCACGGTCAGGTAAACCAACTAAAATTTCAGCCACAACTGCCAGGAAAATTGTTCGGGATGCAAAGAAAAACCCACAAATAACTTCAGGTGAAATACAGGACTCTCTGAAAACATGTGGTGTGGCTTTTTCAAGATGCACAATAGGGAGGCACTTAAAGAAAGATGGGCTGCATGGTCGAGTCGCCAGAAGAAAACCATTACTACGCAAATGCCACAAAGTATCCCACTTACAATACGCCAAACAGCACAGAGACAAGCCTCGAACCTTCTGGCATAAAGTCATTTGGAGTGATGAGACCAAAATTTAGCTTTATGGCCACAACCATAAACGCTACATTTGGAGAGGAGTCAACAAGGCTTATGATGAAAGGTACGGAGGTGGATCGCTGATGTATTGGGGATGTGTGAGCTAAAAAGGCACAGGAAATTTGGTCAAAATTGTTGTCAAGATGAATGCAGTATGTTATCAAAAAATACTGGAGGAACATTTGCATTCATAAGCCGGAAGCTGCGCATGGGACGTACTTGGACATTCCAACATGACAATGATCCAAAACACAAGGCGAATTCGCCCTGTCCTTGGCTACAGGAGAATAAAGTGAAGGTTCTGGAGTGACCATCTCAATCTCCTGACCTCAATATCATTGAGCCACTCTGGGGAAATCTCAAATGTGCAGTTCATGCAAGACAGCCCAAGAATTTTCAGGAACTGGAGGCTTTTTGCCAATAGGAATGGGGAGCTTTATGATCTGAGAAGATAAAGAGCCTCATCCACAAATACTACAAAAGACTTCAAGCTGTCATTGATGTTAAAGAGGGCAATACACGGTATTAAGAACTGGGGTATGTAAATTTTTGATCAGGGTCATTTGAGTAATTTCTGTTGCCATTATGATTTAAAAAGAGTAAACACAGTTGATTGCTAATAAATGGCTTCAGCCAAACACTAACCATGAGTGAAAGAAAAGTGTTTGTGTTATCATTCATATTCTCTGAAAAATGGCCAAGAAATCATAAATTCTGTCAGGGTATGAAAACTTATGAGCACAACTGTACAACTGTATATATATATATACAGTGTACAGCATATACAGTGTATTGAAGTGGTTAAGAGAAACCCTATGACAGAATTAAGAAAAAACAGAAAACAGCATGCCCCCCTCCCCAGTCCATACTAGGCCCTTTGGGTCTGGTAAAGATATTAAGGGGAACTCCACAGCAAAAAAACAACAGCGTGGGGTCCCCCCAAAATCCATACCAGGCCCTTTGGGTTTGGCATAGATTTTAAGGGGGAACTCCACACCAAAATGGAGTGGGGTCCCCCCCAAAATCCATACCAGACCGTTATCTGAGCAAGCAGCCTGGAGGACAGGATGGCGGGGAACAACCCCCCTCCTGAACCATACCAGGCCGCTTGCCCTCAACATGGGGAGGGTGCTTTGGGGTCCCCTCCAAAGCACCTTGTCCCCATGTTGATGGGGACAAGGGCCTCGTCCCCACAACCCTGGCCAAGTGGTTGTGGGGGTCTGTGGGTGGAGAGCATATCGGAATCTGGAAGCCCCCTTTAACAAGGGGCCCCCCAGATCCCACCCCCACTATGTGAATGGGTATGGGGTACATTGTACACGCTCAAGTAAAAGAGAGCTGCCAGCACCAAAAGTCTGGAATACAAAACTCAAAATCATAAAATAAAATGTGGGTGCAGCGCTAATGCAATTTAAATTCCCAATTATATGTGAAAAAGGGAAAAAAAATCAACCAAAATTCTGAAATGGCGAAAACAGTCTGAAAATGAAAAATTAAAGCAGAGTTCCAACCCGAAGAGTTGGAATAACTGCAAACAACTTAATAAACAATATAATCACCAATATCCTGTTATGAGGTAGATATAGAATGATAAAGTGCTCAGAAAATGAATAACCGTATAAATAAGTACTAAAATGCCTTCAGAAATACATGTGTAAGCAATAGCCAAAACCTTGAAATATTGATAAAAAATACAAAATACAAAATTTCCAAAAACAGTTCCAAAAAAAGTCTAAGAAAAGAAAACTAAAGCAAAGTCCCAAAGGTGATAATTGAGAAACTGATACACAGTCCCAAATGCATAATCTTGTGATGAAAAGGTTAACCAGTAGATTTTAATAAAGGTGTGCAAACAAGATATCACAGAAAAATCGTGTGGGATCCCTGCTCCAGAAGGTTTGACACCCAAAGTGAGTTTGTAATCTCCTTACCGACTCAAAAGACCAAGGTGGTCTCACCAAGCCCAGGGAATTCGGTCTCCCAAAAACCTATATGGATTTCTAAAGCTGCTGGATCCATGTCACTCAAAAGACATAAGCAAGAAAGGCTCCCATAGTGTAGTATTTGAGTAAAAATGTAATGGGCTAAAAGTTATTGCACTTACAAGATATAACTTTCTATGTATATATAGGTATATCACATTAGATCGGAATGGCGGCGTCTCCTCAGGCTTCCTCTGCTTCCTATACTCGCTGCCTGCTGTAACCATCACCTCCGAGGAGGAAAACGTGATGACGTCAGTGTCACAGGCTCCACCCTATGCGTTTCATCACGATAGGACGTTGTCTGGGGATTGGATACTGTGACTGTGTCATCACGTACGTCTTTTAAATAGTGCTGCGGCGCCATCTTAACTGAGGGCCGTTCAGGCACTTAAGATTTTTTGACTACTGGCAGGCTTAGGTAAACAGAGCAAATAGAGGAAACCAAAAGGAATAAAATAGATACCAGCACCCTCTAATGGCAGAACAAGATATCAATAAAAATATACTAACAGAAGGTCACAGTAAGGAGTAGGGATGAGCTTTGAGTCGAACTAATTTTCGACTCGAACATCGGCTGTTTGCCAGTTCGCCGAACAGCGAACAATTTGGGGTGTTTGCGGCAAATTCAAAAGCCGCGGAACACCCTTTAAAAGTCTATGGGAGAAATCAAAAGTGCTAATTTTAAAGGGTTATATGCATGGTATTGTCATAAAAAGTGTTTGGGGACCTGGGTCCTGCCCCAGGGGACATGGATCAATGCAAAAAAAAGTTTTAAAAATGGCCTTTTTTCCGGGAGCAGTGATTTTAATAATGCTTAAAGTGAAACAATAAAAGTGTAATATTCCTTTAAATTTCGTACCTGGGGGTGTCTATAGTATGCCTGTAAAGGGGCGCATGTTTCCCGTGTTTAGAACAGTCTGACAGCAAAATGACATTTCTAAGGAAAAAAGTCATTTAAAACTACTTGCGGCTATTAATGAATTGTCGGTCTGACAATACACATAAAAGTTAATTGATAAAAACGGCATGGAATTTCCCCACAGGGAACCCCGAACCAAAATTAAAAAAAAAAATGACGTGGGGGGTCCCCCTAAATTCCATACCAGGCCCTTCAGGTCTGGTATGGATATTAAGGGGAACCACGTCCAAAATTTTTTTAAAAATGGCGTGGGGGTCCCCCTCAAAATCTATACAAGACCCTTCAGGTCTGGTATGGATTTTAAGGGGAACCCCACGCCAAAATTTAAGAAAAATGGCATGGGGTCCCCCCAAAAATCCATACCAGACCCTTATCTGAGCACGCAACCCGGCAGGCTGCAGGAAAAGAGGAGGGGACGAGAGAGCGCACCCCCTCCTGAACTGTACCAGGCCACATGCCCTCAACATTGGGAGGGTGCTTTGAGTAAGCCCCCAAAGAACCTTGTCCCCATGTTGATGGGGACAAGGGCCTCATCCCCACAACCCTTGCCCGGTGGTTGTGGGGCTCTGCGGGCGGGGGGCTTATCGGAATCTGGTGGCCCCGTTACGTAATGGGTGACCCCGCCCCCCTCTGACGTCATGGGGAATGCCACAGGGAAGTCCCCGTCAAGTCCCCGTGCGTCAGAGGGGGACAGGGTCACCGGGTGGCCCCACCCTCCATTATTTAACAAGGGGACTCCCAGATCCCAGCCCCCCCTGTGTGAAATGGTAAGGGGGTACAAAAGTACCCCTACCATTTCACAAAAAAACTGTCAAAAATGTTAAAAAGGACAAGAGACAGTTTTTGACAATTCCTTTATTTAAAGTCTTCTCTTTTCCATCTTCTTTCTTCTATTTTCTTTCTTCTATCTTCCTTTGGTTTCTTCCTCCATCTCCTTCTTCTTCTGGTTCTCCTGGTTCTTCTGGTTCTTCCTCTGGTGTTCTCGTCCGGCATCTTCCTCCGCGGCGTCTTCTTCCCTTCTTCTTCTCGGGCCGCTCCGCATCCATGATGGGAGGCTACCACTGCGTGATGCTTCTCGTCTTCTGACGGTTCTTAAATAATGGAGGGCGGGGCCACCCGGTGACCCTGCCCCCCTCTGATGCACGGGGACTTGACGGGGACTTCCCTGTGGCATTCCCCGTGACGTCAAAGGGGGCGGGGTCACCCATTACATAACGGGTGGCCCCGTTACGTAATGGGTGACCCCGCCCCCCTCTGACATCACGGGGAATGCCACAGGGAAGTCCCCGTCAAGTCCCCGTACGTCAGAGGGGGGCAGGGTCACCGGGTGGCCCCATCCTCCATTATTTAAGAACCGTCAGAAGACGAGAAGCGTCACACAGCGGGAGCCTCCCATCAGGGATGTGGAGCAGCCTGAGAAGAAGAAGGGAAGAAGACTCCGCAGAGGAAGGTGCCGGACGAGAACACTGGAGGAAGAACCAGGAGTACCAGAAGAACCAGAAGAAGAAGAATATGGAGGAAGAAACCGAAGCAAGATAGAAGAAAGAAGATAGAAGAAAGAAGATGGAAAAAAGAAGACTTTAAATAAAGGAATTGTCAAAAACTGTCTCTTGTCATTTTTAACATTTTTGACAGTTTTTTGTGAAATGGTAGGGGTAAGTACCCCCTTACCATTTCACACGGGGGGCTGGGATCTGGGGGTCCCCTTGTTAAAGGGGGCTTCCAGATTCCGATAAGCCCCCTGCCTGCAGACCCCCACAACCACCGGGCAAAGGTTGTGGGGATGAGGCCCATGTCCCCATCAACATGGGGACAAGGTGCTTTGGTGGGCTACCCGATCCGAGCACGCAGCCCAGCCGGTCAGGAAAAGGGGTGGGGACGAGTGAGCGCCCCCCCTCCTGAACCGTACCAAGCCGCATGCCCTCAACATGGGGGGTGGGTGCTTTGGGGGAGGGGGCACCCTGCAGGGCCCCCCCACCCCAAAGCACCTTGTCCCTCATTGGGTGATGTTGACCATGCCCCCTAAAACATCACAGTCCCAGCATGCCCAGGGACTGTGACATCATAAGGGGGCGGGGTCTCCGCCTATATAAGTCACAACGGAGTGCTCAGAGAGCAGTCCAGCCGGAGAGAGCATCGTGTCAACATCTGGAGAAGAGAAGAGGGAAGAAGACAAGAAGCCCAGAAGCCCAGAAGTCCGGACCTCCGCTGGCAAAAGAGTGGCCTGAAGACAGCAGAGGAGCCTGCTGAAGAACTGGAACACTGGGAGAAGAGGCCGGAGAGAGCGGAGAAGAACCAACCGGACGCCGGGAGAAGAGGAACTGGAGGGACCCCCAAAGCCAGGAGAAGACCCCCGAAGCCGGAAGAAGACCCCCGAAGCCAGAGGAAGACCCCCCAGAGCTGTTTAATAAATTATTTTAAAAACCTGTGTAGTGTGTTTTATTATTGACGCTTTTTCCCTAGGTGAATGGATAGGGGTACCATGTACCCCATACTCATTCACATAGGGTGGGGGGCCAGGATCTGGGGGCCCTCTTATTATAGGGGGCTCCCGGATTCTGATAAGCCCCCAGCCCGCAGACCCCGACAACCAACGGCCAGGGTTGTCGGGAAGAGGCCCTTGTCCTCATCAACATGGGGACAAGGTGCTTTGGGGGGGGCCCCGCAGGGTGCCCCCCTCCCCCAAAGCACCCACCCCCCATGTTGAGGGCATGCGGCCTGGTATGGTTCAGGAGGGGGGGCGCTCATCCCCACCCCCTTTCCTGACCGGCTGCATGCTCGGATCGGGGTCTGGTATGGATTTTAGGGGGGACCCCACGCCGTTTTTTCGGCATAGGGGGTTCCCTTTATAACCCATACCAGACCTAAGGGCCTGGTATGACCCGCGATGGGGCTCGCAAGGTGTCAATCTCGCGATAAAAGCGACAAGATTGACTTCCTTTTCTAGTCCCGTCGTGCCTGAGTCACGTTCAAAATGAACGGACTTGTCCGTGTGTGGGCAAGTCCGTTCATTCTGAAAGTCCGCCGTAACTCCGGCGAAAGTCCGTCGGAAAGACAGGCGGACATAGCCCGCCGGAAAGTCCGGTCATGTGTGGGCAAGTCCGTCCGTTTTAAAGTCCGGCGCACCTGGCGGACAAAGTCCGTTGGAAAGTGTGGCGGACCAAGTATGCCAGAAAGTCTGATCGTGTGTACGCGGCATTAGTTTCAAGCCTGGAAATGGATCTAATCTTGTTAGTACCCCTCCAATGGGGACAAATTTTGCCAATAGGTAAAAAGAGGGTCCCTTTGAGTTTTTTATCGTGGTGTTTGGCATAATGCCTAAAAAGATTATGCCTAGTAAACCCATGTCTGATGTTTCCTACATGTTCCTCTAAGCATACATGTAAAGCTCTTTTAGTGCACCCAATGTACTGTTTGGAACATGGGCACTGGAATAAGTATACTACACACTCCCTGGAGCATGTAATAAAAGACTCTATGTTATAAGATCTATTCGTCTGAGTGGAGTCAAATTTTTCGCATTTTCTTCCTCTAAAAGAATTAATTTGACCAATATTACATTTCCTACATGGAAAAAAGCCCTTCATTGAATGGAATAATGAAATCATTTTCAGAGGGTCTACAACATTAGGGGCAATGATATGGCGCAAAGAGGGGGCTCCTCTATAAAACTATAATTGGTCGGTCAGGGATAACGGGACCTAATATCTTTTCATTTTTTAATATATTCCAGTGTTTGTTAAAAATCTTCCTAATGGAAAAATGTTGGTTGGAATATCTATTGATCATGGAATAACCAAAATTGTTATCTGACACTTGATTAGCCCTCCTTGGGCCATTAACCATGTGGTCTCTATCCATATCACCAACGTTTTTGATAGTCTCATCAATGTCCTTCTCCATATAGCCCTTATCCAAAAATCTGGATTTTAGAATCAAAGCTTGCTTCTGATAGTCAGAAATGGAAGTGCAGTTGCGCCTAATCCGCTGGAATTGGCCTTTGGGGACTGCATTAAGCCATGCTGAATGATGACAACTGGTTAACGGAATGAAGGCATTGCGATCGGTCTCTGATCAAGGTATTTCCCTGCAGTATTTGGAGAGTGAGTCACAGATCCATTTCCTTGACCTCAATATCATTGTTAGGGATGGATGTCTGACTACCACCAGCTACTTCAAGGATATCGATCGCAATGCCTTCATTCTGTTAACCAGTTGTCATCATTCAGCATGGCTTAATGCAGTCCCACCACGATAAAAAACTCAAAGGGACCCTCTTTTTACATATTGACAAAATTCGTCTCCATTGGATGGGTACTAACAAGATTATATCCATTTCCAGGCTTGAAACAAAGTGGATTTTTGATATGAGATCTTATGACTGAGCCCCTAGCGCTTATGCGGGGCTCCATGGGACAGTACAGAGGGCTGTAGTTATGCTCCGCTGTTTCCCCCCCCTCCGTTTTTGCTATTTGGGTTGCCCCAGGTGATGGTAGTTTGCAGAGCAGCATGGCAACGGTTTCCGATTGGCTGAATCGGGCGGGATTGAGCCAGGCTGTGGCTTTCCCGCTTTGTTCACCGCCTGAGGAGACCCCGCTGAAGACGGATCCCTGCGCTGCTCCAGACAGCGTTACCTGAAGGATGGAAGAGCTGCTGAGCCGTCTTATCCACAAAGCCTAGAGCTGTGGAGGGGCGGAGTGGTTAAGGCAGTGCTTAGAGGAGGACCCATCGGCGTCAGCTTCGGCTGATATAGAGCATGCCCAATCTGTGCCCACTGAAGTCATTGAAAATGACAGTCACCCAGCTCCCCCTGCTGGCCAGAAGAGAGGTCGCAAAGGTAACAGGGGAAAGAGGTTGAGAAGGGAAGATTCTCCCTCTTCCCCTGTGAGAGAACAAATGAAACAGGCAAGGTCACGCTCCTCAAACAGAGCCAGAATGGAATCACCTCAGATAGCTTCTGCAGGCATATCCTGTGAGGTGCCAACATCTGGGCAACCTGTTAGCGTGCACCATAATTCTGGTGAGAGAAATGATTCACATTTAATAGGATTAGGTAAAGCAGTTGGTTCTTTTATTAATATTGGTAATGTTGGTAATGTATGGAGTGGCTGTGGCTCAAGTGGTTTAACTGTATCAGATAATGCTGTTTTTTCACAGGGTAACCCCGCCACACCAGTAAGTATTAACCATTTTAATAAAAATGTTTCTATTGACAAAATACCTGTTAATAATACCAATATTGTTCGCTCTATGCCTGTTTCTGTTTCTAATCCTATGCTTTCCTTACCTGTTAAAACCCTGGTTTCTGAATCCTGTTTTAAAGAGGCTCTCCCCTGTGAATTATCTCCTCTAGGATATCATTTATCCACTGCTGTTAAAGAAAAAATATGGTGTGGAGAATTTATAGATATTTTATCATTGCTCCTGTCATCTAAGGAATTTCTGTTGAAATCCAATAAAAGAATGGATGACAGGTCTGAAGAGGATAGGAGGAGGACAATTCCCCGGACTTTTCAGAACTGGTTTCAGGCTTTTTGTATTTTTGCTTCTGTTATGGGCGAACGTTTTCCTGATAAATGCTCAGGATTGTTTCAGCACCTGGATATAGTGGCTTCAGACAAAAGCTCTCAGTTCACCCATCCCTCCGCTGGGGGGTAAAAGATGTAGGTCTATGGCTGAACCTGATGCTACCACAAAGACCTCCATATACACAGAGACCTCAAATAGCGATTGTTCAGTCGACTTTTTGTAAAGGAGTATGCTTTGCATATAATGATTCCCAATGCAGATTCTTATCGAACTGCAGATATAAGCATGAATGCTCATTCTGCGCGGGTACCCATCCAGCATCCCGCTTTTTTAAAAAATCACCTAACACATCTCAGTCAAGAGACAATAATGCAAAGTGATGGAAGCCAGTGAGATTGTCAAAAATGCAGTTCTGGCTAGATCAGTATCCAGACCGCAAGATGGCGGACCTTCTTTATGAAGGATTTAAGTTTGTTTTTTTTAGTCCCTGCTTTTGTAGGGCAAGGTTGTCTTCTGGTAAAAAAATTACGTTCCGTTCTTGCGCACCCTGATATAGTCAGAGAAAAAATTTCTAAGGAATTAAAGGAAGGCAGAATTTCTGGACCTTTTCCTTCTCCCCCTTTTTAAATTTTCGTTTATCCCCTTTAGGCCTGGCCCCAAAAAAGGAGCCAGGTTCTTTTTGGCTGATTCATAATTTATCATTTCCTCATGGAAATTCTCTATATGATGAAATAGCAGACTTTGAATCAGCAGTGTCCTATGCTTCTTTTGAAGAAGCTCTTTGTCTTTTAAAGTGATTTGGCAAAGCATCTTTTATGGCAAAAGCAGATATAAAATCTGCATTTCGACTTTTACCAGTCAACCCCATAGGTTTTAACTCACTGGGTTTTTATATTGAGGATGAATTCTATTTTGATAAGTGCATGACCATGGGTTTTTCCAAGTCTTGCAGTTATTTTGAGGCCTTTTTGACATTTTTGCAGTGGGTTTTGTCACAAAATTTTCCTCAAGATGGCGCTATCCATTATTTAGATGATTTTTTATTTATAGGCCCCATCGAAGCTCATGTTTGTTCTGAAATGTTGAATTGTTTTTTCAACATTTGTGAGTCTTTTGGCATTCCCCTAGCCGATGAAAAAAAGGTGGGTCCAGTGACGGTTATTGAAATTCTGGGCATCACAATTGACTCTGTTGCCATGGAATTTCCATTTGCCGATGGAAAAAATGATAAAAGTGAGGTTGATTATCACTAAGTTTTTGTCAAAAAGAAGGGTTCTGTTGCAGGACGTTCAGTCCTTGTTGGGTCTCTTTGCGTTTGCATCTAGAGTAATCCCAGTAGCCAGAATCTTTTCTCTGAGATTTGCTCTAGCCACTAGGGGTCTTAAAAATCCTTTTTCACATGTCTCCATTACCTGGCCCGTTAAGGAGGATCTAACAGTTTGGGATCAATTCTTGATCAACTTTAATGGCTGCGCGGTATGGCAGAGTGAATTCATTAAAGATTTTAATATTCGCCTGTTTACTGATGCATCTGGTTCGGTTGGCTTTGGTGCCTTCCTGGATGGTCATTGGTGTGCTAAGGAATGGCCTGAGTCTTGGAGGTCACCAGTAGGGATGAGCCGAACACCCCCCTGTTCGGTTCGCACCAGAACTTGCGAACAGGCAAAAAATTTGTTCGAACACGCGAACACCGTTAAAGTCTATGGGACACGAACATGAATAATCAAAAGTGCTAATTTTAAAGGCTTATATGCAAGTTATTGTCATAAAAAGTGTTTGGGGACCTGAGTCCTGCCCCAGGGGACAAGGATCAATGAAAATTTTTTTTTAAAAACGGCCGTTTTTTCGGGAGCAGTGATTTTAATAATGCTTAAAGTGAAACAATAAAAGTGTAATATCCCTTTAAATTTCATACCTGGGGGGTGTCTATAGTATGCCTGTAAAGGGGCGCATGTTTCCCGTGTTTAGAACAGTCTGACAGCAAAATGACATTTCAAAGGAAAAAAAGTCATTTAAAACTACTCGCGGCTATTAATGAATTGTTGGTCCGACAATACACATAAAAGTTCATTGATAAAAACGGCATGGGAATTCCCCACAGGGGAACCCTGAACCAAAATTTAAAGAAAAAAATTATGTGGGGGTCCCCCTAAATTCCATACCAGGCCCTTCAGGTCTGGTATGGATATTAAGGGGAACCCCGGCCAAAATTAAAAAAAAAAATGGTGTGGGGTCCCCCCTTAAAATCTATACCAGACCCTTCAGGTCTGGTATGGATTTTAAGGGGAACCCCGCACCAAAATTTAAAAAAAAACAGCGTGGGGTCCCCCCAAAAATCAATACCAGACCCTTATCCGAGCACGCAACCTGGCAGGCCGCAGGAAAAGAGGGGGGACAAGAGAGCGCCCCCCCTCCTGAACCGTACCAGGCCACATGCCCTCAACATTGGGAGAGTGCTTTGGGTTAGCCCCCCAAAACACCTTGTCCCCATGTTGATGGGGACAAGTGCCTCATCCCCACAACCCTTGCCCGGTGGTTGTGGGGGTCTGTGGACAGGGGGGCTTATCGGAATCTGGAAGCCCCCTTTAACAAAGGGACCCCCAGATCCCGGCCCTCTCCCCTGTGTGAAATGGTAAGGGGGTACAAAAGTACCCCTATCATTTCACAAAAAAACTGTCATGAAAAAAAATTTTTTAAAAATGACAAGAGACAGTTTTTGACAATTCCTTTATTTAAACGCTTCTTCTTTCTTCTATCTTCCTTCAGTTTCTTTCTCCATCTTCTTGTTCTTCTGGTTCTTCTGGTTCTTCCTCCGGTGTTCTCGTCCGGCATCTCCTCTGCGGCGTCTTCTTATCTTCTTCTCCTCGGGCCGCTCCGCATCCATGATGGCATGGAGGGAGGCTCCCGCTGTGTGACGCTTCTCTCTTCATCTTTTTCTTCATCTTTTTCTCTTCATCTTCTTCTCTTCATCTTCTTTACATCATCTTCTTTTCGGGCCGCTCTGCATCCATGATGGCATGGAGGGAGGCTCCCGCTGTGTGACGCTTCTCCATGTCCCCATGCGTCAGAGGGGGGTGGGGTCACTGGGTGGCCCCCCCCTTATTTAAGAACCGTCAGAAGAGAAGCGTCACACAGCGGGAGCCTCCCTCCATGCCATCATGGATGCGGAGCGGCCCGAAAAGAAGATGAAGACAAGAAGAAGATGAAGAGGAAAAGATGAAGAAAAAGATGAAGAAAGAAGCATCACACAGCGCGAGCCTCCCTCCATGCCATCATGGATGCGGAGCGGCCCGAGGAGAAGAAGATAAGAAGATGCCGCGGAGGAGATGCCGGACAAGAACACCGGAGGAAGAACCACAAAAACCAGAAGAACCAAAAGAAGAAGAAGATGGAGGAAGAAACTGAAGGAAGATAGAAGAAAAAAGAAGCATTTAAATAAAGGAATTGTCAAAAACTGTCTCTTGTCATTTTTAACATTTTTGACAGTTTTTTTGTGAAATGGTAGGGGTACCTCTTACCATTTCACACAGGGGGGAGGGCCGGGATCTGGGGGTCCCCTTGTTAAAGGGGGCTTCCAGATTCTGATAAGCCCCCTGCCCGCAGACCCCCACAACCACCGGGCAAGGGTTGTGGGGATGAGGCACTTGTCCCCATCAACATGGGGACAAGGTGTTTTGGGGGGCTAACCCAAAGCACCCTCCTAATGTTGAGGGCATGTGGCCTGGTATGGTTCAGGAGGGGGGGCGCTCTCTCGTCCCCCCTCTTTTCCTACGGCCTGCCAGGTTGCGTGCTCGGATAAGGGTCTGGTATAGATTTTTGGGGGGACCCCACGCTGTTTTTTTAAAATTTTGTCACGGGGTTCCCCTTAAAATCTATACCAGACCTGAAGGGTCTGGTATAGATTTTAAGGGGGGACCTCACGCCATTTTTTAAAAAAATTTTGGCCGGGGTTCCCCTTAATATCCATACCAGACCTGAAGGGCCTGGTATGGAATTTAAGGGGACCCCCACATCATTTTTTTTTTTTAATTTTGGTTCGGGGTTCCCCTGTGAGTAATTCCCATGCCGTTTTTATCAATGAACTTTTATGTGTATTGTCGGACCGGCAATTCATTAACCGCTTCCCTACCCGGCCATAGACAAATGACGTTCACAGATGGGATCTCCCATCCTGGGTGGACGTCATATGACGGCCTCGGTTTCCCGGCCGCCTAGGGGGCGCGCGCCCGCCGCATTGCTCGGGACCCGGTGCGTGTGCCCGGTGGCCACGATGTTCGCCGGGCACCCGCGATTGCCCGTTAACCGGGCCGGACCATGGATCTCTGTGTGTAAACACAGAGATCCACATCCTGTCAGCTCAGAGGAGAGCGATCTGTGTTCCCAGAAGGGAGGAACACTGATCGGTCTCCTCCCCTTGTGCGTCCCCTCCCCCTACAGTTAGAAGCATTCCCTAGGAAACACATTTAACCTCTCCCCGCCCCCTAGTGGTTAACCCCTTAACCCCTTCACTGCCTGTCACATTTACACAGTAATCAATGCAATTTTATAGCATTGATCGCTGTATAAATGTGAATGGTCCCAAAAATGTGTCAAAAGTGTCCGATGTGTCCGCCATAATGTCGCAGTCACGAAAAAAAATTGTGATCGCCGCTATTACTAGTAAAAAAAAATAAATAAATATTTTTTTTTTAAAAATGCCATAAATCTATCCCGTATTTTATAGACGCTATAACTTTTGCGCAAACCAATCAATATACGCTTATTGCGATTTTTTTACCAAAAATATGTAGAAGAATACGTATCGGCCTAAACTGAGGAAAAATTTTGTTTTTTTTTTTTAAAAATGGGATATTTATTATAGCAAAAAGTAAAAAATATTGTGTTTTTTTCAAAATTGTCACTCTTCTTTTGTTTATAGCGCAAAAAATAAAAACCGCAGAGGTGATCAAATACCACCAAAAGAAAGCTTTATTTGTGGGGGAAAAAAGGACGTCAATTTTGTTTAGGTACAACATCGCACGACCGAGCAATTGTCCTTTAAAGTGAAACAGCGCTGAAAACTAAAAATTGGTCTGGGAAGGAAGGGGGTGAATATGCCCGGTATTGAACCGGTTAATAGCCGCAAGCAGTTTTAAATTACTTTTTTTCCTTTGAAATGTCATTTTGCTGTCAGACTGTTCTAAACACGGGAAACATGCGCCCCTTTACAGGCATACTATAGACACCCCCCAGGTACGAAATTTAAAGGGATATTACACTTTTATTGTTTCACTTTAGGCATTATTAAAATCACTGCTCCCGAAAAACGGACGTTTTTAAAACTTTTTTTTGCATTGATACATGTCCCCTGGGGCAGGACCCAGGTTCCCAAACACTTTTTATGACAATAACATGCATATAAGCCTTTAAAATTAGCACTTTTGATTTCTCCCATAGACTTTTAAAGGGTGTTCTGCGGCATTCGAATTTGCCGTGAACACCCCAAATTGTTCGCTGTTCGGCGAACTGGCGAACAGCCGATATTCGAGTCGAATATGAGTTTGACTCGAACTCGAAGCTCATTCCTAGTCACCAGATATTAGCCGTAATTTAGTCCTATTATAATTGTTTCCGGTAGTGGTGGCTATTACTATTTGGAAAGAATTCTTTGAGAATAAATGAGTTATACTACATACGGATAATAAAGGAGTGTTTTTTACGGTAAACTGTTTATCATCTAAGTCTGAATTAGTGATAAAATTACTCAGTTTTTTGGTTTTGCAATGCATGACTTTTAACATTTGGCTAAAAGCAAAACATGTCCCGGGTATTACTAATGAGATCGCCGATTCCTTATCTCATTCACAGTTCCAGAGGTTTTGGGAACTCGCTCCAGAGGTGGAGCAGGAAGGATTCCCTTGCCTAGAATTTCTCTTAATAATTTAAGAAAATGTAAGAAATTCCATTGGGTTATGTTTTGTCTCCTCTCTAATTCAAGCTAAACTTAGCCCTGCTTTGGTTAGCAAAATTTTAGCAGGCTTCTCATTCTTTTTGAAAATGTCAGGACTTCCTGCCCTTAATTCCTTTTTTCCAGTCAAACAAATGCTGAACAGTTTCAAAAGATCCTCTCCAGCTGTTGACAGTAGACGCCCTATTTCCTCTGATTTGTTGGTAAAATTGATGTCTGATGGAATCAGTTTCTTTTTCCTCTTTTGAGACTTCGCTGTTCAGAACGGCGTTCGTTATTGCATTTTTTGGTGCTCTTAGATTAGGGGAATTCACAGCACCTAATAAATCTTCTTCTTCCTTTTTAGTTTTTTCAGACATCTCTGTTTCAGTAGATTCGGTTAGGATTTTTATCAGTGGATCCAAGATGGATCAATTAGGCAAGGGTTGTTGGTTAACTCTTTATAGAGCTCCTTTTCAGGTCATATGTCCAGTTTTTAGAGTTACTTAGTATCTTTCTTCTCTACCCCCTTTTAAGGTCTATTCTTTATTCATATTAATCTATATCCATTAACTAGATACCAGTTCTCATCGGTCCTGTCTTCTTGCCTAAAGAAACGTAACCTTTCCGGTTCTCGTGTCTCTTCGCATTCATTTCGGAGTGGGGCGGCTACTAAAGCCAGCCTTCTCTGTTTTCTAAGGATGGTTTAAAGCAATTGGGGCGTTGGGATAGTGATAGATTTAAATTGTATCTTCGTCCTGATCTTGTTATTGTTTAACTTTTCTTAGGTTCTTCCAAGCACGTCATTTGGATAATAGGACATTCCTTTATATTTTGGGCCAAAAGGAGAGATTCCATCAAGAATGGCAAAATCAATATTCATCTGGATGAAGGACGTTTTCAGGTTTTTTTTTTTGGTGGGGAATAAAGGGGCTGAGATGGAGGAATTTAAAGGATCAGTTAATTTACTTGCTAGGACAGTGGCCTTCTCCCGATGTATTTATAATTCATGCCGTGGGTGATGACCTGGGCAGGATCAAAACTTGGGATTTGATTTGCGAGATGAAGAGAGACTTACCTTCTTTTAAGTTGTTACTTCCTTCTACAGTTATAGTTTTTTCAGAAATAGTGCCAAGACTCCTTTGGCCAGATTTAAGTAATCTTCATTATGTAGACAGGATTAGGAACTCATAAATAGATCCATATGCAACTTAATAATTTCTCAAGGGGGTTTTTCTTATCGTCATATAGACCTTGAGGGTTTCCTGCCTGGTCTATACAGAATTTATTTTGTACACCTGTCGGAGGTTGGTTTAGACATTTTTATTTTAGGTTTACAAAACATGATTGAGCAGGCCACGGCATTTGGGGGGCTTCAGACACTCAGTTTTTGAGTGGCTTTCAGCTGTTGGGGTTTGTCATCCAGTTTATGGTTTGATTTATGGTTGATTTATGGTTATGGAATTTTAAGATTAAATATTTTGTAATGAATGATTATTGTTCATCTTGGGTAACCCCTTAATAAATGCAGTGGCCATTATTGCCAACATGAAATTGTGTTGTGTCTCTTTATTCTATATCCTCTTTTAGTCCTTTGTGCTGTCCCATGTGACCTTTGGCTTAAATGTTGATTGGGACATAAATTGCTTTCTGAATAATTGTCATGGTTATGCAATAGAGGTTTCTCTGTCAGCTTACCTGTCTCTATGTGTTCATCTCTAAAGACCAGCTGCCTCTCACCTGGTTTTATAACCTCTCCTCTAAGCATGGCCCCACCCCAGGCCCTATTAGGGAACCCTATATTAACCTGTGCACTGCAAGCCAGCAGTGCTGATCAACCATTGTGTGTTAGCCTCCGTGTGTACTTGCTGTGTTTCCTACGTCTGATTCCTGTTACCGACTTTGGCCTGTTCTCGACTCTCCCTGTCTGCTTGTTACCCTGACCTTTGGTGTGTTATGTTTATCCTTGTCTGCTAGTCGCCCTGACCTTTGGCTTACCCCTTACTTCCCTGTCGTTCCAGCCTGCTGCCTCCTTCCTCTTCTCCTGTAGTCTACGGTGAGCATGAGCTGTGAGACCCTGGGGGCCGCGACCTGGAGCCAGACTGCAGCGCAGTCCATCCTCACCACTAGAGGCTCTGGTGAACACCCACTGGCTCTTAGATTCTGCGCCCTGTGGAATCTATGCTCTAGCTCCCACTGGGATCCATGTTAGTTATCCTGTAGACCTGCTTCCTGAACCTTCCAGGGTTCAATCCGCAGCAATCAGTCCTAGGGTCCACTACCTTAGTGGTGCACTTCTGACTCCTACAGAGTGCATCTATCACCTGGTCCCAGGTGACCTGACAATAATGCCTAAAATCTCATTTGATTTTTAGTCCATTTATTTTTTATAAAAAATTTTTATAAAAAAAAAAATTCTTTTACCTTATGTATTTGTGCATATTTTCTATATACACTTATCTATTTTAGATTGTACACTATACTTTTTTGCACTATATGTACATAGTATGTGCTTCATTTCAAATCCATTTGTATCATATATATTGTCTTAATTGTATGTTCGGCGTCTTCCTTGGCTTCTAATGCTTGCTCCTTACAGTGACCTTCTGTTAGTGTATTTTTATTGATATCTTGTTCTGCCATTAGAGGACGCTGGTACTTATTTTATCCCTTTTGGTTTCCTCTTTTTACTCTGTTTACCTAAGCCTGCCAGCAGTCAAAATGGTGGCGCTTATATGTTTCCATCTTAAGTGCCTAAACAGCCCTCAGTTAAGATGGTGCTGCGGCACTATTTAAAAGACGTATGTGATGACACAGTCACAGCATCCAATCCCCAGATGACGCCCTATTATGACGAAACGCGTAGGGTGGAGCTTTTGACACTGACGTCATCACGTTTTCCTCTTTGGAGGTGATGGTTACAGCAGGCAGCGAGCAGAGGAAGCCTGAGGAAATGCCGCCATTCTGATCTAATGTGATATACCGCGCATAGAAAGTTATATCTTGTAAGTGCAATATCTTTTAGCCCATTACATTTTTACTCAAATACTACACTATGGGAGCCTTTCTTGCTTATGTCTTTTGAGTGACACAGATCCAGCAGCTTTAGAAATCCATACAGGTTTTTGGGAGACTGAATTCCCTGGGCTTGGTGAGACCACCTTGATGGTCTTTTGAGTCAATAAGGAGATTACAAACTCACTTTGGGTGTCAAACCTTCTGGAGCAGGGATCCCACTTCACGATGATATCTTGTTTGCACACCTTTATGAAAATCTACTGGTTAACCTTTTCATCACAAGATTATCCATTTGGGACTGTGTATCAATTTCTCTAATATCACCTTTGGGACTTTGCTTTAGTTTTCTTTTCTTAGACTTTTTTCACCAATGTTTTTGGAAATTTCGTATTTTGTATTTTTTATCAATATTTCCTTGTCAAAAGAAGTTTATTGAGTATACAATGTTATAAAGATACATAAAGTAAGTTTACAAGGATCTATAAAGTAAGCTCATTGTTTTACAGTAGGGTTTATATAGGTAAATATCATGAAATTTCAAATATTAAACATTGGGTTCACGTAAACCTAAATTAAAGATATATATCATTTCCTTAGTTACTTTTGTAGGTATTTAAATGATTTATACCTACTATACATATTGTTTACAAGTAGAGTGTATATAGGTCAAATAAATTCTGATAATGAGCTTTAATCGTAAGGTGGAGAAAAGGAAAGAGAAAGAAGAAAAAAGGTTGAAAGGTAGAGGTATGGTCCACAAGGTTGTCCCGCTCGTCAGTTTATTATTCTTTTTAGTTCTCTTTGAAGCCTTAGAATGGGTGTCTCTGTAAGTCATTTAATCTGTTACCATGGCAACAGGACAGAGTCATTGAAGTTTGACAGGAACTGTTGTTTTATCCAAGGATGCCAAAGTTTTTCAAATTTTGGAATTTGATTTTGATCGATGGCTACCATCTTAGCATGGGACATTGTATTATTCATTCTGTGAATTGTTTCTGCTAGTACCAATGTAGGAGATTTCCATGCCTTGGCCACTGTTTGTTTTGCAGCCGTTATTAGTTGGATCATAAGTTTGAATTGAGAGAGTGTTAACCATTCCGGTTTTAGATTAAGTAAAGTTAAATATGGATCTGGTTGTATTATTTTTTTAAATATTTTAGATGCAATCACGAAGACTTCCTTCCAGAAGGTTTGGATTACTGGGCACGTCCACCATATGTGTAAATATGTGCCTATTTCTGGGCATCCTCGAAAACAAAGAGCTGAGGTATTAGGTGAATATTTTGCCACTCTAGCGGGTACAAGGTACCAGCGAGTTAGGACTTTATAATTTGTCTCCAGTTCTAAGATGTTGGGTGAAGATGACTTAGATGTGAGCCATATGTTAGACCAGTCCGTGTCTTCTAAAATTCGTCCCAGGTCCTCCTCCCACCTCTGAACGTAAGAGGGTCTATTAAGATTTGCTACTCCATATAATTGATTATAAAGTGATGAAATTGTACCTTTAGCAAATGGATCTTTTGTACAGATTGATTCAAAAATGGATAATTGGGATAATGGTGTATCCCCCTTTAGGAATGGTGTATAGAAATTTTTGATTTGGAGATATCTAAATATCTCAGAGTTTGGTAGATCATATTTTTCTCTAAGCGATGGGAATGAAAGGAATGATTTAGATGCTATGAAGTCATTTAGTGTCTGAATGCCTGATGTTGTCCAAGCTTTAAAAGAATTTGGGTAGATCCATGCCGGATAAAAGGCCGGATTTCTGATAAAAGAAAGGAGAGGATTGTGTGGAGATTGTAACTGATATTTGGTTTTTAGTTTATCCCAGAGAGATAAGAAGTGTTTAGTTATGGGATTATGAATTTTAAAGCGGTCTTTAGGATCAAGCCATAATAAATTTGATATTAATAGAGGGTCATTTTCTGAAGCCTCTATAAATACCCATAATGGGATTTCCTGTTTTGCATGGTATTTGGGCAGACTGGCCAAATGTGCTGCTCTGTAGTAGTTAGTAAAATTAGGGTATCCCAGGCCTCCTTTATTTTTGGGAAGATGTAGTGTGTGTATAGGTATACGTGGTTTAGAAGAGCCCCATATAAACGAAGTTGCTCTTTTTTGTACTATTCTCAAAAAATAGGAAGGAATTGGAATAGGGAGGACTCTGAATAGATAAAGCAATTTGGGTAGAATAGTCATTTTGATTGCATTAATCTTCCCTATCCAGGATAAAGGAAGTTGCGACCATTGTTTTATTAGATTTGTGATCTGTCTTAATACAGGAGGATAATTGGTTGAGAATAAGTCAGAATGAGATGCTGTTAAATGAATTCCAAGATATGGGATTGATTTTTCTGCCCATGTGAATGGGAGTGCAGCCCTAGCCGGGATCAATTCCATGTTTGTGAGTGAAATATTAAGCACTAGGCATTTCTTAGGATTAATCATAAGGCCGGATAGGGCTGAAAATCCATCAAGAGCTGGTATTAAGTTAGGACCAGAGACCTGTGGTGATGATAGAAAAAGTAATATATCGTCTGCAAATATACATAATTTGTGTGTAATACCTCCTACTTCAATGCCAGTTATAGTTTGGTTTGTTCTGATGTATTGGGCCATGGGTTCGAGTATAAGGGCAAATAATAAGGGAGATAATGGGCAACCCTGTCGGGTACCTCTTTCGATATTAAAGGCTTCAGATTTGTATCCAGCATATTTTATATAGGCTTTGGGTTTATTATATAATGCTTTGATCCATGTTAAAAAGTGGGGTCCAAAACCCCATTTTTGTAATGAATATTGCATATATTGCCAGGATACTGTGTCAAATGCCCTCTTAATATCGAGAGATAGAAAACATAAAGGGATTTTCCGTTTTTTAGCAATATGTGCCAATAACACTGCCCTGCGTATATTATCGCCTGCCTGTCTATTTGGCATGAAGCCTACTTGATCTCTATGTATTAATTTTCCTATAATGCTATTGAGGCATTTTGCTATTATTTTTGCTAATAATTTAATATCGAGGTTTAACAGAGAGATAGGCCGATAATTCACACAGGAAGTATCATCAGAAAGGGGTTTTGGGATCATACAAACAATTGCCATTAGTGTTTCTTGCCGAAAAGAATGTCCATCTAGAAGTTTGTTAAAAGTTTCAGTGAGAATGGGAGAGAGTATTTCTGAGAATGTTTTATAGTATAAAGCCGAGTAGCCGTCTGGGCCTGGTCTTTTGTTAAGTTTTAGGTCTTTTATGGCGTTAGCAACTTCATCTATAGTTATAGGCTCATCCAAACTGCTTTTTTGATTCTGAGATAACTCAGGTAAGGTTATTTTTGAGAAGAAGGATTCAGCCTCTGTAGGATTAAATTCATTGTTTGTCTTGTATAAAGTTGCGAGATGTGAGTGAAATTTAT
Organism: Aquarana catesbeiana; assembly: GCF_042186555.1. NCBI lineage: Eukaryota > Metazoa > Chordata > Amphibia > Anura > Ranidae > Aquarana > Aquarana catesbeiana. Next base: position 154,317,648 of record NC_133334.1, on the reverse strand, counting down.
GGAATATTTTAACTGGATTACAAGTGTAAACATTTTTTGATAATTTCAAACGTATTGGTTTGAAAGATTTGTTAGTTGAATTTAATGCCCGTGCCAAATATGTACCTGGTTTGTTTGTATTCATGTAGAAATTGTGTTTGGAGCGTTTGAGGGATTTATCAACTGACTCAGTGAGAAATAGATCGTATTCCAATCTAGATTTTTCCAGATGAGATTTTGTACTCTGAGATGGATTATCTTGAAATGATATGTAGGCTGCATTAAAATTGAGTTCTAGTTTTTTTGCTAGATTTTTGCGTTCCCGTTTAAATAGTGCCATTTGTCTTTGTATTGTACCACGCAAGACAGGCTTATGAGCTTCCCACAGTGTTATTGGGGAGATGTCTGTTGTATTATTAATTGATATGTATTCCTTTAAAGCTTGTTCAATGGCCATCTGATGTAGTGGGTGTTTGAGCATTATGTCTGGTAAGTACCACGTTGGGTCATGCGCTTTTGGTATGGCTGAGGCTATAGTAGTGTATACTGCATTATGGTCAGACCACGGAATCGGAATTATATCTGATGCAATAATTTCTGGTATCATTCCTATTGTTAGAAAAACATGATCTATTCTGGTGAAGGTTTGATGAGGGTGCGAGAAATAAGTGAATTTCTTTTTCATTGGGTTACTTTCTCTCCACGAATCTACCAGATTGTATTTGGAAAGAAGTTGAGAAAAAGGTAATCTAGAGGTTATTTTGGATGGTGTAAAAGGTGATTTATCTAGAAATGGGAGGAGGACCTGGTTCGAATCCCCACACATTATCACTGTTCCTATTTTGTGTGTATTAATCACTTGTAATATATGTGAGAGGAATGGTGTAGGTTGTTTGTTAGGAGCGTAGTAGGAAATCACCGTGATTGCTGTATCCATTATATAACCCATGAGTATCAGGTATCTACCTTCTGGGTCTTTAATTTCTGATGATAAGGTGAATGGTGTGGATCGGTGAAATGCAATTAGAGTTCCTCTTTGCTTGGTACAGGCAGAAGCCGTGAAAATTTGTTGATAAAAAGGAGAAATATATTTTGGAGTAGAATCTTTGGTGAAGTGTGTTTCTTGGAGGCATACTATGTGAGCCTTTTTGTTATGGAAAGTACGGAAGGCTTTGGTCCTTTTTTGAGGGACATTTATTCCCTGAACATTCAGGGAAAGTATATTCAGTGGTGCCATGGCAATAGATCAAATAGTTTTGACTTACTTTTTATTATGCAGAGCTGACTGCGCAGATCAACCTGTGTGGACTGAAGAGATGAATAGATAGAAAAGAAACCAGTGAATTCTGGAGTAAAGAGTAAACAAAAAACATATGAGATTAGATAATACATTGTATAAATTATTTTTTGCAAGTAATCACAATTTACCCGTGAAAGAGAATAAATATCTCTCTCAGGGGAATAAGTGCCTTCGTCACACTCCCACATAATATGGTTGGGAGAATGAGGAGGGCTAATGGGGGTACACGGATCTTCCGCTTACAGGATAGAAGTGCTATGTCAAAAGACATCAAAATGATGTTTCATTAATTGGAGTGCAGAATTATTTATTCCAGGGTGGTTGTATATGGTTAGTCTTGCCCTAGGCTAAATAATTCAGTTAGAAAGGTACTGTTAATAACTTTGGTATTGATGAAGATAGTTTGAATTATTTTGGGATTTTAACCCTTTTAGAGTAAACAATTACATATTTTATTCATATGTAACTGTTTAGATATGTTAACTCATAAAATTGAGGTTGTATTGCTTCAGATTAGAATAAACAAAAACATAATTCTAGGAACTAGTTAGGTAATAATATATTTGTTTTAAGAAAAGAAAGAAAAAGCTTCCATTACTTCTGGATTATTGAACATATTTGTCCTAAAAAGTAATAAATCTATTGTTATTACCTGATAATATATAACTGAACAAGAATTTCCTTATTTCACTTACATATTCTAAGGCTATATGAATCAGAAGTAATAAGAAATATAACTGGAATGTAACATGATCCCACACAGTGTGTGACTATCAGAATGCAGTTACATTCAGTTATAAATACAGGTTTTTTATAGAGAACCATCTCTTAGTATAATAAATGAAGAGATATCAGGAATTAGGATGTCAGTCCATTGAATCTTCTTGGTCCATGGATGATGTGGCATAACGGCCTCTTTTGTGAGAATGATGATTCCCATTTTGTTCTGAAATTTTCTGGGTGCTGCCTGAAGGTGAAGATGATGCCATTCTTCTGCGTGTGGGAGTGTTGCTGCTTGTGGGTTCTGTCAGATTTAATTTTAAAAGGGTTTGTTGTAGTTCATCTGCTGATCTGCTTCTGTAAATTGTACCTTGGTAGTTAAATCTGACTGAAAAGGGGAAGCCCCATTGATACATAATGTTGTGGCGTTGCAGTTCCATTAGTTGGGGTTTCATGGATCGTCTTTTAGTAATAGTAAGTTGGGATAGGTCAGCAAAAATTTGATAATTGTGTCCTTGAAAATTAAGTTCCTTTTTTTCTCTTGCAGCAATTAGTATTTGTTCTTTCGTTCTGTAATAATGAAATTTTGTGATTATATCACATGGGGGTCCATCTTTCTTTTTGGCTGTGAGGGCTCTGTGTACTCTGTCCAGTTCTAAACGTTCAATAGGGATATCTGGCTTTAGTTCTTGTAATAGAGCAGTAATAGTAGATTGCAGGTCTGTCACAGTTTCAGGTATTCCCCTTATGCGCAAGTTTGAACGTCTGGCTCTATTTTCGTAATCTTCGAGCTTAGTTTGAAGTATTAAATTCTCTTTTTTTAATTGTTCCAATTCTGTTATATTTTCTTGGGTTGTAATTTCAATTTCATCCATTTTTATTTCTAAGGCTGCGGTGCGGTTTCCCAGCTCTCTTATTTCTTTGGTTAGGCTTTTTGTTATTTGGTCTGAGGTTTGTTTTAAAGCCTTATGAAGCATCTTTTCAAATTGTAATAATATTACTGGGGATACTGGGGAGGCTTGTGGAGAAGTTTGTGAGAGGATTTGTTCTGTATCTGACTCAAATGGAGAGTCTTGCTGTGACATTTTCTGTCTGTGAGAGCGCCCTGATGCTGTATCTTGTGAGGTGACTGGAGCTGCTTCAGCTGCAGTGAGTGCCTGTGAGCTCTTTGTGAGCTGATTTTTATTTCTGCCACGGTTTCCTCCCAGTACCATATTTCCTGCCCAAACTTTCACAGTTTGTTCCCTGGGGCAAAAAGGTTCAAATGGATACCTTTTGAGTCTGCAGGCTCCGCTTTGTCCTTCTCTTCTCTCCTCAGCGGTGTGGAGCTCTAACAATGCATGTCTGCTCTGCTAGGCTCCGCCTCCTGCCTTTTATCAATATTTCAAGGTTTTGGCTATTGCTTACACATGTATTTCTGAAGGCATTCTAGTACTTATTTATATGGTTATCCATTCTTTGAGCACTTTATCATTCTATATCTACCTCAAAGCAGGATATTGGTGATTATATTGTTTATTAAGTTGTCTGCAGTTATTCCAACTCTTCGGGTTGGAACTCTGCTTTAGTTTTTCAATTTCAGACTGTTTTCGCCATTTCAGAGTTTTGGTTGAATTTTTTCTTCCCTTTTTCACATATAATTGGGAATTTAAATTGCATTAGCGCTGCATCCACATTTTGTTTTATCATTTTTTTAAATGACAATTTTTTTCTTATTGCATTTTAGTGTAAATATGAGCTCTTTTTGACCCCAGATCTCATATTTAAGAGATCGTGTCATGCTTTTTTTCTATTACAAGGGATGTTTACATTCCTTGTAATAGGAATAAAAGTGACACAATTTTTTTTTAAACAGTGTAAAAATAAAAAATAAAAGGTAAAATAAATATAATATATATATTTTTTTTTAAACGCTCCCCGTCCCGCTGAGCTCGTGTGCAGAAGCGGACGTATACGTGAGTTGTGCCTGCATATAAAAACAGTGTTCAAACCACACATGTGAGGTATCACCGCGATCGGTAGAGCGAGACCAATAATTTTAGCCCTAGACCTCCTCTGTAACTTAAAACATGCAACCTGTAGAATTTTTTAAATGTCGCCTATGGAGATTTTTAAGGATAAAAGTTTGTCGCCATTCCACGAGCGGGCACAATTTTGAAGCGTGACATGTTGGGTATCAATTTACTCGGCATAACATTATCTTTCACAATATAAAAAAAATTGGGCTAACTTTACTGTTGTCTTATTTTTTAATTCAAAAAGTGTATTTTTTCCAAAAAAGTGCGCTTGTAAGACCGTTGCGCAAATACGGTGTGACAGAAAGTATTGTAAATACCGCCATTTTATTTTTCTGTTGGAAAAAAAGTATAATATTATGGGGTTCTAAGTAATTTTCTAGCAAAAAAAAAGTTTTTAACTTGTAAACAACACATTTAAAAAAGAGGCCTGGTCCTTAAGTGGTTAAACTTTTTTTTCACATTTCTAAATATACCTCCTGGTTTCCAGGCCTGGGAAAATGATGTGATACATTCCAGGAGTCTTTAAGAGGGGTTTTCTCAGCATGCCCTGCATGCCTGAGCTAAGGTCAGATTGATTCCAGGATGTAAAATTGGGGCTGTGACCTGTCCACATGATTTCCAGGGAATGCACCGACATGTTTCCATCCCAATTGGTACAAAAGAAGTTGGAGGATAGAAAAGGGACTTAGGGTGAGGCATGTCGGTGGATATGTAAGCTCTGTGGTCCGTGATGTAATATAATGTCTGGGGTGAGTCCTTTACATTATTATATCTACAAAGGATTTGCAAGTTACTGATGGTAAAAAAGTTTAATAACGTACATCCTAGGACCTAGTACAATCATGAATGGGAACATCATGGGGCACAGTTTGACATATATAGACAGTCTATTAAAAAGCATACTTCAAACAAAAATTGTACAGTTACAGAAAAGAATACATTGTACAATAAATTGATATGTGCAACCATAGTTGGTAACTCAACGCGTTTCTTGGCTTTCAACCAATCATCAGGAGTCAGATGCATTTTAACTACATTTAGGATAATAGAACATTTGTACCTTCTCTCTATATACTTGTCCGTATACTAATAGATGTTCTATTATCCTAAATGTAGTTAAATTGCATCTGACTCCTGATGATTGGTTGAAAGCCAAGAAACGCGTTGAGGTGGATTGGAGTAGGGCGTATTGTCTCCTTTTTGTTTGTATAAGAAATACACAGGAGAAAATGCATATTGACAAGGGGAGTGTAGAGGTGGGCGGGGAGTCTACTGACATCACGACTCCAACCACCGAGCTCCAGACAACAGACCCACCCACAGAATCTGCAGTTTTTCGTCTCTCATAACAGACAGAGGGGAGACATTTGACAGGTAAAGATACATGCAGGAGGCATCTATCTCCTTATAGATAAACCTTATGGCAGTAGTTTCAAAAGGATGACATTGGGTTTACATCCACTTTAATATAAAAAGACTGTGTGCTTGCTATGTTTGGCTACATTTTATGCTTGGCGGACCATCCTCTAAAAGCAAGCATTCCTGCTAAGCAGGAAGTAAAAACCAGCACATCACTCAGTAAAAACAGTACACAGAGCGCACAGTGAACATTGAAGGCACACAGTTAACAGTTTGTTTTAATGTCACTGGTGATGTCAGTGGCAGTTAGTCAGTCCCCCCCCCCGGCAGATTGCCCTCCACACTTTTGCAGTCCCCCTATAAGTCGCTGACTGGCCCCATTACTAGGAAAAAATAAATTAATAAAAATACCAGTATATATCCCATCATTTGTAGACACTCTAACCGTCATGCAAACCAATCAGTATACACTTATTGGGATTTATTTTACCAAAAGACATGTAGCAGAATACATTTTTGCCTAAATGTATGAATAAATTAGATTTTTTTTACTCCCAGTTTTTATTGGATATGTTTTATAACAGAAAGTAAAAAATATAGTTTTTTTTTCCGTTTATATAATAAAAAATAAAAAAAAACAGTGGTGATCAAATACCACTAAAAGAAAGTGCTGGTTGTGTGAAAAAAATGATATAAGTTTTGTTTGGTTACAACGTTGCATGACTGCACAATTTCCAGTTAGCGCATTCCCAAATAGCAAAAAATGGTCTAGTCATGAAGGGGTAAAATCTTCTGGAGCTGAAGTGGTTAAAGTGAGTGAAAACAGAATAGGTGATGGGCCAAATGATAAGATGGGGAGTAACTGTAACATGCAGTTTATTAGACCAGTGCAAAGCTGGAAGCAATAGTGCAAAACAGGCTCAGGATGGCAAAGAGCATGCACAAAACTGTAAAATCTGATTTCAAAAGCTGTAGATGGACTCTTTACTGCCACTCCACTGGAACTGATGTAATCTAATGACAATCAGAGAGAGGCATCTCACAGTGGCTGGGTCTCCCAGAGAAGCTGTGTGCTATTAGGTTTCTGCTTGACTGCCTGCACGCCCATTCTGACAATGGAGTTCCACTCACCTGGCTGGAGATAACTTGCCCGGCTACTTCCGCCTCATCAGTTGTCGCCTCTCTGAGTTGTGGAGGGAGTTCCTAGGGCATGTCAAGAAACCCAGGGAGTTGTGGGAAAGGGCATCAAGGGGGCCTGTGCCTACATCTGAGCATGGTGAGTAAATGAGCACTCTTCTACAGGTACAATTTAGAACAAGTGAAAGGATCGAGGTCCTCCCAGGACACCTTATCACCAAACTGAAACTGCACTTTAAAAACTGAAGGTCTTGTGATTTTCAAGGTAGATATGCACCCAAGACTCCAAGTTTGTATAGGTCACTCACAGCATTTTTTGTAAAAAGAATTGTAGGACCAGAACACAATACAGTGAGCAATCATTTAAGTGCTTTAAAAGATACATAATTGGGGGGCAGGTGGCGGAGCCTAAGCGGAGCAGACATGCATTGTTAGAGCTCCACACCGCTGAGGAGAGAAAAGAAGGACAAAGCGGAGCCTGCAGGCTCAAAAGGTATCCATTTGAACCTTTTTGCCCCAGGGAACAAACTGTGAAAGTTTGGGCAGGAAATATGGTACTGGGAGGAAACCGTGGCAGAAATAAAAATCACCTCACAAAGAGCTCACAGGCACTCACTGCAGCTGAAGCAGCTCCAGTCACCTCACAATATACAGCATCAGGGCGCTCTCACAGACAGAAAATGTCACAGCAAGACTCTCCATTTGAGTCAGATACAGAACAAATCCTCTCACAAACTTCTCCACAAGCCTCCCCAGTATCCCCAGTAATATTATTACAATTTGAAAAGATGCTTCATAAGGCTTTAAAACAAACCTCAGACCAAATAACAAAAAGCCTAACCAAAGAAATAAGAGAGCTGGGAAACCGCACCGCAGCCTTAGAAATAAAAATGGATGAAATTGAAATTACAACCCAAGAAAATATAACAGAATTGGAACAATTAAAAAAAGAGAATTTAATACTTCAAACTAAGCTCGAAGATTACGAAAATAGAGCCAGACGTTCAAACTTGCGCATAAGGGGAATACCTGAAACTGTGACAGACCTGCAATCTACTATTACTGCTCTATTACAAGAACTAAAGCCAGATATCCCTATTGAACGTTTAGAACTGGACAGAGTACACAGAGCCCTCACAGCCAAAAAGAAAGATGGACCCCCACGTGATATAATCACAAAATTTCATTATTACAGAACGAAAGAACAAATACTAATTGCTGCAAGAGAAAAAAAGGAACTTAATTTTCAAGGACACAATTATCAAATTTTTGCTGACCTATCCCAACTTACTATTACTAAAAGACGATCCATGAAACCCCAACTAATGGAACTGCAACGCCACAACATTATGTATCAATGGGGCTTCCCCTTTTCAGTCAGATTTAACCACCAAGGTACAATTTACAGAAGCAGATCAGCAGATGAACTACAACAAACCCTTTTAAAATTAAATCTGACAGAACCCACAAGCAGCAACACTCCCACACGCAGAAGAATGGCATCATCTTCACCTTCAGGCAGCACCCAGAAAATTCCAGAACAAAATGGGAATCATCATTCTCACAAAAGAGGCCGTTATGCCACATCATCCATGGACCAAGAAGATTCAATGGACTGACATCCTAATTCCTGATATCTCTTCATTTATTATACTAAGAGATGGTTCTCTATAAAAAACCTGTATTTATAACTGAATGTAACTGCATTCTGATAGTCACACACTGTGTGGGATCATGTTACATTCCAGTTATATTTCTTATTACTTCTGATTCATATAGCCTTAGAATATATAAGTGAAATAAGGAAATTCTTGTTCAGTTATATATTATCAGGTAATAACAATAGATTTATTACTTTTTAGGACAAATATGTTCAATAATCCAGAAGTAATGGAAGCTTTTTCTTTCTTTTCTTAAAACAAATATATTATTACCTAACTAGTTCCTAGAATTATGTTTTTGCTTATTCTAATCTGAAGCAATACAACCTCAATTTTATGAGTTAACATATCTAAACAGTTACATATGAATAAAATATGTAATTGTTTACTCTAAAAGGGTTAAAATCCCAAAATATTTCAAACTATCTTCATCAATACCAAAGTTATTAACAGTACCTTTCTAACTGAATTATTTAGCCTAGGGCAAGACTAACCATATACAACCACCCTGGAATAAATAATTTCAACAAAAACTATATTCTGCACTCCAATTAATGAAACATCATTTTGATGTCTTTTGACATAGCACTTCTCTCCTGTAAGCGGAAGATCCGTGTACCCCCATTAGCCCTCCTCATTCTCCCAACCATATTATGTGGGAGTGTGACGAAGGCACTTATTCCCCTGAGAGAGATATTTATTCTCTTTCACGGGTAAATTGTAATTACTTGCAAAAAATAATTTATACAATGTATCATCTAATCTCATATGTTTTTTGTTTACTCTTTACTCCAGAATTCACTGGTTTCTTTTCTATCTATTCATCTCTTCAGTCCACACAGGTTGATCTGCGCAGTCAGCTCTGCATAACAAAAAGTAAGTCAAAACTATTTGATCTATTGCCATGGCACCACTAAATATACTTTCCCTGAATGTTCAGGGAATAAATGTCCCTCAAAAAAGGACCAAAGCCTTCCGCACTTTCCATAACAAGAAGGCTCACATAGTATGCCTCCAAGAAACACACTTCACCAAAGATTCTACTCCAAAATATATTTCTCCTTTTTATCAACAAATTTACACGGCTTCTGCCTGTACCAAGCAAAGGGGAACTCTAATTGCATTTCACCGATCCACACCATTCACCTTATCATCAGAAATTAAAGACCCAGAAGGTAGATACTTGATACTCATGGGTTATATAATGGATACAGCAATCACGGTAATTTCCTACTACGCTCCTAACAAACAACCTACACCATTCCTCTCACATATATTACAAGTGATTAATACACACAAAATAGGAACAGTGATAATGTGTGGGGATTCGAACCAGGTCCTCCTCCCATTTCTAGATAAATCACCTTTTACACCATCCAAAATAACCTCTAGATTACCTTTTTCTCAACTTCTTTCCAAATACAATCTGGTAGATTCGTGGAGAGAAAGTAACCCAATGAAAAAGAAATTCACTTATTTCTCGCACCCTCATCAAACCTTCACCAGAATAGATCATATTTTTCTAACAATAGGAATGATACCAGAAATTATTGCATCAGATATAATTCCGATTCCGTGGTCTGACCATAATGCAGTATACACTACTATAGCCTCAGCCATACCAAAAGCGCATGACCCAACGTGATACTTACCGGACATAATGCTCAAACACCCACTACATCAGATGGCCATTGAACAAGCTTTAAAGGAATACATATCAATTAATAATACAACAGACATCTCCCCAATAACACTGTGGGAAGCTCATAAGCCTGTCTTGCGTGGTACAATACAAAGACAAATGGCACTATTTAAACGGGAACGCAAAAATCTAGCAAAAAAACTAGAACTCAATTTTAATGCAGCCTCCATATCATTTCAAGATAATCCATCTCAGAGTACAAAATCTCATCTGGAAAAATCTAGATTGGAATACGATCTATTTCTCACTGAGTCAGTTGATAAATCCCTCAAACGCTCCAAACACAATTTCTACATGAATACAAACAAACCAGGTACATATTTGGCTCGGGCATTAAATTCAACTAACAAATCTTTCAAACCGATACGTTTGAAATTATCAAAAAATGTTTACACTTGTAATCCAGTTAAAATAGTCCATAAATTTCACTCACATCTCGCAACTTTATACAAGACAAACAATGAATTTAATCCTACAGAGTCTGAATCCTTCTTCTCAAAAATAACCTTACCTGAGTTATCTCAGAATCAAAAAAGCAGTTTGGATGAGCCTATAACTATAGATGAAGTTGTTAACGCCATAAAAGACCTAAAACTTAACAAAAGACCAGGCCCAGATGGCTACTCGGCTTTATACTATAAAACATTCTCAGAAATACTCTCTCCCATTCTCACTGAAACTTTTAACAAACTTCTAGATGGACATTCTTTTCGGCAAGAAACACTAATGGCAATTGTTTGTATGATCCCAAAACCCCTTTCTGATGATACTTCCTGTGTGAATTATCGGCCTATCTCTCTGTTAAACCTTGATATTAAATTATTAGCAAAAATAATAGCAAAACGCCTCAATAGCATTATAGGAAAATTAATACATAGAGATCAAGTAGGCTTCATGCCAAATAGACAGGCAGGCGATAATATACGCAGGGCAGTGTTATTGGCACATATTGCTAAAAAACGGAAAATCCCTTTATGTTTTCTATCTCTCGATATTAAGAGGGCATTTGACACAGTATCCTGGCCATATATGCAATATTCATTACAAAAATGGGGTTTTGGACCCCACTTTTTAACATGGATCAAAGCATTATATAATAAACCCAAAGCCTATATAAAATATGCTGGATACAAATCTGAAGCCTTTAATATCGAAAGAGGTACCCGACAGGGTTGCCCATTATCTCCCTTATTATTTGCCCTTATACTCGAACCCATGGCCCAATACATCAGAACAAACCAAACTATAACTGGCATTGAAGTAGGAGGTATTACACACAAATTATGTATATTTGCAGACGATATATTACTTTTTCTATCATCACCACAGGTCTCTGGTCCTAACTTAATACCAGCTCTTGATGGGTTTGCAGCCCTATCCGGCCTTATGATTAATCCTAAGAAATGCCTAGTGCTTAATATTTCACTCACAAACATGGAATTGATCCCGGCTAGGGCTGCACTCCCATTCACATGGGCAGAAAAATCAATCCCATATCTTGGAATTCATTTAACAGCATCTCATTCTGACTTATTCTCAACCAATTATCCTCCTGTATTAAGACAGATCACAAATCTAATAAAACAATGGTCGCAACTTCCTTTATCCTGGATAGGGAAGATTAATGCAATCAAAATGACTATTCTACCCAAATTGCTTTATCTATTCAGAGTCCTCCCTATTCCAATTCCTTCCTATTTTTTGAGAATAGTACAAAAAAGAGCAACTTCGTTTATATGGGGCTCTTCTAAACCACGTATACCTATACACACACTACATCTTCCCAAAAATAAAGGAGGCCTGGGATACCCTAATTTTACTAACTACTACAGAGCAGCACATTTGGCCAGTCTGCCCAAATACCATGCAAAACAGGAAATCCCATTATGGGTATTTATAGAGGCTTCAGAAAATGACCCTCTATTAATATCAAATGTATTATGGCTTGATCCTAAAGACCGCTTTAAAATTCATAATCCCATAACTAAACACTTCTTATCTCTCTGGGATAAACTAAAAACCAAATATCAGTTACAATCTCCACACAATTCTCTCCTTTCTTTTATCAGAAATCCGGCCTTTTATCCGGCATGGATCTACCCAAATTCTTTTAAAGCTTGGACAACATCAGGCATTCAGACACTAAATGACTTCATAGCATCTAAATCATTCCTTTCATTCCCATCGCTTAGAGAAAAATATGATCTACCAAACTCTGAGATATTTAGATATCTCCAAATCAAAAATTTCTATACACCATTCCTAAAGGGGGATGCACCATTATCCCAATTATCCATTTTTGAATCAATCTGTACAAAAGATCCATTTGCTAAAGGTACAATTTCATCACTTTATAATCAATTATATGGAGTAGCAAATCTTAATAGACCCTCTTACGTTCAGAGGTGGGAGGAGGACCTGGGACGAACTTTAGAAGACACGGACTGGTCTAACATATGGCTCACATCTAAGTCATCTTCACCCAACATCTTAGCACTGGAGACAAATTATAAAGTCCTAACTCGCTGGTACCTTGTACTCGCTAGAGTGGCAAAATATTCACCTAATACCTCAGCTCTTTGTTTTCGAGGATGCCCAGAAATAGGCACATATTTACACATATGGTGGACGTGCCCAGTAATCCAAACCTTCTGGAAGGAAGTCTTCGTGATTGCATCTAAAATATTTAAAAAAATAATACAACCAGATCCATATTTAACTTTACTTAATCTAAAACCGGAATGGTTAACACTCTCTCAATTCAAACTTATGATCCAACTAATAACGGCTGCAAAACAAACAGTGGCCAAGGCATGGAAATCTCCTACATTGGTACTAGCAGAAACAATTCACAGAATGAATAATACAATGTCCCATGCTAAGATGGTAGCCATCGATCAAAACCAAATTCCAAAATTTGAAAAACTTTGGCATCCCTGGATAAAACAACAGTTCCTGTCAAACTTCAATGACTCTGTCCTGTTGCCATGGTAACAGATTAAATGACTTACAGAGACACCCATTCTAAGGCTTCAAAGAGAACTAAAAAGAATAATAAACTGACGAGCGGGACAACCTTGTGGACCATACCTCTACCTTTCAACCCTTTTTCTTCTTTCTCTTTCCTTTTCTCCACCTTACGATTAAAGCTCATTATCAGAATTTATTTGACCTATATACACTCTACTTGTAAACAATATGTATAGTAGGTATAAATCATTTAAATACCTACAAAAGTAACTAAGGAAATGATATATATCTTTAATTTAGGTTTACGTGAACCCAATGTTTAATATTTGAAATTTCATGATATTTACCTATATAAACCCTACTGTAAAACAATGAGCTTACTTTATAGATCCTTGTAAACTTACTTTATGTATCTTTATAACATTGTATACTCAATAAACTTCTTTTGACAAGGAAAAAAAAAAAAAGATACATAATTAATCATAATTGTGATTGTAAACAATGTATAGCTTTGTGTTACCAATAGAAAGAGTAGTGATGGTGAGCTGGTATTCCCAAAACTGTCTGCAGCACATATGGTTCTATATGCTCTGTAACAATGCTTGTTAATATAGATACAGATACATATTTGTAGATGAATGCAGGTTCTGTGAACTGAAATTTTGAATTTAGTTCAGGTACAGAAATGTAAGTAAAAACACAAGATATAATACACCACCATCATATTATGCAGTCTTATTGCAAATTTGCTTGTCATAGTTACATAGTAGGTGAGGTTGAAAAAAGACACAAGTCCAACCTATGTGTGTGATTATGTGTCAGTATTACATTACATATCCCTGTATATTGCGGTCATTCAGGTGATTATCTAATAGTTTCTTGAAGCTATCAATGCTCCCCGCTGAGACCAATGCCTGTGGAAGGGAATTCCACATCCTTGCCGCTCTTACAGTAAAGAACCCTCTACGTAGTTTAAGGTTAAACCTCTTTTCTTCTAATTGTAATGAGTGGCCACGAGTCTTATTAAACTCTCTTCTGCGAAAAAGTTTTATCCCTATTGTGGGGTCACCAGTACAGTATTTGTAAATTGAAATCATATCCCCTCTCAAGCGTCTCTTCTCCAGAGAGAATAAGTTCAGTGCTCGCAACCTTTCCTCATAACTAAGATCCTCCAGACCCTTTATTAGCTTTGTTGCCCTTCTTTGTACTCGCTCCATTTCCAGTACGTCCCTCCTGAGGACTGGTGCCCAGAACTGGACAGCATACTCCAGGTGCGGCCGGACCAGAGTCTTGTAGAGCGGGAGAATTATCGTTTTATCTCTGCATTTGATCCCCCTTTTAATGCATGCCAATATTCTGTTTGCTTTATTAGCAGCAGCTTGGCATTGCATGCCATTGCTGAGCCTATCATCCACTAGGACCCCCAGGTCCTTTTCCATCCTAGATTCCCCCAGAGGTTCTCCCCCCAGTGTATAGATTGCATTCATATTTTTGCCACCCAAATGCATTATTTTACATTTTTCTACATTGAACCTCATTTGCCATGTAGTCGCCTACCCCATTGTCCTTACTGGAGTTCTCTTTTAATTAAAAAAAAATAAAATTTTAATTTCACTGCATATTTGAAAGCTTTATCCTATTATTTCTGAAGAACATAAACATGATCACTCAATTGAAATTGATAAACACATGCAGTTAATTCACTACAGGGTGTATAGGCTGTTTACGTATGCAGAGTGAACTTTCTTGCTGACTTCAGTCATCTAATCACCTACAAAGAAAAATAACTTTTTTTTTTTTATCTTGCCTGTGATTGCTTGTGATTAAGTATTCTTGGGTGAATTTTCATCACATTCACTGAGTTAATTGAAAATGCACTTTGCAAGTGAACATGCTCTACTCCTTTAGTAAATCAACCCCAATGTTTACAAATCCACTGCTAATACATTTTATATGTATCCCAGTTTATAGAGTTTTACTTTAATATCATGTACAAAGATCCTACATAGGCACATTTGATTTCTGAAATTCCAAACCTTGTTCTTTCCAGAAGCGTTGTGTTTTTAAAAATGCAGGAGGAAAAAAAAAAACAGAATTCTTAGAATGTGATCTAGCATCAGTAAAATCTCACTGCATCTTATCACCAGATTTAGGTGCAGATACCCAGCAAAAAACTGTGGTGAAATATTCAACAAGGAGAATTCCTCTCAACAGGTCATAAATAAACCATGCATTTTACAAAACAATGGGATCTGATAAATTGACAGATTTGCATGCAACAGGCTAACTTTCGGAGCTGTTGTGTTTATTCTACTAATTTAGCCTGTCTGTGAGCTGACAGCATACACACATCAGCAAAACTTGCTCTGTGTACAAGCACAAACCTTGCCAAAAATTAACCCATGCGACACTGAAGATAGCACCATGCATGCTAAGCCAGAGCACAGACGTTCCTTTTATTAGTGTAGAAGTGGAGTTGTAGGGAGCTGCTGATAAATAACACCTATCTTATTAGTTTGCTTTCGGTGGTGCATCTAAATGTCATGTTTTCCTTGACAAGTATTGATTTGTTTCATAAACCACTAAAAATAAAATAAAATGAAGTGGATGCTTGGAATTAATAAGAATGTTATTGGAGTATTCATGTTTACATGGCTTTGGATCATTACTGTACTGATGTGCATTAGGTGAGTATAATTATCGTTGTCGCAGTTTCTCATTCACAAAACATCTTGATTTTGTATATTTTTCTTTATTTTCAGTTTCATAGTATATGAGATATAAGACAAAAAAGTTCATTTTAAAATATCTGTAAAATTAAATAAATTTTTGAATGTTAGTCAAGTTTGAGTTGGATCATTGAGGTTGATCTACTGAAGGAGTAGAGAATGCAGCATTTTTTTTTTACAGAAGAACGATTTTTGCCCTGCCTTTGATTACACAGAGATCATTGACATTAACACAGCTTTAATTTACTAGGTTACAATAGTGAAAATATATATAAAAATATAATTTTTGTTTTAAAATGGATGAATTAAACACGCATATACTGTATGACCTCCTCATCTGGAAATGCTGTTTACCCTAACACTTAAAAAAAAAACTCTAGTCTAGTCTCTACACAGTAGTCAACTATATAAAAAAAAACTTTCAAAGAATGGCTCAAAACATTCAAAGTTAGGCCTTAAATCAAGTAAAACAGTTCCTAATATGGTAAATATTAAAATATATACAGTATGATTGAAACCTGTGTGAAAGGCTTTAAAAATGCGTGCAATAAACTGTTCATATCAATGTCTGGGTGATTAAAGTCAGCCATAGATGGACCAAAATTTGACCTGTTCAGCAGGAAGATATAATCTGTCTCTGTGGGCAGGCTGGTTGTACTGAAGTCGATCCATTAACTGACTTTAGTACAAACAGCCTGTTGGATTTTTGCATGCAATTACTGCCAGTGGCTATAGCAGTAATCATTGTGTTCTGAAGGCAGGGAAAGCTTCCTGCTGGCAGAACACAACAGCGCCGCAGGAGGGATTCCTCCATCAACATTGACTGTGTTGATGGGGGAATCTAGCGATTTTCTTTCCTGCAACCCATGGTTACAGAAAAGAAAATTGCATCAATTATGACTTGCCATAATTTACACCGTGCCTCCTAAAGAGCACTACTTATAGTAAAATGATTAAGCAATACTGTCAAAGTAAAAACACATAGGAGTAACATAAGAAGATAAGAATAACTATAAACCATTAGCTCATCAAAATTGAATGTAATAAGACCCAGTAAACAGGGGGAACCCAGAAAGCATTTGTGGCTCCAGGGACCTTAGAAAGCCCAAGGACTTACAGTCTCTGGATTCCTCATTCTGCTTTGTGCCTCCTATGCATATTTTTTGCATTACTGAATTCATTGGGAAGTAGTGGCTGTTCGTTTTGCAAAGGGAAAGTCAATGAAAAAGATCAAAGTAATATTATTTTGAATGCCCAATCATTTTGAAGTAAACCTAAAAAAACAGGACTTTGTTAGCATATGATTGGGAATTTAAAGTGGGCACAGGTTCACCTTATCTACATTCACATGACAAGGTAAATATACACTTTGCAAAGTGAACAACCTCATTTATTTAGCAAATAAACCTCACTGGATCCGCCTGATAGCTGGCCACATTCATATATTTACTGTATTTATATAAATGTTTTCATACTTACATATATATATATAGTTACATAATTAGTCAGGTTGAAAAAAGACACAAGTCCATCTAGTTCAATCATAAAATAAATAAAAATACAATCCCATATACAGGGGGTCCCCGGGTTACAAACAAGATAGGGACTTTAGGTTTGTTCTTAAGTTGAATCTGTTTGTAAGTCGGAACAGGTACATTTTTTAAGTGTAGCTCCAGCCAAAAAATCTATTTTTAAGTTTTTTAGATAACATAGGGAAGGGTTATCACCCCTATAACATTTGTTTTGCTGTCTGTGCTCCTCTTCAGAAGATTTCACCTCACTTTCTGTCCCAATGACAATTGGATTTTGAAAATTTGGGGTTATTAGGGAAACAAGGATTGGTGATAAAGCATCAGTGAAGACACCTTTTCCCCAAATTAACTCTTACAGGAGTGAATTTCCCTTCCTAGGGGTGGATTTCCTCTCTCTTCCTGTTGTCTCCCTCCGTTTGTAAGTAGAAGTCGTTTGTAAGTTGGATGTTTGTAAGTAGGGGACCCCCTGTACCCAATTCTATACCCACAGTTGATCCAGAGGAAGGCGAAAAAGCCCATCAAAGTATCATCCAATTTGCTACAGCAGGGAAAAAAATCCTTCCTGATCACCCAGGAGGCAATTGGATTTTCCCTGGATCAACTTTACCTATAAATGTTAGTACCCAGTTATATTATCACTTACCTATATAGTTAATAAAACTGTAAACAAACCGCAAAGTTTTCCTCCTGTCAAGCTAAAACATTTAGCATGACATGTTTTAAGAATGCCTAGTCTTTGTCTGGGGTTCTGCAGATCAAACATAAAAAAAAAAAAAATCTGATCTGGGTCCCTTAACAAACATTTTCACTGTCCGCAGCTCACAATATTCTAATTATGCAAACCCAGTAAAATCCAGAAGGAAGTAAAACAGGCTATTCACATAGCAAATGAATGTTCGCTGAGCTAAGTAAATAAGATGCTGCTTTTACTTCAATTAACTGACCATGTGCTAGCAAAAATCCTGTTTTTTTTTTTTTTATTTCCCTTGCATATAATTTGATATTGAAAGTGAACATATTTTCACCTTTTTTTCCTATGATTCACTTTGCAAAGTGAACCTATTTTTTTTTTTATAGTAAACATCATCTACCTCTTTATTAAAGGAACCCATTGTGTTGGGGAGAATTTCTCATGAGGACGGCTGCACAGCATAAATTTACAGAGAAGAGGCTATGGGTAACCTAGAGGCAAGCTTAAAGTGGCATTCTAAGGAGATATAAAAGTCACAAACAAATGCAGCTTTGTTATCATTAATACATCTTTTAAATGTATTTTTAATGCATGTAGTGTAAGTATCAGAATTGTAATTGGTAACAGCCTTTTTTTTAGTCCATGTATTGCAAAGCTCAGACTGGATGAGGAAGAAGTAGCACAAGAAGTCAATCAGTTGAGCATGCGGATAGGAGAGAGCAAAGTGACAGAGAGGTTATACTATCACCGTCCAGTCACAGAGTGGAGGTAGGGAGGATACCTCTATGGGTTACTGAACTGTGAGAGAGAAAAAACAGGTCTCCTGCTGTGCCTGACAGGGCTGTGATCTGTGGCAGAGTGATGTAAATTTCAGGACTGGACGGACACATACTGAAAATATGTTTTTTGGCAGATAAATGCTTTGCTTACAGTATATGTATTTCAACTGTGTATTTAGCTATTTGCCTGGAGTTCAGCTTTAAAATCCATTTCTATCTGGGCATCATTCAATCCTGAAGAGAACTGGCTCTAGATGACAGTGGTGAGTCTGCAGGGAACAGTGCAAACAAAAGGTGAGTATTGCAGCAAGACCTATTCTTTTTTTTACTCTCTCTTCTTTTTATATATAATTATTGTGCAGCTCTTTAAATATGGAATTGGTCTTTAATGCCTTGATCAGCCTGGCAGTAGAAAAAGATATAACGTTTAACTTTAAATACATTGAGTGGACTTTTTAACCTAAGTATGGTGTTTCCAGAACAACATGAATGGGGCAACTGAATGATGTTAGTTATTGCAGGTAGTTGCTCTTCAGACACCAATGGCTTTACTAAGATGCAAATAAGGCAGTCAAACAACCCAAATAGGAACATACACATAGTGGCATCATGTGGACAGCTGGGTGCGTGTGCATCACTTACCTCAGGAAGAGATGGCACAAAGATGCAGTATGGGAAGAAGGCAAGCCAGCGGAGGCAGTGTGATTGCGGAGGCAATGTTCTGCTGGGAAACCATAGCCCTGCCATTCATGCAGATGTTACATTTATATGTAGCACCTACTTAAACATTGATGCTGACCAAGTGCACCCCTTCATATAAACAGTATTCCCTGAGGGCAGTGGCCTCTTTCAGCAAAATGATGCACCCTGCCACACTGAAAAAAAATGGTTTAAAAATAGTTAAGGGACACAGCAATGACTTCAAGGTGTTTACTTGGTCTCCAAATTTTCCAAATCTCAGTCTGATCAAGCATCTGTGGGATGTGCTGAAAAGACAAGTTTGATTCATGGAGGCACCACCTAACAGCTTACAGGGCCTAAAGAATCTGTTACTGATGGCTTGTTGGCAGGTTCCACAGCATACCTTCAGGGGTCTAGTGGTATCCATGCCTCGATGCGCCAGGGATGTTTTGGTGGCAAAAGGGGGCCTATTATTATACTTAAAGGTGCTCCAACAATTTATATATATATATATATATATATATATATATATATATATATATATATATATATATATAAAAAGAGAGAGAGTTAAATCACATTAGCCCCTTTACTCAAGAAGCATACAGTCTAATGTCCCTAACTCACATTCATACATACACATACCAAGGCCAGTTTAGACAGGTCACAATTAACCTGCAGGCATGTCTTTGGAGTGTGGGAGGAAACCAACACAGGCACAGGGGGAGAACATGCAAACTCCAGGCAGGTTGTGCAGTAGATGGGATTTGAACCAATAACCTTAATGCTGTTAGATGGATGTGCTAACCACTTAGCCACTGTGCTGGCCTACTCAATATTATGCTATGAGGACAGGAAAGACAGTGATATATGCTACAAAAGATGTAGTTACTTTTTGTGGTTGTGATGAAGAATAGTTACGCCTAAAACTGACCATATACAGTTTAGATTTCATAATTACATAGCTGCATAGTTGGTAAGGTTGAATAAAGATACTGGTCCATTGACTAATTCCTGCCAAATTTCAGCCAACATTCAAGCTGTGGGTGGCCCCATTGGCATTACCCACTCAATACACATTGAATGAAGAAAGGAGCTGGGTGGATATGACAGACATTTAGGATGCAGTCACTGTTCATGTTTGGGTATTCAAATACATTAGAAGAAGAGAGGAAAGATCCCTGGTGCCACACAGTCCTATGGTTGTATGAGTGAAACAACCTCAGTCTGGGCTCCCGCCAGGCCACGCCCCCCCGGAGCTTAGTCAAACACATTGCCAGCAGCAAACATTCCTCTATTCACTTGGATGAAAGAATATTTTACATTTCAATTGTTAAACCAACAACTGTTATACTTGTTTTCCCTTGTACACAGTGTGAATAATGCAGCTGGGGACTGTAGAAATTTACTGACTTAATCCTAGCCAGATATCTGTCAAAAAAACTTTTTGGTAATTATCAGGTTTTCATATGTTTATGATTGCCCAGCTAAAATAAATCACATAGCAATGATAATATCATAAACGCAACAATGTCTGTTACTATAAGTAAAGACAAAAGAAAAATAGTTAAATCTGTGAATTTAAAATTATTTTCTTTTCATTGTTTTTTATTAAGATTTTTCACATTGACAACAATAGAACAGTACAATATAGTACAACGGTTAATAGATACAGGATGCATTTTTTGGTTCCTTCTATAAAAAAAATATCCAGTATGTACATCTATATATCTCAGTGTACACTCTAACTTAACTTTTAAACTGAATCAAATTGAGTGTTTCAAGTTATTTCCATTAATTAACAGGAACAGGACGGGGATTAGGAGTCACCTCCCCAGACACCCCACCTGGGAACAAACTGTGTCCGGGAAGGCGCCCCCCCCCCCCCCCTTATCCAGTAGCACAGTCAAGCTTAAAAAAAAATGGTTGTTTCTTGGTTTTCTCAATTTTCCCTTGTATTTTTTGTGTTACAAATATTTATGTGTAGAGGTATGAGTTGATCTAGATTTGCTAAAGATGTTCATCATCAAACAAAAAGATAAGATCAAATATACGGGTAAGTATTAAGCTTTCCCATGACGAACCAATACACAATGAAGAAAAATACAAAAAAAGGAAAAAATAGGAACAGAAACTGTGGAAATGATAAAATAAAGAAAGAAACACAAAACTAAACATAAAATTATAATGACAACATCTTACCACCGACTGTTAACATAGCTAGATTGACTTAATCAGAATATCAATGAGAAGTCTCTGGAAATCTTGCGCACCATGAGGCCCATTCATTCTGTATTTTTGCCAATGAATTGTTTGAGTAGGCGAAAAAAATTTCATAAGTATAGTGGGTATTCACTCTATGTATTACTTCACTAATGTTTGGTATAGTATCTGATTTCCATTTTGAAGTAATAGATAAGCGTGCAGCTATCAGAATTTCAAATTATTTTATTTATTTATTTTATTTATCTGAGTACATGTACAAGTATTTTCATATTTTTGGACTGTCGTACAATTCAGGATTCATAACATCCCCTTCACCAGAATGTCCAAATCATCATCATCATCATCATCATCAGTGTGACATCAGGTACCAGTGTGACTTCAAAAGACCTCAATAGCTTGGTTTTACTTTACATGTTGATAGCTAGGAACAGAACAGCTGAAAGAAAATAATATGGGTTTGATCATATGTATTTATGGAAAAACAGCAAATCACAAAAATGCAAGCTAGCTACTGGTGAGATCGCTGTTCCTATTTTTATCCAATCAAAACATGGAATTGAAGTAGAGATACTGACAATGTTATCCCTGTGTCATTTGACACATCAGGTCTATTTCTTCACTTTAATTTTCAGTCAAATACTGTAATGTAGAGAATCCTGTTTCAATTTTTTTCATTATTACATAGTAATAGTAATATTACATAGTAATATTCAGCGATGCAATCCCATACCTAATTACTTGGTTCCCACTCTAGCAAGTGGTATGGATACTCCTAGTTGGGGACCCTGCTCTATTAGTATGCCACTGGAAACATTATCATGATGTATTTTCACATTATCTCAGAATTAAAGCTTAGTTTGGTCTGCCTGCATTGCCCAGATTAGCCCATTTTACAAAAATTCAACTTATTGCCAAAAAAAAAAATCACTATAAGAAAATGTATAAAATCAATGATAAAACAGTACATTATGGTTGCATTGCGGGCGCAAACAAACTTGCAGAAGAATGCACATATAGCAGGTACAATTTCTGTGTTTTTTTTTTTACCAAACCATATATGTGGTATAGGGTATGTTGTATATGGACATCCAAATAATGTTTTTGTGCCTTTTATTTCAATAAAATGCAGTAAGACATGCTGGTTTCAGCACTTTAGGTGAACAAGAAAAAGGAAAATGTGAACAACTTGAATAAAATGTGCCAAGCAAAGCAATAAGAAAAAAACAAGTATATAAAAAGCATATACAGTATATAGGTATGCCATATTGGAATCTCTATTCCAAACACCAGTGTATGTAATCTCTTATGTTGGTTGGTGAATGAGTAATTGGTAAAAGCCATGGTAATCCTATATGAAAAGGCTTTGTACTTTTGCATGTACACACTATTGCCTGTAATTAATTGCTAGTGCATGTAGTAGCAACTGATCACACACATTTGGAGCATTGTGTTATCACTGACATTTAATCACTACTACGTTCTGCTCTTCATTGTTCCATATGTGCAGCATTTGGTCGCTAGAAAGGTGATAACGGGGAACCATCACAAAAAATCTCCCTAAATTACCCTTAGGCTGCTTTCACACTGGGGCGGGCATTGACAATAAAATGCCGCTAGTTTTAGAGTGCTTTACCGTCATTTTAGCAGCGCTATTCGGCTGCTAGCGGGGCACTTTTAACCCCTGCTAGTGGCCAAATAAAGGGTTAAATGTGCCAGTGTAGTGCCGCTGCCTGCCGTGTAGTGCCGCTGGGCTTTCACACTGGGACTGCAGGGGAGGTGTTTTTCAGGCGCTTTACATGCGCTATTTTTAGCCCAAAAGCATCTGTAAAATGCCCCAGTGTGAAAGGGGTCTAAGGGTCAGTTCATACTAGAATATGGCCCACGTTTCTGCATGATTCCTGTGCATTCCTGTGGCCTGCAGTGCAATTTTGCAGCCCATTCATTTTAATGGGCTGCAAATCAAACTGGAATGCACAAAAAGTAGTACACTACTTTGGAAAAAATGCCACACCGAATCAAATGGCACTGAGGTGCCATGTAATTTGGTTCTCCCAAACATACATTTGTGATCTGTATTTGGGGTGCTATTAACAATTTATTGAAAACTGCAGCAGATTGCAAGAACAGTGCATTTTGAATGCAGTGCAGGAAACGTGCATGGAATGCTCCTTTCTCACGTTATGTTCTGGTGTGATAGATAGGTTGCTACCATTGCTGACAATGATTCAAACCAAAATCTGCTAATATAAACAACAGTTTTATTTTGAATAAATGTCTGAATATCTTTTAACCCACATTATTGAGGTCAATGTATATGAAAACATGCTTTGTGGTTCAAAGGACTGTTTAGATCAGGGGCCCCTATATCCATATTAAAAACTCAATATAGCATCCCATCTCAAAAAAAGCCATGTAAAAGACATGAGCATATATCAGTGACACCGTTCCTTAATTCCAAATGCATTAGTGGTAAGTAAGGAAAATATTAAAATAAATCATAGTATGAAAAGAGAGAGTTGCTTTATTTAACTTTTACTCTAGACATGAATCAGCGTCTCCATCAATTATGATTATATATGGAAAATATATGTGTTTATTGCAAAACAGCCAACCAGTTTTACAGATCTCTTTCAAGGCATAGATACATGTTTTTTTGCATACAATAAGGAGTTTTAGAGGAGTCTTTGTCATTTATCATAAAGCACATTGAACCTGTAATGAACACGTATCTATAATCTTAGTATTATATGATATGATATTATATTATATCATATTATATTATATCATATTATATTATATTATATCATATTGAGTTATGTTATATTATATTATTTTCATTATAAATGCTATATTTTTTACTATATTAACTGTAATATTAACTATACTGTAGATTTACAGTATATTGAGTGGTGCAATTGTCAGCACAAATACTACTTGACAAAACAGCAAGTCTAGAAAGTCTGGCAGAAGTTCACCTTATCAAATCACTGGTTAGTGTGAGGCAGAATGCAATGCTAAGTGGGAATATCATTTCTAAGCACAGCTGTCGCTGGACACTTAGTTATCCATTTCTATCAATTCTGCTGGGAATTGACTGTTTTCATGCAACAATGCAAAACCCTCTCATTACCATCTTCTAAATATACATGAATAAAATGCTTGATAATCGCAGCTTACAGACTGCTCTTCTGCTGTCCAGTCTTAGACATATTTATCTTTAAGCTATATGGCATAATAAAGGGGGCAGCAATGGCACAATTGTAGACAAATGAAAATGCTAAATAGAGAAAAAAACACTCTTATGTTGAGTGACATTTTCTGCATCTTAACTGATGAGGCATCTAACAATCAGAAAGGCTGAAATGAAACGTATCCACATCATACAGAGACATTTACCTTCAAACCACAGAACCATTGTCTTCTCTTGCCCTGGCTGACCAGAATTCACCTACACCAGGGAGCTTTGGAAAACCTGTGGTGTGGTGTTATAAGTAGTCCTTAATAAAAGATCAGAGTAAGTGAAAATTATATTCTTGTGTTTAATTTATAATTGAGAAAAACTGTCTGCTAGAAATTTCTTTGATTTTCATCCATTACCTAAAACTAGAATTAGTGGAAATGCAGCTAAATTAATACCAGTCTAGGCCACAGGCAGGTCCACAGCTCTGGGCTCATAGCTCTTTAATAACTGTACTACCTTTTTTTTTACCTTTTAGCTTGTGCCAAGCATAAAAAGTATATCAGAAGTTGTGACTGGCATTGATATCTAGGCTAATCGTCAACAAATTCTAAAACCCTATACCTTAAGGAATACCAAAGATCTAGACCCAGATATACACATACTTTTTGTACTAGCTAAGGCTAAATAGCAAAACGTGATAGTTAAGTAATTTGTCAGGGAGATTTACTAAAACTGGAGAGTGCAAAAACTGGTGCAGCTCTGCATAGAAACCAATCAGCTTCCAGGATTTATTTCCAAACCTTAATTGAACAAGCTGAAGTTAGAAACTCATTGGCCACCAGCTGCACCAGATTCTGCTTGCACCAGTTTGTAGTAAAACTCCTCTTGTGTGTTAGCTGACCTTTTATATTATTTACAC
The DNA here is from genome assembly GCF_042186555.1 of Aquarana catesbeiana. NCBI lineage: Eukaryota > Metazoa > Chordata > Amphibia > Anura > Ranidae > Aquarana > Aquarana catesbeiana. The sequence continues at coordinate 154,292,064 of NC_133334.1, read as the reverse complement.
AAAGTAACTTCACATTTACAAATGAAAAAATGAAATGTAAAGGTGTTGGCGCTAAAAACATACAAAATGAGTGTATACAATATTAAGAAAAAGCATATGGTGATGAGAAAAAGCAAATAGATATATAAAGTCCAAAATGACAATCCCAACACCATAAATAAATTAAATCTTCTGGTTTGGTGTTCCTTCAAATAAAAGCTTCACCATGAGTGCTCATGAGGTAGATGGCAACTCACCAAAGGTATCTGACCACATTTTACAGTAGGTCAAAATGTACTTAGGTTGAATGGACCAGAGGAATCCCAGGTATGCATCTCTCCACTGAGTGACCCCCTCCAGATGGCGGATGAGGATAAGTGAACAGACTTCATAAAGGACACACAAAAAGATCCTGATGACACCAGTACAGTAAAACGTATGTAGAAGCGCGGACTCGTCATTTCCGGGTCCACTATGTGACATCCTTTTGGCATACCCATAACGGAGCATGGACCGCACGCCACCGTGATTCCGATATATCTACCCTCACATGTTGTAGACACCTTAGTGCTGGGCTTAGCACAGTCACATATGAATGCAAAATCTTTTGTTACCTTTTTAACATTTTTTATTAAAACTTACTACACCATAAAAGATATTTTTGTGTGTCCTTGGTGGAGTCTGTTCCCTTATCCTCAGCCACCATCTGGAGGGGGGCACTCAGTGGAGAAATGCATACCTAGGATTCCTCTGGTCCATTCATCCTAAGTGCAAAAAAGTGGTCAGACACCTTTGGTGAGTTGCCATCTACCTCATGAGCGCTCGTGGTGAAGCTTTTGCATTTATATGGTTCAGTGTTTACACTTTCTTAAAGGGGCAGCTATTTTTAAAACAATACACTAGGCGCCATTTTCAACCCACTCATTATTACATTTACAAATTAGTCATTTAGTATGAGACATGCTACATTAAGTCTGGGTTCAGACTATTGCGCCGTGGATATGGGTTTCCCTGCATCCAATTCGCATAGCAGAAGATTGTGACCGGCTCTCTATGGAGCCGGTTTACACCTCTCTGCAGCGGCTCTGGTGTGAATTGCACAAGAGTCCCGTGCATCTTTTGGTCCATTTGAGGTCCAAATTCAGCCCAAAATTCATGGTAAATTCGGACCTGAAACGGTGAAAAAGGATGCACGGAACTCCTGCTGTGAGCCAGAACGTGCTGCAGTGTGAACCCAGCCTCAGTAAAAAAAACACCTCAGTTATTCATATTTAAAAGTAATTATTTGTTTTCAAAGTCAACAGCCTGGAGCATACTGATTTTATATATTTTGAACAGAGTTAAAGTATAGTAAAGTAGAGTAAAGGCAAGATTATTTTTTTAGTTTTGGATAGAGATTAAAAAAGGGCTCTAACCAGTGCTGGATTTTTATTTATTTTTTGCCATCTGTCTCATTGTGCAGACTACCCGTCATTTCCTGTCCCATAGCAAAAATAGGAAGTGAGAGGAAGTGAGAAGAAATACCTCTAAAGGGAGGGAATCCCTGGTTGCCACCAGGGTACCTATTGGAATATTTGCCCTCTATTACTATTCCTATAATAACCCGAAATTTGGGATTCTTTCACTTTCACTGAGAACAGTGAATATGAAAAATACAGAGTGAATCACCTTAATGGGGGGCACAGACAGCAATAAAAACCTGACATGTGTTCCAAATCCTCTCCACTCTGTCCAAACCTAAAAAAAAGTTTTGCTTTTAGTTACACCTTAAGCAAACTTCCCTATATTTGTACTGATGGCCATTTCCTTGATCTCCCTCTTTGATGTTTTAAGGGGGAAAAATACTTGTTTTTTCCCATCTTAGGCTATTTTTAATGGTAAATAAAGAGAATGTTACTTATTAAAGAGAAACTTCACTCTGAATCAAAAAATAATAATTAGCATGCACTTACCAGTCAATGGATCCAGCACTGTCCTCAACTGGGCTGGTTATTCACCGGTATTCGGCTCCCCGGTATCACCACCTTGGATGTGGAAAGCTGTCTGTAATTTCTGGGTGCTTCACAGCTGGCTTTCCACTGTGCATGCATGAGTAGCACTGCACTTTCTCAATGGACCCACAGCCTCCTGGGGTCAGTGATGTGTCCCAGGAGGGTGCAAGTGGGGGGACTGAAATAGGTACCAGCTCCAAGAAGAAAAGAAAACATCTAAAAGTAGTAGAGGGAGGAGGAGGAGGAGGAGGAAAAGTGAATATTCCTTTTCAGGTGAAGTTCTGCTTTAGGTTTGTTCTACGAGTATACAGTATTTCCAGATGAAAATATAATTAAAAATAAAACATAATAAGGCTAGTTTAAAATGTATGCAGTGCTTTGCATATATATAAAATAAATATACTGTATATATATATATATATATATATATATATATAGTGTATTTATTCACATTAATCCCTGCTCTCGAAGAGCTTACAATCTATGGTCCCTAACTCACATTCATACACATACACATGTCTTTGAGCAGGGCTGGACTGGCCTACTGGGATACTGGGACATTTCCCAGTAGGCTGCCTGCCCTGGGGCCACTTTGATCTATGCTGTGGCTGCAGTGCTCCCCTCCCTCCTCCTCCCCTCCTCCTGCCTACTTGTCACACAGCGGGAGACTGCTGTGTCATGGAGCTGAGTGTGAAAAGTTCGACTGCGCTGTGATAAAAGCCCCGCCCTCCTCCTAGAGCAGCTTATGTGATAGACGCAGTGTTCTGTCTATCACACGAGCTGGTCTAGGAAGAGGGTGGGACTTTTATCACAGCGCGGCCAAACTTTTCACACTCAGCTCCATGACACAGCAGGAGATCCCCGCTGTGCGTAATGCACGCACTCACTGGTGAGGCTGCAATGATGGCACAGTAAGGCTGCAATGATGGTGAGGGAGGCTGCAATGAGGGCACAGTAAGGCTGCAATGATGGTGAGGGAGGCTGCAATGAGGGCACAGTAAGGCAGCAATGATGGTGAGGGAGGCTGCAATGAGGGCACAGTAAGGTGGCAATGATGGTGAGGCTGCAATAAGGGCACAGTAAGGCGGCAATGATTGGCACAGTGAGGCTGCAATGATGGGCACAGGGAGGCTACAATGATGGGCATGTGAGGCTGCAATGATGGGCACAGTGAGGCTGCAATAATGGGCATGGTGAGACGGCAATGATGGGCACAGTAAGGCGGCCATGATGGGCACAGTAAGGCTGCAATGAGAGCACGTTGAGGCTGCAATGAAGGCACAGCGAGGCGGCAATGATGGGCACGGTGAGGTGGCAATGATTGGCACAGTGAGGCTGCAATGATGGGCACATTGAGGCTGCAATGATGGGCACAGTAAGGCTGCAATGATGGTGAGGGAGGCTGCAATGAGGGTACAGTAAGGCTGCAATGATGGTGAGGGAGGCTGCAATGAGGGCACAGTAAGGCTGCAATGATGGTGAGGGAGGCTGCAATGAGGGCACAGTAAGGCAGCAATGATGGTGAGGCTGCAATAAGGGCACAGTAAGGTGACAATGATGGGCACAGTGAGGGAGGCTGCAATGATGGGCACAGTGAGGTTACAATGATGGGCATGTGAGGCTGCAATGATGGGCATGATGAGGCTGCAATGATGGGCATGGTGAGGTGGCAATGATGGGCACAGTAAGGCGGCAATGATGGGCACAGTAAGGCTGCAATGATGGTGAGGCTGCAACGAGAGCACGTTGAGGCTGCAATGAAGGCACAGTGAGGCAGCAATGATGGGCATGGTGAGGCTGCAATGATGGGCACATTGAGGCTGCAATGATGGGCACAGTGAGGCTGCAATGATGGGCACAGTGAGGCTGCAATGATGGGCACAGTGAGGCTGCATTGACGGGCACAGTGAGGCTGCATTGGCAGGAACAGTGAGGCTGCATTGATGGGCACAGTAAGGCTGCATTTGATGGGCACTGGTGAGGCTGCATTGATCTCTTGTATCATGTCCACAGTCTCTGACCATCTCTTGTATCATGTCTGCAGTCTCTGACCATCTCTTGTACCATGTCTGCAGTCTCTGACCATCTCCTGTATCATGTCCACATTCGCTTAACATTTTTAGTATCATGTCCTAAGTCTTTGACCATCTCCTGTACTATGCCCGCAGCCTCTAACCATCTCTTGTATCATGTCCGCAACCTCCGACCATCTCTTGTCTTATATCATGTCTGCAGTCTCTGAGGGAGTCTGGAGAGGAGTCAAGAATGGGAGCACCGCTGGGATGGGGATCATGGAAGAAGTCAGTGTCATTTTTTTTTTTTTAATAACTAACATGTCATACCTACCTGCTCTGTGCAATTGTTTTGCACAGAGCAGCTCTGATCCTCCTCTTCTCGGGTCTCCCTCCTGCCGCTCCTGGCCCTTCCTCTCTTCTGAGTGCCCTCACAGCAAGCTGCTTGCTCTGGGGGCACTCGTGCGTGCTCGCTCCCGAGTTGCCTCTGTGTGACTATGAGACACACAGAGTGTGGCTCTGCCCCACCCTCCGCTCCCTCTTCACTGGCTATGATTGATAGCAGCGGAAGCCAATGTCTCCTGCTGCTGTGTCTCAGCCAATGAGGAGACGGAGACCCAGAAGGCGTCTGCTCTCATGCACATCGCTGGATGGGGACCCGGCTCAAGTTTACAACCACTTTAAATCAGAAATTGAGATTCTCTTCCACACCAATCGTGATCCACTCTAATGGAGCCGCACTCACAAGATACACATGCCTTGAACGCGCATGCGTGGCGTGTAAGCATTGTAAACACCCCCCCAGGGGGTTACTCGAGCTGGGTAGAGTTGGATCCACAGCCAATGGAGCTCTTTACTTAGCAGCGCTTCTCAGCAGGCAGAGGTATGTCACCATGCAAGAGAAATAATGCCTCCAATAGTGTAATGACGTTTAAAAGCATTTATTGACTTAAATAAATAAGGTCTTCTAACATTGTACTCACATTCCTAACAAATTAAAACAGCATGAACAAGACACTCCTTGTGATTGGTAAAGACAATGTACTAGTGGTCACGGCGGACCCGGGATGCAGCCTGAAACTCTCACCCCTTCCCTCGTTGGAGCCTCAGCGCTACGAGGTAGTGTCAGCCGGCCACAACAGATCACAGTGTGTCATACGTCATAAGCAGATGCTGGGTTGCCGTACAGCCACGCCTCCAACATGTTTTGTCATATCGACTTCTTCATAGGATTGGCTGTGCGGCACGGCAACCCCTCCCTTATACTCCCCGCATAAGTAACTGGTGGACGTAATCATCATTGCACAGACTACTGGCGGAAGTGATGTTAGAGCGCCTGCGCGCATCCCGTGTCCCCGTGAATGTAGTACACCAATCTTACGGCACATACCTCACAGGAAACAGTAGTGAAAAAACATAACAAGTGATAGTTGATGATGCTAAAACATATCCTATATGATGATATGCAATTATGAGTGATGAAACCCCATACAAACGCAATGCATAGCATAAAAAATGTGTAGTACACATCCTCCCACATGACACCTGCATATAAATTAGTATAAATTAACTACACAGATCTAGAAATTTATAAACAATAAAATGAGATAAAAAAAGGACATGTCAGTCTCACTTTCCTTCCTAAATTTCATCCATTATATATGCACATAAAGTTCAAAAAAATATAAAAAGTTAAAATTAAAATTATTATAATATTTAATAATATAATATAATATAAGTTTTTATATTTTTTTGAACTTTATCTGCATATATAATGGATGAAATTTAGGAAGGAAAGTGAGACTGACATGTCCTTTTCTCTCATTTTATTGTTTATATATTTCTATATCTGTGTAGTTAATTTATACTAATTTATATGCAGGTGTCATGTGGGAGGATGTGTACTACCCCTTTTTATGCTATGCGTTGCGTTTGTATGGGGTTTCCTCACTCATAATTGCATATCATCATATAGGATATGATTTAGCATCATCAACTATCACTTGTTATGTTTTTTCACTACTGTTGCCTGTGTTGTATGTGCCGTAAGATCAGTGTATTACATTCACGGGGACACGGGATGCGCGCAGGCGCTCTAACATCACTTCCGCCAGTAGTCTGTGCAATGATGATTATGTCCGTCAGTCACTTATGCGGGGAGTAAAAGGGAGGGGTTGCCGTGCCGCACAGCCAATCCTATGAAGAAGTCGATATAAAGAAACATGTCGGAGGCGTGGCTGTACGGCAACCCAGCTACTGCTTAGGACGTTTGACGCACTGTGATCTGTTGTGGCCGGCTGACACTACCTCATAGCGCTGAGGATCCAACGAGGGAAGGGGTGAGAGTTTCAGGCTGCATCTCGGGTCCGCTGTGACCACTAGTACATTGTCTTTACCAGTCACAAAGAGTGTCTTGTTCATGCTGTTTTTATTTGTTAGGAATGTGAGTACAATGTTAGAAGACCTTATTTATTTAAGTCAATAAATGCTTTTAAACGTCATTACACTATTGGAGGCATTATTTCTCTTGCATGGTGACATACCTCTGCCTGCTGAGAAGTGCTGCTAAGTAAAGAGCTCCATTGGCTGTGGATCCAACTCTACCCAGCTCGAGTAACCCCCTGGGGGGTGTTCACAATGCTTACACGCCACGCATGAGAGTGCAAGGCATGTGTATCTTGTGAGTGCGGCTCCATTAGAGTGGATCACAATCACGATCTGTGTGGTGGAGGAGATTGTTTATGGCAGAGGAAGATCACAGCTTTAGATTCACTTGTTTGATACACCTATTTGGCTTGGACTTTGTTTTAACAGTTTAACTTTAATATTGCATGAATTGTTCACTGTTATTTATAAATGTATTTATTCACATTTTTTATCACCAAAATACTAGTACTATCATTGGAATCACCACGATTATACAATTGTTTGGTATAATGTCAGCACTTCAGATTATTGTTATACATCAGTAGGTATCACTATTTTATGATTTACTAGTATTTTAGTATATCTCGTCCATAGCGCCACTATTTTATTCATTTAGAATACTTTGTTACAGTTTTTTCTTTTTAAGTTGGCAGCTATAGTCACTGTTCATTTTACACCGTAGCGCAGTGGTGGGTTATCAAGTTTTTTGCGTGACACTTGATCATGTTTTTTAATGTCTGTGCAATGCAAATTCAGCCATACAGATTGTTTGGCTGAATTTGCATTGCATTCTGACCAAAGTCGTGCAGGACCCTTTTTTGGTCCGCACCAGAATCGGATTGCATGGGTGTTCACACCCATGTGATTCAATTCCTGTCTGAATTGCTAGTTCGCACTGTGATATGTGAACCGATCTGGGGGTGTCATTAACTTTCTATTGACACCCACAGTGGTTTCCATAGGGCAGTGTGAACTGGCAATTCGGACAGGAATCAAATCGCATGAGTGTGAACACCCATGCGATTAGTTTATGGTGCGGACCAAAAAAAGAGTCCTGCACGACTTTGATCTCAGTGTGATGCAGATTCAGCCATACAATCTGTATGCGACATGCGATGCGGGAACCCATGCTGGATGTGCGCGGGTTCCCGCATCGCAGAAGTGTGAATCCGAGCCTTAATGTTGTTTTTATTTATGTTTGAATGGGTGCTAGCTAATTCTGGAGTGTTGGCAATAGAACACATATGTGGCAAAGTCAAGATAAGCTTATAAGATGATCATTCTATTCAGTTGCTCCATAATTGTGCCTAAAGCTGGCAATACACTAGTAGATTTGTGTGGACGTTTGTACGAAAATTCTCAGCACATTCAATGACTTGATGGATGTTCTTTAACATTACTTCAAAATGTGCTTGCTTATAACATTTGAATTTGGAGAAAATGTACTTTGCCACATGAAACCAACATATATTGTTAGATATTTGTTTATTCAAGACCAATTTTACATCCAGCTCCTTCGAATTCTCTTGTCAGTGCAGTTTAAAATGAATGTCGATTTCACCCCACTTAATGTCGATTTCACCCCAATAAAAAAAAACGGAACTAACATTTTTAAAAATGTTTGTTCAAAAAACTACTAGTGAATATCCAGCATGCATAAAAAAGAGCAACAAGCCATGCTTGCAAGGAAACTGTGTGAAAGTGGATAACACCAAAATAAATCAAAATGTAGGCAAGTAAATGTAGAACGTAAAGCAAGCGTAGGCAAGTCTTTTTTTAAAAATGCCACAAAGACTTGCAAACCATTCTGTTAACTCACTTGCACTAACACCAACTGTAAAAAAAAAGCAGGCCATACATTACTGTTTTTTTTTTTTTTTTTCATTCAATTTGTGTCGAGTGGGGATGACCACACACTAATAAAATGTGGGCACTTAAGCAAGGATCAGTGTATGGCCAGGACAAGTTAAGTGGCATCTCTATGTAGGGGCATAACTACAAATTATAAGGTTCCATAGCAACATATTGATTGGGTGCCCCCAAGCTCAGCACTAGGGATGATTATGTGCAAACTCACCAGGGAGAAAAGGACATGATGCACTACATAAAGAAGAAAGAAAGGTAAGCACTTCTAAAAGCAGCTGTATTCATAAAAAACAAAGATAACAAACATATTCTCCTCACCTGGTGCACACTGACCACCTGTGTATCAAGTGAAAAGAATAAGTTTATCTTGTTTTTTTATTAATACGGCTACTCTTAATGGGTTTTTTTTACTAAAGAAAAGAAATGAGACAGGGCCTAATGTCACACTTAAACAAGCGCTTAGGAGTGATAGATATTCTAGAACAGATTGATACAAATTGATACAAATAACCCAGATTAGTGGGGTTTTTTTACTGCTCAAAAACGCCACTGCCCAAAACTGCTGATAACAGCCTATGTGTGCATGGACACATAGTATAAGATGATGGAGAGTTTAATGACTGTAGAAAAAAACGCCTACAGCCAAAAACAGATGCTGTAAAAACGTCAAAACACGTCCAGTGTGCATGAGGCCTAAAAGTGCTCCTCTTTCTTTCTTTCTTTCTTTCTTTCTTTCTTTCTTTCTTTCTTTCTTTCTTTCTTTCTTTCTTTCTTTCTTTCTTTCTTTCTTTCTTTCTTTCCTTCTTTCTTTCTTCTTAGAATTGTCTAATATCACAGAGCGACTATTTTAGAGCTCCCTCACATTGGGCTTCTGTATATTTGTCAGGTGTGTGTAACATGGCTGCAGAATGTTATGTTTAGTGTATAATGTGCTAAATAGCCTTTGAACTATCGTCAGCAGATTTAGATGGGCCATTAAGTTGCCAGCCCCCTCACTGTAAAAGGTGGGGCACAAGGCAGCCATAGAGTCAGTACAATCAAATATTTTGCAGGGGAAGCATAGAGAAAACTATGTCAGGTTGAAAAAAAGACTATCTAGTTCAATCAAGGCTGCATAGGGAGAGATTAGAGTAAATTAGAAAATTGTACTTTAATTATGATTGTTAGCTCTTTGGAACACTTTGTTGCCTTTTTATTATTATTATTGGAGGTTTTTAGGTTATTTTATTTCATTGTGATTGAAGTCAGTGGTTACTTTACCCAGTTCCCACCCAACCCACTGTATATTTACTGTGGGATGGGCAGCAAGGGCAGACTGGATCACATATATGTAGTGCACCACTTCCATGACTGCTGTGTCCAGTGGATTGTGGCTTTCGGTACCTGGCTGCTTTGAGTGGCCAGGGGATCATGTGTTCACTAAGCTATTTTTTTGGCTATGCTTTAAAAAGTGGCTTATTTTTCAGGAATGATATTTTAGGATTTTCAGCTTGCATAGTTATGGTGGTTGCAGTAAGGCCTTGTTTTGACTTGCTTTTGGGGGGTAGTAAAAACATTTTTATTGGCCCCAACTGCTCCCTAAAAAATGCAGACACATACCGTGGAAGCGATGCTTTGCTTCATCACAGCAGATATTATACCCCCTGTAATATTCAGTGGACACTACAATCCACCAAGTGTGACTTATTCAAGTGAATGGGGTCACACTGCATCTGCCTTGCAATTGCATGCATGGTGGTAGTTCACCACTTAGGGAAAAAATATCCAAGCATGGATAGTCCATGCTGCAGGATTAAACAAGCCCTAAAAGAGTTAAAGAACTTCAGTCAGTGATACCCTTCCCTCATCAGGCGCTGAAATACACTGAGCTGTTAAAAACCACAGGATCATGCACCTTGTGCAGGTAATGTAAATTAAAATATGCAGAAGTTCACCAGGTTCTCAGAAGTTTCACATCCCAACAGTATATAATAACCCAGATATCAAGCAATTGAGCTGCAAGATTGAAAATTACTTGCTAAGCTATTGCTAGACTTTCCAGGCTTGACAAGTTTATTGCACAATGCAGAAAGTGAGCATGACTCCAGATCAACTTTCTTTGCAAACATTCTGCAAGTCTGCTGCAAGTTCTGGTTCAGTTATGTTGTACAATACTCATCCCATCACAGGGGTCACTGTGGCTGAATTTGGAAAAGTGTCAACTAGAACTTGTACTTCAAGTGCTCTGCAAGTGCACAACTTGCCAATGAAATGTGCAGCAAGTTAACAAGACTTACGTCTTAACACTGCCACAAATTTGTGACATGTTATCCGTACTATCTGGGAAACATTCAATACGAATATTTAACAGCACACATTATTATATTATTAGGATTAGCTCATTGTTTGAAAACAGAGCCTCTAGCCCTAACTTCACAGTTCAGGCCTTGTTCCACTAATGGATTAGAGTAGCCCAGAATTCCATGCCTCATATTCTTATTCTATGAAAGTGTATTGGTACTGTCTGTGTCTTTCTTTCCCAGAGAAAACTACTCCCCTCATTTGTTGTCTGGGACAGACATGAAACCCCTCCAAAACAAAGCAACAAAAACTCAGAGTAATATGGATATTATTACTAGATAGTGTATTATTGTTAAACAATAAATAAATAAATAAATACATAAATAAATAAATAAAGGGAAGGAAATGTGACATCAAGTGCCCCCTGCCCAATTTCCATCTTTATTATGTCACATACATACTGTTCACTTCACTGTCTCACACTATCTTATGATGGAAGGGACATTCTTTTATTGATTGGATATTCCCCAAAACTAGTTTAGAAGAAAAATACACCGATCTACTGCAATTAAAGCCTAACATTTTGTATCTGAAGTGATCGATTTGATGAAGCACAATTTTGCTTCTGAAAGTCTACTGGCATACAGACACAGAAATAAATGACTCTTTGATCATCAATGGAGTCTATGGACTCTATGGGCTAAAAACAGTTGACTATTTGAAACTGTGAACAGTAAACAGTAGAAAATGTATTTTATGATATAACATGCTAACTGTTGCATTCCTATCTGCCTAATACACCTAGTCAGACCACACTTGTTACCAACTAACATTTCAATGTTCCACTGTTCCAACAATTACTATTGTATGCTATTCTTTTATTGTTTATTGTTTTATGTGTTTTAATTTGGGTCTTACCCTCCTGGCATTCATCACCTGGACTGTTGTTTATATCCTGTGTACCACATAACTGAATATGTCTTGTCTACCCCCTTTGGTGTACTACATAATTAATCTTGTGTTGTACTGTGTGATATTATATGTTTTTCTCAATAAAAATTAATGAAAGAAAAAAAAGCCTTACATTTACTGATAGATAAAATGATGGTCTCACTCAAAAAACACTTGGAAGTGGCACTTATCTACACCCTCAGGAAAAGTCTTGTAGCCCCAGAGGCCGCGGTCAGCAGCAGGGCTATACCTCAGATGGAGAAACTATCCTTCACTAGCATCTGAGGACCCACTGCTAGTTATTTAGATTAAAATATCATTGACATAATTTAAAAAGGTTAAAAGCTCTGTTAAGACTGAGGGCCAGAGAAGTACATTGGGAAAGAAAGAGCATGTGTCTGAAAGAAAACAGCTTCTGCCGTGATCTCTGTTCAAAAAATATTGTTATGTTCTGTAGCATCAGTGTCATGGTTGCACTGTATTACATGTTTTATTTGTACAGTAAATATTTTATACTAACAAAAAAATATGTTACACACTTTGCTAAATTATAATAAAAATAAACCTTGGAGGCCCGCGGTAACACCTGGCAAAATGTATGCTTTATTACATAGCAAAACACATACCACAATCATTTACTACACTCATTTAATGCACCCCCAACGCTCCCAGGTTGCTGTGCACTACAACCAACAGTCACACACATACTGTACAATGTGATGCGTTGCATCAGAAAAATGCTGCAGGTTTAGTTTTGGTTGCATTGTGTAGTGTTAACAGAATGTAAATTCATGTGCAACACAATAATTTATCCTTACCCACCCATCTTTACACCAAATATTCTGTTGTGAATGTGGAAACCTTGTCCAACAGGAAAATGTTTTATAAAATTAACTTAGAAATTTATATTGTACATAAAAAATGACCATCATACATTAAAATGTCTAAAAAAGAAAGTGCTCATGTTGAGCCATAGCGAATTCCAAAATTCAATGAGGAAGAATCTGGTTGCTAAGAACAGATTTGTGTTAAGAAAAAAAATCTTATCTTTTTTTGTACTGCCTAAAAATATGTTTTTCTGTTTTTAATACAAACTTATATATGCAACCATTTTTCTATATTACATATGTAGGCTGTGCTTCCTCCAGTACTGCACAGAGATTGTGCTTCATTAGTCCCCTTCCAGTCAAAGTTTATCAGTTGTCTTTGACTGGAAAGGATGCAGTGTTTCATCCATTAATCTTTTACCTGAGCAGTCCTTCAACAAGGATGCTTATTTTAGTTGTCAAACATACTGACAGCCGCTAGAGGTAAAATCTAAAAATCTCGATTTGAAGTACCACTGAAAATATTGAATCAGCTTGTAAACATGTGAAGGTCACATTAAAATAGCTTTTTAGGTACAGTAAGCTTTAAAACAACACAAAATTTCTGCTCACAAAACCACATTGTAGTGTTCCCATATTATTTGAACACATAAACATATATGGCAGGTTTCATTTCTGTCCATTCATGGTTATGTATCTAGCAGCAGCTGAGAAATATATGAGAATAATTTATTATACTAAATTAATATGACATGTAAATGTATTACAGCTTAGTGTAGGATTATAAATTCAAACCTTTGTGAATTAAGAAAAAAGCTAAATAACCAAATTATGAAATATGAAGCTGCCATAAATTATCCCCAAGAATACATAACAGATATTATTATGTAAGCCGTCAGGTCATATGTCTCTCTCACTGCAAACGTTTTCTCAGTACCTGCAAAGCACAGACAAGACAGGTTGTGTTATTTTTTTTTTTTTTTTTTGTCAAATCAAAACACTGGGCAGCGCTGTCATTACAAAGCAATGTCAAAAGCTTTCATACGGCCACTTACTAACATGAGACAGTGTGAAAAAATCTTAGCTCAATTTAAGTCTCATGCAAAGAGCTTACAATTGTAATTAAATCATTAAATTCTTGTCTACGCTTCACAGAGCGTAGAGAAATTAACTTCCCACCAACCTCATTTTCTATTTGAACATGAAATAATGATTTTCTGCCAGTCTAATTACAAAGCCAACATCTGATCAAGGCAGCATCCAGTAGGGATTATCAAATGCTCGCGTATTAGACCTCATTACCAGCTTGAGTGCAAAATTATTACATCTTGTAATTGGATGGTGAGATTTATATACAGATCTGCCTGGTTTCTGTAAGATTGTAATTACAAGCTTGGTTGGTTAGCTACTTATCAGAACTTTGCAGGAAAACAAAACAATATGGCTCAGTGAAATGAGCATTTCATTAACCTCTCACCTTACCATGGGGGGAACTGGTGTAACATTCATGTATGCATTAAGTAAAATGGGTTCATCCATTTCTCTGCCTTTTTGTGATGGCTGAGCATAAGAGTATGTTTCATTTATTTAACCTGGGTAATCTGTACTGAAAAACTATATAAATGAGCTGTCTATTCTTGCAGGATAGGCTCAATGTATCTTTTACTTACAGCTAACTAGCTGTGAAACCATCATTCCTAGCCCACAACAGGCTACATTTTTCAAAGCTACACATTTGAAATAAAAATAAAAATGTGAGCATGTTTCCTGAGATGCAGGCATTTAATCAATGCTTTGAAGAGTGCATCATGAAATAGAAGGGGGAAAAAAATAAAATTGTTCAATTACCAAGCAAACATGATTTTTCTTTTTTTAACAAGTGATTTCAGAGCAAATCAATGGTGGCAGGTTAGGCTGACTGCCACTAATCTTGGCATTAGGGATCTCCAATCAGAACAGCGCAGGTAATGAAGTTGTTATTTGGTCTTCATAGTTTAGATTAGATTCTCAGTAAGGATCAATGCAGCGCTAAAATAGGATTGATAAAACCTTGATAGGAATCTGAATCCCTGAAGCCACTGAGTTTATCGTGGCTTTTATTTTGTAAATAGAAGAGAGAGACAGAAGGCCTTGGCAAAAACCCATTACTGACTGGTCCTCTTAAACTATTGCTGGCAGGGATGGGAGCATTACGTTTTGAAATACCATGTGTACCACAGTTCCCCCAGGCAGTTAAGAGGTTAACAATGAAAACAATACACAAAGGAGCTAATCGGTTATTAGATTTATGCTGTATTGATAGTGTTGAAATATATACAAAAATATATATTCTAATATACAAAGCTGCTCAACTTGCCTGATGAATGCACATTGTGCATTGTCGTATGTAGGTTAAACAAATTGCTATATACGTTTTGAAAACATTACTCAATCTTTTATGGAACAGTTTAAATTTCCTGTTTGGTGACTTCATACGCAGAAGACAGAGCTAGCTATGTCTCAATGCAGTGATTACTTTTCTTGTCATACAACTCAAGGCTCAAATTAAAATGGCAGGCTTTCATCCATGTGTTGGTCAGGCTGATTATCAGAGAGAGGAGTCAGTATGTGCTTAAGGTTTAAAAAAATGTATTTGAATATATATATATATATATATATATATATATATATATATATATATATAATTAATACATGTTAATTGTTTATTGTGTATGTAAAATATAACTTACAAAATCAAAGCAAGAATTTCTTCTATATTATGGCGCTATTATTAAATTTCAATATGAATCATTAAATTCCTTGAATGGTCAAGCAAAAGTTTCTGTAAGCGAGTAAGTCAATCTGCAAATTTGTACCCTACTAGCATAGCACTATATAACTAATACATTCTATTGTCAACTTTACTAGTAGAATGATTGAAATAGAATAGATTACTGGTAATAGCACATGCAATATTTTCCAAGCCATTACATATAAAGTTGATAAGATTATTTTAGTTCCAAAGTAAGATTTCTAAAGCAGAATTCATAAGCAGGCTTCTGGAAAACAGCAGTGTTGTTTAACACATACCACAGCTGGGTTAGCAAGGATCAATACTGGATCAATACAGTGGGCAAATCAATCACCCAGGGTTTTCTTTTCAAAATATTTAATCAAATGTGCTTGCAAATAAGTTCAGGATTTATTGCTCGATTCTAACTGCATTACTGATTTTTCTTTGCTAAATTTCCACAAGGGAACCCCTGTGAGTCCGTCCTCCATAGATTATAAGAGGCTGGGGAGTAAAGTAGACAGTTTTTCAATATATAATAATGTGTATATATACATGGTTATAGACACACACGGTGTTTTAAATAATCCACTGTGCCAATGACTCATTTCACAGGCCTGAGAAAGGCAACCCTGACGTTAAGAGATGTTTTTAGTAAATTATACCACCTTACACAAAATCTATTCAGCTTCTTATGGCTGACAAGGGGGCACAATTTTTATTGATTTTACATTAGAAGGTTCTCTGCCTGTTTTACCTACAGCTGTTGTTGCTTTCAGCTGGAATTAACCCCCCAAGAAAGGGAGCCAGTCCTGCAATAATATTTAATTAATATTAATTCAATTAATAAGAAGCCTCCTGTAACAAGGATAGGCCATTAGCAATACAAATACACATTATGTCACCCTATTACACACAATATAAATGATACCGTTTATAATAATTAGTTAATAGTTAAATATCAATAATCTAGTTTAATTTGCTTGCAGTGAAGAATATATCATTGCCTATGACTGGTAATTAGACCAGCAAGTATAATGCTTCATTGTTAATAATACTAATAATTTGCTACAATAAAATGAACGGCATCCCTAAAAAAAAAAAAAAAAAAAAAAAAAAAATTAAACAAGACCTCTATGTGAAATACGCCTTCATTTCCTTAATGCATGCTTTATTCTCTCTCTCCTCATTAATCAGTTAGGCAGACAGAAAGTGCAGAGTGGGTAAGGCTAATGACTGTGGGGGTCCACCCCTGCTAATAGCTCTCATCATTATTTATTTCTTTTTTTCCAATACTTCAGAGTGATTTCAAGTGGGCTGATGTGATTGGAGCAGGGGAAAGCTAAGTAAGGATTTAACACTTTGCCCTCCAGTGATGCTTGACAGAGAAGACTCTTTAATCATATTATTATTTTACCGTTGTCGTCAGAACAGCTTGCAAAATATAAACATTTTACCCACAAATATTATGGAGTGATTAAGGTATTTAAATGAAATGTACAGCCGCTTGTCAGATTCATATTCATCCATATCTAGTTTACGCTCCCCTTTCAGGTTAGGAAAGGAAAACAATAATAATGTACAACCTTTATTTTTATTTCCCTGAAGGAGTCAAGGCTGACATAGGATGCAAATGACAAACTTAAAGGGATTTTGTGACCAAGAAATAATGCTTGCACATAGTGCATTGCATTAATTAGACAAAGTAACATATTTGTGCCAAATCTGTAAGTACCGAGATTTAGGTTACTATATAGGCATGCTATTAACAAATAAAAGACCATTTCCTGCATTGCCGAGCATCACAATAGATTGTATCTTGGCTATAAACACACGTGGGATTGATTTACTAAAACTGGAGAGTGCAAAATCTGGGGCAGCTCTGCATAGAAACCAATCAGCTTCCAGGTTTTATTGTCAAAGCGTAATTCAGCAAGCTAAACTTAGAAGCTGATTGGCTACCATGCCAAGCTGCACCAGATTTTTCACTCTCCAGTTTTAGTAAATCTACCCCACAGTGACTGGAAGTGGTAGAAAAGCACAGAAAGAAATGGAGTTTTTTTCCCTTGTTGTCTGTGTCCTATTGGGTAGTTTTCTCATCACTTCCTGAACCAGACACACACCAGGAAGAGAGTGGAAATCTGGAGTCACCGGAATAGGTGTCTCCATGGGAAGATTTCCTCTTACCGCCTATTTTCCACTGTTAACATTAACATAACAAAATCCTTTTCCTATTCAGTTAAGAACCTAGAACTTTGCCATTACCTATGATAATACTAATATATATATTATGAACGTGGAACAGGTAGCAGGTACAAAGCTCCCAGGGATATGCAGTCTCTCAAGCACAGATACCAAATCCAAGGAGGTAGTGACAAAACAGTGCGATGTTTATTGGTGATATTTACAAGTCTATATACAGATTCTGTATAGTGTCTCAGGAAACAAACACAAATAATATTATCAAAACAAAAACCTAGCCGTGTCTCGGCACTAACTATACCAAAATACAGGCCCCAACTAACAGACTGAGCAAGCCTACAGCTTGTCAGCTTCCACATATACAGCTTGTTAGCTTTTACCAACCTCTTTAACTCTCACAGACAGGACTTGTCTGATTCCCAGGCCAAGAGCACTGGCTGTCTGTCTCAGGTGAGTATAAATTGCCCCAGGGGAGAGGACCAAGACCCAAACCAGACCATGAATTAGAGATCCCTGAATGTATATGAGAGAAGCCTGGGAGATGCATAAACCCTGAACAGGACTTTTTCTGGCTCTCTCTGGGATTCTTTGCTACATATCCCCCCCTTGTTTCAACCCCAGGGTTGGAACACCTGTGACCCAACAGAAAAGAATGCGGGGGCAGGGCATCTACATTCCCCATCTCAACACCTGCTTTGTGTTTTACTGTGAAGGTGTAATCCTCTAGAGCCAAAAACCACTGGTCTATTTGTCTCCTTATTTTGTGCCATCCATTTCAGGGGAGCATGGTCAGTTATTATATCAAACAGGCGCCCTAACAAATAGTACCTTATCGCACCC
The DNA here is from genome assembly GCF_042186555.1 of Aquarana catesbeiana. NCBI lineage: Eukaryota > Metazoa > Chordata > Amphibia > Anura > Ranidae > Aquarana > Aquarana catesbeiana. Next base: position 154,273,919 of record NC_133334.1, on the reverse strand, counting down.
AAGACCCACTTTATGGCTAAACATTCCTTTTCAATGACTGCATACTTTTTCTCATGTTCATTGAGCTTTCAGCTCAGGTACATCACAAGGTATTCTTCCCTGTTGTGTATCTGTGACAATACTGCCCCAATACCTACATCAGACACATATGTCTGAACCAAAAAATCATTGGAGAAATGGGGGTGAGTATAGCACTGGCTTTGCACAAAGAGCCTTCTTCAGGACATGGAACAAATCCTCTGCTACTGGGGACCATTTCACCATTACCGAGTCTTTCCTTGCCATAAGGTCAGTCAGTGGGGCAGCTAGAGTTGCAAAAATGTGGGGATAAACTTTCTATAGTACCCCGCAATCCCAAGGCTCTGACCTGCCTATTGTTTGCAGGACGTGGCCATTCTTAAATGGCTTCTACTTTGTTCAACTAAAGTTTTATGACTCCATGGCCAATAGTGTAACCCAAATACCTAGTTTCCTCTAAACCAGGGGTGTCAAACTGCCAGGCCCTCCAGATGTTGCGGAACTACAAGTTCCATCATACCTCTGCCTGTAGGAGTCATGCTTGTAACTGTCAGCCTTGCAATGCCTCATGGGACTTGTAGTTCTGCAACAGCTGGAGGGCCACCAGTTTGATACCTGTGTTCTAAACCAATGGCACATTTTTTTGGATTCACCATAAAACCTTCTTTGAAGAGGGAATTCAGGACAGCCTGGACATGGGGTAAGTGAGACTCCCAGTCAGAGCTTTGTACCACTAAGTCATCCAGATAGGCTGTTGCATACTGTCGGTGAGGTCTTAGGTTCCTGTCAATGGCCCTTTGAAATGTTGCAGGGGCATTTTGCATCCCAAAAGACATTTTTTTTTACTGAAACAAACCCTCTGGGGTCACAAACACAGTATTTTCTTTGGCACTACCAGTCAGGGGTATTTGCCCATATCCTTTGGTCAAGTCCAAAGTGGTCAGGTAGCAGGCCTTGCCTGCATCTACCCTGGGCATTAGGTACCTGTCAAACTTTGTAACTGCATTAAGCTTGTTGAAGTCATTACAAAACCTCCAAGTACCATCCGGTTTTGGAACTAACACGTTGGGACTAGACCAGTCACTATTGGATTTCTCAATGACTCAATGACTCTGGTCTAGCTCCAGCATCCTTTTTGATTTCATCACTGATGTCCTTTCTCCTAGCTTCAGAAATTCAGTACAGTTTAAGCTTGACACAGACCGCAGGTTCCGTAACATTATCATGCTGAACCTCTGAAGTTGTACCGGGTAACTCAATAAATGTCTCTCTATTCCTTATCAGGAACTCTCTAGCTTCCTGTTTTTAGGAATAAGACAGCGTGTCTGGAAAAGTGACCTCAGGGACTAGAGGGGACTCAGTACCCCTAGGAGTTACAGTGACGGACCTCACAGTCAATGCCAGCCTATCCTTCCAGGGCTTTAACAGGTTTATATGGTATATTTGCTCAGGCTTCCTTTTACCTGGTTGTTACACTTTGTAATTGACCTCCTCAACTCTTTCAATCACTTTGAAGGGGCCCTGCCACTTAGCCATGAACTTGCTTTCAACAGTGGGAACTAACACCAGGACCCTGGCACCAGATGGGAAAACAAGGAGTCGAGCTTCCCTGTTGTATATTCTCTGTTGAGCTCTGTTGAGCTGCTTAGGCCTGAAGTAAGTGTTCTTATACCATAGGCATGATCGCTGCAATCCTGTCCTGCATTTGAGCGATATGTTACATTGTTACATAATTACATAGTAGGCGAGGTTGAAAAAAAAGACAAGTCCATCAAGTCCAACCTATGTGTGTGATTTTATGTCAGCCAGTATTACATTGTATATATATCCCTGTATGTTGTGGTCGTTCAGGTGCTTATCTAATAGTTTTTTTAAATTATCGATACTCCCCGCTGAAACCACTGCCTGTGGAATGGAATTCCACATCCTAACCGCTCTTACAGGTTATACTGCTTTTCTTCTAATTCTAGTGAATGGCCGCATGTCTTATTAAATTCCCTTACACGGAAAAGTTTTATCCCTATTGTGGGGTCACCAGTATGGTATTTGTAAATTGAAATCATATCCTCTCTCAAGCGTCTCTTCTCCAGAGAGAACAAGTTCAGTGCTCATAACCTTTCCTCATAACTAAGGTCCTCCAGAACCTTTATTAGTTTTGTTGCCCTTCTCTGGACTCTAGCACATTCTTCCTGAGGAAGTGGACAGCAGGGTGGTAGAAGAAGACCACCCTGTGCTTGCCCTACAGACTTTCCCAGTGGACAGAGTTTATCTGAAAGAACTGCAGGAAGCAGCAAGCCCGGATGAGAAGGAAAGCTGGAAGCGGAGAGGAGCAACTCTTAGAGATGGATAGGGATGAACTTCGAGTTCGAGTCAAACTCATGTTCGACTTGAACATCAGCTGTTCGCCAGTTCGCCGAACAGCGAACGATTTGAGGTGTTCGCGACAAATTGGAAAGCCGCGGAACACCCTTTAAAAGTCTATGGGAGAAATCAAAAGTGCTAATTTTAAAGGCTTATATGCATGGTATTGTCATAAAAAGTGTTTGGGGATCTGGGTCCTGCCCCAGGAGACATTTATCAATGCAAAAAGAAGTTTTTAAAAACGGCCGTTTTTTCGGGAGCAGTGATTTTAATAATGCTTAAAGTGAAACAATAAAAGTGTAATATTCCTTTAAAATTCGTACCTGGGGGGTGTCTATAGTATGCCTGTAGAGGGGCGCATGTTTCTCGTGTTTAGAACAGTCTGACAGCAAAATGACATTTCAAAGGAAAAAAAGTCATTTAAAACTACTCGCGGCTATTAATGAATTGTTGGTCCGACAATACACATATAAGTTCATTAATAAAAACGGCATGGGATTTCCCCACAGGGGAACCCTGAACCAAAATTTGAAAAAAAATGGCGTGGGGGTCCCCCTAAATTCCATACCAGGCCCTTCAGGTCTGGTATGGATATTAAGGGGAACCCCGTGCCAAAAATAAAAAAAAATGGCATGGGGTCCCCCCAAAAATCCATACTAGACCCTTATCCAAGCACGCAACCTGGCAGGCCGCAGGAAAAGAGGGGGGACGAGAGAGCGCCCCCCCTCCCGAACCGTACCAGGCCACATGCCCTCAACATTGGGAGGGTGCTTTGAGGTAGCCCCCAAAGCACCTTGTCCATGTTGATGAGGACAAGGGCCTCATCCCCACAACCCTTGGCCGGTGGTTGTGGGGGTCTGCGGGTGGGGAGCTTATCAGAATCTGGAAGCCCCCTTTAACAAGGGGACCCCCAGATCCCGCTCCCCCCTGTGTGAAATGGTAATGGGGTACAAAAGTGCCCCTACCATTTCACAAAAAAGTGTCAAAAATGTTAAAAATTAAATGAGACAGATTTTGACAATTCCTTTATTTAAAGTCTTCTTCTTTCCATCTTCTTCGGGTCTTCTTCCTTCTTCCTTCCTTCTTCCTTTGGTTTCTTCCTCCATCTTTTTCTTCCTCTGGTTCTTCCTCCGATCCTCTGCTTCTTGCTCCGGTGTTCTCGTCCGGCATCATCCTCCGCGGCGTCCTCTTCCCCGCTTCATTCTTGGGCTGCTCCGCATCCATGGGAGGCTCCCGCTGTGTGACAAATAAATAAGGAAAAGCCTCACGAGCCACAATGGTATATTGCTTCAAATGTGGAAAACACCTAGCTGCCCGCGTAGAAACGTTTCATATGCCATGCATTATAATATATACAGTAAATACGCTGCGCTAAGGCGAAAAATGTAGATCTGGAAAATATTCAAATACTAAAATGATGTATAAATGATATGCTGAAGATACCGTATAAATGGCCTTTCCAGTCTCAGTGTATAAATACAATAAAGAGCAATGTGCTTAAAGTGCAATGTGTGAGTGGTATGCTGAATGTATGATATCCAAACAGGAATAACAATCATTCAACTGGTTCCAATATATATAATCAATCAAAAATCCTATATATATCTACTTACATGAGACAAAAATTATGACATGCAAAATAATATATCACAGTAAAATATGATAAGTGCAAAATCCAAAGAAAGTGCCAAGTGCCACACAATGAGTGTAAATATCAGATCCAAAACCAATATAGCACGTGATTAATGAGTCCAATATATTGAAAAATGAATATATGTAAAATCCATAAAACAGTTCATAGAAAAAATCCAACGTGTTTGAATTAATCTTAGTGCTTGGTGCTCAGAATTCCATGCTCAAGTGCCATCCAGTGACCATCTCACCTCCCTTTGGTTTCTTCCTCCATTTTCTTCTTCCTCTGGTTCTTCCTCCGATCCTCTGCTTCTCGCTCCGGTGTTCTTGTCAGGCATCTTCCTCTGCTGCGTCTTCTTCCCCTCTTCGTTCTTGGGCCACTCCGCATCCATGGGAGGCTCCCGCTGTGTGAAGCTTCTCTTCTTCTAACCGGGTGACCCCGCCCCCCTCTGACATCACAGGGAAAGCCATAGGGAAGTCCCCGTCAAGTCCCCGTGCGTCAGAGGTGTCCGAACAAATTTTTTGCCTGTTCGCATGTTCTGGTACGAACCGAACAGGGGGGTGTTCGGCTCATCCCTAGTGCCCAGAACTGGACAGCATACTCCAGGTGTGGCCGGACCAGAGTCTTGTAGAGTGGGAGAATTATCATTTTATCTCTGGAGCTAATCTCCTTTTTAATGCATGCCAATATTCTGTTTGCTTTGCTTGCAGCTTCTTGGCATTGCATGCCATTGCTGAGTCTGTCATCCACTAGGACCCCTAGGTCCTTTTCCATCCCAGATTCCCCCCAGAGGTTCTCCACCCAGGGACTAGATTGCATTCATATTTTTGGCACCCAAATGCATTATTTACATTTTTTCCACATTAAACTTCATTTGTTATGTAGTTGCCCACCCCATTAATTTGTTCAGATTTTCTTGCAAGGTTTCCACATCCAGCGGAGAAGTTATTGCCCTGCTTAGCTTAGTATCGTCCACAAATACAGAGATTGAACTGTTTATCCCTTCCTCCAGGTCATTTATGAATAAATTAAATAGGATTAGTCCCAGCACAGAACCCTGCGGGACCCCACTTTCTACCCCTGGCCATTCCGAGTACTCCCCATTTATCACTACCCTCTGAAATTTCCCCTGTAGCCAGTTTTCAATCCATGTACTCACCCTATGGTCCATGCCAACGGACCTTACTTTGTACAGTAAAAGTTTTTTTTTTTTTTTTTTTTTTTTTTTCCTTGTCAAAAGAAGTTTATTGAGTATACAAAGTTATAAAGATACATAAAGTAAGTTTACAAGGATCTATAAAGTAAGCTCATTGTTTTACAGTAGGGTTTATATAGGTAAATATCATGAAATTTCAAATATTAAACATTGGGTTCACGTAAACCTAAATTAAAGATATATATAATTTCCTTAGTTACTTTTGTAGGTATTTAAATGATTTATACCTACTATACATATTGTTTACAAGTAGAGTGTATATAGGTCAAATAAATTCTGATAATGAGCTTTAATCGTAAGGTGGAGAAAAGGAAAGAGAAAGAAGAAAAAGGGTTGAAAGGTAGAGGTATGGTCCACAAGGTTGTCCCGCTCGTCAGTTTATTATTCTTTTTAGTTCTCTTTGAAGCCTTAGAATGGGTGTCTCTGTAAGTCATTTAATCTGTTACCATGGCAACAGGACAGAGTCATTGAAGTTTGACAGGAACTGTTGTTTTATCCAAGGATGCCAAAGTTTTTCAAATTTTGGAATTTGATTTTGATCGATGGCTACCATCTTAGCATGGGACATTGTATTATTCATTCTGTGAATTGTTTCTGCTAGTACCAATGTAGGAGATTTCCATGCCTTGGCCACTGTTTGTTTTGCAGCCGTTATTAGTTGGATCATAAGTTTGAATTGAGAGAGTGTTAACCATTCCGGTTTTAGATTAAGTAAAGTTAAATATGGATCTGGTTGTATTATTTTTTTAAATATTTTAGATGCAATCACGAAGACTTCCTTCCAGAAGGTTTGGATTACTGGGCATGTCCACCATATGTGTAAATATGTGCCTATTTCTGGGCATCCTCGAAAACAAAGAGATAAGGTATTAGGTGAATATTTTGCCACTCTAGCGGGTACAAGGTACCAGCGAGTTAGGACTTTATAATTTGTCTCCAGTGCTAGGATGTTGGGTGAAGATGACTTAGATGTGAGCCATATGTTAGACCAGTCCGTGTCTTCTAAAGTTCGTCCCAGGTCCTCCTCCCACCTCTGAACGTAAGAGGGTCTATTAAGATTTGCTACTCCATATAATTGATTATAAAGTGATGAAATTGTACCTTTAGCAAATGGATCTTTTGTACAGATTGATTCAAAAATGGATAATTGGGATAATGGTGTATCCCCCTTTAGGAATGGTGTATAGAAATTTTTGATTTGGAGATATCTAAATATCTCAGAGTTTGGTAGATCATATTTTTCTCTAAGCGATGGGAATGAAAGGAATGATTTAGATGCTATGAAGTCATTTAGTGTCTGAATGCCTGATGTTGTCCAAGCTTTAAAAGAATTTGGGTAGATCCATGCCGGATAAAAGGTCGGATTTCTGATAAAAGAAAGGAGAGGATTGTGTGGAGATTGTAACTGATATTTGGTTTTTAGTTTATCCCAGAGAGATAAGAAGTGTTTAGTTATGGGATTATGAATTTTAAAGCGGTCTTTAGGATCAAGCCATAATAAATTTGATATTAATAGAGGGTCATTTTCTGAAGCCTCTATAAATACCCATAATGGGATTTCCTGTTTTGCATGGTATTTGGACAGACTGGCCAAATGTGCTGCTCTGTAGTAGTTAGTAAAATTAGGGTATCCCAGGCCTCCTTTATTTTTGGGAAGATGTAGTGTGTGTATAGGTATAAGTGGTTTAGAAGAGCCCCATATAAACGAAGTTGCTCTTTTTTGTACTTTTCTCAAAAAATAGGAAGGAATTGGAATAGGGAGGACTCTGAATAGATAAAGCAATTTGGGTAGAATAGTCATTTTGATTGCATTAATCTTCCCTATCCAGGATAAAGGAAGTTGCGACCATTGTTTTATTAGATTTGTGATCTGTCTTAATACAGGAGGATAATTGGTTGAGAATATGTCAGAATGAGATGCTGTTAAATGAATTCCAAGATATGGGATTGATTTTTCTGCCCATGTGAATGGGAGTGCAACCCTAGCCGGGATCAATTCCATGTTTGTGAGTGAAATATTAAGCACTAGGCATTTCTTAGGATTAATCATAAGGCCGGATAGGGCTGCAAACCCATCAAGAGCTGGTATTAAGTTAGGACCAGAGACCTGTGGTGATGATAGAAAAAGTAATATATCGTCTGCAAATATACATAATTTGTGTGTAATACCTCCTACTTCAATGCCAATTATAGTTTGGTTTGTTCTGATGTATTGGGCCATGGGTTCGAGTATAAGGGCAAATAATAAGGGAGATAATGGGCAACCCTGTCGGGTACCTCTTTCGATATTAAAGGCTTCAGATTTGTATCCAGCATATTTTATATAGGCTTTGGGTTTATTATATAATGCTTTGATCCATGTTAAAAAGTGGGGTCCAAAACCCTGTACAGTAAAAGTTTTAAATGCTTTTGCAAAATCCAGATACACCACGTCTATGGGCCTTCCTTTATCCAGATGACAGCTCACCTCCTCATAGAAGGTTAATATATTGGTTTGACAAGAACGATTCTTCATGAATTCATGCTGATTACTGCTAAAGATACAGTTGCTAAAATCTTGTATATAGTCCCTTATCATCCCCTCCAAGAGCTTGCATACAATTGATGTTAGGCTAACTGGTCTGTGATTCCCAGGGACGTATCTTAGCCCTTTTTTTAATATTGGTGCTACATTGGCTTTTCTCCAATCAGCTGGTATCATTCCAGTCAGTAGACTGTTTGTAAAAATTAGGAACAATGGTCTGGCAATTACTTGACTGTGTTCCTTTAGGACCCTCGAGTGCAAGCCATCTGGTCCCGGTGACTTATTAATGTTACGTTTTTCAAGTCTGTTTCTAATTCTGTCCCCTTTTAGCCATGAGGTTGCTTCCTGTGACGTGTTATGAGGATAAACATTGCAGTTTTGGTTACTGAAGTCCCCGATTCCCTCTCGAAGACTGAGGAGAAGAATAAATTCAATACCTACACCATCTCTCCATCCTTAGTAACCAGATTCATCGTTCTTTATGAGACCAATATGACCTCCCTTTCTTACTATTTATGTACTTAAAGAATTTCTTGGGATTTTTCTTACTCTCCTCCACTATGTGCCTTTCATGTTCTATCTTAGGTCCTGATTGCACCCTTACATTTCTTGTTGCATTCTTTGTAAAGTTGGAATGCTGTTGATGATCCCTCAGCCTTGTATTTTTTGAAGGCCTTCTCCTTTGCTTTTATATGCATTTTTACGTTGGAGTTGAGCCACCCAGGACTTTTATTAGCTCTTTTAAATTTATTTCTCATTGGGATGCACTGGCTAATGTCCTTATTTAATATGCTCTTGAAGCATACCAATTTCTCCTCCATGTTCTTTGTTCCTAAGATTTTATCCCAAATTGTATCTTCTAGCAAGGCTCATAGTTTAGGGAATTTGGCTCTTTTGAAATTCAGTGCCTTTGTATTCCCTTTATGTTTCCTATTAGTGTGATTTATACTGAAACTAATTGACATGTGATCGCTGTTTCCTAAATTGCCCCGTATTTCTACATCCGTGATCAAGTCTGTATTGTTGGTAATCAGTAGGTCTAGTAACGTATTGCTTCTAGATGATTTACCATCTGACCCATGAAATTGTCCTGCAAGACATTTTGGAGCTGGCGAGCCTAATGCCCTGTACAGACGGTCGGATTTTCTGACGGAAAATGTGTGATAGGACCTTGTTTCTGACCGTGTGTGGGCTCCATCACACATTTTCCGACACACAAAGTTTGAGAGCAGGCTATAAAATTTTCCGACAACAAAATCCGTTGTCGTAAATTCCGATCGTGTGTACACAAATCCGAAGCACAAAGTGCCACGCATGCTCAGAATAAATAAAGAGATGAAAGCTATTGGCTACTGCCCCGTTTATAGTCCCCGCGTTCAGAATGATCGGATTTTCCGACAACTTTGTGTGACCGTGTGTATGCAAGACAAGTTTGAGCCAACATCCATCAGAAAAAATCCTAGGATTTTGTTGTCGGAATGTCAGATCAATGTCCGACCGTGTGTACGGGGCATTAGATGAATGCGCGTTTCCTTCCACCCAGTCTATGTCTGGATAATTAAAATCCCTGATTATGATGACACTTCCCATACTTACCGATAATCCAAATTGTGATAGGAGGTCCACCTCTGCCTCTTCACTCTGGTTAGGGGGCCTATAGCATACTCCCAGTATTACTTTGCCCTTAGTTTCATCCCTTTGCAGCTCTACCCATAAGGATTCCGCCTCCTCGCTTGCTCCCTTAGTGATGTCATCTCTCACATTCACTTGTACATCAATTTTCATATACAGGCATACCCCTCCCCCTTTTTTACCCTCTCTATCCCTGCAATATAGGAAATACCCTTGAATGGTTGCCAGCCAATCATGAGAGCTGTTGAACCAAGTCTCTGAAATTATGAGGCATGATGGGACTTGTAGTTTTGCTACAGCTGGAGGTCCGCTAATTGCATATCCCTGCAATAGAGCACTGGGGTACCTCCCAGATGGCAAACATCAAGTACGGAATCAGAAAATCACAGGTTTTCCCATCCTTGTCAACAATCTTTTCTAATATATTCTTTAATGTTTTATAGAAGCGTTCCACCAAGCCAAACGTTTGAGGGTGGTACACAGAGGTTCACAACTGTGTCACCTTAAATAATTTGCATAACTCCCTAGTTATTTGTGACATGAATGGGGTGCCCTGGGATGTCCTTAGGGATCCCCATGCGACTGAACACCATGAACAACTCTTTAGCAATGTTCTTAGCAGAAGCAGTGAGTAAGGGAACTGCCTCGGGGTAATGGGTAGCATATTCTATAATTATGAGAATATGCTTATGCCCCCCAGGCAGACTTGGGGAGTGGACCTACAAGGTCCATGGAAATCCTCTCAAAGGGCACTTCAATAATGAGTAAGGTTACTAAAGGACTTCAGAAGTGGGGTAGTGGGGCTGACATTTGAAACACAGGACAGAATTGACAATAATTCTCCATGTCTTTCTGTATCCTGGGCCAGTAAAACCTGTGTAAACACCCTTTCAGTGGTTTTCTCAACCCCTAAATGACCTCCTAGCAAGTGTCCATGGGCAAGTTTTAACACCATCCCCCTGTATGGCTTAGGGACCATCAACTGTTCAACAATTTCATAATTCTTTTATATACACAATGCAGTAAATCATCATTGCTGCTGAAATAAGAAAAACAGGGCCTGTCCCCTGGTTCAACAGGTACATCATTAATCCCTACTTCATTTTCCCAGGCCCTGGCAAGGGTAGGCTCTTTTCGCTGCTCAGTACCAAAGTTTTCCTTTTGTACATTAGGGTCAACAAACTCTAATATAGCCTCAGGGTCAACAGAAGGCTGTCCACCTTCACTGGCTGTGGGGGCTTCCCCAGGCTCCTCCAGTTCTCCTGCCTTAACAGAGAAAGGAAAACCTGGAGAACCCTGAGAGGAGTCCCCTGAACCAATATTGTCGGTACTGGCCAAGAGTTCTGGCTCCGTGACTGAGTCAGTTACTGTGACTGAGTCGGGACCATCCCACAGTTCCCAAAACTTAGGGAAGTCCCTACCAATGATGGCCTCATGCACTAAGTGAGGCACAAGTCCGACCGAATAAGTCACTGTTCCTAAGTCAGTTTCAAAGTTAACAGGCGCTATAGGATACTCCCGGGTATCCCCATGTACACAGATCACAGCAACTTTTCTAGCATGAGAGTTTACAGTTTCAACCATCTCGGCTTTAATCAAAGTAACCAGACTTCCAGAGTCCAACAAAGCCATATTTGGCACATGTGCTTTTCTACACTCAGAGCTGCAATGCATGAAACAGCAGCAAACATAGACTGCCATCTGTGAGTTACGTCACACTGCATGGGTTCATCTGTCAATGGACAGTTTGCTGCAACATGTCCCAGTTCCTTGCAATGGAAAAACCTGATGTTGCCCCAGTTTGATTTGCTGACAGGGAGTGGCTTCCCTTGTTTGGGACACCAAACTTCAGTCCTGGCACCAAAAATCCTCCCCCCCCGTCTCCTTACCATGCTTACCATGCACTTCCCCTGAAACAGTCTTAACGGTTACTTGGGGAGACCATGGCTTTGGGTGAAAAAGTCCTTGTGGCTGTTGGGGTGGTGACTAGGCTTTCTGCAGCAAAGTACCTCTCAACGAGCTTCACCAGATTGCCTGCTGACTTGGGGTCCCCTTAACTCACCCACTTCTGCAGGGGAATTGGTAGTGACCTCAGGAGTTGGTCCACTATTTGTGGCCCAGACAGGGACTCCAGCTGCAGCCATTTCCACACCAGGTGGATTAGGTTAAACATCTGTGATCTTGGGGGCCTCTAATCTCAGAAGGACCAGCTCTTGACCCGCTGTGCTCGAACGGCCAAGGTAACACTGAGATGCGCCAGGATTTCCTGCTTCACCTTCTCATGTGCTCTTGCTTCTGTCGACTCCAAATCGTAGTATCGTAGGCCTTCTGCGTTTCTCCTGTAAGTAAGGGGGCGACCACTCTGGCCCACTGGGTTTTGGGCCAACCTTCCCTCTCAGCGGTTCTTTCAAACAACAGCAAAAAGGCCTCTGGGTCATCATCTGCAGTCATCTTGGAGAGGGAGCGACCAACACCAACACTAAAACACCTTCAATTTTAGCAGATGACCACTGTGCCGGCGTCTGTACAACCTCAGTCAGGGTCTTCCTATCTGCTTCTGCAGCAGTGGGTAGTTGTTTAAACAGCCTCTACGTTTGCCCCGGAACAGCACCAATCTGTTGGCACAGCGCCTTTGTTTGCTCCTGTGTGATAGCGTTGGCTTGCTTTTGTGCAGCATTTGCTTGCTGCTGTGCAGCGTTAGATAACACCAACTGTTTGAGAGATTTCTCCATGTTTAGTCACTACAGGTACTGGCCCTTTAAATAGCGGTTCCTTACTAACAAATGGCCACAATCCTCCATCATATGTGAGCGGGGAACAGGTAGCAGGTACAAAGCACCCTAGGATAAGCAGTCTCTCTGGCACAGATTCCAAATCCAAGGAGGTAGTGACAAAACAGTGTGGTGTTTATTTGTGATATTTAGAGAAAGAGAATATTTGTTAAGCGCTGTAGAGGAGATCACTGCAGGGAAGTGATATACAACATATACAGGCTAGTATTATTGTAATAATATTAGTACATATTCATGCATGTAAATATATGAATGTAAATATAAGTTACAATTCAGGGTTAATAGTCCACATGCACTGGTGGAGAGCACTGTAGTAGAGTTAGAAGCAGCTCTGTGGGTTAGAGAAGATAGGAACAAGCAGCGTCACTCCAATGCTTCGTACACACGATCGGATTTTCCGATTGAAAATGTTCGATGTCAGGCTGCTGGCAGAAAATCCAACCGTGTGTATGCTCCATCGGACAACTGTTGTCGGACTTTCCACCAACAAATGTTGGCTAGCAGGTTTTCAAATTTTCCGCCAACAAATGTGTTGTCGGATTTTCTGATCGTGTGTACACAAGTCCGTTGGACAAAAATCCAAGGTACAAACATGCATGCTCGGAAGCAAGGATGAGCCAGAAGCGGTCAGTCTTGTAAACTAGCGCTCATAATGGAGAATTAACATTCGTGACGTGGCAAATTATGAAATCTCGAAATGCAGCACACAATTCTCTTCTTCTTCTTTAATGGGATAATGATGAAGCTGCTTTGATGGTGATACTGATGGAGTTATTGCAAACAAATTTTGCAAGGCTTTTTTTTCTAGTGATATCAAGGATAATATTATTATGCTTTTTCTTTTTTTTTTTTTTTTTTTTGGGCATGTTACCACAACACCATTATTCCGTAGTTTTTAAGATCAAAGATACAAATATGTTGGTGTCCCTTCTCATTTTTACATTGTACTTTTTAAAATGTAACTGCCTACTCCCAAATTGTCATTTGAAGTAAAACACATAGCCAAGTATTATTCTACACAATTTTTTTTATTGTGCATTAAAAAAAGAAAACAAATAAAATTAAACATGCTATCTGCCAATAGAACTTAACCAAAAAGTGCATTCTATGCATCCAAAAATATAGAAAATATACCAAATCAAATCATTATTCAACTAAAAAAATTATGTCAAAGCAATAACTCCAAGGCCAATAATAAATAACACGTTATCTCCTCTGATTCTGCAACATGGCTGGTTGACAAACGGCCGTGTGTATGCAAGACAAGTTTGGGCCAACGCCCTTCAGACAAAATTCCACGGTTTTGTTGGCCAATGTGTATTAGGCTTAAGTGCAGTATTGGGTAAAAGATACATATTTATTGAAATTACACTCAAATGATATAGGAGATTAAAAGCTTGTAGTGTAAAGCCGCATTGTGTGCCAAAGATGTTGCTGGCCATGCTGGTGGATTCCGGGGCAGGGGTGGAGGAGTAGTCAGCCTTGTGTCACCAGGGGGATGGATCGGTGTGCTGGGCTCTGTGATCCGCTGACACCATCGCCCCAACTTAACCCCACCTAAGATGGCCACCCAGGAGGCCTGAGGAAGGAGCAGACATGCTCCGAATGCATGCCATCTTGACCATGCCCACCGCTGCCGATCCTTCTCCCTGGTGACACAAGGCTAACTACTCCTCCGCCCACTGCCCCAGAGCTTCAGAATCCACTGGCGCAGCTGGCAATGTGGGAGGCCGTAGATGACAGACCCCCACCCGGACCTTTGGCGCACAATGTGGCTTTATACTACAAGCTTTTAATCTCCTATATCATGTGAGTGTCATTTTAATAAATGTGTATCTTTTACCCAATGCTGCACTTAGCGTGGCACTGCTTGTTCCTATCTTCTCATTTGTGATATTTACAAGTCTATATACAGGTGCTGTACAGTATCTCAGAAACCAAACAGCAACAATAATAGCAAAACAAAAACCTAGATGTGTCTCAGCACTAACTATACAAAAATACAGGCCCTAACTAACAGGCTGAGCAAGCCAACAAGCTTCCACGTATACAGCTGTATATATATATTTATATACACAGTATATATATTTTTATTTTATTTTTTTAACAAACAGCGCTTTTTTGCCATTATTAACATCAAAAAAGATTTTTGTTTTATTTACCATGTTAATGAGCCACAGAACCTGTGTAACTAATATGTGTTCTGTTTTAAAGGGATGAGGTGGCAACCCTAGTCACTTTAGGTCAAGACAGAATCAGAGGTAGGCGAATATAAACAGACACATAGCCATTAAAATAAGTTTGTCTATTAAGCTGCATGGAGCTTCCAATCAGGCCCACCTGAAAAACTGATAGGAGGGCCTGATTGGAAAGCCCGAGTGAAAGGGCCCTATGGAGGTATTTGATAGATGGGTCAGTTTTTGCAAGAAAACAATATTAAATGTGATAGTCAGCAGCATAGATACACAAAAGGCAGAGGTTGTCAAACAAATCTTCATTCTTTTTTATGAGTAAGTTAGCAAAGACTTACTAACTTACCTTACTTACTTAACTTACTAAAAACTAATATGTAAGTTATAGCTTTAGAAAATTCAGTTTGTAAATGGATAGATAACTGGCTTAAAGACTGTATTCAGAGAGTACTGATTAAGGATTCATACTGTGAATGGTTTAATGTTTTTGGTGATATACCCCAAGGTTCAGTGTTGGGGTGATTACTTTTAACCTATGTATAAATAAGATTTTGGGATTAAAAGTACTATTTTTCTGTTTGCAGATGACACCAAGTCATGTAATGGAATAATGTTCATACATAATGTTTCTAACTTACAAGTCATCCCTAAATCACTATTAGATTTGGCAACTACGTGGCAAAAGGGACAGTAAAAAAGCCCTGGCCACACATCAGGGACATCACTTTTCATAAAAACTTTATTGACCCAAAGGCAGTATAGAGCATGTCCATTCCTGGGAACCCCCCTCCTTGATGTGTTTAATGCTAATAGGCTTAATCTCTATGATTATGCCCATTGGGATGAAACGTCTCACAGAGGGATGGTTCTCAACTGCATGCTGCATGCTGTCTGTGGCTCAATAAAGTCTTTATGAGGTGATGTCATCAGCGCGCAAGCTGCGCTTTGTTACTTTCTCAGGATTAGGAGTATGGACATTCTCTTTTGCTGGCACCCAGAGCATCCGCAGTATAGGATCTTTGTGTTGTTCGGCTCAGAGGTTTGATGAGGTTTAATGTTGATAAATAAAAAGTTATGCCATTGGGGGATAAAAACATGCCAGGAATGTACACTCTAGTAGGGGTAGACAATATCAGCACTCCATCTGAGGTGAAACTAAAAATCCCAACATACCTTATTTTCTGGTAGTGATTACTGGGGATGTCAGAGTCTTCCAATGTCTCAAGGGATTTTTGTTTCACAACAGCTGGAGTGCCAAAGTTACCTAACCCTGTTCTAGGGTGAGTAAATATCAGGAAATCAATAATCAAGAAGAAAAGTTCTGGTATTATTATTTTTATACTTGCTTTATATAGCGCCAGCAGTTTGTGTAGCACTTTACAACATGAGGGCAGTCAGTACAATATAATTCAATGCAGGAGTAATCAGAGGGCCTTGCTCATTGGAGCTTACTAAAATTAATCATAGAAAAATCTGTGATCTAAATATATCATAAACTTAAAGCAGAATTCCAGGCTAACTAATCTAACAAATGCTCACATCTCCCTCCTAACAACTATGTTGACTAACCTGTATAAGAAAGATATATATACTTACCTATTTTCAGGCCTACCGGGTCTGGTCACATGATCTGGCTCCCCTGTGTCAGCCAGGGCAATGGAGAAGAGGGAGCGCCGACAATGAATCGACCATAGGAACCTATGGGTGACATCACTGATCCCAAACATTCTAGTCGTTGAACGCTCTCTCCTCTTTCCTGCAGCTGCCACTGGCTAACACAGGGAAGATGACGTGACTGGACTGGAGTGACCTTTAAAATAGGTAAATATATGTACATATTTCTAACACAGATTAGTCAGCATAGGTCTACAAATGCCCATTTGCTTGGAAGACTGATTTCTACAATATACTGTATGTTTTCACATGCCCCAGAGAACCCAAGATAATTAAGTTGCTGGCAGCTACTCTAAATTGAGACATGTACACAAGTGGACCTATCAAGTTAAGCATTCTCCTATTCACATATGCATAAACGTATTCATCTTGTATAGGAGAGGTTGCTGCATGGATAGGTGAGCCATGTGGATCTGAAGTCACTGGAAAATATATATCTGTTAAAGACTTTTTTTTCCATTAAATTTTTTATTGCAAATGCATAGCCATACAGAGAAAGACAAACATTAGTCATAATTGAACTATGGTCTGAGCTTCATTTATGTCAAAGTTAAGATCTCCAAAACAAAGAAAGAAGGAAAAAGAAAGAAAAAAATACAATATGAACTACCATAAACAGGTTTACAGTATCATAGGGGCCTACATGGGTAACAAGCAGCCCAGCTGTCTATATAAAGAAAGAAGCACATTCCTGAGATTGATAGCACTTGGTAGCTGAGCCTGGGTGATTGTTTCGCCCCCAGCGAGCAGACTGTCATTGGAAGTGCAATCCTAAATGACTAGATTCCAAATTTTTTATTCAAACTAAGAGGGTAGATAGGAGGGAGTTGAAAAAGGAAGGAAGAGCAGAAGTAGGATTAGAGTCAGGGATGTTAAAGACTTTTTAAAGATGTCTTGAATTGGTCTACACCAAACTCTGATCCAAACTCCAAAAATCACAGAGGTCAGAATATAGTCTCTATTAACTTGAGTCATGCAGGTTGCAAAATGCTATAACTTAAAATCTCTGGAAGTGAAACATTCTCTAGTTGAACTGTAGTGTACTATTAAAATGGTCCTAAGAGAGGACTGGCTAAAGCAATATAACATGAATATTAATAAAAATCATGTCTCTTCTACTTTCCCCAACACCTTCATTCTTCACCAATTTTTAAAGAAAATTTCAATTGAAGGTAAAAAAAAAAAGAGTGTGTCAGCATTACCCCCAAATGCACTTAATAAAAGCACACAAAATGTAAAAAGTGCATAAACAATAAAACTGCAATGCACAGGTCTATATTCTCCAACTAAATAAATATGGCTTTAATCTAGCCAATTCAGAGACTGTTTACCTTTAACTGGTAGATAAAAGTATGGTCAAGGTTATGTGTTTCTACTATTACTCTCCTCCACCTTTCCATGCAATCTGACCTTACTTCATGTGATTGCTTTTCTGTATGCTCCTCCTGGCTAAGGTGGGTATTATAATATAGTCCTTGTGCAGCACTTAAGATAGAAGTTCCCGAGAAAAGGGCTGACTGACATGATACACATGGAACCATCCCACCATTATGTCCTATGCTCCAGCATATCAGGTTCAGGGTTCTAACCAACTTTTCTCCATCTTCTGCTGCCACTTTGGTCTACATTTCAGATATTCTTCACCTAGTTTTCTTCATTGTTTCCTACCTAGGTATTTTCTCTCCATTTACTATTCACACTGTTCAGAATTCATTATTTTAACCTTTTTTTAAATGTTTCTACCAGCTCTTTATTGAGCATCTGGACGGTGTCATGTTTGCTTCTATACCGATTTGCTTTGTATGCTGGTGTGTTTCAGGATATCCATATATATTTTGGGGTAGTTTACTTTATCAAACCATTTGTGCTAAGTATTACATATTTAGTATAGTTTTTTTTTTTTGTTTGTTTTGTAGGACCTATTTTTTCCACCTACTGCTCAAATGAACCCTCAGAGAGAATGTTTCCCTCATGTATTTAATATTAATCGTACTGTAATTATTTGTACAAATAGCCAGTGAGAGTATTAATTGTGAGAGCTCTGGTATGTTTTAAATTATTTAAACAGATTGAGTTGTGTTGTACTGTTACTTAGATTGTGAGTTAACTCAAATATTTTCCATCAATGTGATTACTTTTTATATATATATATATATATATATATATATATAACTATATAGGAGTTGTACATTATTATAGATACAAGTAGCTAATACTGAATACTACACCTAACAGAGGTCAATTGTCATTCACTAAGATAATAACAAATAAGCACATATGAGTATGAAGGAGGCCTGTCAGTCTGTATATTTCATACAGGAGCACCAGACACTGCCAAAAATAGGAGTTCTGGACAACAACACCCACACCATAAGAAACTCTTCACTGCAAACAATTCATTTTCTTTCCCTACCTACTATGCTATAACAGTGGGTATTGCCAAATTGTGCAATATAGCTTGTTGTCTGGTAGTCAAATCCCTGGCAACTAATCTATCTTTGAACAGCCCCATTAACAATAAATAACAGCGCTGTGCTACATGGAACTGGCAAGTAGAAGAGAGGAGATAAAACAAATGGAATTGTTGGACACAGACCACATTCAGCATAACATTTATCATATAAAACCTTTGTGTTATCAGACTGTGAATACAGAATAGGTTATTGCTCGGTGTGTCAATGGAGGACCCAGAGGCCATAGTACACATAAGCACCAATAAAAAATTTGTCTTTAAAAATGATTTCTGAGAATTAGGAGAAAAACTTAAACTCAAGTCTTCCAAGGTATTATTCTCCAAAACACCCATTGTCAATACAGCAGTTTTTTGCTTTCAGACTTTCTTTCTAGAAAGAGACAGAGCAGTTGCACTGAGCTAATGAGGGCTCCATCTAATGGTTAATCTACATATTACAATATTTAAAGTCCAACTTAGCTATCAACTAAACTAAATACATTTCAGGTGCATTAAAAAAAAGTGTGCAATGTCTTACAGTTAGCAGTATTTAGAAAGAATATTAAAAAGTGAGGGAAAGACTTTGACTGTTTTTAAAATTGTGTTTAACACCAGCCCTTTTTATGGGTATCCATGAATACATTGACAGCCACAGTTCTATTTAGGTAAGAATACACAGTAATGGTAAGGCTATTTTCACCCTGAGGCGCTTTACAGGCACTACAGCGCTAAAAATAGCGCCTGTAAAGCGCCTCTCCTGTGTCTCCAGTGTGAAAGCCCTCGGGCTTTTACACTGGATCGGTGCGCTTGCAGGATGGTACAAAAAGTCCTGCAAGCCACATCTTTGGAGCGCTAAATATAGCGCCGCTTTACCACCGACACCCACAATGCCCCAATCTGAAAGTAGCCTAATAGTTATAATGTACATGTAGGGGTATAAGCTATCTGAACTGAAGTTCATTTGATGCTACCCTAAATCTATGTCATAGCACACAAAGGGCCCCTCAATGATCTTCTTCCCATAACAACTGTCCAGTGCTGGTAATGACTGCTTAGGCTAATGTGTTGGGTCCCAAGGAGTAAGGGGTAAAAATCCTATGCTGCAGCGGGAGCAACAGGAAAGTTCAGCAAAGGTATGGCTGAATGTAGGCAGCTAAGCTTATATTCAAAGCTTGACTTTTTCAGTAAAAGATGAGCTTGGTCCCAGGCCTTCTGCCTCCTTTACCATTTTATTGATCTTAAATGCTTTAACAGCATCATTGACCAACAAAATAGGAAGTAGTCTTATTAAAAGCTGTTTCACAGACGATAAAACATTGCAAAGATGCTTATGGAACGTTTCCAGATTACTAGAACCATTTTCCACTCCCATTGGTTTTCAAGTGGTCACTTGTGGGAGATTAATTACGTTTTTTCCTCTTTTTGGTATGCTCCCCTGTACCCCTCTCTGTTTTGATGATAGCTGTTACAGTCCCAGGTTTTCTACTCCCAGTGCCTCTGTGCTAGCTAGCTTGTCTGTTCCAATCAGTTTTAGTGTAAAAATGTTAATAGGTAATGGATCTTTTTACCTTAAAATTTAAAAGTGAGGGAAAGTCTACACTTAGACAGTCACCATAACATGTGTCCCAACTAGAAGATATCCCCTTACTTCTTTTACTAGGGACAACTCAAAAAAAATTATTTTTGCTTTCTGATTTTCACAGTAATGATAATTACCAGTACAAATAGGGGAATGGCTAGACCCAGGCAGCAGTAAAAACTGGAGAGGGGGTCTAACCTTTCAACAAACTATCCAAAATGAAAAAATAAAGTTTTGTTTAGGGATATACTTTAACCACTTGCTGCCCTCCATATAGCAAAATTACAGCGGCAAAGTGGTTTAGTTATCCTGATCGGACATCATATGACGTGATCAGGATAGCAGAGCCGGCGCGCGTCAGTCTGACATGCCGCAACTCCGATTGTGGTATGAAGCCTCTGACAGACGCTTCATACCACGTGATCAGCTGTGACCAATCACAGCTGATCATTGCATGAACCAGGAAGTGCCGGTAAACGGCTTTCCTCGGTTCACGCTGACAGGGAGAGCCAATCGGTGGCTCTCTCTGTCAGAGGGGGATCTGTGCTGATAATCAGCACATTGATTATCAGCACAGCCCCCATCAAAAGGTGCCCATCAGCTGCCAATCAATGCCCATCACCTGGCAGCCTGTCCCCCTCTATAAAGCCTGTCAGTGCCCATGAAAGTGCAGATCAGTGCCCACAACAGTGCCCAAAAAAGTGCCAATCAGTATCCCATCAGTAATGCCTGTCAGTGCCCCATTAAAGTGCCAATCAGTACCACTCTGTAAAAAGCCTGCCAGTAGCTCCTCATCAGTGCTGCCTATCCAGTGCCATCTATCAGTGCCCATCAGTGCCATATATCAGTGCCCATCAGTGCCAACTATCAGTGCCATCAGTGCCGCCTATCAGTGCCATCAGTGCTGCCTATCAGTGCCCATCAGTTGTTTTTTTTCAAAATTGACACTCTTTTTTCATTTATAGCACAAAATTTAAAAACCACAGAGGTGATCAAATACCACCAAAAGAAAGCTCTATTTGTGGGAAGAAAATGATAAACATTTAGTTGGGGTACAGTGTTGCATGACCACACAATTGTCATTCATAGTGCGACAGCGCTAAAAGCTAAAAATTGTCCTGGGTAGGAATGGGGGAAAGTGCCTGGTATTGAAGTGGTTAAATTGCCTGTGGATCTTGTCAACTCAGCAAGCCACCAGACTTGTATTCAGGAGGCATGTTTGTTACACAGATTGATATTTGAGACAAAGTGTATATAGCCAAAATACTTTGCTTTCTCATTGTATGAATTTTCAGCACTGAATATCATTCCCTTGCTCCTAAATATTTAAGCACAGCTTCCCTGTTCTTCAAAGATGAACTAAAGTCAGCACTTAAAATGACTATGTAGCCCCTACACACACACACACACACACACACACACAACACACGCACAACAAGGGTTGTATTCTTATTTAGTCTAGGGAGTCGGGAGTAAGGAATAAGCAGAAATACTTCCTCGCTTTCACAGTCTTTCTCTCCACTATATGACTGGCCCCACAAACCCACTACATGAGGGCATCAAGAGCCTATTAGATTGTAAGCTCTTCTGAGCAGGGCCCTCTTAATCCTCTTGTATTTCATTGTATTATAACTGTATCATCTCCTTTTTATATTGTAAAGCGCTACGTAAACTGTTGGTGCTATATAAATCCTGTATAATAATAATAATAATAATAATAATAATAATAATCCACATACAGGGAAGAGAAGGACATGCTGGGGGAGCAAAGAATATAATAAGTATTACTAATTACAATGTACCCCTAAATTAAATGAGCATTTATTCCTTGCTATGCAGGAGAAGGGGTACTATACTTAGTCCTTTTTAGTTCAGCTTTAACAGAGCTGCCAGATACTGAGATATTGAAATAATAGGCTACCATTTTTTTTCTTGCATATGTTTTATCTACATTTTGAATGCCAGGTAACATGGTACTTTGCTAGTAGTGTGTTAAATGTTGTAAGCATAGAATGACCTAGACCTTCTCTAGGTTTTGTTGCCAGTACCATGACCTGAGGTATTTTGCACCATCTTGCTTGCTTAGATCATCCACTATAAGCATATTTTAAGTTTATTTAGGCATCTAGGATCCATCCAAATTAGCAGCTTATCTGTGCAGGTACTAGTAGCTACATATATTGTACATTCTCCTCAGTCCCTGTCCTCAAAGAGCTTACAATCTAATGGGGTTGATTTACTAAAGGCAAATCCACGCTGCACTACAAGTGCACTTGGAAGTTCAGTCGCTGTAAATCTGAGGGGAAGATCTGAAATGAGGGGAAGCTCTGCTGATTTAATCATCTAATCATGTACAAGCAAAAATGCTGTTTTTTATTTTACTTGCATGTCTCCCTCAGATCTACAGCGACTGCACTTCCAAGTGCACTTGCAGTGCAAAGTGGATTTGTCTTTAGAAAATAAACCCCAAGATCTCTAAATCATATTTATGTAGGCAAGGGTACTAACTAGGGCTGTTACTGATTAAAATTTTCATGTTCTTTTTTTTTAATTGATTAATCGACTAATTTCGATTAATTGTAATGCACATACAGATCCAACTCCTTTTAGCTGATTTAGCACCATTGTTATGGCAACGGCCAAAGCCGAACATAGCGGGGCATGGCTAGGACGTCACACGTCATAAACTCAGCCTCACCGTGCCCATAATCTCAGCCTTACCGTGCCCATAATCGCAGCCTCACCATGCCCATATTGCTGTCTCACCGTGCCCATAATCGCAGCCTCGTCGTGCCTATAATCGCCGCCTCATCGTGCCCATAATGCTGTCTTACCGTGCCCATAATGCAGTCTCAATGTGCCCATAATCACAGCCTCACTGTAGTCAGTGCCTGTGCCTGGATTACACAGTCTGCGGGAATCTCCTGCTGTGTGTCTCGGAGCTGAGTGTGAAAACTTTGGCTGCACTGTAAGAAAAGTCCCGCCCTCCTTCTAAATCAGCTTGTGTGATAGACAGAACACTGCGTCTATCACACGAGCTGATCTAGGAGGAGGGCGGGACTTTTCTCACAGCGCGGCCAAAGTTTTCACACTCAGCTCTGAGACACACAGCGGGAGATGCCCGCAGACTGTGTATGACATATAGTGGAGGAGGAGGAAGAGGGAGCAGAGTACTGCACTGCAGCCACGGCTTGGCCCAAAGTGGCCCCAGGGCAAACAGATCGATCGAAAAAATTAATGATTAATCGAGAAATTAATTGTTAATTTCCACTGCCCTAGTACTAACCTCTATTAGTAAGGCTCCTCCTTTGGGTAGAGCTAGTAGGTGGAGTATAGTACCCCTCTATAATCTTGTGTGGAAGGAGTCTTAGGCAGAGGAGTAATAGGAACAGGCTACCCCTGATATATGCTATGTAAGTCTGTAGCCTGAGAAGAAGAGTACCCTTCAGGGTAGGCTATAGAGACTTTGAGGGAGAACCCAATTGTGGAGGACCTACATTCAGAAGTGCAGGAGAGCTGGCCAGACATTCTGTATTCAAGTATTTCTACCTTGGGGTAAATCATATACTGCACATGAAGCTATGATACTGGAGAGTGGGGTGTAAAAATCCAAGATATGTTGCTACCACAGTAAAATATTTAAAAAGATGCTCGTGTGAACATTCATTTAGTATCAGAGGTGGGCCTCAGGCCAGAAGAATGTGAGTAGCTAAGATAGTGGAATTACTACCTATACAGATGTGTGCATACCCTAATCCCTGTTGGTTCTGAGCATAAGAAAGACGAGAGGTGCCCTGGCCAGCTTGGTGAGAAATCAGGGCCGCTTTCTTGCATACATAAACATACTTGAAGATAGTTTAGACAGAAGCCAATGCCCCTACCAGCATGTGTTTAGAGTGTGGGAGGAAACCCACACATGCAGAAGGAGAACAATAAACTCAATGTAGGTAGGATTCAAATCAATTACTATAGTGCTTCAAGGCAGATGTGCTAACCACTAAGCCACTGTGCTGCTCAAATGGGGAAGTTTGCACAGACCACTGGCTGTGGCTGTTCACACACACACTGCACATGGCTGCTGGTGAGAGTTTTGTAGCAGAATTGTCTCAAAGATGTAACTAGTATTACAAGTATGACACAATGTACTCAACATTGAAGAGGTCTTATTACCTTATTACCCATTTAGTGATATTTGTCTCAACAATAGCGCCATGCAGTGAAAGCGTTGCCAATAAGAAATACTTAAATTTGTTGCATGCTTTGGACCCATTATTCATCTTTTTTTAGCTTTGTATATCATGTCTAGATCGCAATTAACACAATTTGAGTTTTGCATGAAGAATGTACTGTTGGGATGTATTTTGTATTCTCCAGGGAATTGGATTAGTCCATGAAAGTATCCTTGTAATCTTTAGAATTATTAGAGCTTTTTTCATCAGATGACTGCCTATTGAAAGTCTCCTATGGACAATGCAAACGGAATCAATTTGTATATCAGTTAAGAGAAGTCATGGTATTTACAATTTAAAACTACAATTTCTATGTATTGCTTTTTTAGGTTTGAGTGCATCTACCTTTTACATCCAAATGCTACCCACCTTATCCGTAAAGCTTTTGTTTGATATAATGTTTCATAGAAGTAAATGCATTTAAATGTACCGTAACAGTGTATTAGTCTCAAGTTTAATTGAGTAATTTTTTTCCATTATTTTGTTTCCCTAAAAATTGCTATTGCTATCTGTGTGATCTATCACTACATATTTTAAAGTAATACTAAACAAACTATTTAATTTGCATTATCCATTCTCTTCATGTATATGGATAATGGCACAGTGTTTATTTAAATTTTTTTAAAAATTACCTTATTCATAATCTATACACTGCTGCCATTGGACCCAGCTCTTTCCCAGTCCATCTAATGGAAGCATCAGCAGAAGGAGCTTCCAGACCTCTGTCATATGTTCAAAAAAATAAAAAATAAGAACCCTCAAAATACAAAGGAAAATACCTAATTAATATAAAAGAAATGTTTCAAATCATCATATAAATATGTATCTGAACTCAAATTTTTATTATTTCTGTGCAAACACACGATGTGGGCTATTTAGGGGGAGGTTCTGCCAAACACAGCCTGTTTCATGTCCCTCCAGTGTGTGTCTTTTGTTTGTACATGCTTAGCATTACAGGGAGGTGATGCCTCCAATAATCAACAATCGCCCAATATCCCACCCCCATTGTGTATAACTGTTTAGTGGGCATAGAGGGAGGTGGTTGAGAGTGGGCTCTCATTTATCCAGAGTGTATACACCCACATGTGAGACTTTATAGTCACATAGGCTGCACAGATAAGAAAAAGGAGGAAATGAACAGCTTAGAAGGGAACTGAAACTGGAGCATGCTCTGTAGATGTGGCACTGGCTGGTCAACACAATCTCAGGCTGCAGCAGGGACACAGACATACAGTAAAGGTAGGGACAGTGAACAGCAGGATAAACCATTTTTTTCCCACAATACAGAAAACGAATCCTATAGTGACTGACTGAGTATGAACAGCATGTACTGATAACATTTATTGGCTTGGGTTTAATGATACTTTAACAGCTTCCCTTTTGTCTGTTGTATCACATAAATCTAGGGATAAAAAGTGATTTGTTATTTAATTTACTTTATTTGATTTAGCCAAGAGCTGATACCATGTTATAAACCCAAAAACAAACATGGAATATATTGTAGCTTACCAGTCCTTAGATGTGGTTGCATTAGTTTTCTTTTTTTAACCTTTTTTATTTATGTTCACCTACTGTAACACATGTCCTGTTCCAGTGTATACTCTCTGAAATATATTTATGGAGGAGACACATTTTGATCCTAGGTTGCTCTCCTGATTTTCACCTCCACCTGTCATCATCTAATTACATTGAGGGGCAAAGCTTTGTAACTCACCAGAGACAGGTGATAACATTGTCGGAGATTTTAACTTCAATCCATGGGAAGTTACAAGGACCCACAATTTCACAAGATTAACAGGTATTTTTCTGTACTTGCAGAAAGTGTATTGAGCTAAAAAAAAAACAAAGAAAAAAAAAAAAACAAATTCAGCCACACTGCAAAGATTTACATGATTTGTTTTCTGGTTTAGAAATATTTCAGATTGTGCCTGGGCAGATTTATGGTTCTTGCAGTATCAATTGCTTTTCTCCTCAATGTATTAGTTTTCTTGTACTTATGGGAAGTTTGTTCCAGATATAATTCTATTGAGAATAATTTCTTTAGACTCAGAGAATAGATACTCTCTTAAATGTTTCCAGTCGGTCACAAACTGTTCAAATGTTCACCTACATTTCACATTTTATAACAGATTTTGTATTTTACTAAACCCAGGATTGCTTTTAGGATCATATAATTATATATTTTATAATAAGTATAATGGTTTTTGCTCTCTTATGTAGACATGCCTCTGCATATGTTGTCTCTGCCTTTTACTCCCATCTATAACAGTAAATGACAGCATTTATCTTTCTTTTCCTTTACTGGAAGATGACCTTTGAAGATGAGTTTGATATGCTGTTAACATTTTTCATTAATCTGAAAGGTTTACATGACACTGTCCCAATTTATGCTGGGTGGTTGTATGTCAACAAGCTCCATTTCCTGTTAAAGCAGTGGGCCTTACTGTGTTTTAGATTTCTTTTAATTGCAATCTTTTTTAATCTCCAGATTGATACCTTGTAATGTTCAGTTGCAATGTTTGGTTGCATTGTTTAGCGTTTTTACTACTAAAGGCAGGACATAGCAAGCATGCTTGTTACATCAAAAATGTACATTTCACATCTAGAAGAACTAAGATGGCTTTAGTCACAACTCTGACTAACATGTAAGACATAACACAATACATACTGACCAATTCCACCTAGTATTTACTTCAATATATAAACATTTTCCCTTAGCTTAGTGAATGAGGTGAAGCTATTCTGAACTCCATCATCCCATTATGTGCAAGCAAAATACTGTTGTTTTATTTTCCTTGCACTTGCATTTTGGGTATTCTTTGCAAAGTAAACAGCCTATTTGCCTATTTGCCAACACACCAATATCTTTTTCCTTCTACTGGTAAAGAAGACGAACGTCACTTCCTCCTTACATTTTTCCCCATCCTATCCTACCTTATCTGCTGAGTTGTCTTCAAAAAATATCCAGTGTTGTAGGCTGTAAACCATCATTCCACTGCTGCATGCCAGATACAGCACCACCATCTTCTCTTCCTATGTCATTAGGGAGCTGACTTCCTGTTCTTGACATACCCCTTGTGTTGCCCCGCTGTGCAACTGCAGTGTTAGTGCCACAAGCTTTCTGGGGTGCATGACATTTTTATTCCAGGAGGCTGCAGATTTCTGGGGCTGCATCATTCTTGCCTAGGCAAGAAAGTCAGAAGTCCCAACACTCTTTTATTATAAAAAGGTGTTTGTTTAAAAAATAGTTCCCAAATCTTAGTAGTGGGGGGGGGGGTCCATTAAATAAAGTTGAAAGTAAGAATGGAGGTCAGCTTTAATAAATACCATTTCAGTTTTGTGCCCAATTTCATATATTCAAGTATTGTCATCCCATCCTCACCCTTCTAGTTTTCTGGATCTGTCCATTCAGCTTGTGGCTGTCCTTCCAGAGTTGGTTTTACACCTACAAACTTTAGATTTATGTGATATAGCAGAAGAAAGAACATCTCTCTTAGAAATCACTGTCATGGTTACTACAATAATGACTCTTTGATTAAATTAACCATAGAAAAAAACAGCAGATAAACCGAGTCAAAGGCCTGCATCGTAGGAGCTGTGATCTTGCTAACCCACTGCAAAAAAAGCCTCTATGCTGCACTATGCTCTAAAATGCATCCGTCACACTGGATTCTGTGATTGATTTTTTTAATATTGGGATAGCTTCATTTTTCAGTGGCATATTAATGTTGATGATATGTGATGATGTGCCTAAACACTTTCCCTCTCATGTCTGTTAAACTGCTGAAGGATATGTATTTAGCCAAAGGTCATTCCTTAGCATCACATACAACTCTATTATTTCCCATTACCAACTCCCCTGCTTGATATTGGATAGCTATAAATCCTCATTGCCATTTTTAAAAACAAAAATATTTAGAAAAAATCAAAGAAATAAAAATATGAGTATACAAAAGAAAAAGGGTGGAAATTCAATAGGACCTACTGATGTTGTTCTGCACTAGTTACCAAATTGTCTTAAAAGAAATCAAATATTTAATACGTGATATTTATAGGTATATGTGAGATATCATTTGGGAAACAAATACTTTGGTGAATGAAATAGAGAAATATTACAGTAAAGTCACATTTTAAATTTTGCAGTGTGAAGTGTTTGCTTATATTAGTTGGATTGCTAAACATTTCCATAATATATTTGTAGTCAAATGGAGTCTTCACTTAGAAATACGATACCTTAACTACCAAGGCCTGAGGTGTGCCTTGGCCTAGCTGGTCAGTATGCCTGAAACAGGGCATACCCTAAATGTATGAGTATTAAAAAGTGTGATGTGTTTAAATATGTAGTAAGGTTTGGGGGAATGGGTGTGTGGGAACCCTGAATGCGAGGCGAACGCCTGATCCGACAGGGGAGGAGGGATATGTACCCCTCAGACTCCTCCTACAAATACAGGCTGGCCTCCAGCCAGCCTTCTTACTTGTAGTCAGAGTCTTCACTTGGAAATGCGATACCCTAACTACCAAGGCCTGAGGTGTGCCTTGGCCTAGCTGGTCAGTATGCCTGAAAGAGGGCAAAAAGACATGAATTTAGGTGTGATAAGAAAGCTTGATGAAGGGTAGGTAACAAAACCTCTAGTAAAGTAGCGCATGCCCAGATGGCTACAGTATATGTAGCCGGTTTGTATTCACTATGACAGGAGGAAAACCACTGTCTCATAACTTAATGATAAGAAGGGACCCCCTATTGGAAATTACTGCCTCCAGTAACTTGATTGGCAACGAAAATATGACTGCCTGCTGAAACCAAGATACTACACACGAAAGACTCAGATAGTGATGAGTCCCACGGGCAGGCCTGAAAATTCTTCCAGCAGGGGCTGTCTGAAGACCGGAAGGGAGATTCCCACATAGCCCCTGACAAGGAACATTACTTGGGTCAGACATATTGAACTAGAAGGCTTGATAAGACCGGTGGCTTAAGGGGATGCTGACTTGCCTGCAGGAATGTAGGAAGAGCAGGATCTGGGGGTGCGCTGACACCCCGTCTCTGATCGAGTGAGCATCGATCACCTCCATCCTGTCTAGCAACCATAACAGGTCATGGAGAGCATATTAGCCCACATGAATCTGCGTTAAAGAATAATGCCTAGAACATGTTCCATGCTGGTAGATAAGAGTAGTTGGGACAGAATTGGAAACAATCCGAAGCGTGCTGCCATTCCAGCTGTGGCTGGGAAAGAAAAACCCCCGTGACTCCGCTATGTGCTGAAGTATGGACCAACTCCCTGATGACGGAGTGCTACCATGCTCTGAACCCCCATGTGGGTTTGAACAGATGAACCTGAAGTTGTTGCTGCTGAAACGTGCCCAAACCCAGGAAAACGCAACCTAGAGAAAACTGACAACAGACAACCAGACATGAGAACACCACCCCTCTGTGCCTACCTGAGTATAAGGATGTGAGCAGTAAAGACCAGACCACAGCGCACGAATGACCCTGATGCCCCCCCAGCGTTTGAAGCAAGTGAGCCTGAGTAACCAGCAGCGCAGAGACATGTAATTGAAACTGAACACTCAGGGTTAGTGTACCCTCAGACCGTGGTGGGTAGGCGTACAGGTGTAATTAAATGAAAACGTGCATCGTATGACTTGTGTTATATGGACCACTGTGACTGAGCTGCTATGACAGAAGATGCTGACAGAACCACTGTGGCAGAACCGCTCTGACTGAACATGCTGTGACTGAACACGCTATGACTTAACACGCTATGACTGCACCTGCTGTGACTGAACACGCTGTGACAGCACCTGCTATGACAGAACTAGCTATGAGAGCACCCATTGTGACAGCACATGCTATGACAGAACCACTATGATGGACCTGCTATGACAGAACCGCTGTGATGGAACATGCTTGGACCGAACCACCCTGACTGAACACGCCCTGCCTGAACACGTCCTGCCTGAACACACTATGACAGCACCCGCTATGAGTGAACCACGCTGCGCCTGGGAATGCTGCGACTGGAACCTGCTATGACTGGAACCCGGTGTGACTGGAACTCGCTGTGACTGGAACATGCTGTAACTGAACATGCCATGACTGGAACGCGCTTATGATTGTAACATGCTGACTGGACACGCTATGCTTGTGACATGCTGACTGGACACACTTTGATTGTGACATGCTGACTGGATACGCTATGATTGTGACATGCTGACTGGAACACACTAAGATTGTAGCATGCTGACTGGAACACGCTGAGATTATGACATGCTGACTGGAACACACTATGATTGTAACATGCTGACTGGACACGCTATAACTGGATACGCTATGACAGAACCTGCTATAATTGTAGAATGCTGACTCAACATGCAATGATTGTACCATGCTGACTGGAACACGATATGATTGTCACATGCTGATTGGAACACGCTATGACTAGATATGCTATGACAGAACACTCTATGACAGAACATGCTATGACAGAACACACTATGATTGTAACATACTGACTAGACATGCTATGATTGTACCATGCTGCCTGGAACACGCTATGATTGTACCATGCTGACTGGAACACACTATAATTGTAACATGCTGACTGGAACAAGCTATGATTGTACCCCATGCTGACTGGAACATGCTATAACAGAACACGCTATGACAGAACATGCTATGATTGTACCATGCTGACTGGAACACACTATGATTGCAACATGCTGACTGGATACGCTATGACTGGACACGCTACGACTGAACACGCTATTAATGAAGCACACTGATAAAAATTGTTACTCGAGTTTAAATAGCATATATGAAGAGACTAACGATTTGCCCATTGCTAGTCAGCAGTATGACCGGCATACTGTGTGGCTACTGCTTTCTACCATTGATTTTTACCAACATTTGCATTTCATTTTGAGAGGATTCTTAAAAACTGCAATGAAAGCCTGTAATCAAGCTACCTTTGGCAGGTGGGCGCTCCCCATGATGCCGGCGTGACCCCGGGAGAAGTGGGTGTATACCCCCCTCCCTCATGATGCATGCGTGACCCCAGGAGAATTAGGTGGACGCCCCCTCAGGATACCAGCGTGACCCAGGAGAATTAGGTGGACAGCCCCCCTCATGATGCCAGTGTGACCCCGGGATAATTAGGTGGACGCCCCCCCTCATGATGCCAGCGTGACCCCAGGAGAAGTGGGTGGATGGCCCCTCCCCCTCATGATTCCAGCGTGACCCCGGGAGAATTAGGTGGACAGCCCCCCTCATGATGCTGGCGTGAGCTCGGGAGGAGGAGTGGGTGAACAACCCCCCCATGATGCCAGCATGACCCCGGGAGAATTAGGTGGACGCCCCCCTCATGATACCATGAGCACGGGAGGAGGAGTGGGTGGACGCCCCCCCTCATGATACAGGCGTGAACCCGGAAGGAGAAGTGGGTGGACGGCCCCCCTCATGATACTGGCGTGAGCCGGGAGGAGAAGAGGGTTGACGAGATGATGCCCGGCGTGCACACCGGGAGAAGCTGGCAGGGCGGCCCCCATTAAAGATGCCGGATGAGCACCAGAGAAAAGAGTGGACGGCGGGCGGATGCAGGTGGATGGATAGGCAGGCGTCCCCCCTCCAATGATGCCCAGCGTGAGCACCGGGAGAGGAACTGCCACGAGACTGCTGCAGCCAACCGCCACACTGCCAAAAACTGGAAGTGACGTGCATCGGCTGTAACCCTGAATGCGAGGCCAACGTCTGATCTGACAGGGGAGGAGGGATATGTACCCCTCAGACTCCTCCTACAAATACAGCCTGGCCTCTGGCCAGCCTTCTTACAAGACTATAACTGAAAGTTATATCCACCACTCCCAATATATTTTAATACTGATTCTTTTATTTAAAAAAAGCTCTTCACTTTTCATAAATAGTTAAATTGATCCTGGTCTTTGCATGGCTCTTAATTTTACATAATCTATCAATAGCATCACGACTAATATATGCTAGAAATTCTGCAAATTACAAATATTTCATTACCTTTTCTGTTGCTTAACAATTACATGCCCTTGTATCATTCAGTGTATCCCTCTTTTTCTGTTGTAAAAACATTGGCAAAATATTGGGAATGCAATTGTTCATCTTTTCTCTACTTGCCCTTACTGACAAAGCACATGGAAAATGCACCCATTCTAATTCATTAGTGTAACATTGCAAAAATCTACACATCTAATACATGTCATTATATTTAGTAACAGCAATGACATTATTTAGGAACAAGAATTTTGTTTACATCATACTGGAAAAGAATACCATTTAATACAATAAGATGTCTATGAACAGTCCTGCAGGCTGGAAAATGTTATTTTCTATCTTTAAAGATATATAAATCCTATATAATAATATAATAATGACAATAATTAGCTAAATAAAGGGTTCAGTGGAAATTTTAGTTCCACTGAACCCTGGTCGCTATTATCAATACATGTGTCTTGAAGATCTCCCATTCACAAAACCAGCAGCAGAGACATCTGTTTTATGCATCAAACATAGCCTCCCTGCATTTCAGTTGCAATGCTGCTTTGGAACTCATATGCCTCCAACGTTGTAGCTTATCACTGAGTATCTCCTTAAAAAACCTTTTCAAAGACATAAAAATTCAAAAACATGAATCAATTTCATAGACATAATTATCTAAGTGACCCGTCTTCACAAATTTTTGTTTAGTGTTGTGTACATAATCAACCCACGAAGACCATATTTGACCAAATTTTTGCTTGTCTAAAAGTATGCTGGGTATCTTCTCATTAAACATACTCCAAATAAGCTCTACTTTTATGGATTTTATGTTTCCATGGTCAATCTATCGCTATTTTAGCTTCCAAATTATAAAGGAATATGGAGATGTTTATGCATTTATTATAGTTTAGTTTAACAGAATGTTATTATGTTGTACAGAATTACTTACATGCATACCAAAATAAAGGAGTGAATTGGATTGGCATTAAACATTGAAAATTTGCTTTCAAAAGCTCTAACAAAGGTTTTAAAAGTTAATTAATATTGAGTAAATGAGCTATTAATTTTTAAACCTGTAGTTAAAAAAAAAATAGAAATTGTTAAGGACATAAATTTGAATGGGAAGTGGAACTAAAGGAGAGGAAATTAATATTAATTTGTATTGAATATATGCAGTGCACTTTTGTTCATCTCTTATACTATATACTATAATTCTTATACTGGGCGCTAATGATACTGATCAATCCCTCATTAAAATTATTGATAATGGTGAACAAACTTCCACAGTACCTTTTTGGACCGGGATTGAAACAGATTAAAAATTTTAAATAGGTGCTGCTAGAACAACATAGAAATATGAAATTATTGATGAGAATTATGTGCCAACGTCCATCCAGTCATATCTTGTATAAATATTTAACATTAAAATATGAAATTATTGATGAGTATTACCGGTATGTGCCAAAGTCCATCCAGTCATATGTAGTATAAATATTCACATATCACTATATCAAATGCTTTCTCAATCTCTTTTCTACAACACCCAGCCTGATTGGATGGCTGATATAACATGACTTGCTCTTCTAGTTTGATCAAACTTTTTAATTTGGAGAAGTGGATGATGTGAAGTAATGTCACTATTTCCTAAATCCAAGGTGTATTCATCCTTATGACTATTACAATTGTGTTACTGATTTATGTCATCCTCCTTTTACAGTGTAGCTAATTTATTTTTAATGATACTTCTTACCAGATAAGGGTACAGCAATGGGCACATGTGTATGAGGTTATGCAATTAGGTTCCTTGGCTAACATAAAGATAATCTGAGTTTCATTTCAACTACTTTCATGTTAATCTATGTTAGGGCATGCATCAATGCGTTTTAGACTTATACTAATGAATACATTCAGAATTCTTTCAGAAGCATTCTGGTTGCATTTGAGATGTTTTTGATTTCTTTCAGAGTTCATTGACAGGTGAAATTGACCTTTCTTCTAAGCTGCATCAAACTGCTCCAAGCTGCTTTTGCATTTCAATTGACTTGTATGGAAAAGTAGTTCAAACTTGAAAGCTCATCAACACAGGCCCTTGAACTAATACATTTAAATGTTTTATTTTTCTTTTCTTTTCTTTTTTTTCCAATAATTTTTATTGGATTTTCACATAGGTTACAAATAAACAGTAAAGCATAAATTCCAAGTTATTTAACTTCAAAATAAGTACAGTTGTTCAGTTCAGCATATAGACTTCAAAGTAAGTACAGGTGGTACAGTTCAACATATTAATACTTAGCACTTTTCCAAGAGCAGATATAAAGAGTGTCTATAACCATTTGTGTCTAGTTGAGTCTACGTGTGTAATGTTTCATAAGTAAGCTGCTGCTCTGGACCATTGAAACCAAGGGAGCCATTCAGATCTGGCTCTAGTGAGCATGCATTTGCTGGAGGCTAACATCATTTCGTAGCTATAATGAAGGTTAACCAGGCTTAGTGCGTTTTCTATAGTCGGAGCCAGGGTGTTTTTCCAGAGTCTGGTTATACTTAGCCTAGCCGCTAGCAGGATGTGGGTAGTCACTTTTCTGAGGGGAAAAGGTATGTTCTCTATTGTTAGGTTTAGTAGTTTCAATACTGGTGATGGTAGGACATTGTGCCGTGTGATGTCTGACACTATACGGAATGTCAATGTCCAAAAGTCATGTATGGACGGGCATGTCCACATTATGTGGAGAAGGTCCCCTTTTGATTTGTTGCATCTCCAGCACGTGTCTGAATTATTCTTACTAAAGGACGCTATTCTTGTGGGTGTTAAGTACCAGGGTAGGGATAGCTTTTGGGTGCGTTCCCAAAGTGTGGAGCATTGTGTGGATTTGTAGATAGATCGAATGTCATTGTGCGTCCGAGAAGGTTTGTGCGAGATCTGTTTCCCAGTGTAGATGTGAATTTGATTTAGTGAATATCTTTTTTTGATAGAAAGTGTCATAGAAAAGGGAGATAACTTTCACTTTCTCTTCTGGTTTGGTTAGGAATGACCATATTTTGGATAGTAGTGTGTACGTTGGGGTAGGTATGTGGGAGATACAGTGTTTCACTCTCACGTAGTTGAAGTACTCATTGGTAGGAAGATTAAAGGTTTTTTGTAATTGAGGGAATGTCATTAGGTTGGATCCTTGAAATAGGTGTTGATTCTGTGTGATGCCTTTTGTTGCCCAGTGGACTAGAGATAGGTCAGGTGAAAATTCATGAAGTATTTTTATTGATAGAGGTGGAGAAAATGTTTTGGGTTGGAGTGTGTCTAGCTGAGGATTTTATTGTGGGAGAAATTGCAATCGGGATGGGGATTCCCAGTGGGGTACATAATACCCATGTTTGCAGTGTTGTGTGTTTGAAGGTTGCTGCTTCTATAAGGCCCCATAAGGTTTTGGGTTGTGGTTGGAACCAGTCTTGTAGTTGAGTCAAGATAGATGCTTGGTGATAGTCTTCAAAATTGATGGATCCTGCCCCTCCTGCAAGTTTATGTTTGAATAGTTTAGATTGTGCACATCTAGGTTTTTTTCGCGTTGCCAAAGGAATGTGTTAAGCATGGACTGGAGAGCTTTGAAGTATGATGATGGTAATAGGATAAGGATGGTTCTAAAGAGGTATAATAGTTGAGGCAGGTGTATCATTTTGAAGGCAGCCAGTCTGCCTGACCAGGATAGTTCGTGTTTTGCTAGGTGTTGTATTTCTTTTTGAAGTTTGGTAAGGAAGGGTTTAAAGTTGTAATTAAAGAGGTTTTTCGTCGATTTAGTTAATTGAACTCCCAGGCAGGTTATGTAGTTTTTGGCCCCAGTGTATGTACAATTTGTTTGCAGTAGGTTCTTGGTTGTGGCGTCTATACCTAGGTCTAGTATATATGATTTTGTCGCATTTACTCTGTAGTATGATACTTTGCTGAATTGTTGCAGGACGTTTTGAACTTCTAGTAATGAGGAAGTTGGATTGGTAAGCATAAGAACTACGTCGTCTGCAAACAGGTTTATTTTATGTGATGATTTGCCTATCTCAAATCCTGATATTTTGAGGTTTTGTCTAATGTGTTCTGCCAGGGGTTCAATTAGTAGGTTGAAGATAAGAGGGGATAGTGGGCATCTCTGTCTCGTGCCGTTGGATATGTGGAATGTTTGGGATAGCATGTCGGCCAAGAATACTTGGGTAGAGGGGGTGGAGTATAATGCTAAAATGGCGTTCAGTATGTGCTCTTTAAAGCTAAATTTTAGGAGGGTTTGCTGTAAGTATGACCAATGAACCCTATCAATTGCCTTCTCTGCATCCAAGGAAAGTAGCAGAGAAGGCGTTTCGCTGGACTCAGCATAGTGAATTATATCTATCATTCTCCTAGTTGCATCTGATGCTTGGCGTCCGGTGGTGAAGCCGGATTGATCTTTTTGGATTAAGTTGGGCATAATATTGAGTAGTAGAGTGGCCAATGTTTTCACATAGATTTTAAGGTCTAGATTCAGGAGTGATATTGGACGGAAGTTTTGGGGCGACACTGGGTCTTTTCCTGGTTTTGGTAGGGTTACAATTATTGCTTTTAGTGATTCATTGGGAAATTTTGCTGAGGAGGCCGCCTCGTTAAACATGGTGGTTAGATGAGATACTAGGTGGTGGGAGAATTGTTTAAAATATGCACC
Source organism: Aquarana catesbeiana (assembly GCF_042186555.1). Taxonomy (NCBI): domain Eukaryota; kingdom Metazoa; phylum Chordata; class Amphibia; order Anura; family Ranidae; genus Aquarana; species Aquarana catesbeiana. Next base: position 154,236,936 of record NC_133334.1, on the reverse strand, counting down.
TGTAAGACCATCGGGTCCCGGTACTTTATCTGGAGGGAGGAATTTGATAGTGTTTGCGATTTCTAGTTCCAAGAATGGTTCGTTTAGTCTGGTCAGTTGATCGCTCGTTAGAGTTGGGAGGTTGATTTGGTTTAAGAATGTATTAATGTCATCAACTGTAGGTTGATGAGTGTTCGGGTCATGTTTAAGTTTGTATAAGTCCCTATAGTATGTGCTGAAGGCATCTGCTATTGCCTGAGGGTTTCTCAATTTTTCCTTTGTGTGGGCATGATATATGTGTTGTATTTTATGTTTGATTCATCTAGTCTTAATGCGGTTAGCTAGGGCTTTACCTGCTTTATTGGAAGTAGAGTAACATGTGGCTTTAAGCTTTCTTTGTGCATTTTCCAAGGACTGTAATAGGTGCAGTCTAAGATCCTGAGAGATAGTAGTTGTGCTGTGAGAGAGGGGTGGGGGGGTTTGATTTGAGTTGGTTTTCTAGGCCATTGATTTGTGTCATGAGAGTGTCTATAGGTTGTGTCCTTTTTTTTTGAATTGGGAACTTAGCTTTATCAGTACACCTCGAATAAATGCGTTATGCGCATTCCACACCACTCCTGGATCGGACACAGGGCCTGCATTATTTCCAAAGTATTCTGCTATTTGTTTCATTATTTTTGGGGAGTAATCTGGATGTTGAATAATGTAATTATACGTTCTCCACAGGAAAGAGTTTTTTGTTGTGGGGAATCTGAGATAGAAATGGTGATGGGTGCATGGTCCGACCAAGATGCGGTGTGGATCACACATGCACTATTCTTTTGCAATAACCATTTATCCATGCAAAAGAGGTCGATTTCAGAATAGGTTTTATGGATCGGAGAGAGGAAAGTATAATCTCTCTCCGATCCATGTTGACAATGCCATACATCAAACAGGTCGTGCGTATGTATGAATGATTTCAATGGGGATTCTCTACGTTTTGCTGTGGAGTTGGAGTCCATTTGTACTTCTGGAACTAGGTTGAAATCTCCACATAAGATTAAGTGTCCATGCCGTGTAAGCTGAATTTTTTTCATGAGCTTACGGAGAAATCGAATTTGGCGCATATTTAGAGCATATAGATTAACTAGTGTATAATCTGTTTTGCTAATTGTGCAGATCAAGATAAGCTATCATCCATTGGGGTCTGAGATAGTTTGTTTGAGTTGGAAAGTGACCGTGTCTTTGATCGCTATCAATACACTCCTTTTCTTTGAGGTGAAGGATGTGGTGTATACATGTGGGAAGCGGATGTGCTTGCAGATTGGAGTAGCTGTGGTAGCAAAATGCATCTCCTGTACACACAGGATGTCACATTTAGTTTCTTGGGCTCTTTTCCAGAGTGAGTGCCTTTTGGCTGGGTGGTTAAGCCCATTTTCATTCAGGGATAGAATAGTGACTGTCATGTGTGGTGTGTGTGACTCAGGCGGTCGCTAGCACTTACAGTTAGTTGCGATTTGGTGGGAGTTGTGGTGTTCTATCAGGCGATGTCTCTGTTGTGGTTCCCCTTGGTCTTGGTCTTCTTTGAGTCTCTGAGGGAAGGCAGAACGAGAGCTGCAAAATAACACAGTTAACAGGAGAAAAACTGAACGAGATCTAGCTGAACTTGTAGGGGAGTAGATGAGGGTGATCTTATCACTAGTGTGGTGAACAGGTGGAGTAGTGAAACTTGTGGTTCAACTAAACCACTATGGGGGGTAACAAAAGTCAAGAGCTTAGCAACAAAGACTCTTACAACAGGTAGCCAGGGAGAGGCTCATTTGAGTGTGGATATGGGCCCAATTTTGATCCGGACTTGTGGGCCTTATCAAGCGGCGTGCTTCCCATGAGTATGGCGGGAAGGGTTGTTGGGGCCATGTAGTTCCAACGATGGGTTGGTATCATGCGGGAGATCTGGTATTATTCCCCAGGTATGAAGAAGTTGCAGGCCACTCTTAAGGTTGTTGATCGTGTGTGGTGATCCATTGTGTGTAACTAGTAGTGTTGCTGGGTATCTCCATTTGTATAGTATCTTGTGGTTGTGGAGGCCTTTGGTGACTGGATTCAGTTGTCTCCGCAATTGAAAGGTATTTTTAGATCAGGTTAGGTCAGGAAAGAGCAGGATGTTTTCATAAGGTGCAGGGGGCCGTGGGCCATTTCTGGCTGTTGTTAGTATTTTCTCCTTAATATGGAAAAAATTTTATCTCATCAGCACATCCCTGGGGACAGAGGCAGCAAGATGTGAGGGTTTGGCAATCCTGTGAATTTGATCTATTATAAGGTCTCTTGGAGAGGTATCAGGAAGGATGGTGTGGATCAGCTCCTTGGCAAATTTAGGGAGATCAGGTGGCGGGATGGATTCAGGAATACCTCTCAATTTTATATTATTCTTCCTGGATCTGTCCTCTAAATCTGCCAATTTGGCTCGTACCCAGGATTGTTCTTCTTTTATTTCATCAAAACGTGTAGATGAAATCATTAACAGTTGTAGTGCATTCTTCCATACTGTTCTCAATGTGTGACAGTCTTTCATCCATAGCATGTATATCTGTGGATATTTTGGTGAATAAGGATGAAATGTCAGTCATTACAGAGACTGGAGAGAGAGCAGAATATCTTTTAGGATAGTGTCTAACACAGGTTGCCCTGTAGTAGGAAATGAGGCCATGGAGGATTGTAAGGCCTGGTTAGATTGGAAGGGGAGAAAAGCCTGGGCCTCAATTTGCGGGCCTGGAGGCTGTGAGCTCATCTGCATGTGAACTTCTGCAGGGATGCCTATGACAGGATTGGCCTCCGATCTGTGTTTAAATGTCTGGGATGTGGGCTGTAGTTCTTGATCTCCCTGAATCTCGTCAGGGAGATCAGTATATGCCTCGTGAGTTGCGGTCGCGGCCACGCCGGCGCCATCTTTACTCTGACTGACCTTAGAGGGAGGCTTGATGAGGAAGGCCATCAGCTTTTGAGGGCGATATTCATTCGTCCTCTTGCGGGACATTGCTCTCTGTGTTCTCCGGTTGATGAGGAGGAAGGATAGCCGTGGATGGTTGTGTGGATCGGGCCTGTGTTGCTCCAGTGATCTCTCCTGGCTGACGAGTTCAGCGTCTAGGCTTCCATCACCGGCGCTGGCAGACCACGCCCCTAATGTTTTATATTCTTTATAATCATGACCTTAAAAAAGTACTGTATAAGCATTAAAAGTGTTAATTAATTGGTGATAATATGTAATAGTTTGAAAACAGTTTTATATATTATGGAATATATTATGCTCCTTTATACAAACTGTAAATCAAATTAAATGCCAAATTATATAGGTGTACAGCTGTGGCCAAAAGTTTTGAGAATGACACAAATATTAATTTATTAATTTTGACAAAGTCTGCTGCATCAGTTTTTATGATGGCAATTTGCAATTTGAACTTAGTCCCATAAAAAAAATTCCACTGCATTTGTGAAAAAGGCTTCAGGGCGTCCAAGAAAGTCCAGCAAGTGCCACGACTGTCTCTTACAGTTGATTCAGCTGTGGGATCGGGGCACCGCCAGTGCAGAGCTTGCTCCGGAATGGCAGCAGGCAGGGGTGAGTGCATCTGCACACACAGTGAGGGGAAGACTTTTGGAAGATTGCCTGGTGTCAAGAAGGGCAGCAATGAAGCCAATTCTCTCCAGGAAAAACATCAGGGACAGACTGATATTCTGCAAAAAGTACAGCCATTGGACTGCTGAGAACCTAGGTAAAGTCACTTTCTCTGTTGAATCCCCTTTCTGATTGTTTGAGGCATCCGGAAAAAACCTTGTCCAGAGAAGAAAAGGTGAGCAATACCATCAGTCCTGTGTCATGCCAACAGTAAAGCATCCTGAGACCATTTATGTGTGGGGTTACATCTCAGCCAAGGGAATGGGCTCACTCACAATTTTGCCTAAGAACACAACCATAAATAAAGAATGGTACAAAAACATCCTCAGAGAGCAACTTCTCCCAACCACCCAAGAACAGTTTGTGAATGAACAATACCTTTTCCAGCATGATGGAGCACCTTGCCATAAGGCAAAAGTGATAACTAAGTGGCTTGGGGAACAAAACATCAAAATACTGGGTCCATGGCCAGGAAACTCCGCAGACCTTAATCCCATTGAGAACTTGTATTTAATCCTCAAGAAGCAGGTGAACAGACAAAAACCACAAATTCTGACAAACTCCAAGCATTGATTATGCAAGAATGGGCTGCCATCAGTCAGAATGTGGCCCAGAAGTTGATTGACAGCATGCCAGGGCGAATTGCAGAGGTCTTAAAAAAGAAGGATCAACACTGCAAATATTGACTCTTTGCATAAACTTAATGTAATTGTCAATAAAAGCCTTTGACGCTTATGAAATGCTTGTAATTATACTTCAGTATACCATTGTAACAGCTGACAAAAAGATCTAATACACCGAAGTAGCAGACTTTGTGAAAGTTAATATTTGTGTCATTCTCAAAACTTTTGGCTACGTATTTTGAACAACACATCTCTCTCTGTAGACTTACATCAAGGTCATTTAAAAATGTCCACTGGCACTTGTATTTCACAGTAATCTATTGGTCATATTTTCTTCTTACTGACAAGACAATGTCAAAAAAGAGAGCTTACACTTAGTATAATAATACTCAACAGAACATCATTAAGGTCTTCCTCTAACTGTAAGGTATATACATTCACTATTGACATATCAATCCCTTTAGATTATTGTTGCCTCTACAAGTTGCTCACAATGCATTACAGCAATTCCTGAGGAGCATGAGATCCTTCAGAGTGGAAAAATCTCTAACCAGGCATTATTCTTCTCTCACTTTTTACCGAGTTGTTGGTCTGCATTTTTACTGAAGTTTTTTCCAAGTTTATCATTCTCTTCTTGTGGATGTAGTTGTATGTCTGTATTCGCGCCATCATTTGATTACCTATTGCTCTTGTTGTCATTTTGTACTGAATAATTTGCTTATGTTAGATCTGTATAATATTTGCAAGATGAATGTAGCTGTACCTATTGTATATTTTCAAAGTGGAATCCAATGGTTAATAAAACTTTGTTGTTTCTATGTTTAGTGCCTGGACCTAGGATCATTTACAGGGGACAATTATTTTTAACACACACATTCCCCTCTCCGCTCAAAATAATTTTCATTAATAATCAGAAAATTAAATAAATACTAATAATGGGCAAAAAAAGAGAAAGAGATTTTCTATATCTGAATGTTATAAATAGAATCATGCTGTTAACAAAAAGTAAAAAGGTTTTTATTGTGATGCATGTAGTACACTGCAGTGAAAAGAGGGGGAATTACATGTTTGCTAAATAAAATAAATTTGAAGGTGCTAATAGCTGCACATTTAGGGCACTGTGGCAAAACATGAGGCTAACAATTTCATAGTTACATAGTTAGATGGTTGGTAAGGTTGAATAAAGACACTGGTCTATCCAGTTCAACCTGAGTGTGTGTATGTGTGTGTGTTTATATCACTACCATTTTCAATAACCCTGTACATTGTCTTTGCTAAGAAACACAAAAAATGTTTTAAATTTATTTACACACTCTACTGACACAACCCACTGTGCAATGGAGTTCCACATCCTTACCACTCTAATGCCCTGTACACACAGTCGGACATTGATTGGACATTCCGACAACAAAATCTATGTTTTTTTTCGCAACGGATGTTGGCTCAAACTTGTCTTGCATACACATGGTCACACAAAGTTGTCGGAAAATCCGATCGTTCTAAACGGGGTGACGTAAAACACGTACGTCAGGACTATAAACGGGGCAGTAGTCAATAGCTTTCATCTCTTAATTTATTCTGAGCATGCGTGGTACTTTGTGCGTCAGATTTGTGTACAACGGATTTTGTTGTCGGAAAATTTTATAGCAAGCTCTCAAACTTTGTGTGTCAGAAATTCCGATGGAAAATGTGTGATGGATTTTTGACAACAAGGTCCTATCACACATTTTCTGTCGGAAAATCTGACCGTGTGTACAGGGCATAACAGTAAAGAGCTCTTTAGGCCGGCCATACATGGTTCGAATCTAGACCGGGTTCAGCAGGAACCAGCCGAAATTCAAACCGTTAATAGGCAGGCTGAATGTAGCAAGTTGATGGATCGATCAACTTGGGTACAACCAGCCTGCCGGATTCTCTTACGATTATCGCTATAGCCGCTAGCATTAGTCACTGTGTTCTCCCGGCGGGGCAACTTCCACCGCCCTCCCCTGCCGGGAGCAGACAATTGGGGGATTCCCCTGTCAGCACTGTCTGTGTTGATGGGGGAATCGTGCAAATTTTTTTCCTGTGACCTGTGGTTGCAGGAAAGAAATATACTTAGTTTAACCACTTGCCGCTTGTAGGACTTCATATGATGTCCTGGATTTTGAGTGGAGATATCTGAATGAAGTCTGCAGCTACAGGCATCATCCAGATATCTTTTTTTCAGTCTGCAATTCCCTCACATGTAAAAGCCATCTTAGCAGCTGTTTAGTCCCCTCCCGCCGCCCTCCGGTGCTTCTTAGGTGCTTCCCTGGGCTCTCCCAAGCCAGAGAATGAATCCGCCGTCGGCAGTTTACCATAGAGCTAGCCAGGGGATGGTCCTTGGCCATATCTATGACCCTCGGAGGCCGGAGGCGATGTTATGATGTCAAATCTGGCACTGGCAAATGTAAACAATGCCTTTTTTTTTGCTGGAAAGCCTGAGATCAATTTTTTTTTTTAGCTCAGGCTTTCCGGCATAGAGGAGAACTGTGGGGACTTAGAGGACCTGTCATGCCCTATTCCTATTACAAGGGATGTTTACATCCAGACCCCCACCCTCCAGTGCTCCCTGTCCCCCACCAGTGCTCCCTTGCCCCCCCCAGTGCTCTTCAGTCACCTGTGCTCTCCACCACCTGTGCTTTCTACCCCCCCAGTGCGCTCAACTTCCACCAGTGCTCTCCACCCCCACCAGTGCTCTCCACCCCGCCAGTGCTCTCCACCTCCACCAGGCTCTCCTCCCCTACCAGTGCTCTCTGGCTCCCCCTTGTGCTCTCCAGCCCCCTGTGCTCTCTTCACCCCACCATGCTCACCAACCCCCCTCAGTGCTCTCCAGCACCCCCCAAGTGCTCTCCTGCCCCCCCATTGCTTTCCAGTTTCCCCCAGTGCTCTCCAGCTCCCCCGCAGTGCTCTCCAGCCACCCCCTCCCCGTGCTGCTCTCCGGCTCCCCCAGTACTCTCCACCATCATGCTCTCTGACTCCCTTCAGTGCTCCCTGCCCCCCCAGTGCTCACTGCCCCCCCACTGCTCTCCGCCCCCTTGCTCTCCACCCCGTGTTCTCCACCCCCCATTCTCGCTATCACTTGTTCTTTCCACTTCCCCCGTGCTTTACAGCTTCCCCAGTGCCCTTCAGCTCCCCCAGGGCTCTCCAGGCTTCCACCCTCCAGTGCTTCCTGCCTCCCCCCAGTGCTCCCCTGCCCCCAGGGCTCTCTGGCCCCCAGTGTGCTTCACTCCCTAATCTCTCCACCTCATCCTTGCTCTCACCCCCATTCTCTCCACCCCCTATTCTCTCTGCCAGCCCCCCCAGTGCTCTCCAACCCCCCCAGTGCTCTCCAGCCCCCCCAATGCTCTCCAGCTCCCCCCCGTGCTCTCTGGCACCCCTAGTGCCCTTTAGCTCCCCCAGTGCTCTCTGTCCGCCTGTTCTCTCCAGGCCCCCACCCTCCAGTGCACCCTGACCCTCCCCCCCATGCTCTCCAGCCCCCCCCCCGTACTCTTCACTCCCCTGTGCTCTCCACCATGTGGAAACCTTGCAAAAAGATCTAAACAAATTAATGGGGTGGGCAACTACATAGCAAATGAGGTTTAATGTAGAAAAATGTAAAATAATGCATGTGGGTGGCAAAAATATGAATGCAATCTATACATTGGGGGAAGTACCTCTGGGGGAATCTAGGATGGAAAAGGACCTGGGGGTCCTAGTAGATGATAAGCTCAGCAATGGCATGCGATGCCAAGCTGCTGCTAACAAAGCAAACAGAATATTGGCATGCATTAAAAAGGGGATCAACTCCAGAGATAAAACGATAATTCTCCCGCTCTACAAGACTGTGGTCCGGCCGCACCTAGAGTATGCCATCCAGTTCTGGGCACCAGTCCTCAGGAAGGATGTACTGGAAATGGAGCAAGCACAAAGAAGGGCAACAAAGCTAAAAAAGGGTCTGGAGGATGTCAGTTATGAGGAAAGGTTGCGAGCACTGAACTTATTCTCTCTGGAGAAGAGACTCTTGAGAGGAAATATGATTTAAATTTACAAATACTGTACTGTGACCCCACAATAGGAATAAAACTTTTTTGCGGAAGGGAATTTAACAAGACACATGGCTAGTCATGTAAATTAGAAGAAAAGAGGTTTAACCTTAAACTATGTAGAGGGTTCTTTACTGTAAGAGCAGCAAGGATGTGGAATTCCCTTCTACAGACAGTGGTATCAGCGGGGGAGCATCGATAGTTTCACAAAGCTATTATGCGATAAGCAATAAGCACCTGAACGACCGCAACATACAGGGATATACAATGTAATACTGATATATAGGGGGTCATTTACTATTGCGCCCAAAAATTCTCCTGCAGTACCAAAAAATAACTCTCAAAAAAGGCCAGAAAGGCTTCAACTCTCAGAAAGTCAGCTCTAATGCAAATGGAAAGCAGCGCTATTGCGGCAATAATGCCTGTCAGATCACATATGCTGGAATAGTGAAAGTCAATGGGGCTCGAACCTGGAAAATCCAAAGTTCTCACTGAAGGCTTATATGCAGGTTCTTTGCCATAAAAAGTGTTTGGAGACCCGGGTCCTGCCCCAGGGGATATGTATTATTGCCAAAAAATGTTTTAAAAACGGATATTTTTTCGGGAGCAGTGATTTTAATAATGCTTTGAGTGAAACAATAAAAATTTATTATTCCTTTAAATTTCGTACCTGGGGGGTGTCTATAGTATGCCTGTAAAGGGGCGTATGTTTCCCGTGTTTAGAACAGTCTGACAGCAAAATGACATTTCAAAGGAAAAAAAGTAATTTAAAACTACTCGCGGCTATTAATGAATTGCCTGTCCGACAATACATATAAAAGTTAATTGATAAAAACGGCATGGGAATTCCCCACAGGGGAACCCCGAACCAAAAAAATGGCGTGGGGTCCCCCTCAAAATCTATACCAGACCCTTATCCGAGCACGCAACCTGGCAGGCCGCAGGGAAAGAGGGGGGGACAAGAGAGTGCCCCCCCTTCCTGAACCGTACCAGGCCACATGCCCTCAACATTGGGAGGGTGCTTTGGGGTAGCCCCCCCAAAACACCTTGTCCCCATGTTGATGGAGACAGGGGGCCTCATCCCCACAACCCTTGCCCGGTGGTTGTGGGGGTCTGAGGGTGGGGGGCTTATCAGAATCTGGAAGCCCCCTTCAACAAGGGGACCCCCAGATCCCCAGATACAAAAGTACCCTTACCATTTCACAAAAAAGTGTCAAAAATGTTAAAAATGACAAGAGACAGTTTTTGACAATTCCTTTATTTAAATGCTTCTTCTTTCTTCTATCTTCTATCTTCTTACTTCTATCTTCTATCTTCCTTTCGGTTTCTTCCTCCATCTTCTTCTTCTGGTTCTTCTGGTTCTTCCTCCGGTGTTCTTGTCCGGCATCTTCCTCCGCTTCTCCTCTTCTGACGTTTCTTAAATAACAGGGGGGCCACCCAGTGATCCCGCCCCCTCTGACGCACGGGGACTTGATGGGGACTTCCCTGTGGCCTTCCCCGTTACGTCAAAGGGGACGGGGTCACCTGTTACGTAACCCCACCCCCCTCTGACGTCAAGGGGAATGCCACAGGGAAGTCCCCGTCAAGTCCCCATGCGTCAAAGGGGGCGGGGTCACCGGGAGGCCCCGCCCCCCATTATTTAAGAACCGTCAGAAGAGGAGAAGCGTCACACAGCGGGAGCCTCCCATCATGCCATCATGTATGCGGAGCGGCCCGAGGAGAAGAAGGGAAGAAGACGGCGCGGAGGAAGATGCCAGACGGAAGAACCAGAAGAAGAAGAAGATGGAGGAAGAAACCGAAGGAAGATAGAAGATAGAAGAAAGAAGAAGCATTTAAATAAAGGAATTGTCAAAAACTGTCTCTTGTCATTTTTAACATTTTTGACAGTTTTTTTGTGAAATGGTAGGGGTACTTTTGTACCCCCTTACCATTTCACACAGGGGGGAGGGCAGGGATTTGGGGGTTCCCTTGTTAAAGGGGGCTTCCAGATTCCGATAAGTCCCTCGCCCGCAGACCCCCACAACCACCGGACAAGGGTTGTGGGGATGAGGCCCTTGTCCCCATCAACATGGGGACAAGGTGTTTTGGGGGGCTACCCCAAAGCACCCTCCCAATGTTGAGGGCATGTGGCCTGGTACGGTTCAGGAAGGGGGGTGCTCTCTGGTCCCCCCTCTTTTCCTGTGGCCTGCCAGGTTGCGTGCTCGGATAAGGGTCTGGTATGGATTTTTGGGGGGACCCCACGCCATTTTTTTTTTTAAATTTTGGCCGGGGTTCCCCTTAATATCCATACCAGACCTGAAGGGCCTGGTATGGAAATTAGGGGGACCCCCACGCCATTTTTTTTTTAAATATTGGTTCGGGGTTCCCCTGTGGGGAATTCCCATGCCTTTTTTTTATCAATGAGCTTTTATGTGTATTATCGGATCGGCAATTCATTAATAGCCGCGAGTACTTTTAAATGACTTTTTTTTCTTTTAAATGTCATTTTGCTGTCAGACTGTTCTAAACACGTTAAACATGTGCCCCTTTACAGGCATATTATAGACACCCCGCAGGTATGAAATTTAAAGGAATATTACACTTTTATTGTTTCACTTTAAGCATTATTAAAATCACTGCTCCTGAAAAAACAGCCATTTTAAAAACTTTTTTGCATTGATACATGTCCCCTGGGGCAGGACCCGGGTCCCCAAACACTTTTTATGACAATAACTTGCATATTAACCTTTAAAATTAGCACTTTTGATTATTCATGTTCGTGTCCCATAGACTTTAATGGCGTTCGCACAAATTTTTTGTCTGTTCGCATGTTCTGCTGCGAACCGAACAGGGGGGATGTTCGGCCCATCCCTAGTTATCATTGAGAATCATGGGGTACAACTTGTCAAGCAACTCAGAGGTCCAAAGTTGCCCAACTGTGAAACAAGTCATATATATTTTAATAGAAAGGAGCTCTCATTTATACTTGCATTTACATCAGCAGAACAAATGCAGGAAGTGATGTGTGCACATGGGCCAGAAGCAAATGTGTGGGGATGCCAAACAAATCAATGAACCCCACCCACACCAAATCTAACTACCACATCCACCCCCGCATTGATTAAGCACAAGTACATATCATACCTTTATCCGGAAAATGAGCAGCACCTCCTCTTTGCTAAAGAGGGACCTAGCCATGTCCACCTAGATAGAGATCCTGACCAGCATAGGAACTTCCGGGTGATTACAATGACTTATTTCTGGGTCAGAAGGAAAAACCACACTCTTTTGATCACTGCTGCGAATATTTGATCGCAACCACTATTAGAATTTTATTATTTTTGTTTATTTGCAGATATGCAGATTTGTATTTCTACTTATGATATTTAAAGGCGTTCGATAAGAAATGGTGTCCCTGGGTTAGCAGCAGATGAATGACAAAAACAAAAGGCCCAGTTTAAACCCTGGTTCACACTGACAGAGGGAGGAAATCGTTCAGCTGAAATCACACCCTTTCATTCCTGCATGTCAGTCCCGACTGCAGGGGGAATTTCAGAGACATCTGTGCAGGTTTCTGCACTGATATCAATACAAATTGCACCCCAAGGTTGCACCAATTAAAACAATGCAATTGTCACCACTTTGACATGTCAAATTGCACCAATGTGAACTAAAGCTGACACATACAACACTGCCTATCCACCAGCTGAATTCATTATTGCAATTCTCCACAGCTGATATATATAAAGATTCCACCTTTGTCATTAACTTGCAGGTGTGCAGAAGCCTAGGTTTACATTGGAGCGATTTGTCATGTGATTTGAGAGATCAAATGGCATGACTATTGGCAGCAATGGCACTATTCCAATCAATGCAACATTTTTTTGTGGCACCGCACCAATTTGCTAAAGTAGTTCCTGCACTACTTTTGCCGACTTCAGGTGCGACTTCAATAGACATTTGTGTATGAAGCCACATGGATGTCTATCAAGTCACACCTGAAATCACGCTGACCTAGCTACTTTGAAATTGTGCTACTTCAAGTGAAGTAGCGCGATTTCAAAGTAGCATCAATGTGAACCAGGGCAAAGAGATTGGTTTTTGGTGCACAAATACATATTGAAATAAAATATAAGAGATATTGCACTTTCCCAAAACCACCACCCACAAAAACTAAAGAGAAAGAAAAGTAGAAGAAAAAAAAAAAAAAAAAAAAAAACACCACAACAAAGCTCAATAATGTACTTTTATTTTACCAGCAGAAAAAAAAATGTACATTCATTTACTAGCTTCCAAAAAATTTGGACAGGATATATGGTGCTACATTTAGCAATGGGATTAAGGGCCCTGCTCATAGGAGCTTACAATCTAAAATTTGACAAAACCTTAGAGTGGACACAGCTTTAATTTCAGTGTATAATGGGCAACACATCACATTTTTATCTGCAAGATTATAGAAAAATACTTAACAGTCATTTTTACAAAGCATTCCCACATAATATTACAAAAGACTTATTCAAAACACCCACCACCAGCCCACAATCCAAACATACATACATTGGTGACCATGTTCTGCTGGAAGCTGCATTTCGATGTACACGATTAAACAAGATCAAAAAGAGTAGGTCAGCAGATGCTTCCAAATGATGTTTGCATGATCAGACAAGAACAATACAACATTGACAGCATGGCCACATAAACACACTTTTGATTGAAAAAATGCACAAGAATTTCATCAAATCTCCCAAAATCATTCCTTCTCACCCACAAATCACAGCAAAAAGCCTGACCTTCTCAGGCCAAACAAACCCCCCTACTGCAGGCCTTTATATAAGAGAGGTTGTATTGTTAGCACACCGAGACACCCAATAGAAGTACACACCCACCAGTATCTTTCAATCTCTCTTCATGTATGTCTAAAGTGATTGCACCTGATGAGCAGGAACACATAATACTATTAGCAACTGTGTTAGCTCTTGGCTATGTGCATCAAATTTCCAACTACAGGACAAAGATCAAAGTCTATTTGCATCCACATAAACAAAGCAACAGTTTTCTAAGCATATGTACCCGTGCAGTGTAAACCCTAAAATTCAAAATGTCCAAGTCCCTGGGCATGATTAGTGCTAATAAACATTAACATCAGTCCCTGGCTGCAATGAGCTTCCAATCTAAAGTCCAAAATTAACTTTCTTACATTAGAACCTATTTCGACAGGAGACAAATAAAATGTCATCATGTCTTTGGATTGTGGTGAGACACCCACACAGGGAGAACATATAAACTTTAACACAAGGATTAGCATGTTGGGGAATTGAACCAACATCCCAGGTGCTGCTAGACAGAACTGCTACCTTCGTAGCCACCAGGCAGCCTCACACATGTCCTCTGCATCTCTGTGATGTGAACCAGCCCTAAGTCCATAGCCATGCTCAGTGTCACAAGCAATATACAATATATTGGCCTAAGTATTGGGACGCCTGCCTTTAAACGCACATGAACTGTAATGGCATCCCAGTATTAGTATTGGGTTCAAAACTCATTTGGCCCACCCTTTGCAGCTATAACAGCTTCAACTCTTCTTGTCCACAAGGTTTAAGAGTGTGTCTATGGGAATGTTTGACCATTCTTCCAAGTGCATTTGTGAGGTCAGGCACTGATGTTGGACGAGAAGGCCTGACCTACAGTCTCCTCTCTAATTCATCCCCAAGGTATTCTGTTGTGTTGAGGTCAGGACTTTGTCCAGGCCAGTCAAGTTCCTCCACCCCAAACTCCCTCATCCATGTCTTTATGGACCTTGCTTTGTGCACTGGTCCAAATGATTTGGTGGAGGGGGGATTGTGATGTGGGGTTGTTTTTCAGGGGTTGGGCTTGGCCTCTTAGTTCCAGTTAAGGGAACTCTTAAGGTGTCAGCATACCAAGACATTTTGGACAATTTCATTCTCCCAACTTTGTAGGAACAGTTTGGGGAAAGCCCCTTCCTGTTCCAACATGACTGCACACCAGTGCACAAAGCAAGGTCCATAAAGACATGGATGAACAAGTTTGGGGTGAAGAAACTTGACTGGCCTGCACCCAATAGAACACCCTTTGGCTGAATTAGATTAGAGACTGCAAGCCAGGACTTCTCATCCAACATCAGTGCCTGGCCTCACAAATGCACTTCTGGAAGAATGATCAAACATTCCCATAGGCACACTAAACTTTGTGGACAGCCGTCCCAGAAGCTGTTTTAGCTGCAAAGGGTGGGCCAAATCAAATTTTAACCCTACGGACTAAGACTGGGCTGCCATTAAAGTTCATGTGTGCGTAAAGGCAGGCGTCACAATACTTTTGGCTAAATAGTGTATCTGGAAAAGGCTTACAATGGTGGTGGAACCCTCCTACACATAAATACTACATTTAGACATAGTTATAGGACCTGGGAGATGAGACAACTTCTCTACATGAAGCAACATGGTTGGGATTTGAACCTAGACCCTCAGATATACTAAGCAGAAGTTCTAACCTCTAAGCCACGTAGCTGCCACGTGCAAGAACCTCCTACACATAACTACACATAAATACACATAAAAACACATAAATACTGCATTTCTATGGACATACAAGTGATGGAATTACATTACTCAAGCGTTATTCTTCTTGATTTATTCTGTGATATTTGGTGTTTTTTTGGGGGGTGAGAGTAGAATATTACCCTCAAATTTTTGGGAATTACATTTTCCTTTCTGATGTTGGTACACATATCACATTTTTTGGGCTCAAATTATGAATATTTGGAAATAATAAAAAGCACAAAAAATTGTGATTCATTTCAAATTTGCATCAGCAATTGTATTGTTTGTGGATTATAAAGACACCTGTGTGAGTTTGGGGTAAAGATTGTTGTGAGATTGAGAGTAACAAGTGAAAGTGACACAGAAAAATATATTTTACCAAAACATCAAAACATTCCACATTCTAGTATTCTTACAATCAAAATATTTTAAGTAGAAGCAACAATGTTGCAAAGGAAAATTTATTTCACAGAAAGATACATTTCATCTCAACATTAAAAGGTTTTTTTTTGTGAAAGATAGAATTGTTCTATTAGAATCAATGGCTGAGCCTTCATTTGGACTAAAATAGAGCAGATTTCCATTAAAAAAAAATGCTCTCTAATTAGCTCTCATTTTGGTATTTACTATAGCGCCGGCTAAAAAAGACACTGGAGTTAAAATGAGAATTATTTTCAGGTCTGAGCATGCTCAGTTGTGTTGGCACCTATTTGTCCGAAACGGGGAATTTTTCACTTCTCAGACTTTTAAAGATATTTCAGTGTAGAAATCACTTTTTCACAAAGTTTAAAAGCAGATCATCTTTAAATAATATACCGCATATTTCAGTACCATTTAGGCAATTATATCATGCTCTAAACATTATTTCCATGTCCACTACTCCAGGTTTTAGCAGAGTAAGGGTTTGGGCACTATTTGGTTTCAGGGAACTATAGTAAATTAGATTTTGGGAATGTTTACTCACCAGCGCTATAGTGAATACCGTTTCACGGTAATTAGCTCTAATTAGCGCCGCAGCTCTATAGTAAATAACCCCCAGTATCACACACATAGGTTGGACTTGATGCATTTGTGTCTTTTTTCAACCTCGCCTAGCATGTAACTATGTAACCCCCATGCTTTCTGCCCCCCGGTGCTCTCCACCCCATCAGTGCTCTCCACCCTGCCAGTGATCTTCACCCCCACCAGTTCTCTTTGCCCCCCCAGTGCTCTCTAGATCGCCCCAGTTCTCTCTCTCAGCCCTCTGCTCTCTGCCCCCAAAGTGCTTTCCCCCGTGCTCTCCACCCCCAGTGCTCTTCACCCCCCAGTGCTCCCCCCTGCTCTCTGCCACTCCTCCACTCTCTGCTTCCCCAGTGCTCTCCACCTAACTCCCATGCTCTCTGGCACCCCTGTGCTCTTTCCAAGACCCCCTCACCCCCCACAGCTCTGCTATCTTCCCCTCTCCTTTCTCCTGCTAACTGTTACAGGGGGATCTGAAATGATTGAGAGCAGCGAAGGAACTGGTATCATGGGCAGCTCAGTCTAAAATGCCTGGGCCTATTTTTTTTTCCAGTCCGAGCCTGCATTCCTCATGTCTCAAGTCCCCCAGCCCCCCTATTAATTTCATTCTCTCCAGTTCAAGGACATCCTTCCTGAGGATTTGTGACCACAACTGATTGCATACCCAAGATGTGGTATGCTTAATAAAAAATGTAAATGTCTTAAAAAATAGCATGTCTTTGGAGTATGGGAGGAAACACAAGCAGGCACAGGGAGAACATGAAAACTCCAGGCAGGTAGCGTTGTGGTTGGGATTTGAATCTGTGACCCTTTTGCTGCTAGGTGAAAGTGCTAACCACTACACCACTTGTCTGCTGAGATCACAAAATGGCAATAGACACCACAATCATCGCCTAAATATGCTGGCATTGGGAAGATTAGCTGAAAAATATATAAAATTTATGGGTAGCCTAAAATCTGAGTTCTGGCCACAATTAAAATATATTATCTGCAGTAATATCTTCCCAGCATACCTGAAAGGAATAGTATTATTTGCATTAGTAGCTATGAAATCACAGATGCCTCCTTGAGAGTACTGATCCACTGCAAGTCAGGTGACTGCTTTTCAAGGTAATTGCATCTGCTTTCCGTAAGCCGACTTTCTGACTGAATTTACCTTTGGTGCTGTTATGTGACATGAAGAGCCAGGTAGGAGCTTAGGAGAGCTTTCCTTGACTCAGTGCTGCCTCTGTATATGAGATCTGAGAGGATTGCATGGGGTACTTCAGGCCAAAAGAAACATGGTAATATGTGTCTGGCAGGGGGTGTGGTCCTAAAACACCCCCCCAACAAGACTGTACTCAGGGTGGACCACCCCATTTGTGCAAGCACATGCAAGCACACTGTGTGTATGTACAGTATGCACTTACACAGGGATGCATGCCTAATCTGAGTCTTGGCACCAGACACTGCCTATTTAAGGAACAGGTACAAACAAGGCCATGGATAAATCCATTGAAAAAAGCAAGCTTTACTTACCACCAGCCCGCAGACAACCAAATAACCTGTCTAACAGTATGCACTAAAAGCAGGGGTTTAGTCTGCACACATTTGCAAATGCATGCGTAAGCCACAGAGCCTTGTCAAGGCACCCCAGTATCTGTGGTACCTAACACTAAAATATAAAAGTGTCCCCACAGTGGAGGCACATGCATTCTGATGGATAGGTGAGAGCAGGTGGACTGAAGGGGGGCCACCCCTTCTTAAAGGTACAGGGGCACACTGAACACCCAGCATGTAGCACAATGGCAGCAAAGGTGTCAGTGCGTTGCCTGACCAAAAAACACGCCAGTGATACAAAAAACACCACTAGCTCACACCTATAGCTGACTATCGCAGTAAGAAGCATTGGAAGGCTAACGACTGCTATTTAAGGAACAGAGCTGAGCAAGAAAGTTGCTGAATGGTCTTAAGCTGAACCTGTTCCTAAAATCTGCTTTCCTGTTGCTGACCCAGTCTGCACTTGGACTTGTCTTCTCTCTGTATTTTATTTATACCTTGGCTAGTTCCTTACCACAACCAGTCTCTACTGTTTCCTAGTTCCTAGTTTGGTCTTGACCTAGTTCCTGACCACAGCTTGTCTCTGCTGATTCCCAGTTTGACCTCAGCTATCTTCTGACCACAGCTTGTCTCTGCTGATTCCCAGTTTGGCTTCAGCTAACTCCTGACTATGGCTTACCTCTGCTGATCTTCTGGTGTCACCATAGCTTGCCTCCTAAGCATAACTCTGCCTGCTACCGTACCTGCTGTCTGTCTCATTGGCCACCAACCACTGCTATTCCAGAGCTTGTTTTCAGTCTAACTGGTCCTCTTCTTCCCAGGGACCTTCCTGTCACACTGCACAAGTACCTCACAGCCAAGCTTACCTCCCAAAGGGAGCTTTCATCAACTGGACTCTTGGAACCCATGCCACTCTGTGCACTCTCACTCCCTGTGCTTCACTCCAAGGGTGCCTGGACCGGATCTGGCCTCCAAACAGGTACAATGCTGAGAAAAAATATTTGTCCTCTTCTGATTTTTTTTTGCATATTTGTCACACTTAAATGATTCAGATCATCAAACACATTTTAATATTACACAAAGATAACCTGAGTAAATACAAAATGCAGTTTTTAAATGATAATTTCATTTATGGAGGGGAAAAAGCTGTCTAAACCTGCATGGCCCTATGTGAAAAAGTAATTGGGCAAATATTCTCTGGACTGATGACACAAAAGTTGAACTTTCTGGAAGGTGCGCATTCCATTATATCTGGCATAAAACTAACACAGCATTTCATAAAAAGAACATCATACCAACAGCCAAACATGGTGGTCAGTAGTGTGATGGTCTGGGGGCTGCTTTGCAGTCTCAGGAGATGGACGACTTGCCATGAATGCTGAGCTCTACCAGAAAATCCTGAAGAAGAATTTGCAGCCATCAGTTTGTGACCTCAAGCTTAATCGCACTTGGGTTATGCAGCAGGAAAATGATCCAAAACACACCAGCAAGTCCACCTCTGAATGGCTCAAAAAAACAAAATTAAGTTTCTGGAGTAGCCTAGTCAAAGTCCGGACTTAAATCCGATTGAGATGCTGTGGCATGACCTTAAACAGGTCGTTCATGCCTAAAATCATCCAATGTGGCTGAATTAAAACAATTCTGCAAATATGAGTGGGCCAAAATAGGTTTAGAGGGCAATTCCTTTTTCCTGCACTTCAGCACTGATGTTTCCTTAGATTTGTTTTAGATTATGTCCTAGAAAGTGGAGAACCTTACACCTGGCTTCAGATCACTTGCCCAGCCACATCTGCCTCATCAAGCGCAGTCTCTTTGAAGGCAGTAAACAGGAAACACATTCCGTGGGGTTGCCCAAGAGCCCAAGATATTGCGGAAACCCTGGAAAATATGGGAAAGTTATGGAGCATGCACCTGTATCGGAGCATGTGGAGTAAAGAGGTGCTCTGCTACAGTCACAAACTGGTGAAATAGCCTAACTTACATTCAAAACCCCTCGCATAAAGCAGTGATAGGCAGGGCCCCACTGGCTTACATTACAGAAATATGTACAAATTACTAGTTAAATATTTTCTAGTATAGGACTTCCCCCTATTGTCCTAGCACTTCTCTATGCATTGTAACACAATTAGCCCTTAGCGTACTGAAGAATAATCTTGTTGTTACAAATTTAACACATGAGAACAGTTTAAATGAATAAAATGATGAGTAACGGCATCGCTGCCACAACCAATTTACTGATGCCACTAAACAACAGTTGCAACCTTCAGTACAAATAAATTCCTAGTGATTTTGCCTTGTCATTTGGCCTGGTCTTGGCTGCATGAAGCCAGCTTGCATTTTAATTTGGCCCTGCAGTTACTTACTTCATTATTGATCAAACATAATGCTGAATCAATGTTCATCTTGTTACTTGGGCCATTTCCGTGTAATACAGTGATAGCAATACCCAGACTTGCTCATTTTCATCCCAAAGTGAAATCACTATAAAATCAATGTTTGCCAATGGTATAAGGTAAGATTCACATAATGATATATATGGTGTATCTTTGCTCCTGTATATATTTATACATGGTTTACATACTTCTGTTAAATCTTCAAGGTATTGGTGAATCAACACTATACCTTCAGGGCAAATCTATTCTATTCTGTAAGTTTCTACAGCAGGAAAGCAAAAAAAAAAAAAAAAATATGCTCTGACATTCATTTTATATCCCAGTGCTTTTAATCAATTAACTATAATCTTCTTTAATGCAGTTCAAATCATTAGGCTGATAATGCAATGTACTTTTAATAGTCAAAAATCACTTGCAATTATAAACATATTGATTTGCAAACCACTATAAATGTCTTTCTGTATATTTACATAGAGCTTGTTAAGGAAAAAATCATTACAGTTTCAGCTTAAACTAACACAATTTGTCAGAGTGCAGGCTATGAGTTTACTGTCCTATGAAATCTATAATGTATATGTTATTGTAATGCTCCAATTTTTGTTTTTATATTTTAATGCACTTACTTGGGTTGTATCTGAAACACATCTCAGTGTAAGAAAATCACCAACATGACTCTCTAGAAAATGAACAGTTACATTATACAAGAAGTGCTCAATCTAGACATGGACAATAAGCCTGCCACTATAATTAAGACGTCAGTCTGTCAAAAAGAGTTAAAAGGAGGTACCTAGAGCTGCCTTTCTGCCCTTTTTTGTTATCTTTCTGAGCTCCCAGGGTCCTCCAAACCCAGGAGCATCCCATGCAAAAAAAAAATAAAAAATTTCAGCCCAGAAAATGAGTGTCCTGGCATTTTTTAGTACAATGCCAGACTCTCTACTAGTAGGACAGGTTTAGAGCCTTCCACTGAGACATTTGGCCTCAGGGCTGATTTATATTTTATATATTTATATTGAATTCCCTGGTTTTAGGGGTTCCTTGACACTCTGAAAAAATACAGGCATTTTGTGTGATATGTTTGTATGTGTGATAGTTTGATGTCTTTAACATGACAGGCTTGCAGGACCTTCACAGATGTGATTCATCCAGATGTGTAAATCATGGGAAAATTTCCAGAAGGTTGTACACTCTTGGTACTTCACTCCCTACAAACTCTCTAAGTTTTATCCCACTCATTCAGCCCTCTGCTGGCGGAATTGCGGAGAACATGGCACATTGTACCACATTCTTTGGTCGTGTAGATCTGTACGATCCTTCTGGAACGAAATCTTCTCTATGATATCAGATATATGCAACCAATGGGTAGACCCCAATACCGAATTAGCCATACTACACCTAAATACCCACGAATTTCCATCCAATTTACGAGTAGTGGTTATTCAACTTTTGTTAGCAGCAAAACTTACAATCACAAGACTATGGAATACATCAGACTCACCCTCTCCTACTGATGCCATCCTCACTCTTAATCATCAGTGTGAAATGGAGAAACTGTTGGCAATTACCGACCTTAAGCTCATGCCATTTAGAACTAAATGGGACATTTGGCTATCCAATTCAAAATGCAAAGTCAAAGTATGATAGCTTGTACAGTATGACCTTACTATAACCCAGTCCATGCACTTTCATAATATCTAACATATGGTGACTATCCTGTTCCACCCTCTTTCTCCCCTTCCTCCCCCCCACCTTCTTTCTTTCTTTCTTTCTTTTCTTTCTTTCTTTCTTTCTTTCTTTCTTTCTTTCTTTCTTTCTTTCTTTCTTTCTTTCTTTCTTTCTTTCTTTCTTTCTTTCTTTCTTTCTTTCTTTCTTTCTTTCTTTCTTTCTTTCTTTCTTTCTTTCTTTCTTTCTCTTTCCCTCATCTCTTCCCTATCCCTTTAAGTGCATCTTACCTACCCACATAAGTGCCCTGTATGATTATTTTAGTATGCTCTCTACCTCCATTTCCAACAGGTGTCTCTTGTTATTCACACTCTTAATATACTTTATTTCTTGTTCCTGTATTACCTTAATTTGTTCTTCATAAAAAGTATCACGCAGATGGAGAGGATTGTTGTCTCCCCCTTCGACACAGTTTGTTACCATATGGGGTGTCTGGGGGGGTTGGACAATACCCTTGCCTGATAAGTAGCAATAATATCTTCCTACCGTTCACTTGTTATTACCATGTTCTGTCACTTGTACTTAATTTTTTTTTTTAATTCCTTTATTTATTTATGGCAAAGTTCCTTGAAAAGTAACAAGTCATGTCATTTTCTTATATATGCGTACAATTGGTCAAACATATTCCATGAGTCAAAAGACATAACCAAACTTACAAAAAACTTTGTTGACATTTTGAGCGTTTCTTTGCCAATACAATATCATTTATATAAATGAAAACTTGTACTTAATTAAGTGATTCTTTTTCCATTGTCAATGTATGACAGATACTGTTTTCATCAGGTACATCCCCCTACGTGAGAGCATGCATGGGCCACGTACATGACTGTGGCCGCGGATCCCGCAGACTCGATGTCCGCCGAGGGGCCCGCAATCTTGTCACGGAGTGGCAGAACGGGGAGATGCCTATCAAACAAGTAAACAAGGCATTTCCCTGTTCTGCCTAGTGACATGACAGAGATCTACTGCTCCCTGTCATCGGGAGCAGTGATCGCTGTCATGTCAGTGGTAGCCCACCCCCCCACAGTTATAATCACTCCCTAGGACACACTTAACCCCTTGATCGCCCCCCTAGTGTTTAACTCCTTCCCTGCCAGTGTCATTTACACAGTAATCAGTGCATTTTTATAGCACTGATCGCTGTATAAATTACAATGGTCCCAAAATAGTGTCAAAAGTGTTCGATCTGTCTGCTATAATGTTGCAATCACAATAAAAATCACAGATCGCCGCCATTACTAATAAAAAAAAATTAATAATAAAAATGGCATAAATCTATCCCCTATTTTGTAGACGCTATAACTTTTGCACAAACCAATCAATATACGCTTATTGTGTTTTTTTTTACCAAAAATATGTAGAAGAATACATATCGGCCTAAATTGAGAAAGAAATTTGTTTTTTTATATATTTTTTGGGGATATGTATTGTAGCAAAAAGTAAAAAATATTGCTTTTAATTTCAAAATTGTCGCTCTTCTTTAGTTTATTGCGCAAAAAATAAAAACCGCATAGGTGATCAAATACCACCAAAAGAAAGCTCTATTTGTGGGAAAAAAAGGATGTCAATTTTGTTTGGGTGCAACATTGCACGACCGCGCAATTGTCAGTAAAAGCGGCGCAGTGCCGTATAGCAAAAAGTGCTCTGGTCAGGAAGGGGGTAAATCCTTCTGGGGCTGAAGTGGTTAAAGTAAAAATGTCACTACTTTAGTTGCTGAACACAAATCAAATGAAAACAAGGAAGATAGTAATGTCTGCAAATACCTAAATATATCTTCTAGAGCAGCCTAAGAACCCCAAATCCTGTGTATCCAAAAATAATTTTCAGTAGAAAGTCAGTGCTTTGATCTACCTTTTTCTTCCTCGTGTGTCTCTCTATTGATCTGTGAAGCTACCCATCACACACTAGACCAAAAGAAAGGCATGGGAGGTAGGAGGGGGCTAGTTAAAGTACCAGTTTCCAAAATGAAATCTGTATTTGCTTGATATATCATGCCAGAAGAACATACTTCTAATCTTAAACTAACCACTGCACCAAATCATCCACTGGGGTGGATTTAGTAAAGTGCGGTTGCACTCATTTTTCCCAGAGCTTAGTAAATGTGGCAAAGCTTTGCTGATTCCCATCATCCAATCATGTGCAAGCAATAATGCTTTTTTTTCCTTGCACTTCATTGAGTATTATTATTTAATTGAAGCTTTACCACACTACATTTACTAAGAAAAATTAAGGCAACAGCACTTGCAGAGTGCAACTGTGCTTGCAAAGTGCACAGTCTATTTGCCTTTAGTAAATCAACCCCATTGTGTTTCTCCAGGCCATTAGCACCATGTGCTAAATAGACTGGCTTTGTGAGGTTACAAGATGATCAACCCTTCTCATATGGGCTACTTAAACTGGAGCACCTCTTCAACTTACTGACACCTATAACATAGATACTGGGAAACACAGGTATGCAACCACTATCCACCAATGTAATTTGCACCATGTAATGTCCATTATTATACTAGGGGTCCTCCTTAAGCCTGGTACACACAAAAAAACTGAGGAGTTCAGGAGGAGCTCACTGTAGTAACTATGCAATGTTAGTACAGTGATCTCTCCACTGAGCTATTATGTCCTGACAGGGGAACTGCCCCCCATCAGAACACAGCAGTCAGTGCACGCAGCTATTGTCTGCCAGCGATGATCAGACACTATTCGGATGCTGGTTTTCCAGCATGTCCGTTCCGCAGAAGATGCTCATTCAGCTGGCTTCTCTCAGACAGGTCGATGTACACACGGGCCGATAGTCGGCCAGTATCTGTTAAAATGGTCAATACCAGACAATATTTGGACTGTGTGTACCAGGTTTATGCTGACGGGGGGGAAAGGGAAGCCATCCCAGCCGGGGGAAGACTATAGCAACCGCTTGCAATAATCAGAAGCAAATCCGGCAGGCTGGTTGTACCCAAGTTGATCGATTGATCAACTTGGTACATTCAGACTGCTCCTTAATGGTTCCTTGGACTGGCCGAGATTCAAACCATGTATGGCTAGTCTAAAGGCCCTGTTACACATCTCTCTTGGCACCTCTCTTCCTGTGGCCTTCAATAACACCTGTATGATAAGTGGATTAGCCTACCTACTTCTGATCTGTATTCCTCTGCTTCAACAATAAATAAAGTCAAACTTGAGTTCTTTTGTCATGAACAGCTGAAAGCTATCTGAAAACTAACATGCAGACAACTGGGTAATTACCTTCTTAATTCTAAACCACTCCCTGACATTGATCTAACTGTAAATAGCAATGCCAATCACACAGTGACAGTGAAGCTGATTGTTGCATCCATCCCTTTGAGGAAAGATAGAAGATAGTGTGATAATTAGTGGTGATAAGGAGGAATTCAGTGTGTGAGCAATGACCCTGTTTAGCAATCAGTTCTGCTTAACTATGGAGACAAGCTTGCACTTTATGCTGGCTTTTCCTTGAGGAAGAATTATCACACATCTGCAGAAACAGTACTAGACACCTAAAGCCTGGTACACACGGGCTGATTATCGGCCAGTATTGGCTGGTTCAACAGAAACCAGCCTACATTGGGCCCATGTGTACAGCAACCTGTCTGACAGAAACCAGAAGAACATCTGACTTCTGTAAAACAGATGTGCTAGAAAATATCTGCCGATCGGCACCCAATCAGCGCATGCAGCCAATGGATGCGAGCGCTGACCGGTGTGTTCTGGGGGGGCAGTCTCCCTGTCAGAACACAATAGCTCAGCGGGGAGATTGCTGTACTAACATTACATAGTTAGTACATAGACATCCTTGCGAGCTCCCCAGTATTTTTGCATTCAGCCGGCTGAGCTGAACAAAAAGAAGCTCATAGTGTGGTGTACCAGGCATAAGGAATTCCCCAGCTATAAAGCTGGCCATACACTAAACAATCTGATTGTACAATCTCTGTGCAGTCTACCTTTAGATTTACCAAAGCTATGGAATATGAGGGCAAACCTAAACAATCCATGAAATAGTGTTCAATATATGTTTGGGAGTCAGATGCTGAAAGTAAAAATTTCTCCTTCAAGTGATGTTCCAATATTCTCCTTAGGATTATGACTGTTGCCAGCTGAGCTGCATATCCAATTAATTTTGAGACAGTAAAGTTTGTCTGGAAACTGGCTACAGATGTCTGCTTTAATAATGTTTTCGAAGGGGCCAATCCAAAAAATATTCTGCTTACTATCAAGTCCTCTCTCACTACCTTGCAACCTACAGTAATTTAGGGTAATACAGATACTATGTACAGTATTATCTAATTATCATGAACATACCAAAAAAATGCCGCCAAGTTCAGAGTAGGAAAATCCAGTTAAGTGCTTGGCCTGGCTTATCTTTAGAACCCCCCAGAATCACCAACATCTAGGAAACAATGCTATGCAAATATAAAATAAAAGTTCTGTTCTCACAAATTCCTATGGGCCAATTGATGTGATAAGTGGCCTCATCGGCAAATAGTAATATTATTGTAAGAGTAAACGTAATAGCCTCACTGGCAAAATATTGTCCTAACTGGCAAATATGACTGCTGTAGACAGACTAGATCTCAATATTTTAGAGCTCAAAATGGTGCTCTAGGTCAGTGTTTCTCAACTACAGTTCTCAAGGCGCCCCAACAGGTCATGTTTTCAGGCTCACTATTATTTTGCACAGGTGATTTGATCAGTTTCACTACCTTAGTAATTACCACGGCCATTTCATCCGAGGGAAATCCTGAAAACATGACCTGTTGGGGCGCCTTGAGGACTGGAGTTGAGAAACACTGCTCTAGGTTTAGGGGAATCCAGGTGCTCTTAAGATAATTAGAGTATAGCAATACCTAGTAGTTCCTGCTGTATAGAGCTGGGCCATTTAAAAAGATAAGGTATGTCACAGGTATATTCAAGATAGTAGCACATCTATAATACTAACCCTAGTACAAAAATATAAGAAATGTTGGAACCTCAGACCTCAGGAGGTCAAAAACAAACATAAAGACTAAGTAAAATAAAAAATACATAAATAAAATAAAATAAAAAACTTTATGAGGAGCAATGGTTATAGTGGCAAGAAGCGACAAACTATGAGTTTGCAGATACCATCACTTAAGGCAAATTCTTTGGGGTCTGAGAATCACAGTTCTGATGCATTTATGTGTAGATTCACCTGAAAGAATTTTTTAAACCATAACGCACTGCATGGCCTTTTACCTACGACATGGCCTAGAAGGGCAATCAAGATGTCTTTTGGTTAAGACAACCCCCTCACTATAGCAGAAGGGAAACGGCACATAGTGTAAGTGAATATAGTAGGAAAAGCATGGGAAAAGCTGACAAACTGCATATGGAGAAATTATGGTCAGTTAGGAAACTGTACTTTAATTCTGAATGCTAGTTTTTGGGTAATCTATCCCATTGCTACCTTTTTATTGAGGAATTTTTATCATTCATTTATTTTTGTGGTTAACTTGAGGTCAAGTTTAACTACTGTCCTATCCATAGCAAACATAAAGGGGTAGTAAAGTCTAAACATTTTTTACCTTAATGCATTCATTGCATGAAGGTAGAAAAATTTTAGGTGTCAGCATCGCCCCCTCAGCCCCCTTTACTTACCTTAGACCAGATTCGATCCAGCACCGTGCATGTCTGCAGATCTTTTCTCCCCTCATTTCCGGGTCTCGCTGGCTTCTTCTAGTCGTCACACACATAGGTTGGACTTGATGGACTTTCAACCTCACCTACTATGTAACTATGTAACTATGCTGGGGCACCAAGAGCCATTGGCTCCCAGTGCTGTCAATCAAAGCTAGTGATGAGGGAGCAGGGGGCGGGGCTGAGTCCCGCTGCCTGTGTCAATGGACGCAGCAGAGGGACTCGGGTGCGAGCACACACGAGTGCCCCCATGGGAAGTAACTTCCCATGGGGGCACTGGCCAGAGAGGAGACAGGGGACCCGAAAAGCGGAGGTTCACGGCCGCTCTGTGCGATTCCAGAGTAGGTAAGTAAAGGCGTGTTTGCTATTATTTTTATTTTTTTTAATTGCACCTTTGCAACCCCTTTAAAAAAAGGGCTTTAGGTTTAAGGGGTGGTATTTTTGGTTTTTCATTTATTTTTGGGATATATTGTTATTTTTATTTTATGTTGATATGACCTTGTATAGGTTAAACAGTTTATTTTTAAGTGTTATTGGCTATTTTTGTGAGGTTTTTTTTATTTTCATTTTATGTTTATAGGGCTTCTTTCTAAATTTGGGGTGTTCAAAGCGTAGCATGTTCTTGGAGCTGCCTTTTGTTTGTAGAAAAGAAAGAAAAAACTTCAGCGGGCACATAAACCAACTCATAGTATATCACCCCCATATAACTACAGATAAAATAAAAGGTAGGTATATACCAATTAGTCCAGTTACCCTTCAATAAAAACCTTCATCCTAATGTAAAATTTTACACTGCTGTGTCTTCCCTTCTATTGTCTCTTAATTCTTGTAGTAAAACACCTGCCTGTACTCTTTGTCTCATTTTGGCAATTCTCCCTCATTAAAAATGTTCTGCTGCCCAATTTTACACTGCTGTATCATTTGTGGCCTTTTAATTCTTAGTGAGAGCTTGGTAGAACTTGACCACAGGGACAGCCACAGCAAATTACAATCAGAAAGGATAAATCTGTGAAGCCCCTGGCCTTTTATTATTAAAATTCCTTATGTTTTATACCAACATTGGATTTTGGAGGTGCCCCAGGAAAAACCCACACCAATACAATGTTAAAAATTTGGGGGAAATACACTACCCATTACAAATTTGTGACAATAAAGAAAAGAAATAACTTAAACAGCATCCTCACCATAACTATTTTGGACATGTATGATAAATAGGTTGTTTCTAACATGGGGTAATAAATCCGCTCTATAAATGTAATGTCCACCTTTGTTATAAGCATTGTTCCCCAACATGTTTCACGGGAATCAATGACTGCTTCCTTGCGGACCTAGCTCCCGCTCCTATGCTTGACGTGGCCGTGTAGCGTGGAGAGGGAGATGCTGAGACGCCCGGAACGCCTGGAACACAGTGCCGCTGTACGGAGTGTCGGTCCCAGTGTCTGAGCAGTGAGCAGCCTGCACATTCATCTGAAGCTCTCCCGGGTAAGGTACCAGCAGCGTCTATCCCAGTGAGAGAGGGAGGTGCACAAACCAGGGATACAGCGGCCGCTGGTGACATATGCAGTGCTGCTGTACGGAGTGTCGGTCCCAGTGTGTGAGCGGTGAGCACCCTGCACATTTACCTGAGCTCTCCCGGGTAAGATACCAGCAGCGTCTATCCCAGTGAGAGAGGGAGGCGCACATACCCGGGATAGAGTGGCCGCTAGTGACATATGTGTGATCCGTCGGGGTGGAGGTGCTTGTGCCAGCATGACTAGGAAAAGGGGGACGGAGGAGGCGGCAGTGCAGGATGGAGCAGGTGTTCCCGCACAGCGTGGCCCTAAGGAGAAGCCAAATCAAGTGGCTGCTAAACTGGAGAGCTTTGCACACACACCAAATCAGACACCTAAGAAGAGTGGTCAAGCAGAGGGTGCGCAGCACCAGGTGGGCCATCCTGGGAGGAGAAGTCAAGCCTCAGCAGCGGGGGACGTGATATCCACACCGTCAGACATAGTAGCAAGTGGGGCCCTGGAGGGGGAACCTGGCTGAAGTAAAGAGTCAGAGGAAAGAAGTCATGTGCCAGTACCAGCAGCAGAGAAGGAGCCATCTTTGAAAGATATCCTCCTGGCAGTCAACAACTGTAAGTCATAAATATCTGATTTATCTGACCAGCTTAAAGGCATTAGAGATGAATTACTCACTTTAAAACATGAAGTACAAGTGGTTTGTACTCTCAGACAACTGTCCTTGAGGGAAGACTCAGTCAGTTGGAGGATGATGTGTTTCCATTGAGACAAGAAGTATCACTTATGAGGGACCAACTAAAATTATGTATGCAGAAAATGGACAGTATGGAAAATAAGTTACGTAGAGAGAATTTAAGGGTCCTGGGTCTCCCCGAGGGATGTGAAGGAAATAATCCTATAGAATTTATGGAAGGCTGGCTAAAGGAGAAATTTGGTAAAGATTCGTTTTCAGGCCTTTTTGCGATTGAGCACGCGCACAGAGTTGCCTCAAGGACCCCGTCTTCAGGGGGACATCTAAGACCCCTTATTTTTAAACTCCTGCATTTCAGAGATAAAGTTACTATCCTCCAGAAAGCAAGAGAGACGAAGAATATACAGCATAATGGTGCAAGGATATCAATATATCCAATATATTTGTCTCTGAGCTACAGAGACAAAGAGCTAAGTTTGCAGAGTGTAAACGGAGGCTACAACAGTTTAGAATTAATTATGCATTACTTTATCCTGCATGCCTACGAATATCAGCTCTGGGGGAAGTTAGGTTTTTTTAATGCCCCTACAGAAGTAACAGCATGGCTAGAGAAGAACGAAGGAAGATTACAGCGGGGGAGGGGGGGGAATCTGAGGAGACCAGTAGTTTACAGTGACTTTCTCAATCTAAGGTCTCTATTCCTCTCCAGGACTTATGATGGGTTATATATATGTAAATAGGGGGGCGGGGGGAGTTTATATTTATATATTTATATATTTATATTCACATTGATTATGCTGGGGATAGCTCCCCTCTTATTAGGTTCGGGTAGCTCTGAAATTTCACTTTAGGGGGTTATGACGGTCACAACAGAAGCCATTAGGGTTGGGCCCTAAATTGGGCAAAGGGGTAATGAATAATCGGATGGGGGGGGAGTTGGGGAGTGGGGGGGGGGTGTGGGGAGGGGATTGGAGTGAATGTGTGGTTGTGTGGGTGCACAAGAGGGAAAAGAAGTGGTATGGTTTGATAAGGGAGATTTTGTGTTTGTTCAGACAGGAGTAATAAAGGTCATTATATTTTAGGCACAAGAGAATGTGGGACAGGTTAAAGGATATCCTGAGAGGAGAAAGGGAACAGGGACTGAAGAATGATGGGTACTAAAGGTGGTAGTAGTAAATCCCCAGATTTAATAAAACAAGTTAAAATATGCTCATGGAATGTGCAGGGGGGTAAAAGATAGGTCCAAAAGACAGGCAATTTTTTCTATGGCTGATAAAGGGAGAGTTAAAATACTCTGTCTGCAGGAGACACACCTGGTGAAGGATACAATCAGGGCCCTGGAACATAGGAATTATCAGGTGCAGTATCACTCCACCTATTCTTCCTATTCAAGAGGTGTGAGCATACTGATAAGTTCGGGTTTAGTCTTCTCCTGCAGCCAGAGTAAGGTAGATGAAAATGGACGGTATATTTTTCTCTTGTGTACAATTGAAAGCAGAGTATGTGTATTGACCAATGTTTACATCCCTCCTTCATTTAGTATGGAAATCTTGGATGACTAGATTTATGGCAGATCTCCCAGGGGTGCCGGTTATAGTGGTTGGAGATTTTAATATGACTATGAACAACTGTATAGATAGGTTTCCACCGAAAATCATTAGCGATGGGGCACCTAATGGTCCACTCTTACAATATTGTGAGGAGATAGGGTTGCTGGATATCTGGAGGAGGAGGCATCCTGGGGTGAAACAGTATTTGTGTCACTCCAGGACATATGCCACTTTGTCTAGAATCAACCTTGTGCTGGGAAATGGGGAAGCACTGAATGTAGTGGAGGAGATAGTTTATGAGCCGAGAGGGATTTCGGACCACTCACTAGTGTTTTTTTTGATAAAGGTGGGGATGTGTTATAGTAGAGGTGACTGGAAAAGTAAATCCCTTTTGGCTCGAGATTATCGAGGATACTGGTCTGGTGGAATTTATAAATTTAAATCTAGGAACAGCCCCATTAGGGATAATATGGGATTCCCTGAAGGCTTTTCTTCGGGGAGTTCTAATACAAAAAATTTCCCATGCCAAAAAGCAATTACAGGTTAAAGAGATAAAAGCAAAAGAGAGGGTGAGAAGTGCTGAAGTGCAATATGTGGAGGTGCCAACCCTAGCTAGTTATGAAACCTGGGTAGAGAGGCAAGATATCTATAGGAGAGTGGCCTTAGAGAAAATGGAAAGGAAAAAATCATTTCAGAGACAGAGTTTTTTTGGAGAAGGTGAGCAAGTTGGGAAAACTTTGTCTCTGATTGTTAAGGCAAATGGCCCCTCAGCCACCATACCAGCAATTGAGGGTAAGGAAGGAACAATTAAAAAAGCTACCCCGGAAATACTAGAAGAATTTAAAAATTCTTTTGAAAACTTATATAGTACAGCACAAACAAATGTAGAAGGAGAAATGTGGGATTTTTTGGGGAAATTAAAAATAACCCCCTTATCAAAAGAAGATAGAGAAGTGTTGGAAGCCCCATTGACACTGGAAGAGTTGCAAAGGGTAGTAGTAGACATGGCAAATCAGAAAGCACTGGGTCCTGATGGTCTACCCATAGAAATATTTAAAAAGTATGGGGAAGTTTTACTTCCTAAAATGTTGGAGGTGTTTAACGGAGCTGTGGAGGATAGGAAACTACCTATATCTATGACAGAAGCCATAATAATTGTTTTGCTGAAAGAGGGGAAAAACCCGCTTGATGTGACTTCGTACAGGCCTATATCGCTGTTATGTTCGGATGTGAAGATCTTGGCAAAAGCTTTGGCAACAAGGCTGAATAAAATAATTTCTAAAGTAATACATTCAGACCAAACCGGGTTCATACCGGATAGATCTACAAGCACGAACATAAGGCAAGTGTACCTAAATATGCAATTGCCAATAGAGAATAGTGTCAAGAGAGCCGTCCTTTCATTAGACGCAGCTTAAGCCTTTGATTGTCTGGAGTGGCATTATATGTGGAAAGTATTAGCCGAATTTCAATTTGGCCCTAACTTTGTCCACTGGCTCAGTCTACTACATGACAGTCCAAGGGCCAAGGTTAGGGTTAATGGTGAATGCTCGGAGTGGTTTCAATTGAGGAGGGGAACGAGATAGGGGTGCCCTTTGTCACCCCTGCTCTTTGCCCTGGCAATGGAGCCATTGGCTATCGCTTTGAGATCTGCCCAAGAGATACAGAGTTTTAAAAGAAGGAGGGGTGAGGAGAAAGTCGCTATGTATGCGGATGATATTTTGTTGTTCTTGGGGGATACACAGGCTTCCCTGAAGGTAGCTATGGGTATACTTAAGGAATTCGGTTATTTCTCTGGGCTAACAATTAATTGGGAAAAATCTGTAATTTTGCCAATAGATCCTCTCATAGAGCCACGCCCACAAAAAATATCCCAAATTAAAGTAGTAAGTCAAATGAAATATTTGGGTATTACTATAACAAGAGATCCAGGGCAGTACATAACTGGAAATGTGGTTCCACTTATAAAAAAATTAAAACAGAAAAGCCGGGTGTGGGGTCGTTTGCCATTAAGATGGTTTGCTTGCCACAAATATTATATGTAATACATAACTCTCCAGTGTGAATTCCTAAGCACTAGTTTAAAAAAATGGACAGTTTGTATAGAGAGTTAATTTGGAAAAATGGGGTGGCAAGGATCAGCTTGCAGGCATTGCGGTGGCTGGGGGAGATGGGAGGTATGGGAGTGCCGGATCCAAGGTGCTATTTCCTGGCGTCCCAAATGCAGTATGTGGGAGGCAGTAATAGGAAAAAAAAAGAAGAGAGGGCGCACCGACCTAGCACATTACCACTGATAGCATTTATTAAAACTGTAAAATAGCAAGTTTATACTCACAAACGAGCTTAAAATACAGGCATGGACATAGACTGCTGG
This sequence comes from Aquarana catesbeiana, assembly GCF_042186555.1. Taxonomy (NCBI): domain Eukaryota; kingdom Metazoa; phylum Chordata; class Amphibia; order Anura; family Ranidae; genus Aquarana; species Aquarana catesbeiana. The sequence continues at coordinate 154,203,660 of NC_133334.1, read as the reverse complement.
TGTGCAGAAACAGACATCAGGATAAAAATGGGACCGGACATCAGGTGGATGCGGCAATGGCTAACGCGTTTCGGGGGCGAGCCCCTTTCCTCAGAGCTTAGGCTCCACCTGATGTCCAGTCCCATTTTTATCCTGATGTCTGTTTCTGCACACCTGCAGTCTATGTCCATGCCTGTATTTCAAGCTCGTTTGTGAGTATATACTTGCTATTTTACAGTTTTAATAAACGCTATCAGTGGTAATGCACTAGGTGGGTGCGCCCTCTCTTCTTTTTTGTTCCTTTTGTAGTTTTTGAATGCCCAACATTCTGAAGAGGGCTGCAAGACGGCAGATACCATTGAAGCATATTGGCCTTATCACACACTGAGCATCTAGACACTTGAGCGCAGGAGAGAGTTTTTCTCTTTTGGTGGAGGCAGCAATAGGCCAGGTGATAGGGGAACAGGGTGTAATTTATTGCTGAAAGATACTAGCCATGACACAATAGTAGAGGCGATGGAGGCAGACTCCTTTGGTAGCAAGTGCCCTACCACTCAGATGATGGTCAAAAGTTGGGTGTCAGTCAAGAATATATACTGGCTTCTCAGAGTTTTTCCCCATTATGGGATAATAAAAACTTAAATGAACTTAAAATAATGGGGATAATAGAAGAATGGGATCTGCAGGGTATTCATTGTCTGGCACAGCTATATAAGGCTGGGAGGTTAAAGTCATTCCAGGAGTTAGTGGAAGAATATGTGATTCCTAATCGATCATTTTACAGGTACATGCAAATCAGGCATGCCTTAGAAGCACAATTCAGTGGGAAGGAACCAGTGTGGTGTGAAATGTCCTCTTTGAGGAAGTTGGTTAATGCTAGCTCTACAAAAGGATTAATTTCTGAATTGTATGGGAGTTTGAATGTGAAGGGTCAGGAAGGAATGGTGGAAAATAAAAATAGGATTAAATGATAGGGCCATAGGACAATGTTGGGCCATTGTCGGATAGTCAGTGGGAGCATGTTCTGGCACTGGGGCCCAGGATCTCCCTCTCTCCTTCACAGATAGTCTCTCATCTGTATTTAATATACAGGTCATATTATACACCACTGAAGTTGTTTAGGTTTGGAAAGAAGCTGGATGCTATATGTCAAAGGTGCAGGGAAGGGAGAGGGGACTTGGTACACATGTTCTGGTGATGCCCCAAGCTGCAGAGGTACTGGAAGGGTATTATGGATAAAATAAACTCTGTGTTTGGGACATCGCTGGGCACAGAGGCCAGGACCTGTCTAATGGGCCTGGTGGAGGAAAAAGGGATATTAAGGGACACACAGACTGCAATAATTAGGTGTTTGTTTCAAGGAAAAAACTCATTGCACGGAAATGGCAGACAAAAGATCCCCGACGGTAGCAGAATGGGTGAAAGAAGTAAGGGAGGTGATTAGTAAGGAGAAGTATATTTATAAGAAGAGGGGTAACTACATAAAAATTTGAAAAAATATGGAAGCTATGGATGACTTCAGAGGATGCTAGAATGGAAGTTGGGTAGGATGTTAGTGGCAGTGTGAGGGTTGGGTGGTGTGTGTGTGTGGGAGCAAGAGGAGTGCGGGGAGGAAGGGAGGGAGGGGGTGAAGTGTGGTGATAAATGGGGGGGAAGGAAAAAAAAGGGGAAAAATTAGAATATTTATGATTATTGATGTTTTGGCCTTGTGTATAAATGGTGAAAATACAATGACTTGATGGATGATGGCATTTTGTTAATGAAGCTTTTTCAATAAAAAGAAGGAAGTAAAAAAAATTACTGCTTCCTCAACAGGAAGGTAGGTGGGCAAACCATTTTTTGTTTTTTTTATTGAAATATAGTCACTCTGCACTGGGCATAATCCCACGTGGCAAGGCCAAGTCCCCCTGGTGAGGCAGCCAAGGCACTGAGATGGTATCCCCCATGTGGAAATTCTGGGAGCTTACAGGGACCCAGAAAATGAGTGGCCCAAACAGCAGGAGGAGTAAAAAGAGAAATACACCATCCATTGTGTCATGGTATTTGTGGGGACCTCCAAATAGCACAAGGAGCGAATACTGTAGTGTTAGCCAACATACAAAGGCTCAAAACAGAAGATTTGCCTTCAAGATGTAAATAAGTGTCCCCCACCAGTGCAGGCTCCCCTGCCACAGCAAATTATTGGCCAATTTATTTCTGTTAGTCAAAGGGGGCCTGCTACTGTTTGATGAAAAAGCATGCGTTGCTGCTAAAGCTACCTAAAAAACAGCCTTTTTTTCAAACTGGAATTAATTTGATTGGATTGCTGGGGCTGTATATCAGCCAAGCTTGTTCCACAGCCAGATATGCGCTGCCAGTGTACACTGTCAGTGAGATTGTCCATTGTACTGTTCTGTAACATAAAATACAGGTTTAGGGTATTTCCCAAATAGATTTGGGTAAACAGTTTTAACCAAGCAAAAGTTTGGCCCGAACATAGCCTGTTCGCCCGTTCAACGAACACCCGATTTAGCAGGGCACTCGGCTGGACGTTTGTCTGTCGAGTGCCCCACAATGCACTGCGAGATGCACAGTGCATTCTGGGGCTCTAATCGGATGAAGCAATGCACCTGACTGCTGGGGCACAGATCACAGTCAGAGCCATCATTAGACAAAGTTGTGATGACTTTGCCAATCATGGCTCAGTGCTCATAGTCCCACTCCACACTATATATAGTTACATAGTTACATAGTAGGTGAGGTTGAAAAAAGACACAAGTCCATCAAGTCCAACCTATGTGTGTGATTATGTGTCAGTATTACATTACATATCCCTGTATATTGCGGTCATTCAGGTGATTATCTAATAGTTTCTTGAAGCTATCAATGCTCCCCGCTGAGACCACCGCCTGTGGAAGGGAATTCCACATCCTTGCCGCTCTTACAGTAAAGAACCCTCTACGTAGTTTAAGGTTAAACCTCTTTTCTTCTAATTGTAATGAGTGGCCACGAGTCTTATTAAACTCTCTTCTGCAAAAAAGTTTTATCCCTATTGTGGGGTCACCAGTACAGTATTTGTAAATTGAAATCATATCCCCTCTCAAGCGTCTCTTCTCCAGAGAGAATAAGTTCAGTGCTCGCAACCTTTCCTCATAACTAAGATCCTCCAGACCCTTTATTAGCTTTGTTGCCCTTCTTTGTACTCGCTCCATTTCCAGTACATCCCTCGTGAGGACTGGTGCCCAGAACTGGACAGCATACTCCAGGTGCGGGCGGACCAGAGTCTTGTAGAGCGGGAGAATTATCCCAAAGGAACCTTTTGCAGTGTGTTGTCGGCATGGAGATAGATAGAGCAGGGCTCAGTTTGCTACTAGCGAATTTGTGTGTTATTGTGACTCTGAGTGTAGAGTGTTAGTGCAGTGTTAGTGTAGTGTGAGTATAGTTTGAGTATAGTGTAGTGTCAGTGCAGTGTGTTAGTGTAGTGCAGTGTTTAACACAGCATTACATAACATTTAGTGCTGTATACAGTGCTGTATACCCCTTTTCTTTTTTTTTTTTTGGTTGCTGTGTTTTATTTGTTTGTTTGTTTTTTTTTGTCCCGTGCCAGCCTCCTTTTTTAAAATTGTCAGCTGCATTTTTTCCGACTGCAACGCTGTTGTTCCCCCTTTTTTATTTGTTTATTTATTTATTTATTTATAGTTTTTACATTTCTGTTAGCAGCAGTCCTCAATTTAAAGTGCACCAAGCACCACTTTTCACTGACTAAAGTGCATCCAATTACACATTTCCCAGTATCTATTAAATTTGGGTAATAAGCCCCCCCATCATGTCTGGGAGGCCAACAAAGAGAGGAAGACATTCCCATGCCACTATGAGGGACCAGCAGCATCTGTGTCTGCAGGCAAAGGTGGATGTGGTCTGTCCTCAGGCAGGGCACGTTTTTCTCTGTTTAGTGATGTTGCCCGTGCTATACAGCCACAGAATTCAGAGGAGGTGGTGGACTGGCTTACTAAACCATCCTTCTCATTCTCTATCACCCAAGCTGACACTAGTTTGTAGTCCACCGCAGCTGCCAGAGCAGCCTATTCTGCCTCCTTGTCCACTCCTGCCATAGCCACATCATCATGCATGGAGGAATCCACTTTACAGGCAGACTAAGGGGACCCCCAGGCACTATATTTAAAGGAATTTTTCATTTTTATTGTTTTTATTGTTTTACTTTAAGCATCATTAAAATCACTGCTCATTTAAATATTATCTTTGAAAAAAAAAATTGCATTGATACATGGGGCAGGGCAGTACCCAGGCCCCCATACCCTTTTTATGGCCAATAACTTGCATATAAACCTTCAAAATGGGCACTTTTGATTTTTCAAGTTCAGATCCCATATACTTTAATAAGTTTCGGAGTTTGGGTCCGAATTTTTGCAATGTTTAAGAGTTCTGGCACGAACCAAACTGGGGGGGGTTTCGGCCCAACTGTATTCCCAAACATTATTTTTCAATGTTGCCCTGAAAGCCTTATAAAAAGATGCTCCCGCACTGTATTCTATTTTTCTAAATGTTTTTTGCACTGTTACATGTCCCATATGGCAATGCCCAGATCCCCATGCATTTTTTGCACAGTAGTTTGCCTACTAGCACAAAAAATGTCCAGTATGTATCAACAGGATTCACACCCCCTTCAACATCAATGGGATATATATGTAGGAAGGCCAGTATGGTGGCCTGAATTTATGTGAGGAGCCCGGGGGGTATTTAACCAGCCCGCTCGCCTGTGGTCTTTGTCGGTTTCCTGTGCGCGGTACATTACATCACTAGGCCGACTCTTCCAACTCGTTGGCGTTCGTGAAATTGCGCGTTCGAAATTTCAGCAGCTTTCGGTTCCCGTTCGCAGTTTCTGAGAGGCTTCCGTTCCCGTTCGTAGTTTTTGTACAAACGTGTCTGGCTCGGCGGTTGCAGGTAGGGTTTCACTGACATTTTATCATATCATGTATCACCATTTGTTAGATACCGTGTCGCTCAAACCCCGATACGGAACTTACGAGTCATTAGTTAAGAAACCCTGCACATAGCCATAGCACTCAGCCACCGATTAGTGCCTCTATCATTTATAATACATTTTTCATTCATTTTATGTACCTCACTCTGATTCGAATCCAGTTGCGTCCGCTTTGCACCTGTTTGTCCAGCTGTGTCTCACTTGTTCTTGTCTCATGTTTTATACCATGCTCCACAGTCTTGTTCGTTATCAGTCACAAATACGGAACACAGATTCATGCCTCTGTCATGGCTTATCATTTCAATCATTTCACTCATTTCACTAATTTCACCGTCATGTACCGCGCTCCGATTCGAATCTAGTCGCATCTGTGATGTGTGCCCCAGTTGTTATTTGGCCTCATTTCAGTACATGCTCCAGAGTCCAGTCGTTGTCAGTCGCAGTTTGCGGCTCAACGATTCGTGCTTCTGTCATGGGAAATCATTTCACTGTCACGTGTCACATTCCGATTCGAATCCAGTCGCATCCATGATGCACCGATTCGTTCTGGCATGCCCCAGTTATTTTTCGACCTCATTTCAGTACATGCTCCAGAGTCCGGTTCGTTGTCAGTCGCAGTTTACGGCTCACCGATTCGTGCCTCTGTCATGGGAAATCATTTCACTGTCACGCATCACGTTCCAATTCGAATTCAGTCGCATCCGTGATGCAACGATTCGTTCCGGCGTGTCCCAGGTATTTCGGCCACATTTCAGTACATGCTCCAGAGTCCGGTCGTTGTCAGTCGCAGTTGCGGCATGACCGATTTGTGCCTCTGTCATGGCACGTGCCTCTACCATGACAAATCATTTCATTCATTTCATCATTTCACTCATTTCACTGTCACGTACTGCGCCACGATTCAAATCCAGTAGCATCCCTGATGCACCGATTCGTCCCGGCGCGCCCCAGTTGTCTTGGCCTCATTTCATTCTTTGCTCCACAGTCCGACTCGTCGTTTGTCGCAGTCGAAAAAAAATGAAAAATAAATAAATAAATAAAAGTTAAAAATAAATAAATAAATAAAATGTTTTCGGCCTCATCTAGCACCTGCACCAGAGCTTGGTTCGCTGTCAGTCGCAATCGATTCGTGCCTCTGTCAGGGCAAACATTTCATTCATTTCACTGTTGCATACCGCACTCCGATTCAAATCCAGTCGCATCCGTGATGCACCGATTTGTTCCGGTGTGCATTAGTGTTTTTCCTTTTGCCTCATTTCAGTACATGCTCCAGAGTCCGGTTCGCTGTCAGTCGCAGCTGCGGCATGACCGATTCGTGCCTCTGTCATGGCGAAACATTTTTCATTCATTTCACTCTAAGGCAAATATTTCATTCATTTCGTTGTCACATGCCGCGCCCTGACTCGAGTCCAGGGCATCCGTCAGGCATCGATTCATCCCGGCAGGCCCCAGTTGGCTTGGCCTCATTGGCGCAGTCACGACACACCGATTCGTGCCTCTATCATGGCATAGACATTTCACTCATTTTATTTAATTTCATGCATCTGTCGCTTAAACACATTACAAGTCACTTTTCAAGTCAGGTAGTCAAACCCTTCACCAGTTGTCATCTGTCATTTCCTCCAGGTCAGTCAAAGTTCAAAAAAAAAAAAAAAGCCACACCCCTTCTTCCTTCGAAGTTCAGTCATGGTCCCAATTCATTTGTTAAAACCTTCGCCTCACTACTATCCCCCCTTATAGACGCACAATCCGATTTATGTTGGTTTCATTTCATATACTTTACAAACCGATTCGTATCAGGATTCATTGTATACAACATACAAAAGATTCGTATCGGTTTAATTTCATACGCGCTACAGTTTCGATTCAAATCTAGTCGCGTCGGTGGCACAGCGATTCATATCGGATCCAGATTCATACTCTCCACAGTCTGATTTTATATTGGATTAATTTTCATACACTCTACAATCGGTTCTTATCAGAATGATTTCATATGACCAGGGCCGTCTTTAGCGCAGGGCAAACGGGGCAGCTGCCCAGGGCCCTGTCATTGCTTAGGGCCCAAAGCAGAGCTGCCCGTTACCTCTGCGCGCTGCCCGCAAATCGGCGCTGAATTATGTGTTGACAGCCGCAGCGGCGCGCACGGCGCCCATACTGCCAGTGCCTTTTTTTTTTCATTTGAGGAGCGGGCCGTTTGTGGGCGGGGCCTTGAGCTCCACTGACGCTCTGGCCCCGCCCCTTGCTATGAGTGCAGACAGTGCTGTGTTAGCACTGACTCGGAGAAGCGGAGGAGGAGTGAGACAGGGCCCTGGGCAGCGCGGAGTGGAGAGTGCCTGGTGAAGTGAAAAAACTAAGGAGCAGTGTGGAGAATTTAGCTGAGCTTTCCACGACCAGGTAAGGTCTTTTCTCCTCCCCTGGCTCATGCTCCCCCTATCCCCATGCCATGTCTTGTGTAATAAAAGAAAGTTAAAAAAAACTTAGCAATTCTGTAGTCCACTGTCCAGGCTGAGTGAGGCCTCAGAGGAGAGCACACAGCATGATTTACAGGAACATGGCATACTGTATTTAGGCTGCTTTCACACTGAAAGCACCCGGGCATTGGTGGTAAAACGCCACTGTTTTTAGTGGCGCTTTACCGTCGTTTTTGCTGCGCTTTTCGGCCTCTAGCGGGGCACTTTAAACCCCTGCTAGCAGCCGAAAAAGGGTTAAAAGCGCCTGCAAAGCACCGCTACGGCGGTGCTTTGCCGGCGGTTCAGCGGCGCTGTCCATTGATTTCAATGGGCAGGGGCGCTTTAGGAGCGGTGAGTTCGCCGCTCCTAATGCGCTCCAAAGAAGCTGCTGGCAGGACTTTTTCTGACGCCCTGCCAGCGCACCGCTCCAGTGTGAAAGCCCTTGGGGCTTTCACACTGGAGTGAATGGAGCCGCTGTTTCAGGGCACTTTGCAGGCACTATTTTTAGCGCTATAGCGCCTGCAAAGCGCCTCAGTGTGAACTGCTTGATGGGCTTATTTTGGGCCTAGCTGGTTCACATGTATGTGTTTTGGTGGCCCACATTTGTGCAGGCACAGTGCCCAATCATTTGAATGGACTGCCATGTCTGCATTTCCTGCAAAAAAAAAGGTGCATGCAGCATTTAATAGGGCTGCACACACCTATGCCCATCAAGCAATGAAATACAGCACTGTCTGTTCATTATACTTTTGCTCCATGTGACTTACCTGCAGTTCCTGCTCTGGCAAACTTGCTGCATTTTTAGATGTTTAGGCCACGCTTTTAAAGACACAGTACGTTTGTGTGCGCAGGAACTGCAGGTAAGTCGCATGGTGCAAAAGCCGAATGAATTTCAAGGCCACTGCATTTTTAAAATGCTGCATGCAACTTTTTTTTCTGCAGGAAACGCAGGCATGGCAACCCATTCAATTGAATAGGCTGCTGTGCCTGCGCAAATGCGGGCCGCCAAAACACATACATGTGAATGTGTGATGTGACAATGGCTGCAATGTAATTGGGGTGCTGTGATGTGTAAAGGGGCACTATGACATGAACAGGCATGTACTGGCCATCGGGACTACCGGGAGTTTCCCGGCGGGCCGATGGCTCAGTGGGCCGGTTCCAGCGGCCGCCTAATTTGCCTTTTGCATCGTTTCCCAGTTGTTCTGCGGTGAGGTCCGCCGCGATGTACCCCAATGTACCCTGATGTGCCCCATGTGCTTTGATGTGCCCCATGTGCTTTGATGTGCCCCAATGTACCCTGATGTGCCCCATGCCCTGATGTGCTTTGTGCCCCGTGCCCTGATGTGCTGTGCCCCAATGTCGTGTGCCCTGATGTACTGTGACCTGTGCCCTGATGTGCTGTGCCCTGATGTGCTGTGCCCTGATGTGCTGTGTCCTGATGTGCCCTGATGTGCTGTGCCCTGATGTGCTGTGTCCTGATGTGCTGTGCCCTGATGTGTCCTGATGTGCTGTGCCCTGATGTGCTGTGTCCTGATGTGCTATACCCTGTACCCTAATGTGCTGTGCCCTGATGTGCTATACCCTGTACCCTGATGTGCTATACCCTGTACCCTGATGTGCTGTGTCCTGATGTGCTATACACTGTACCCTGATGTGCTGTATCCTGATGTGCTATACCCTGTACCCTGATGTGCTGGGCTCTGTACCCTGATGTGCTGTACCCTGTGCCCTGATGTGCTGTGCCCTGATGTGCTGTGCTCTGTACCCTGATGTGCTGTGTCCTGATGTGTTGTACCCTGATGTGCTGTGTCCTGATGTGCTATACCCTGTACCCTGATGTGCAGTGTCCTGATGTGCTATACCCTCTACCCTGATGTGCTGTGCCCTGATGTGCTGTGCTCTGATGTGCTGTGCCCTGATGTGCTGTGTCCTGATGTGCTGTGTCATGATGTGCCCTGATGTGCTGTGCCCTGATGTGCTATACCCTGTACCCTGATGTGCTGTGTTCTGATGTGCTATACCCTGTACCCTGATGTGCTGTGTTCTGATGTGCTATACCCTGTACCCTGATGTGCGGTGTCCTGATGTGCTATACCCTCTACCCTGATGTGCTGGGCTCTGTACCCTGATGTGCTGTACCCTGATGTGCTGTGTCCTGATTTGCCCTGATGTGCTGTGTCCTGATGGGCTATACCCTGTACCCTGATGTGCTGGGCTCTGTACCCTGATGTGCTGTGTCCTGATGTGCTATACCCTGTACCCCGATGTGCTGGGCTCTGTACCCTGATGTGCTGTGTCCTGATGTGCTGTGTCCTGATGTGCTATACCCTGTACCCCGATGTGCTGGGCTCTGTACCCTGATGTGCTGTGTCCTGATGTGCTGTGTCCTGATGTGCTGTGTCCTGATGTGCTATACCTTGTACCCTGATGTGCTGGGCTCTGTACCCTGATGTGCTGTGACCTGATGTGCTATACCCTGTACCCTGATGTGCTGGGCTCTGTACCCTGATGTGCTGTGTCCTGATGTGCTGTGTCCTGATGTGCTATACCCTGTACCCTGATGTGCTGTGTCCTGATGTGCTATACCCTGTACCCTGATGTGCTGGGCTCTGTACCCTGATGTGCTGTGTCCTGATGTGCTGTGTCCTGATGTGCTATACCCTGTACCCTGATGTGCTGTGACCTGATGTGCTATACCCTGTACCCTGATGTGCTGTGTCCTGATGTGCTATACCCTCTACCCTGATGTGCTGGGCTCTGTACCCTGATGTGCTGTACCCTGTGCCCTGATGTGCTGTGACCTGATGTGCTATACCCTGTACCCTGATGTGCTGTGTCCTGATGTGCTGTGTCATGATGTGCTGTGTCATGATGTTCTGTGTCCTGTCCCCTGATGTGTTATGCCCTGGGTCGGTCTGGATGAAGTCCAGGGCCACATTTTTGTCCCAGTCCAGCCCTGGACATGAAGGGGACTCTAATGTAACAGGGGCGCTGTGATGTGTAAAGGGGCACTATAATGTGGAAAGGTCTGCAATGCAATGGGGGCTGTGATATGAGGAGGCTGCAATGTAATGGGCGCTGTGATATGACGAGGCTGTAATGTTTTTTAAAGATAAATCTATGTTTGTGTCTGTTTTTTGAGATGTTGGGGTGAAAAGCAAAATTGAATTGGGGGGCCCAAAAAAAATGTTTGCCCGGGGTCCAAACCATATTAAAGACGGCCCTGCATATGACCGATTCGTATTGGATTCATTTCATACACTGTACAACCGATTCATATCGGACTAAATTTCATACACACAAAAAAAAAAAAAAAAATTTTTTTTACACATTCAAGCACAACGTCTTGCAATCATGGCAAGCAGGCATCGAATCACAACATCTTGCAATCATTGCAAGCACGCATCCAAGCACAACTTCCCGCAATCGTTGCAAGCATGCGTCCAAGCACAGCTTCCCGCAATCGTTGCAAGCACGCGTCCAAGCATAAACTTCTTGCATTTGTTGCAAGCACACGTCGAAACATAACTTCTTGCAATCATTGCAAGCACACATCCAAGCACAACTTCTTCCAATCGTTGCAAGTACGCACCCAAACATAACTTCTTGCAATCGTTGCAAGCGCACATCCAAGCACAACTTCTTGCAATCGTTGCAAGTACGCACCCAAACATAACTTCTTGCAATCGTTGCAAGCACACCCAAGCACAATTTCTTGCAATCATTGCAAACACGCATCCAATCATAAACTTCTTGCAAACATTGCAGGCATGCATTCAAGCATAACTTCTTGCAGTCGTTGCAAGTACACATCCAATTATAACTTCTTGCAATCGTTGCAAGCACACATCCAAGTATAACTCTTGCAATCTTTGCAAGCACATGCAGTAATATGAACTTCTCACAGTCACCACAAACACATTCCCAGCGACATAAACTCCCTTGCAATCATTGCAAGCACACATTTAAGCACAACTCTTACAATCATTACAGACACGCATCAGCATAACTTCTTGCAAACATTGCAAGCATGCATCCAAGCATAACTTCTTACAATCATTGCAAGCATGCATCCAGTCACAACTTCTTGCAATTGTTGCAAGCACACATCTAAGCATAACTTCTTGCAATCGTTGCAAGCACGCATTCAAACATAACTTCTTGCAATCATTGCAAACACGCATCCAAGCATAACTCCTTGCAGTCCGGGCAAGCACATGCAGTAATAAGGATTTCTCACAGTCACTGCAAATACATCTCCATTGACACAAACTCCCTTGCAATCGTTGCAAGCACGTATTTAAGCACAACTCTTGCAATCATTGCAGGCCTCACATCTTAGCATGACTTCTTGCAATCAGTACAAACATATTCCCAGTGGCACACAATCATTCTTCAGTGGCACTTAATCAGCCAGTTGTCTCCAGTGGCATCTTCATACGAGCCACTCGTCATTTTCTGTATCATTTCTCACTTAGGTCAGTTGAGTTCAGGTTCCATCCCGCACCAGGTATCGTATTGCCACACACAGCTGGCTCCTTCTCATAACACTATTAGGCTATACCTAGCCAGCATCCAGCATTTCCTGTCCTTACAGGACCCCAGAGAGCCGTCTGTGTTTACGGCCCATACAGTAGGATCCCTTCTACGTGGCATCCAGAAGCATCAGCCTATAGCTAACGGCAACGCTTGCCCATCACAACTGCCATCTTTAGGGACATGTCACAAACCTCACACATTCTCCAGTCTAGTCATCCAAGCAGCCATCTACCTGGCCCTCTGTGGTTTACTACGGCCTAACAAATTCACTTTTACTGGCACTGGCACTGGCAGCCAGGTACTATGTAGATACCACTTGACTCGCTGATAAAACCATTACGTCCTTCAGCTTGCGGTCTCCAAACTCAACAATCTGGAACCGAGGTCTACAATAACCTCTTCCGAACTAACAACTCCACGCAGGCCAGCCTCCCCCTTGACAAGCTGACCCGCATCAGGCCAGTTCCCCAAGACTTCACCCATACACGGGTGTGTACTAAGAAGCAGCTTCAGCATTTCCTGGGAATGCTCAATTTTGCAATACAGGTCATTTCCCCAGGATTGATCTTCTGTGTCTTCCTCTCCCACACACAGGACCCCTTGCAGATCCTTAATTTAGATGCTGCGGCGGTAGCGGACCTATCAATGCCGGAAGGTTCCGTACTACGTGGATCGGTATATCAATGTTTATACCATCTATTTCGCCCTTATCACCCCAGGTAGTGACAGATGCCACAGCCTCCACAGGCATCGCTGCAATTTTTGGCCACCATTGGTTTACAAGAACATGGCCTCCAGAGACACTCCTAAACCCTGTGTTTACACGGACTTCCTCCCTCTGCAAGCTATACCCGGTCATGGCAGCCGCTCAACTCTAGGGTCATATCTGGACAGGACAGGCCGTGGCTTTCGCCACTGACAACCGGTCCGTGGCGATCTTCTTGATGAAGCCAGGTCTGCATCGCTCTGTTATGTCCTTCCTGCGCAGGCTGGTGCAATTATCTTGGCAACACCAGTTTAATGTCCACTGTACGTTCATTCCAGGCTGCCAAATTCGGGGACATGTTCACTCTCTTTACTAGTTTGCCATTTGGCCTTCTCCCCAGTTTGCTCATACAAGCAGCCATTTACTTGGCCTACTACTGGTTCTGGCGGCCCAGCGAGTCACCTGCAGCAATCCCGCAGACCAAGTTCTGTGTAGTTGGCTGTGTAGTTGACCTCAATCCAATTGAACACTTTTGGAATGAATTAGAGCGGAGACTGCGAACCATGTTCTCTCCTTAACATCAGTGCCTGTCCTCACAAATGCGTTTCTGGAAGAATGGTCAAACATTCCAATAGACACACTCCTAAACCTTGTGGACAGCCTTCCCAGAAGAGCTGAAGCTGTTATAGCACCAAACAGTGGGCCAACTCGATATTGAACCCTACGGACTAAGACCGGGATGCCATTCATGTTGATATGCGTGTAAAGGCAGGTGTCCCAATACTTTTGACAATATAGTGTATATATGCATATATATAGTTACATAGTTACATAGTAGGTGAGGTTGAAAAAAGACACAAATCCAGCAAGTCCAACCTATGTGTGTGATTATACGTCAGTATTACATTGTATATCCCTGTATGTTGCGGACGTTCAGGTGCTTATCTAATACTTTTTTGAAACTATTGATGCCCCCGCTGAGAACACCGCCTGTGGAAAGGGAATTCCACATCCTTGCCTCTCTTACAGTAAAGAACCCTCAACATAGTTTAAGGTTAAACCTCTTTCCTTCTAATTTTAATGAGTGGCCACGTGTCTTGTTAAATTTCCTTACGCAAAAAAGGTTTATCCCTATCGTGAGGTCACCTGTATGGTATTTGTAAATTGAAATCATATCTCCTCTCAAGCGTCTCTTCTCCAGTGAGAATAATTTCAGTGCTCGCAACCTTTCTTCATAACTAATGTCCTCCAAACCCTTTATTAGCCTTGTTGCCCTTCTTTGTACTCGCTCCATTTCCAGTACATCCTTCCTGAGGACTGGTGCCCAGAACTGGTTAGCATACTCCAGGTGCGGACCAGAGTCTTGTAGAGTGGGAGAATTATCGCTTTATCCCTGAAGTTAATCCCTTTTTTAATGCATGCCAATATTCTTTTGTTCGCTTTGTTAGCGCCAGCTTGGAATTGTATGCCATTGTTAAACCTATAATCTACTAGGACCCCCAGGTCCTTTTCCATCCTAGATTCCCCCGGAGGTTCTCCCCCTAGTATATAGATTCATACTTTTGCCACCCAAATGCATTGTTTTACATTTTTCTACATTAAACCTCATTTGCCAGGTAGTTGCCCACCCCATTAATTTGTTCAAATCTTCTTGCAAGGTTTCCACATCCTGCAGAAAAGTTATTGCTCTGCTTAGCTTAGTATTGTCCGCAAATACAGAGATTGAACTGTTTACCCCATCCTTCAGGTCGTTTATCAACAAAAATAAATAGGATTGGTCCCAGCACAGAACCCTGTGGGACCCCACTACCCACCCCTGAGTATTCTGCATAAAATAAATACCTTCAATGATAGGCAGCACAATCTAGGTGACAAGGAACGGGAGGCACTAAAATCATTAACCTCCCATTCCTCAATCAGGATTAAACCTTCCGACAAGGAGGAAAATATCATTATTATGAACAATGAGCATTATGAAGAGATCTGCAAAATAATTCTATCCAACAAGCTATGGTACTGTAAAATTTCTTCCATCAGGAATTTTACAAATTAGTTGATGAATCACATGCTGCCAACATACTCTCCAAATCAGAATGGGACTATGTAAGAACTGCACTACCCCGCACCCTAACTTTTTACACTTTGCCTAAACTGCATAAGAACATACACCGGCCTTCGGGCAGGCCCATCATATCTGGTAACGGTACGCTGACGGAAAACCTTAGCCAGTTCGTAGACGGTCACCTACTCCCACATGTGTTAAATTTACCAAGCTATGTAAAAGATACCATGCATCTATTACAAATTATTGATGGCCTATGCATCCCACCAGCATCAATCCTTGTGGCATTGGACATTGAGGCTCTATACAGCTTAATACGACAAGGGGCTGACATGCATTAAGCATGTCATCTCACAAAATAGTCGTTTTGAGAAAAGAAGAATCTATTTTTTATAGATGCTTTGGACTTCATACTTCATCATAATCACTTCACTTCAGTGCACATTTCCTCAAGGGAAAACGGGGTAGCGATGTGGACGTCTTGTGCCCCGTCCTATGCCAAACTTTACCGGGGGGGGATGGAAGCAGATGCTCACTCAATCTGAGCACATGCGTCCATATATTGAAAATGTAATCATATGGTATCTCTACATTGATGATATTTTATTTGTGTGGGATGGACCCTCTGACGAACTACAAGGTTTTCTCTGTTAATTGAATACTAATATATTCAATTTGACCTTCACCATGTCTTATGGCCATAGCTCCATCACCTTTTTGGATGTAACAATCCACAAGGATCAAGATGGTTTGCTAACCAGCCCCCTTTACCAGAAACCCACAGCTGGGAACTCTATACTGCATGCAAGTAGCTTCCACCCCAAACCTTTAATCTCCTTGATTCCCTACAGTCAATACCTAGGGGTCAGAAGAAATTGCTCTAATGACAAAGCTTTCTTTTATTTTGTTTGTACATACATGTGGGTTTTTTTTATATTTCACCTGTAAAATATATATGCATCCAATTTTGACTTTTAAAGTTATATTCTCAATTTTAACTTTTCTAATAAAATTACGAATATAGTTTCAAATACATCTTAAATATCAAGGAGTTTCTGCCTTTCAAAGTCCCATAGAGGAAATTGTTCTATTTTATTGCAAGTATTCACCATTTATCACCACCCTCTGAACATGCCCTTGTAGCCTGGTTTCAATCCATGTACTCACTCTATGGTCCATGCCAACTGACCTTATTTTGTACAGTAAACGTTTATGGGGAACTGTGTCAAATGCTTTTGCAAAATCCAGATATGCCACGTCTACGGGCCTTCCTTTATCTAGATGGCAACTCACCTCCTCATAGAAGGTTAATAGATTGGTTTTGAAAGAAAAATTCTTCATGAATCCATGCTGATTACTGCTACTGATAACGTTTTCATTACTAAAATCTTGTATATAGTCCCTTATCATCCCCTCCAAGAACTTGCATATGATTGATGTTAGGCCAACTGGTCTGTATTTCCCAGGGATGTATTTTGGGCCCTTTTTAAATATTGGTGCTACATTGGCTTTTCTCCAATCCGCTGGTACCATTTTAGTCAGTAGACTGTCAGTAAAAATTAGGAACAATGGTCTGGCAATTACTTGACTGAGTTCCCTAAGTACCCTCAGTGCAAGCCATCCGGTCCGGGTGATTTATTAATGTTAAGTTTCCCAAGTCTAATTCTAATTTTTTCCTCTGTTAACCATGTGGGTTTCTTCCTGTGATGTGTCATGAGGATAAACACTGCAGTTTTGGTTACTGAAGACCCTCGATTCCCTCCTGAAGACTGAGGAGAAGAATAAATTCAATACCTTCGCCATCTCCCCATCCTTTGTAACCAGATATCCTTCCTCATTCTTTATAGGGTCAATATGGTATGTCCTCCCTTTTTTACTGTTTACATACCTAAAGAATTTCTTGGGATTTTTTTTTGCTCTCCTCCGCTGTGTCTTTCGTGTTCTATCTTAGCCGCCCTAATTGCACCCTTACATTTCTTGTTGCATTCTTTATAAAGTTTGAATGCTGAAGATGATCCCTCAACCTAGTATTTTTTGAAGGCCTTCTCCTTTGCTTTATATGCAATTTTACATTGGAGTTAAGCCATCCAGGACTTTTGTTCGCTCTTTTAAATGTATTACCCAATGGGATGCACTGTCTAATGTCCTTATTCAATATGCTCTTATAATTTCTATATGTTTTTATTACAAAGAACATTTGTCACATAATGAAAATGAAACACTATTTAGTATACTATGTATTTAGATCCAAATTACATGCTAAGCAAGCAACGCCCAAAAATCAATACTATGGGTTTCATTTACCAAAGGAAAAGGAAAACAGTAGGTATAAAAAGCGATGGCAGGCTTGGAATGCAAGTCTGCATGTATGCCTAGATATGTATGTACATCTAGCAGAAAAGAAATCCCAAAGAGTGAATCACATATTTTACTTTGATGTTCATGGCATACAGTGCAGTCCCAGTTTGTTTGTGCTGCACATCCAAATAACATTTTAGTCCCTTGCTTCAATACGGTGAAATAAGTGGAGCGAGTGTCAACATTGTAATAAGACAAGCACAAAGATTGTTTTAAGTAAATGAAATCATCACATAAAAATCAAGCAGTATTTCAAAAAAAAAAAAAAAAAAACTATGCTATTCTGTTCAGGAAAATAAAGTTAGCATGTGCAAGGGTAGTTATCTTTCTAATCCATTTAGTGTTTGCACACAAAGATACAATAACATGTAGTAAAATACTTTTGAAGTTCATTAAAGCCCCGTACACACGAGCAGAATGTCGGGAGACATTTGCCAGTTAAAAAAACGTCCGACATTCTGCCATGTGTATGTTGGTCTGGCTGGCTTCTGCCGGACGTGCATGCTGGAAAACCAGGAGCTGACCAACTCTAAATCAGCGCTCTCAGCCAATGGCAGAGAGCGCTGATCGGAGTGTTCTAGCGGGGGACTGTCCCCCCCGGTCAGAACACAACAGCTTGGCGGGGGAGATGGCTGAGCTAATCTCGCAAGGTTAGTACAGTATCTCTGACTGAAAAACTGTAGTGTGTACCTGGCTTGAATGTGGTTTTATTCCTAAATGGTATGGTGCATTTTAAAATGATAACAACGGTCATATAAAGACAAACTTAAAAAAAAATGTACAGTTTTATTTTAAGCTTAACACCACTGAGTTGGGGTTAAAAAATTTACAAAAAAATACACTTTTGAATAACTTTATTAATTGTGCTGTGGCCTATGTGCACATATATCCTAGAAGCCTTAGTAAATTAGGCTTTAAATTTAAACTTCAAAAACCACTATACACTACTCAATTCCCACAGTAAGAGATTATCACCCATAATAAGACCCAAAAATAGTAAAAGCGAGAACAATTCACAGCAAACATATTAAAACCAGGCAGATTTCATTTTACTTATTTCATTTTGTTCAATATATATAATTGTTTACAGGCAGAATTTTACTCCACTCAGTCCACTAAATGAGTGGATTCTCTATTATTTGCTCATCTCTATACTTCATTCCTGTTTATTGGCTGCAGCAGGAGGCAGCCAAGCTGTTTCATTAGTCAAAGGGGATGCCAGGGATCATGGGAAGATCCACCAATGTGACAACACACATGCTTAAAAATCACTGTGTGAATCCCTGGATCACTCCCTGACAAGTAGCGTTGCAAGATTGACCATGAGTTCTGTTTTATGGAGGAAGTCCAAATTCTTACTGTCTAATACAGGCATTCTGAATTTTTATAACAGACCCGCCCCCCTGAATTACTCAGCATTTCTGTTAAACCCCTTGTCCAGACTATTGAAATCATTATCATTACCAAGCCTATTAGATACCACTATGGCTTTAAAAGATGGAGATAGCTGGGTTTTACTTTATGGATAGCTAGGAACAGACAAGCTGAAAGAAACTATACATCTTCTCTTATATGTATTTATATAAAAATGGCAAATGCACATGCTAGCTACAACTAGTGAGATTTTTGTTGTTTTGGGCAATCAGAATATAAGATTGAGGTATGGATAGTCACAATGTTATTACCTGTAAGGAAGATCAGATTCTGAGCAACAGAAAGAAACCAATGTACACATTATGCTGCCCACACCACTATGCATAAGGGAAATGTCGGAAGTGCATTAGTGTGCATGTTGGACACTGATTTTGAGGCCTAGTCAGTGGTGTCCTGTCTCTAATCCATGTGGGGGCCGGACGCATGGATTCCAATGGAGGTTTTTTTTTGCATATGCTTAGTGCCTGAGGCTATAATTGGTTTAAAAAAAGGGTGGGCTCGGGGCACAGAGCACTGCACCCCGAGCCCACCCACTTGTGTGACAATAGCGTATTCATTTTCACTATTGTCTTCCTGATTCTCCTTCTGGCCAATCAGGAAGGAGCACTTGAGACCCAATAGGCCAGGGAGACTTAGGACTCCCAATCGTGTCTCAGGACACACTGGCCAATCGTGTCTCAGGACACACTTCCTGTTCAGCCTGGAGGAGAACGGATAGAGAATGGCCCGGCTCTTCATTCTCCCTGCCTCCTATGTTAAGGTTAGTCTCCGCCGTTGCCTTCTCATCTGTCTAAAGCCCGGGGGTCATTGGTGTGCCTGCCTATAAAAACTGAAGCTCTGCAGAAGGAAGTTGCTAATTAGTCCTTATTTACCTAAGACCTATTGATTCTGCCACCATGTATGACCTGGCTTGCCTTCTGGACTCTGCTACTGCCTTGTAGCCTGTTTGCCTGGCTGGTACTGACCTTGGCATGTTTCTCTGTCCTCCTAATCTGGTAATAAGCTGTTCCTGTTCCTGGTCCCTGCCCAGTGGTCTTCACCCCCTAGTTCTATTCATCTGGCAGTCTGCAAACTCTGGCACACATGCCAGTCTGTGCTCTCACACCCTTTGTCACCACCTGCAGGAGTTGCAAGAGGAGCCCCCTCATCTTTTCAGCCTTTGGCAAGTACACAGATATTATCATGTCAGGTTTGGGTTTATTTCTCCACTTTGATTTCAATTTCAGTAATGCATAGAATACTGTTGTAGTGTTTAATATTATTCAGGGATCCAGTCCCATGTCCCAACCTTTGGTTCCCGTACCCTCAAGGGATATGTATATCTATAGTTAATAACTAAGTATAATATAAAGCATAAAATGAAACCTGGCTTCTGCACAAATGTTTTTGTTTAGTCAATATGATCTATTTATGCCATAACTAACCATCAACAGTTTTACCTTTGTATTTTCTCAGTTCTTTTGTCAGTCACCAAGCATAACTCTGGACTAATGATAACTATGTCCTAGAAACATAAATTGGGTTCTCTCACTTTTCTACACATAATCATGCTACTCTCTATGAATAATCTGTTTAATGAGGCGATTAATAGTCTCTCTATTGCTAACCAAATGAGCCATTTCCTGCCTAGGTTAGTTGTAGATGTGAGGAAATAGTTTAGTTATTTGATATGCATAGAATTTATTCTGATTCTGTTTACATTAACTAACAAAAACATCCCTGGAGTATTTATTTACCATGGGGTGTGGAGGTGACGGTTAGGGCTTGTCCATGCAATCGAATTGTCAAGCTAAATTCTAAACATAACCTGAGTACTAGTAAAACAGGGCAGCTTAGAGATTCATTAAGCTCTAGAGTACACTACAAAAAGGTATTTACTTAATTCCAACCCAACAGATGAGAACCAGCATTTAAATGGACCTGGTATAGAGATTGCTTTATTTAACTACAAAGGGTAGGATTTTAGTTTTTTTGACTGTGGACCGTAACAATGTTAGTAATTACCGTAAATATCCATACCAAAGAAATAAAAAGTATATCGTATGTTACGTGGCTTGTCAGGAACTTTGTGTGGTTGTCCAGTAAAAAGATTGTTTTTTTTTTTTCTTAAATCTAAGGCAATTATTTATTAGCTTTTAAATATATTAGATAATAAGTTTTGCTTAGTAAAGTTGCCCTTTATAGTCCCCACCCGCTCAGTGTAAGCACCAACATAAACTACTTATCCTCAACCCTACTCTGCAGGTCTTCAATGTGCAGTCTTGCCTAGCACACAGCCTTTGCTCATTAATAGTCCTGGTTAGGTCATGTGTTCATTGCACATGTGTGCTGCTCAACCCATTCATTCCTATGGATGGGTTTAAACAGACAGGGTGCACCCTCTGTCTGTTTATGTCTTTGTATCAGTTGATTCTTCTTAGGATCATTTATGTAGAGCTGCAGCCAGTGTTTAGTGAAACATCAGATGTCCTCCAAGAGACTACTTAAGGACTTCTTTTTTCGATGCTGGACTTCTTTAGTTTATTCATCAATTTTCCAGGTCATTTTATGTATTTATTTTTTAATATGGCTATGGTAGTTGGTTCATAGATTGTGCTACATACATACCGTTTTCAATTCCAATAGATGGGGCCTTACACATGTAGGACATGAGTTTCATTCAGTGCTGACCTTGAGTATCTGCATGCACTGACAGATGTATGGGTCAAAATAGAGCTTACCTTAAATTGTAAAGAAGTTAGGACAGAATAGGAAAATCACCAAGAATTGATGCATACTAACTAAAAATAATTATACCCAATAAACAGTGCTGCCCTACTAAAATGATATATCTCAAACAATGATACTCATGCTAAAATGAATCACATTCAAATCACATAGTAGGTGAGGTAAAAAAAAAAACACAAGTCAATCAAGTCCAACCTATGTGTGTGATTATATGTCAGTATTACATTGTATATCCCTGTATGTTGTGGTCACTCAGGTGCTTATCTAAAGGTTTCTTGAAACTATCAATGCCCCCCGATGAAACCACCACCTGTTGAAGGGAATTCCACATCCTTGCCGCTCTTACAGTAAAGAACCCTCTACATAGTTTAAGGTTAAACCTCTTTTCTTCTAATTTTAATGAGTGGCCACGAAAACGTTTTATCCCTATTGTGGGGTTACTAGTAGGGATGGGCGAACGGTTCGGCCTGAGCATAAGTTCTGTCCGAACTTTGGTTGTTCAGACGTTCGGTGAACAGCCAAACAAACGGGTCGCTTGACCGTTTGTTCGGCCCCCTGAACAGACCACAATGCATTGTGGCATTGAACAGTGCATTGCAAGCCCTGATTGGCTGAAGCAGTGAAAGCTTCAGCCAATCAGGGCACAGAGCACTGTCAGAGTCATGATTGGACTCTGTCATCATGACTTTATCCAATCATGGCTCATTCCCGCCCCACAGTATAAAAGTATTCTTTCAATGGCAGCCATTTTCAGTGTGATTTTGGTGTGGAGAGAGATAGAACAGGGCTCTGTTCAGTGCTATTAGTTAGTGTTCTATACTGTGCTATTTTGCTTCAATTGTCAGTGTAGAATATTAGTTTAGTGTCAGTCTAGGGATAGTGTGAGTGTAGTGAGGAGGACATCATTCAGCTTTTCATAGTGTGCAGCTAGAGTAGGGACAGCTCAGATAGTTTCAGTGTAGTATAGTGAGATCGTGTCAGTAATCTTGACATTAGTATATAGCTAGAGTAGGGACAGTTCAGATAGCTTCAGTGTAGTGGCGGTTGAACACCATCTATTTGATTGCGTTACTGTCAGTTTAACGCCCAGGGCTGTCTTTAATATGGTTTGGACCCTGGGCAAACATTTTTTTTGGGCCCCCCCTCCCCCCAATGCAGTTTTGCTCTTCACCCCAACATCTCAAAAACCAGACACACACATAAATTATCTAAAAAAAACTTTGCATACCCAATTCACAGCAGTCTCACGGTGTCCTCAGTTCCCTTTCATGTCACAGCACTCCATTACATTGCACCCTCTTCACATCACAGCGCCCCATTACATTGCAGACATTTCCACATTATAGTTCCCCTTATCACATCACAGCGCACCCTTCATTTCATAGTGCCCCTTTACACATCACAGCACCCCAATTACATTACAGCCATTGTCACATCACATATTCACATGTAGGTGTTTTGGCGGCCCACATTTGCGCAGGCACAGCAGCCGATTCATTTGGGCTGCTATGCCTTCGTTTCCTGCAGAAAAAAAGGTGCATGCAGCATTTTAAAAATGCAGTGGCCTTGAAATCCATTCTGCTTTTGCACCATGCGACTTACCTGTAGTTCCTGCACACACAAATGCACTGTGTTTTTAAAAGTGTGGCCTAAACATCTAAAAACGCAGCAAGTTTGCCGGTGCAGGAACGGCAGGTAAATCACATGGTGCAAAAGCAGAATGGACAGACAGTGCTGTACTTCACTGCTTGATGGGCATAGGTGTGCGCAGCCTATTACATGATGCATGCACATTTGTTTTTGCAGGAAACGCAGGCATGGCAACCCATTCAAATGAATAGGCTGCTGTGCCTGCACAAATGTGGGCCGCCAAAACACACACATGTGATCCAGCCAGACCCAAAATAAGCCCATCAAGCAGTTAAATACACTAATGCTATCTATGTGCTGTAATGCTGTGTGCTCTGTAATAAAAAATACAGCCACAGCCTCACTCAGCCTCAATGGCGGCTGGTGCTCAAAATTTTTTCTTGGGGGGGGGGGGGGGGGGCGCAAAATTTCTTTGAAAAAAAATCATCAATTGCAGCCACTGTGCCATCAAATGCTGCCACTGTGCCCATCAATCGCTTCCACTGTGCTCAACGCTTCCAGTGTGCCATCAAAGGCTGCCACTGTGCCCATTAAATGCTGCCACTGTGCCCATCAAACGCTGCCACAGTGCCATCAATTGCAGCCACTATGCCAAACGCTGCCACTGTGCCCATTAAATGCTACCACTGTGCCATCAAATGCTGCCACTGTGCCCATTAAACGCTGCCACTGTGCCATCTAATGCAGCCACTGTGCCCATTAAACGGTGCCACTGTGCCATCGAATGCTGCCACTGTGTCCATTAAATGCTACCACTGTGCCATCAAACGCTGCCACTGTGCCCATTAAACGCTGCCACTGTGCCATCGAACACTGCCACTGTGCCCATTAAACGCTGCCACTGTGCCATCGAACGCTGCCACTGTGCCCATTAAACAATGCCACTGTGCCATCGAATGCTGCCACTTTGCCCATCAAACACAGCCACTGTGCCCATCAAAAGCAGCCACTATGCCCATCAAACGCTGCCACTGTGCCCATCAAACGTTGCCACTGTGCCATCAATTGCAGCCACTATGCCAAACGCTGCCACTATGCCAAACACTGCCAGTGTGCCCATTAAACGCTGCCACTGTGCCATCAAACGCTGCCACTGTGCCGTCAAACGCTGCCACTGTGCCCATTAAATTCTGCCACTGTGCCATAAAACGCTGCCACTGTGCCCATCATATGCTGCCAGTGTGCCCATTAAATTTAAAAAATTTCTAGTCTGTTCCAATTCTACACATGGGGTGCGGCGTGGGAGTCAGGGAAGGAGAAAAAAAAACCTACCTTGTCCTCCTGTCCAGCTCAGCTCCGAATCCGCGCCGCGGTCTGACTCCTCCTACCGAGGCATCTGCGCTCCTCCGAGTCTGATCAGGTTCACGTACACAGACTTGCTTGCAGGCAGCATAGCAAGGGGTGGGGCCAGAGTGTCAGTGGAGCTCAAGGCCCCGCCCACCCACAGCCCGCTCCTTGACACTGGAACTGCTGCACTGTGTGTGCGTGCTGCTGAGCAGCTGATGCCGGCTGATGTCTGTCTGTGACAGACAGACTGTGTGGGATCTTCAGCGCCGATTTGCGGGCACCGCATGGGCTTAGGGGGCAACTCTGCTTTGGGCCCCAAACAGTGAAAGGGCCCTGGGCAGCTGCCCCGTTTGCCCTGCGGTAAAGATGGCCCTGTTAACGCCATATCGTATTATGTGCGTTACTGCCAGTTTAACGCCATATAGTTTTGCGTGCATTACTGCCAGTTTAACGCCATATTGTATTGTGTGCGTTACTGCCAGTTTAACGCCATATAGTTTTGCATGCGTTACTGCCAGTTTAATGCCATATTGTTTTGCCAGCGTTACTACCAGTTTAACACCATATAGTTTTGCATGCATTACTGCCTGTTTAACGTCATATAGTTTTGCGTGCGTTACTGCCAGTTTAACGCTATATTGTTTTGCGTGCGTTACTGGCAGTTTAACACCATATCGCTTTGTGTGCATTACTGCCTGTTTAACGCCTTATAGTTTTGCGTGTGTTACTGCCAGTTTAACACCATAGTTCAGTAGATTATATTGTATCCGTGGATTGTGTCTGTGTAGTGTGAGTACTCAAATTATAGGGGACCAAACACCTCTTTACATTGATTAAAGTGCATCTATGTACAGATTTCAACTTCTCCTTTACATTTGCTTATAAGCACCGCCCCCTCCCTCCCAATAATATCTGGGAGAACAACAAGGAGAGGCAGACATTCCCTTGGCACTGTAAGGGGGCCAGCAACAAATGTGTCCACAGGCAAAGGTGGATGTGGTGGTCAGTCCTCAGGCAGGGCATCATTTCCTCTATTTAGTGCAGATGAGGTGGTGGACTGGCTTACTAAACCTTCCTCATCCTCCTCATCCTCTGTCACACAAGCAGATACAAGTGTGCAGTCCCCTGCAGTTGCCAGAATGGATAAACCTGCCTCCTTGTCCACATCTATTCCTGCCATAGCCTTAACATCAGCCATTGAGGAGTCAGCTGAGTTATTTGACCACAGCATCAGCCACTTGCTCCTTGATGATGCCCAGCCATTACTGGATTCAGATGCTGGTTCTGAGGTTGAGGATGACAGGAACATGAGCCTAGAGAGAGGGAGGAACACTGGAGGACAAATTGGCATTCATGTTCCCCAAGACGCAGCGTATTGCCAAGTTGTCTCCAGTGGTAACGATGAAGATGGAGGAGATGGAGATGATGATGATGATGAGGTCACTGATGTGACTTGGGTGCCAGATAGAGCAGAGGAGGAAACTGAAGGTGAGGCGGCACAACCCCAAAGAAGGTCGTCATCAAGAAAGAGTAGAAAGCAGCCACCCTATTCCATTACATTCTGCAGCTGTTATCTCCCGGCCCACTCCCCACAGCTCAGCTGTCTGGGCCTTTTTCTGCACATCTGCAGCAGATTGCACTGTTGCTATCTGCAAACTGTGTCACAGGCACATCAAACGTGGCAAAAACACCAACCATTTGGGTACCACATGCCTAACAAGGCATTTAATGTCCAACCACTCAGCCCATTGACAAGAGCACCTAAAAGCCACACAAAAGGGGCACAAATCTGTCCCTCCTCCTCCTTACCCACTTCAGTCTGCCCCTGCAGACAGGGATGATGGTTTAGCACAGGGTGTCCAAGGTCCTAGCAGCTCATCTACCAGCAGCACACCACCAGCTGTAGACTGTACCTGGCAAATTTCTCTGCCCCATCTTCTGCAGCGGAAAAAAAAAATACAGTCCCTGCCACACACATTCTTGCTTACATCAAGATTATGGAAAGATTATGCGATTGTGGGAAGGCGCCACCGACACCCAAAGACCAATTTTAATGCACCCATTACTTCTATCCAAAGTCAAAGTGAAACCAAAATGTATCCAAAAAATCTCTAATCTTGTTCCCAGTGCACTACATTGTGGCCTCATCATACACACTGGCTCCCCAGCTGTCGCTGAGCAAAATAAAGGCAGCTTACAGGAAAAATGTAATTTTTTTGGCTTTATAAATTCAATTATTGCTGCAGCAGATTCTAGACATGGTACAGATCTGCCACTTTACAGTTGGACTAAGGGGACCCCCCTGGCACTATATTGGAAGGAATTTTTCATTTTTAGGCTTTCACTTTAGAAATCAAAAAATCACTGCTCATTTAAAAATGGCGCTTTTCACAAACTTTTTTTTTATTGATCCATGTCTCCCAGGGCAGGACCCGGACCGCTATAACCATTGTATGCCTAATTACTTGCATTTAAGCCTTCAAAATGGGCACTTTTGATATTTGACATTCGGGTCCCAGTGATTTTAATGGGGTTCGTTATTCGAGTCCGAACGTTCGCGGTGTTCGGAAGTTCTGGTCCGAACCGAACAGGGGTCCGTTCGGCCCATACCTAGTTACCAGTACGGTATTTGTAAATTGAAATCATATCCCCTCTCAAGCATCTCTTCTCCAGAGAGAATAAGTTCAGTGCTCGCAAACTTTCCTCATAACTAATATCCTCCAGACCCTTTATTAGCTTTGTTGCCCTTCTTTGTACTTGCTCCATTTCCAGTACATCCTTCCTGAGGACTGGAGCCCAGAACTGGACAGAATACTCTAGGTGCGGCCGGACCAGAGTCTTGTAGAGCGGGAGAATTATCGTTTTATCTCTGGAACTAATCCCCTTTTTAATGCATGTCAATATTCTGTTTGCTTTGCATTGCTGAGCCTATCATTTACTAGGACTCCCAGGTCCTTTTCCTTCCTTGATTCCCCCAGAGGTTCTCCCCCCAGTGTATAGATTGCATTTATATTTTTGCCACCCAAATGCATTATTTTACATTTTTCTACATTGAATCTCATTTGCCATGTAGTTGCCCACCCCATTAATTTGTTCAGATCTTTTTGCAAGGTTTCCACATCCAAATGACCAAAAAAAAAAACATTTAACAATAAAGTGAGAAGTTCATGATTCTAATATGAGTTCATGATATATAATAATAAGTGACTAATTGTAGTATATCCTCAAAAAACGGTTCACCAAAAACGTGCAAACAATGATTCCAAAAGTGCTCATGCTTGCCTCCACCAGTGTCACAGGCTGCTCACCTCACAATTTGACCCCTGTTTTACCAGCGGGTCAAATTCAGCTTCCCCTCTGGGGATGAAAAATATCTCTGGCGCTTTAAATCCTCCGTCTCTCACACTCCCTTCAATAGGCTCAGGAAAACCCCAATATCTCTCACCCAATGGCAGATATGTATGGAAAGAGAATTGCAGAATCTAGACACTAGACAATCTAAAAACATTTATTTCCCAGATAAGGACTATATAAAACACTCACAAGTGTGGCACTTCAACCAGTGTTAGCTGACCAAGCATAAGATTAATGGTTGTACAAGATGGCCATGATATGATGTCAGCACTTCCACCCCTATAAGTGTTACATCAGGACGTAGACTTCTTCAGTAGGGGTGGAGCTAAAACATCACTGCATCTATATCATGTGACAGGGATGAAAGGGAGTACATAAGCAGCGCAGTGAAGTTTTAGCTCCACCCCTACTGAAAAAGTCTACGGTCTAACGTAACGCGCTGCCATGTTTTATCGATTCCTTATCTGGGAAATAAATGTTTTTAACAGAGAGCACTAGATTCTGCAATTCTCGTTCCATATATATTTACCATTGGGTGAGAGATATTGGGGTTTTCCTGAGCTTATTGAAGGGAGTGTGAGAGACGGAGGATTTAAAGCGCCAGCACCACGCCAGAGATATTTGTCATCCCCAGAGGGGAAAAACTGCTGAATTTGAACAGCTGGTAAAACGGGAGTCAAATTGTGAGGTGAGCCGCCTATGACATTGCTGGAGGTGAGCGTGAGCACTTTTGGAGTCATGGGTTGCACATTTTTGGTGAACCGTTTTTTGAAGATTTACTACAATCAGTCACTTATTATTATATTTCATGCACTATTAGACTCATGAACTTCTCACTTTATTGTTAAATTTTTTTTTTTTGGTCATTCATTTAAGCACATAAGTATCATTGTTTGAGATATGTGTTCAAAAAGACCTCTCGTGCTACTTGAAGGCAGTAAACTAAACCAATAAAAAAGTACAAGTAAAGTGCAGCAAAATATTTAAGTGTATCACATAGCCCTAAACAATAAAAGTAGGTAAAGTGATTTCGCGCAAATTATAAAGGAGTGTTCTGAATAAATCGTCCCAAATGGGATATATAAATAAATACAAACGTGTATTAAAACATCTAACTGAAGTGACAATGTATAATATACAAAATTACACGTATAGATCATATATTTCATAATCATGCCGTGTATATTTCAAATGTGTCCTTATATAAACTCCTGTGAAAAAAGATGTGCAACACCTTGTGGGGGGGGAAAACAAAAATCAAAAATAAATAAATATTTATTTTAATATTTAGAAAATATAATAGAAAAATAATAAAAAATAATATAAGTGTCAATAAATGTCCAAGACCTCCTAAGGTGAATAAGAAAGTGATAAAATTCTGTTGCTGTTAGGATTGATGCAGATGATTATCCATAAATGATCCTGCTGTGGCTTCTTAAATATTCAAGTCTCCCAGAACTCTCGCCTCAATGCTATAGATAGCAGGCAATCACCATTTGGGATCTCCGCTGGCCTCCCTGGGTAGTAGATGTAGCAGTGCTCCTCCTAAGGGCGCAGCGATACGGTCCCAGATCACAGTGGTATGGGGGGATGCCTCAGTGTGAGATAGGGGACAAGAAAGGAGAAGCCTCCAATAGTGTAATATGTCAGGGCTAAAAACGTCTTTATTAAAACATAGTAAAGTGGACTCTTACACAGTACCAATAAAAATAGCACAGGGAACAAATTTGGCGTTGTTCCTCGCCTTCTCACGTTACTTCCGGTTGTGGCTATCTCAGCCAATCCCTACGTGGATGAAGTTGCGAGAAGCAACGTAACACGTAGGGATTGGCCGGGATAGCCGCAACCGGAAGTAACATGAGAAGACGAGGAACAACGTCAAATTTGTTTCCTGTGCTATTTTTATTGTTATGCCCCATACACACGGTCGGATTTTCCGACGGAAAATGTGTGATAGGACCTTGTTGTCAGAAATTCCGACCGTGTGTAGGCTCCATCACACATTTTCCATCGGATTTTCTGACACACAAAGTTTGAGAGCAGGCTATAATAAAATTTTCCGACAACAAAATCCGTTGTCGGAATTTCCGATCGTGTGTATGCAAATCTGATGCACAAAGTGCCACTCATGCTCATAATAAATAAAGAGATGAAAGCTATTGGCTACTGCCCCGATTATAGTCCCAATGTACGTGTTTTACGTCACCGCGTTCAGAGCGATCGGATTTTCCAACAACTTTGTATGACCGTGTTTATACAAGACAAGTTTGAGCCAACATCCATCGGAAAAAATCCTAGGATTTTGTTGTCGGAATGTCCGATCAATGTCCGACCGTGTGTACGGGGCATAACTGTGTAAGAGTCCACTTTACTATGTTTTAATGAAAACGTTTTTTGGCCTGACATATTACACTATTGGAGGCTTCTCCTTTCTTGTCCCCTATCTCACACTGAGGCACCCCCATACCACTGCGATCTGGGACCGTATTGCTGCGCCCTTAGGAGGAGCACTGCTACATCTACTACCCAGGGAGGCCAGTGAAGATCCCAAATGGTGATTGCCTGCTATCTATAGCATTGAGGGGAGAGTTCTGGGAGACTTTGATATTTAAGAAGCCACAGCAGGATCATTTATGGATAATCATCTCCATCAATCCTAACAGCAACAGAATTTTATCACTTTTTTATTCACCTTAGGAGGTCTTGGACATGTATTGACACATATTATTTTTTATTATTTTTCTATTATATTTTCTTATTTTGTTTGGATTTTTGACATTTTGAATATTTATTTATTTTTGATTTTTGTACCCCCCCACAAGTAGTTGCACACCTTTTTTCACAGGAGTTTATATAAGGACACATTTGAAATATACACGGCATGATTGAGGATTATGAAAAATATTATCTATACATGTAATTTTGTATATTATACATTGTCACTTCAGTTAGATGTTTTAATACACGTTTGTATTTATTTATATATCCCATTTGGGACGATTTATTCAGAACACTCCATTATAATTTGCGCAAAATCACTTTACCTACTTTTATTGTTTGAGATATAACAATCAGTAGCGCAGCACTGTTTATTGGGTTTAATTATTGATCTTGAGTGAAGTGAGAGCACTTTTAGTGATAGCGGCTACTACGTTTTCTGTTTGATTTGCTGAATTTTACACGAGGATTGTGCTGAATGATTTTAGATCACTAACTAAAGATTGAAAAAGTCATTGAAAATTTTTCTATTAGCCTACTTCAGGCAAATTGAAAAAACTTTTTTTGGTCAATGTATTGCATATATTTACTGAAAGAATAATAATGGTGGAGGAGGTTTTTAGGGTTAGCATAAAGTCATCATGTTTTCACTGTCCAACTACAGAAAGTACTGTAGTCTTAAAGTGAAGTTATACCCAAAAAGGGAAGCTCCGCTTGTTTGCACCCTCCCACCCTTAACTGCCACATTTGGTACTTTTTTTGGGGGGTACCTGTCAAAATCAGATACCCGCTCCCTCTTCCAGCTCAGATTACTGCAGCAAACCAAGCCGGGAATTCAGCCTCCTCTCCTTCCCCTGCAGTCTTCTGGGACACATCACAGGTCCCAGAAGACTACAGGACCATTCACAAGGCGCAGTGTGACTCACACATGCACAGTAGGAAACAGACTGCATACGAAGCCGATTGAAGAATTGGCTCGGGTGAGGACATTGCGGGATCCCCGGGCAGGTAAGTGTCCTTATAATAAAAGTCAGCAGCTACAGTATTTGTAGCTGCTGACTTTAAAAATGTTTTAAGGAGCCTGGAGTGCCTCTTTAAGCCTGATAACATAGGTAAATTTTTTTTTGTTCAAACCAGCAGACTGAATGAAAAAAATGAGTAGTGAGGAGCTTGCTGTATTAACTATGTAATGTTAGTACAGGGATCTCCCCGCTGAGCTATTGTTTTCTGACAGGGGAATGGATTTTGCAAAAGCATTTGACACAGTTCGCCATAAACGTTTACTGTACAAAATAAGGTCCGTTGGCTTGGACCATAGGGTGAGTACATGGATTGAAAACTGGCTACAAGAGCGAGTTCAGAGGGTGGTGATAAATGGGGAGTACTCGGAATGGTCAGAGGTGGGTAGTGGGGTCTCCCAGGGTTCTGTGCTGGGACCAGTCCTATTTAATTTGTTCATAAACGACCTGGAGGATGGGGTAAACAGTTCAATCTCTGTATTTGCGGACGATACTAAGCTAAGCAGGGCAATAACTTCTCTGCAGGATGTGGAAACCTTGCAAAAAGATCTGAACAAATTAATGGGGTGGGCATCTACATGGTACATGAGGTTTAATGTAGAAAAATTTAGTAATTTAGTTTAAAATTTGGGTGTCAAAAATATAAATGCAATCTATACACTGGGCGGAGAACCTCTGGGGGAATCTAGGATGGAAAAGGACCTGGGAGTCCTAGTAGATGATAGGCTCAGCAATGGCATACAATGCCAAGCTGCTGCTAACAAAGCAAATAGAATATTGGCATGCATTAAAAGGGGTATCAACTCCAGAGATAAAACAATAATTCTTCCGCTCTACAAGACTCTGGTCCAGCCGCACCTAGAGTATGCTGTCCAGTTCTGGGCACCAGTCCTCAGGAAGGATGTACTGGAAATAGAGCGAGTACAAAGAAGGGCAACAAGGCTAATAAAGGGTCTGGAGGATATTAGTTATGAGGAAAGGTTGCGGGCACTGAACTTATTCTCTCTGGAGAAGAGACGCTTGAGAGGGGATATGATTTCAATTTTATAAGTACTGTATTGGTGACCCCACAATAGGGATAAAACTTTTTCGCGGAAGGGAGTTTAACAAGACACATGGGCACTCATTAAAATTAGAAGAAAAGAGGTTTAACCTTAAACTATGTAGAGGGTTCTTTACTGTAAGAGCGGCAAGGTTGTGGAATTCCCTTCCACAGATGGTGGTCTCAGCGGGGAGCATCAATAGTTTCAAATAACTATTAGATAAGCACCTGAACGACCACAAATATACCAGGGGCTTATCCTTCTGGATAACTGGGGACGAAACAACGCCACCTAAAGTCTGTCTGTGACAGGACCTCAAGACTTCAAAAAGTGACCCGCCTGGCCACAATAAAGGCACAATCTCTCCCTCTTCCCAAAGGTTCTCTCATCCACAGAGAGACATGTGAAGCCCAAGTGCATGGGTTCATCTTCACTAACCGACTCGGTACCAGGAGGCATGGGAGGTGAGGGAGGCATGAATGGGACTGCAAAGCTTGGAGGCAAATGTACAGGAGGCTTCCACAAGCGTCCCTTAAAAGAGAGTCTTTCTCTGAGTCTGGAGTCAATGAGGATGGCAAATGTGATTAACTTCTCCAGCTCAGTGGGTATATCTCGGGCTGCCATCTCATCCTTGATGGAATCCAAGAGACCATGAGAAAAAGCAGCCATGAGGGCCTCATTGTTCCAAGCAACTTCTGCTACCAGAGTACGTAATTCAATGGAGTAGTCGGCAACAGGTCTCGTACTCTGTTTGATAGACATGAGGCACTTGGCAGCAGAAGCAGAGCGTGCGGGAATGTTAAATAGCCTTTTAACCACTTGCCACCCACCATATAGCAGAATGACAGCGGCAAAGTGGTTTCAAAATCCTGACTGGACGTCATATGACGTCTGCAGGATATTGAGCCGCTGCGCGCCCCTGGGGGCGCGCATTGCGGCGATCATTGTTGCGGGGTTTCAGTCTGACACCCCGCAGCACTGATCTAGGTATAGAGTCTCTGACGGAAACTCTTTACCACGTGATCAGCCGTGTCCAATCACGGCTGATCACGATGTAAATAGGAAGAGCCGGTGATCGGCTTTTCCTCACTCGCGTCTGACAGACGCAAATAGAGGAGAGCCGATCGGCTGCTCTCCTGACGGGGGGGGTCTGTGCTGATTGTTTATCAGCACAGCCCCCCCTCGGATCCTACCCAGGACCACCAGGGAAGCTGCCCAGGACCACCAGGTAAGCCGCCCAGGACCACCAGGGAAACCAGTCACACTGGACCACCAGGTATGCCCCTAGACCCCCAGGGACATACTAATCAGTGCAAAGGCAGCTGCCAATCAATGCTCAGGCAGCTGCCAATCAGTGCCCACTCCAATGCCTACCACCAGGGATGCCTATCAGTGCGGCGTATCAGTGCCAATCAGTGCCATGTATCAGTGCCCATCAGTGCCGCCTATCAGTGCCCATCAGTGCCGCCTATCAGTGCCGCCTATCAGTGCCCAGCCGTGCCACCCATAAGAACCCATCTTTACACCCTTTCAGTGCCCATCAGTGTCACCCATCAGTGCCCACCAGTGCCACCCAGTGCCACCCATGAGTGCCCATCAGTGCGCCTATGAATGCCCATCAGTGCTGCATATCAGTGCCACCCATCAGTGCTGCCTACCAGTGCCCATCAGTGCCGCATATCAGTGCCCATCGTCAGTGCCCGTCAGTGCCCACTCATTGGTGCCACCTCATTGCTGTCGCCTTATCAGTGCCTGTCAGTGCCGCCTTATCAGTGCCCATCAGTGAAAGAGAAAACTTACTTATTTACAAAATTTTTAAACAGAAACAAAAGCAAAACTTTTATTTTTTTGAAAATTTTCAGTCTTTTTTTATTTGTTTCGCAAAAAATAAAAAATGCAGAGGTGATCAAATACCACCAAAAGAAAGCTCTATTTGTGGGAACAAAATGATAAAAATTTAGTTTGGGTACAGCGTAGCATGACCGCGCAATTGTCATTCAAACTGCGACAGCACTGAAAGCTGAAAATTGGTCTGGGCAGGAAGGTGTCTAAGTGCCCTGTATTGAAGTGGTTAAAGGAGGCCACAAATTCAGGGTAACTCAAGACAACAGGTTTTCGCGTCTCCCATAGAGGGTTTGCCCAGGCCAAGGCTCTCTCAGAAAGCAAAGATATCAAGAAACTTTGCTTCTGTCCGTGGGAAACGCCTGGCGCAGCATCTCAAAGTATATCTCAACCTGGTTGAGAAACACTCTGCGGTGAACTGGATCACCTAAAACGCTGGGGAAGTGGAGCGGAACCAGACATACCTCTTATAGAGGTAACACTCGAGGCGGGTGCCTGCACAGAGACTGGTGCAGCAGCAGGGGCGGCCTGCAACTCAGGTTGTACCAGAGGAGCCACAGTGGGAGATTCTAGGTGAGCCATGAGACTCAGGAGCGTTTGTAGCGCCATGGCAAACTGATCCATGCGGTGATCTTGCACATACAATCTGGAAAAAATATTACCAACAAGTGGATTGACTGTATCTTCTGAATTCATGGCCTTCTCCTACCGTCAGAAACCATGAAATCAGACCGAGACAGTTCAATCACACTTGTTTAATGATAAAAGTAAATAGAACAAATGTAGTCAAAACATAGCCAGAGTTCAGGAACCAGAACGGATAGTCAGACAAGCCAAACGTCAGAGAGTCAGAGATGAGCGTAGTAAAACAGCAAGCAGGATCTGGAGCCAGAAGGGATGTCAGCCAAGCAAGTCTTTTAACAGGAATGCAGGAGAGCTTCTCTGTGATGTTGACTAAGGTGAAGGCAGAGATCCTCTGGGCTGGACAGCTTAAGTAGGCAGGACTGACGAGCAGGATATCATCAACCGCTGAGTACCTGTGGAGAGATAGGAGCTGGCAATTAGCCGACAGCTGAGCGGCCAGCTCAAAGAAGGAAGGGCTGAGCCCAGCCCTGACAGTCCCCCACATGGCTTCTCACAAACTGCAAACAGGACTGCTTATGGCTTTTGTTCAACAATGGCTTTCTTCTTGCCACATTTGCATAAAGGCCAGATTTGTGAAGTGCACGACTAATGCCCCGTACACACGGTCGGATTTTCCGATGGAAAATGTCCGATCGGAGCGTGTTGTCGGAAATTCCGACCGTGTGTGGGCTCCATCGGACATTTTCCATCGGATTTTCCGACACACAAAGTTTGAGAGCAGGAGATAAAATTTTCCGACAACAAAATCCGTTGTCGGAAATTCCTATTGTGTGTACACAATTCCAACAGACAAAGTGCCACGCATGCTCAGAATAAATAAAGAGATGAAAGCTATTGGCCACTGCCCCATTTATAGTCCCGACGTACGTGTTTTACGTCACCGCGTTCAGAACGATCGGATTTTCCGACAACTGTGTGTGACCGTGTGTATGCAAGACAAGTTTGAGCCAACATCCGTCGGAAAAAATCCTAGGATTTTGTTGTCGGAATGTTCGAACAAAGTCCGACCGTGTGTACGCCCTATAATAGTTGCCCGACCTGTCAGTATTGGTGGATGGTCGTGTCTTGGTAGGTTTACAGTTTTGCTATACTCTTTCCATTTTCGGATGATGCTCTGTGAGATGTTCAAAGCTTGGGATATTGTTATATAACCTAACCCTGCTTTAAACTTATCCACAACTTTATCCCTGACCTATCTGGTGTGTTCATTGGCCTTCATGATGCTATTTGTTCACTAAGGTTCTCTAACAAACCTCTGAAGGCTTCACAGAACAGCTGTATTTTGACTTTTGAAGGCAATTGGTTCCATTAGATTTTAGTTAGGGGTAGCAGAGTAAAGGGGGCTGAATACAAATGCATGCCACACTTTTCAGATATTTATTTGTAAAAAAATTTGAAAACCATTTATCAATTGACTTCTACTTCACAATTATGTGTCACTTTGTATTGGTCTATCACATAAAATCCCAATAAAATACATTTTCATTTTTGGTTATAACATGGCAAAATGTGGAAAATTTCAAGGGGTATGGATACTTTTTCAAGGCACTGTAAATGCTCTATCAGCACTCAATTACAAGAAACCTTCTAAACTTCTAACCCAGTGGTACACTACACCTACAAAAATTAAAAATTGGTATTCACTGGCATCAGATTTATGCTGGAGATGTCAGCAAAGACCATAGCTCCTTATACCATGTTTGGTGGACTTGCCTGATTATTGGACCATTTTGGAGCTGTGTGAAAGAATTGATCCCCATAACAATAATTCTAAAACAAATATAGATATTACACCAGAATGCTGTTTGTTACATATTTATGACATACCACTACATCACAATAAATATAATTAACTATTCACCTTCTTAGTTTGGCCAAAACATTGAGTCCTTTACATTGGAAATTGAGTTCAATCCCCTCAGTAAAAGATTTGTTGTACAAAACTGATTCTATAATTGTCATGGAAGAAACTAGAGCCTTGTCTTCAGATAAATGATTTCAGTTTTGCAAACTTTGTCTAACATGGTACCTATTGAAGGATTCAACCAGTTATTAGCACTTATTCAAAAGTAACAGCTACATTGTATATCTATAGTTTTGTTTTGGTAATGCTACCATGTTTTCCTATCTTTATTTAATTTCCCTACTGGCTATTTTTTTTCTTACGCTTATCCTACTATTTTTTCGATTACTTTATTTAGTAAAACATAATCCTTCAGATCTGATGGTCTGGCCTACATACACAATTAAAGATGAGAATACAGTACCAACGTTAGGTATACAAGCTCTTTATTGTGGTGATTGTATATGATAAACAAGGTCGGTCGTACAGATTATGTGTTTTTGTTATCATTACATAAATGCATTCAACAGACAGATTTATGACTTGAATTTCTGTTATTATATTGTATTATATGGTAACATAAAATATTGATATGTAATCTTTTATTTAATATTGACATTTTCTGTATTGATTTAAAATCTATTATTTGAACATGTTTTACTTCTGTTGTAAATTCAATAAATATACACTATATTGTAAAAACTATTGGGACGCCTGCTTTTACATGCACATGAACTTTAATGGCATCCCAGTCTTAGTCCATATGGTTCAATATTGAGTTGGCCCATCCTTTGCAGCTATAACAGCTTCAACTCTTCTGGAAAGGTTTAGGAGTGTTTAGGAGTGTGTCTATGGGAATGTTTGACCATCCTTCATTTGTGAGGTGAGGCAGTGATGTTGGATGAGAAGGCCTGGCTCGCAGTTTCCGCTCTAATTCATCCCAAATGTGTTCTATCAGGTTGAGGTCAGGACTCTGTGCAGGCCAGTCAAGTTTCTCCACCCCAAACTCGCTCATCCATGTATTTATGGACCTTTCTTTGTGCACTGGTGCACAGTCATGTTAGAACAAAGTTTGGAGCATGAAATTGTCCAAAATGTCCTTGTATGCTGACCCTTAAGAGTTCCCTTTACTGAAATTAAGGGTCCAAGCCCAACCCCTGAAAAACAACCCCAGAAAAACAACCCCACACCATAATCCCCCTCCACCAAATGATTGGGACCAATGCACAAAGCAAGGTCCATAAAGACATGGATGAGCGAGTTTGGGGTGGAGGAACTTGACTAGCCCACAATAGAGTCCTGACCTCAACCCGATAGAACACCTTTGGGATGAATTAGAGCAGAGACTGTGAGCCAGGCCTTACCATCCTCATCAGTGCCTGACCTCACAAATGCGCTTCTGGAAGAATGGTCAAACATTCCCATAGACATACTCCTAAACCTTGTGATCAGCCTTCCCAGAAGAGTTGAAGCTGTTATAGCTGCAAAGGGTGAGCCAACTCAATATTGAACCATATGGACTAAGACTGGAATGCCATTAAAGTTCATGTGTGTGTAAAGGCAGACGTCACAATACTTTCGACAGAAGCTGAAAAATAATGCACTGTTCCATAGGTGGCATCACCAAAAAGAAAAATAAATGTTAACCCATGAAATCAGTGTAGACTTATGCCCTGTACACACGGTCGGACATTGATCGGACATTCT
The DNA here is from genome assembly GCF_042186555.1 of Aquarana catesbeiana. NCBI lineage: Eukaryota > Metazoa > Chordata > Amphibia > Anura > Ranidae > Aquarana > Aquarana catesbeiana. Next base: position 154,165,313 of record NC_133334.1, on the reverse strand, counting down.
GACAACAAAATCCATGGATTTTTTCCGACGGATGTTGGCTCAAACTTGTCTTGCATACACACGGTCACACAAAGTTGTCGGAATTTCCGCACGCCAAGAACGCGGTGACGTACACCACGTACGATGAGACTATAAAAGGGCAGTTCAATACCAAGCGTGGCACCCTTTGGGCTCCTTTTGCTAATCTTGTGTTAGTAAAAGTTTGGTGAGAGACGATTCGCGCTTTTTCAGACTCGTGGTTTTCAGATCGTATTTCTGCTGTTCAGTTTGTCCTTGTGGGTTTGTATCTGGTCTTCAGTGCGTGCAGCGAGTTCCCATTGATTTGTCAGTGTGTTCTTGTCCATTCGTTACTGATTTTCAGGTTGCTCTTCACAGGCCTTGCTGTTCTTCAGTGCGTTCTGTTACTTCATTCTGACCAGCCGACCGTTTTCTAGCCATGTTGTATGTACGTACTCATCGTAGAGTTTGTGCTGTGCGGGGGCTTGGTGTTGGGGTTCTTACTTTGACACAAGCCCAGTCCATGAACAAGGTGAGGAGGAGTTCATGGACCAAGAATTGGTTGCTCCAGCGTGACAAATTCTGTCACATGCCTTTGCTCCGTGAGATTTGTGAGAGTAATCCTAACGATTTCAGGAACTTTCTCAGGATGATGGACCCCGTATTTCACCATTTGTTGGCTTTGCTGACCCCTTATATCAGCAGGCAGGATACCTGCATGAGGCAAGCCATCACTGTGGAGCAGAGGCTAGTCGCCACCCTGCGGTACTTGGTGATGGGGAGAAGCCTGCAGGACCTCAAGTTCTCGACAGGCATCTCCCCCCAGGCTCTGGTGATCATTATCCCAGAGACCTGTTCTGCCATCATCCAGGTCCTGCAGAAGGAGTATATTAAGGTAAGATTTTTATCCTTTAACTCAACATTTTATTGTATTTAATGTTTGTTAATATATTGTATTTCTTTCCTCATTCCCTAATTACCATGATTGTAATATGCTGTGAATGTCCCCTTTGTCCTCATGCATGCTGGATTTTTTTTAAAAACATTTTTTGTCCTTCATACATATTTGCCTTCACTTACCTCCCCATCATGCTCTCCTGGGCCTATATCCACCTCACCTACTCAATTAACAATGTATTTTGTCAGTTCCATAGTAGTGCTTTACCCTAAATACCCCCTAAAAAGTTTAAAATTGTGATTTTTGCTTTAAACTCAGGCAGAGTGCCAGAGGTTTTTTTTGTTTGGGTCCCAAAATCATTTGGAACCCTCCCTCCCCCCAACTGCTAACTCAGCTGATACCAATCCTCTATCTGCTGCCAAACCCATACACACTATACCCACCTCTTTTGTGGTCAGATTTATGGATGAATTCCCCAAAGTATGTAGTGCAAGGGCCTGCCTGAATACTTTCAAATGGTACTGTTTAAAGTTTTTGTATCCTATTATTATCTTGATAGGTAATAGCAGAATGTAAAAATGTGATAAAATGTATACAGTGTGTATTTATATCTTTGTATTATGACACTTCTTACCTGTCCAGTGGGCTGCCAATAGTGTAAGTAAGGAGGGGCTGGCCAAAGTAATACACATTATTTAGGCATTCATCTCTCAATGAAGTGAAGAGGGTTACCTGGCCAAAACATCTCCCCCCCCCTAAAATTTTTTTAAATGGCCCATGAGAGGGTGGGGGGGGGAATCTGATAGGTGGACCTTATACCTTTGTCTTTAAATACTCCATAAAATAATAAATGTTATACTGATGTTGGCCAAGAATGTTTGTGTCTAATCTGCTTTCAATGTTTATGTGCAAAATGATTAATTTATTTTTCTTGTTTGACTCCACAGTTTCCTTCCAACCCACAGGAATGGCAGACTGTGGCCTCCCACTTTGCCCAGCGGTGGGACTTTCCTAACTGTGTCGGGGCAATTAATGGGAAACACATTCACATAGTCCCACCACCCAACTCGGGGTCATACTATTACAACTACAAGGGGTTCAATAGTATTGTGATGTTGGTGGTGGTTTCGGCTACTTACGAGTTCCTGTATGTGGACATGGGGAAGAATGGCCGGATGTCAGATGGTGGAGTCATCACCCACACAGAGTTCTACAGGCATCTCCAGAATGGCAGCTTGGGCTTGCCACCTCCAGAAGACAATGCGGAAGGACTCCCATTCGTCTTCGTTTGCGGATGAAGCGTTTGCGCTGGGGGACCTTCTTATGTGGCCATTCCCTATGAGGACCCTCACCCCTGACCAGAGGGTTTTTAATTACCGGCTGGCCAGAAGAGTGGTGGAGAACACGTTTGGAATAATGGCCAGCCAGTTCCGCCTATTTCTTACACCGATACACATGGCGGAATATAAACTCAATCACATCATCCTGGCTTGCTGTGTTCTCCACAACTTTTTAAGGAGAAATTCTTGGAACTATGCTGGCTCATTTGGGCCTGAGGCCGGAATTCATATTAATGAACCAACCCTGACAGCGCTTGAAGCTGGCCATCCTGGCTTGCCCCCCCAGAGTGCCCGCGAGGTCCGTATAAGATACATGGAATACTTTGCAGATCGGTTGGCCATCGATATGCCAAACAATGTCTGAGACATTTTTTAAATAAAAATATATTTTAAAATGAAAAAATATTTGCTTTGATTTACTGCTTGGCTTTCTTTTAGCTGACCATGACCGAAATTTGGGGAGTCCTGAAAAAGGCATGATTGTGTAAAATTAGAAAGCACTGTGGGTGTTATTTACTAAAGGAAAATACACTTTTCACTACAAGTGCACTTTAGACTGCATTGAAACTGCACTTGTAGTGCAAAGTGGATTTGCCTTTAGTAAATAACCCCCATTGTCACAGAAAACACCAATTTTACTAAAACAAAATGCTTTTCAGCATTGAAAGAAGAAGCCACACATTGTTGATTCTCAATTTTTTTAATCAAAGCACAATCACATGTGCATTTCTAAAAGGTTTTTAGAACAAACCAACATGTTTGTTGTATAACAATTTTTTAGGTCACATTAAAAGTAGAAATTGCCTTTTAAGGTAAAACAGGCATGTTTAAAACCATACAAAAATACACAACTCTGGAACTTACAAAGTTCAACTTTTATAGAAAGTGAAGGCAATATCAGACATGAGTATTTTTAAACTGTGTTTGATATTGCGTTCAGCAGATGGGGTGAAGTCACCCCTGGAAAAGCCACATTTTGAAGATGCACACAAACTGCCGAATGTCAACATGTGCTAGCTGCCATCATGGGGGATCAATGGACGTGTTTTGTGGGTGCAACCCCTTCCTCTCAGTTACTTTATTATTGAGGAAGGGGCTTCACCCCCAAAACGCGTACATTGATCTCCCGTGATGGCAGATAGCACATGTTGACACACTGTGTGCATCTTCAAAATTTGGCTTTTTTATAATATGTCAAAAAATTGTCAGAAAAAAAACATCATAAAGCAGAAATAAGTTAGGGATTTCTAGGGGTTTTAAATTCTCCCTAAAACATCAATGATGTTCTTCATTGTGTTTTGAACATCATTGATGTTTTGCTTGATGTTTTCCAAATCCCTATTGCACCCCATTATCTCCCCGATGAGGATTTGGGCACTTTCACTGGTGAAGTGACATTCCTCTTCCACAACATAACGATCACCTAAAATAAAAAAAAAAAAAAAAAAAAAACAAGAAATAACTGCGCTATACTGTAGATGTAAAAAATGCATAAAAATCAATCAATGCAGAAATAAATATAAAATGGCGCCAAATTGCATCAAATCATAAATGTGCAAAATAATAGTAAAGTCCATGAACTTAGAAATCTAGAAAGTCTTCTATAGAGATGGGAAGAGTCCCCCGATAGCTCTCCATGAAAGCCAGTGTGAAAAGGTAGGAAATAAAAACACCCCTCACAGTGATCCTCCACCGACTAAAATATGCGCTTACCAGATCGCAAGCACAACAAGCATGTATGTGAACCCAGATCCGGGTGTGCGGCTAGCACTGAAGCAATCCTCTAAGCAGTGTATTGGACGATGGACAGATAAGCACGTAGTGGACTGTGTCTCGCTAGTAGTAGGGCATCCCTCTGTACAGCGTGGCTCCAAGCATGTGAAGGGATATTACAACACCCGAATTCAAGGACATAGGGACAAAGGAAAGTTGGCCATAGTGTGAATCCGATAAAAGGATTTATTAAAAATAAGATGGAAAACTTACAGAATAGTAGTATAAAAGAGCAGTTCGCCGGCCGGCAAGCGAGCGCCCATTCTTGGCAAGGTGCGATGACGTCAGAGCGTCGACCTCCCGATGTACGTTTCGTCTATAACTGACGTCGTCTAGGGAACAGGCGACGCTCTGACTCATCGCAATAAATGGACAGGTGAAACCACGCCCCATTGTGACATCTCAGAGGCATATTTATAAAACACACCATGTATTATAAATATGTAGGCATCCATCTCTTAACTGAGCCTGTGGTCGCAGACACTCACCTGTTGTGATGACTATTTCTACAACGTCTCCCTCCTCTTCTGGTTGGATTTGGGGGATTTCCACTTCTTCATGAGGTGGGGGGTCCGTTGTCTCCTCTGATGAGTGGTGCCCTCCGAGTCTTTTCTCCCCTATGTTAAAAAAAATAGGCATACTTAGCACACAGATATTTGATGGCAGAAATAGGAATATGAAACATTGCTTGGAAGTGAGGTACAATTGTCTCTTTTGGCAGAGTTGCAAGATGAAGAAATATTTTTGTCCTTTGTCAAGCTTGAATACTTACCTGTTTTGTGCAAGCTTCACAGATGGAGTCACCCCTATAGTATACACTGGAGCACCTGTGGGGACCCCCTAATTAAAAGGGTGTTCTGGTGTTCCACACTAGTGCTCCAGCGTCCAGATGTGTAAACAGCTGCTGAGTGTCCTCTCCTTGCACAGAATCTAGTTTGCATTTCATTCTAGTTATTAACCCATCTAGACAACAAAATTATTTTAAGAGAAAGAAGCCATAAAAAATGTATTGAACTGAATCTGGACAAAACATGGTGTGTTATTGGCCGAACAAACAATGTTTCCTATGAACGAATAATGTGTCCATGAACAAGGTTGTCATTTTAAACTGTACAACAGTAAAGAAAAGCAAATGGAGCAGCACGAACATAAGAAAAATAAAGAATATGAACACAGGACTACTTACTTTTTTGCAGCACTCTCCTGATTCTTCTATACTGATTGTGCTCCCTTAATTTGAGGTCCGACCACCGCTTCCACAGTTGATCCTCGGATCGACGTACCCCAAAATTACGGTGCAGACTCTTCACAACTTTCTCCATGATCTTGGCCTTTCTGACATTGGGGTCTGGGTAAGGTCCATGCTTCCCGTCATAGTCGGTCCTCTTCAATATGTCGACCATCTCCACCATCTCTACAAAGGACATATTTGATGCCTTAAATCGTCTCCTCCAGGATCGTGACATTTCTGGCTCCGGCCTTTCCTCCTCCTCCTCGTTGCTGCTATTAGCACGCAACTGCTCTGTCTCCACCATGTGCTCTTCCCCACTGCTCTGAACGAGAAGTGGCAGGGAATAGACTAGAAAGAACGTCAGGGGCGGGCAGAGTATCACGCATGTGCAGTTTATATAAAGCGTAACATGCGTGCGTCGTACGTACGATCTGTGAGCGGAGGAAGGAGTATAGGAAGCACCGATCGTGATAACGAAGGTAACATTTAAACTTGGGCCTATACTGCTTATAGATTGAGCCCTATATTGGGACAAGATTAGGAGACTTTAGCCTGACATTAGAGTTTGTCTTGTGTATTGCAGATAAAATGGATGGCTTCAATGACCACAACTTCCTCCCCCTGTTCATAGACAAATACAGAGAGCTGCCCTGTCTGTGACAGATCAAACACCCGCATTATAATCATAAACAAAAGAGGCAGGCAGCCCTGGAGAAACTGCTGGAGTTGGTGAAGCCAGTGGTCCCCACGGCAACCATCCCCTATTTAAAAGCCAAAATTGGTGGCCTAAGGAGCACTTATCTTAGGGAGCGCAAGAAGGTCCAGGATTCCCAGAGATGCGGAGCTGCAGCAGATGACGTTTATGTCCCCAGGCTGTGGTACTATGAGAGACTGCGATTTCTGTCAGACCAGACTAAAGTCAAGGAATCACTCTCAACCCTTCATTCCACCCTATCTTCCACCCCAGCTGAGGCTTCCGATGTCCAACCTGGGACTTCCAGCCAGGAAGAAGTGAAGGAGCCCAGCTTGAGTCAGGTATAGCATTGTTCTACAGATTTCTGGTCAATAAATGAATGATGTTAACCAGATGTTATTATTGATCATGAATTGCTGATTTAATAAAGTGCTTTACATATCAATAGACAGTAGTGGGCAAAAATAATTGGGACAAGAATGAAAAATGCTGGGCTCAGAATGATAGTCTGTTATATTTGTTAACATTCCATTTGCAACAGTCATGAGGTGAAAATTGTGTGTGATTGATGAAGAAAAAACTAAAACTATGTCCCTTTTTGGGGGATGGGCGTGACCGGGGGTTGAGGGGAAGGGGAGGGCGTTGTGAACCTGGACCCAGCTGCTCTTCCCTGCGCCAGCCGCCCGCCGCCACGCTGGAAGCCCAGGATGTCATAGCGGTTTGCCCGCTGCCTTTGTCGGTCGAAAAGCAGGGGAGATAAGGAACGAGCAGCCGGCTCACAGATCGGGCGGACGCCGCCGCCGTTTACTGTTCCAGGAGACGGAAGTCTACACTGCACCGGACCCCCTAGCAGAGCGCTCATGCCGGCCAGCAGTAGGACAAGTCTGCAGACAGGCAGAAACTGCTGATCAGAACAACGGATCGGGAGATAGGTGGAAGGAGGGGTAAATCACCCAGGTACACAGAGCACTGTGTACCTTAAGGTAATCCATTGGTGTCAGTCCTGCAAAACGAAAATCTGGGGAACCCCCCATAGTGACATCTTTTGGTGAGTCCCTGCTATGAGATACAGGAGGGGGCATATTTAAAGGTGGAGTGGACATTGTGATACTTTTCCCAGTATTTTCTTCCCAGGGGTTATTGAGCCCTTTCTGTAGTGGTTTTTCTTTTCTCTGAGACAGCAAACCTACATACTACTATATGCCTCTTAGAGGGAAAAACATTTGGCAGAGACTAAAACAGGTGGTATAACCCTTTTTTTTTTTTCCTCTCTCTCGGAAGTCCCAAGGGGTGAGGGGGGATAAGATGACCAGGAAGAAAGGGTCAGAGGAGGCCACGGCACAGGAAGGAGTTGGGGCCCATAGTTTGAGAGGTCCCAAGGATAAAGTTGCTCAGGGCGCTGCCGCAAAGCTGGAGCGCTTTGCTCATACACCAAATTGCATACCAAAAAAAGGAAACCAGGTGGGGAGTGCACAGGCTCAAGGGGCGCAGAGCAGTAACCCCGGGGGAAGGAAAAGTCAAGGTCCAGCCGAAAACTATGCACCCACAGTAACTGATTCAGCATCACAGACGCATCTGGAAAAGGAGAGCGACCTGAGTAGCCTGGGTAATGTAGAACTAAAAGATAAAGAGCAGGAACCATCTTTGAAGGACATTCTCCTAGCAGTAAATGTGTGTAAGATCACGCTATTGGATCTATCAGATCAACTTAAAGGTATCAGAGTCGACTTGGCCATGTTGAAGAGGGATATGCAGGAGATATGTGCCCGAACCACCGTCTTAGAAGAGAGACTCAGCCAGGTGGAAGATGATGTGAACCCACTGAGGCAGGAGGTTAAGAGGATGAAGGAACAACTAAATACATGCCTTCAGAAAATGGATGATTTCGAGAATAGGGCACGCAGGAAGAATGGGAGGGTCCTAGGCCTCCCTGAAAAGAGTGAGGGCAATAACCCTGTAGAGTTCATGGAGGGGTGGTTTAGAGACATGTTTGGCAAGGACGCTTTCTCCAATATGTTCGCTATTGAACGAGCACACAGAGTTGCCCCTAGGGTCCCACATTCAGGGGGTCAGGCAAGGCCCCTTATAGTCAAATTGCTGTTTTTCAGAGATAAGTTTACTATCCTCCAGAGAGCAAGAGAGATGAAAAATATTATATACAATGGCGCAAGAATATCCTTGTACCCAGATTTTTCCCCTGAATTGCAGAGACAGAGAGCAAGGTTTATAGAGTGTAAACGAAGTTTACAGCAGCGTAGACTCGGCTATGCGCTGCTGTATCCAGCCCGTTTACGGGTAACTGTGGGCGGGGGGGTGAAATTTTTTAATACTCCCGCAGAGGTGTTTTCATGGTTGGAAAAAAACAAGGGAGGGCTACGGCCAGGTGAAGAGCCCCATGGAGAGGGGGGGAGGGAGTAGGAGGTGAGAACTTAGGGATTTTTTTCACCTTTTTTTCTGTCTGGGGAGCAGACACATACTTAGGGAGGGGATTTGTTATTTCCTCCCTTTATGTCTTATTCTTTGTTTTTTATTTTTTTCCTTCCCCTCTCCTCCCCCTCTCCCTTTTCCCCTCATGGTTTGTTTTTTCCACCCCTTTCCTAGGGATATATTTGTTTTAGAGGTGTGGGTGTAGGGAGGTAGCAGCTATAAAAATTGTACACGTATTAAGCATTATTGGGGGTAATTCCCCTCTGATAAAAGGGTTCAGGTTGCAACGTAAAAGGAGGAAGCAGGTATACCCAGGTTGAAAGGGTTAAAACACGGTCACTTTAGAAGCTCGGTGGGATATGCCCAGGTTGGGGCAGGTGGGGGAGGGGGGAGGGAAGGGGGAGAGGGGGAGGGTGGAGGGTTGGGGGAGTTTGAGGGGGAGGTGGTGTGGATGGGGGTACGGGGGGAGGGGGGTAGAGTGGTGTGAAAGAGATAGTATAGAAGTTACACAAAAAATAAAGGCACTAGAATATCGAAAATTAACCACAACAGTTTTGAGAATTAAGACTTATTTTGAGTTAAGGTATAGGTATAAGAGATGGTAGGCACAAAAATAGATAAATTTAAGTGTATAAAGGTATGTTCATGGAATGTAAGAGGGGTGAAAGATGTCTGTAAGAAACAAGCAATCTTCTCTATGGCCAGAACAAGGGGCGTCAGGATACTCTGTCTTCAGGAGACCCATTTAGATAAGGGTTCAGTTAATACTTTAAGGAATAGAAGTTATCAAGAGCAGTATCACTCAACTCATACATCGTATTCAAGGGGAGTGAGTGTATTGATAAATACTGGATGAGTATGGCCGGTATATCTTTCTCTATTGCAATATTGAGGGGCGGGACTGTATTCTCGCTAGTGTATATATACCTCCACCATTTAAAACAGAGGTACTTAATAAACTGATAAGCTTTATAGCAGATAAACCTGGGGTGCCAATTATAGTGACGGGGGATTTTAATATGGTCATGAATAATTGCTTAGACAGACTCCCGACAGGGTCATCTCCCGGAGGGGTATCTAGGAGCCCGCTCCTCCAATTCTGCGAGGAAGTAGGATGGGTGGATATATGGAGGAGGTGGCATCCAGGGGAGAGGCAATATTCGTGCCATTCAAGGACACATGCCACTCTATCTAGGATAGATTTGGTGCTTTGCAATGAGGAGGCTCTGAAAGTGATGGATGGGATGGATTATGACCCTAGGGGGCTCTCAGAACATTCGCCAGTGATTTTTTCAGTTAAAACGGGGTGGTGTGGTGGCCGGGGGGAGTGGAAATTGAACCCCTTTTGGCTTGAGATAATTGAGGACGATGGGGGGATTGCCAGTAATTTGAAAGAGTTTATAAATTTGAATCAAGGATCTGCCCCGTCAGGTATAATCTGGGATGCCCTGAAGGCTTACTTTAGAGGAGTTCTTATACAGAAAATCTCTTATGTTAAAAGGAAAGCACAAATTAAGGAACAGAAAGCTAGGGAAAAGGTGAGGGAGGTAGAAGATAGATATCTGGAGGAGCCAACCACAGCTAGATACGAGGCTTGGGTCAGGGGTCAGGAGGAATATAGAAAATTAGTCCTGGAAAGAGAGGAAAAGAGTAAAATGTTTCAGAAACAATTTTTTTTCTGTGAAGGGGAGTTAGTGGGCAGAACCTTGGCATTAATAGCTAGGTCTAATGGCTCTTCATCTACTATATCAGCAGTGTGGGATGGAGATGGGAACACTATAAGGCACACTTCGGGTATGGTGAAGGTGTTCAAGGAATACTATGAAAACTAGTATAAAGCCCCACAGGCAGATGTAGAAGTGGAGATGTGGGAGTTCTTTGAAGAACTAAGAATAGTTCCGCTATCCAGTGAGGAGAGAGATACCCTGGAAGCCCCGCTGACACTGGCGGAGATACAAGGAGTGGTAAAGGAAATGGTGAATCAAAAAGCGCCAGGACCTGACGGATTACCGGCAGAGCTGTATAAAAAATATGGGGAGGTTTTGATCCCAAAATTACTAGAAGTTCTGAACGGTGCCGTGGTGGAAGGTAGACTACCCATGTCCATGACAGAAGCTACAATCATAATCCTTTTGAAAGAGGGGAAGAACCCGTTAGATCCCGCATCATATAGACCAATCTCATTATTATGCACGGATGTCAAGATTCTGGCCAAAACGCTAGCGAACAGGTTAAAAAAAATAATTTCTAAAGTAATACACGTGGATCAAAACGGTTTTATACCGGAGAGATCGGTGAGTATGAATATTAGGAGAATGTATGGTAACATACAAGTACCTACGGAGAGGGGAGGCAACAGGGCGATTTTATCTTTAGATGCGGTCAAGGCATTTGATAACCTTGAGTGGCACTATCTATGGAAGGTTCTGGCAGAGTTCAAATTCGGTCCAAACTTTGTGAATTGGCTGAGGCTCCTATATGACAAACCGAAAGCCAGAGTCAGGGTTAATGGGGAGTGTTCCGAGTGGTTCCAGTTGGGGAGGGGGACGAGACAGGGGTGCCCGTTGTCGCCCCTGCTCTTCGCCCTTGCACTGGAGCCCCTGGCAATCGCTCTGAGAAAAACACAAGAAATCCGGGGTTTCAAAAATAGGGGTGTAGAAGAGAAAATCGCAATGTATGCAGATGATATCCTGTTATTTCTAGAAGATACACAAACCTCCCTGCCAGCAGCCATGAAACTAATTAAAGAATTCGGGCACTTTTCGGGTTTAAAGATCAATTGGGAAAAATCAGCTTTATTGCCGATAGAGCCCTTGGTAAATCCGCTCCCAAGTCAGGTGAACTCTATAAAAATTGTAAGTCAAATGAGATATCTGGGGGTAAACATAACCAGGGATCCGGGGCAGTATATAACAAATAATGTAGTACCATTAATGGTAAAACTGAAACAGAAGTGCCGGGTGTGGGGTGGTCTTCCTCTCTCGGTCGCCGGCAGATGCAATCTTATCAAAATGATATGGTTGCCACAAATCCTGTTTATTTTTCATAATTCCCCTGTTTGGATTCCAAGGCATTGGTTTAGGAAGCTGGATAGTTTATTTAGGGAATTAATTTGGAAAAGCGGGGTGGCTAGGATAGGTCTGAGGGCGCTGCGGCGGCCGAGGGAGGAGGGGGGCCTGGCACTACCGGACCCCTGGTGCTATTTCTTAGCAGCCCAAATGCAGTTCATGAGAGGCAGTAATGCGTCTGTAGAAAGGGTAGGAGGAAGTAGATTATGGACTAGCAATAATAGCCAGGATACAGAGGTGGAGGCAGTAGAGGCTGAATCCTTTGGACACAGCTGCCCCACAACCCAGTTAATGATCAGATGCTGGAAGACGGTAAAAAAGATATTGGGATATATGGGGTTCTCTGAGTTTTCTCCGCTATGGGACAATAAAAACCTAAAGGAGCTTAGTGTGATGGGGAAAATAGAAGAATGGGACAGGAAGGGTATCCACCGCTTGACGCAACTGTATAGGGCAGGGAGGTTGAAATCATTTCATGAGATAAGAGAAGAGTTTGTACTGCCCAACAGATTGCTTTTTGGTTATTTGCAGGTGAGGCACGCCCTGGAGGTACAATTTAAGGGCAAGGAGATAGAGTGGTGTGAAATGCCGTTTTAAGGAAATTGGTAAATAGCACGGAATCCAGAGGGTGGATTTCTGAAATGTATAAGAGTATATCCAGGGCAGGGCAGGAAGGGGAGGTGGAGCCCAGGAGAAGAATTAAATGGGGGGAAGAGGTTGGCACAATAACGGTGGAGCAATGGAAGTTCAACCTGGCATTGGGACCAAGAGTATCTCTTTCACCAGCACAAGGGGTCTCTCATCTATATTTGATTTACAGACTCTATTATACACCAGCAAAACTATTTAGGTTCGGAAGGAGGCAGGATGCCAAATGTCAGCGTTGTAGGGATGGGAGAGGTGACCTGTTACATATGTTTTGGCGTTGCCCCAAGCTGTATAGATATTGGGAAAATCTAGTGGAGAAAATTAACACAATATTTGGTTCCTCATTGGCAATGGAGGCCCGAACATGTCTTCTGAGTCTATTTGAGATGAATGATATGTTGAAAGACACCCAGACTGCAATTATAAGATGCCTGTTTCAGGGCAGAAAAATTATAGCATGGAAGTGGCAGAAAAAAGATTCCCCAACGATAGGAGAATGGAGAAGAGAGGTCCAGGATACGATCATCAAGGAGGAAGTCTGGTATAGAAGGAGAGGTAGCTTAAAGAAACATAAGAGTGTATGGAAGTTATGGATGGAGTATGAATGGGATAGATAGAGTTTAAGAGTACTAGGTGATTAGGTGGTGTGTTTTTGGGAGAAGGAGGGGGTGGGGGTGGACGGGGTGCTGGGGGGAGGGGAGGGGTGAGGGGGGCAGGGGGAGAGAGGGGAAAGTTAATAGATGTCACTGTAATTTGTATAATTATTGTTCACAATATCGGTTCGGTTGAAGGAACTGTTGTTTTTAGTCTTTTTCTAATTAGAAGTTACTGGTTACGTGGTTAAAAAAAAAAAAAAAAACTATGTCCCTTTTTAATACACAGGAATACCTCAGCCAGGAGGAGGCTGCGGAATGTGACACACAGGAGGAGGCTGTGGAATGTGGCAACCAGGAGGAGGCGGGGGTTAGTGGCAGCCAGGAGGAGGTGGGGGTTAGTGGCAGCCAGAAGGGGGCCGGGCCCAGTAGGCGACTCACAGAATCCCAGGTTCCTCCCCTCCACCTTCCAAACAAAAGACCCAGTAAGGGGAGTAACGTGGAGGATTCAGCACTGTTTCAGGAGGCTTCTGCATCCCTCAGAACCACCCCCACTCGTGAAGAGGCCTTTGCCTGCATGGCTGCCACCAAACTGCAAGACATGCAGGAGGGCCAACGCCTCATGTGTGAGGACATCCTTTATAAAACATTAACTAAGGGGGTGAGGGGCGAAATCACACCCAATACCCACCTGTGTGAGTTGCATCGTCCTCCTCCTCCTGCCACAACTCAGACACAGCGTGGAAGGAAGAGTGGAAGGAAGACAAGAAAGTGATGGCCTGGGTTCAGTCTGGTTTGACAAAAGATGCAGGCTCTTGTATGACCACAGCCTGGGGACATACATGTTATCTGCTGCTGCTCACGATCTCTTGGACTTCTGGACCACATTATATGGACTCCTCAGGCCACCAATTTTGCCTGGAAATAATTGATGTATGCCCTGGGAGCCAAAGGCTTTGCCAATTTCTGCTGTTTCTCCAGCGTTGCCTCCCTCTTTCTTTGGTTAGGACCCCTTAATAAATTTTTGTTTTATTTTATTATACTCGCCTATGTGTGTTTTCCTTCAAAAAGGACAGTTTGTTTGTGAGGAGGCAGGTACATTTCAAAAATACAATATGAAATTAACAAGATACACCAACACCAAGCAACCTCCTTGAGATTAAATAATACAAAATAATAATGGTGTTGTGGTAACTTGACACACAAAACACACCCAAAACTATTCTGGAGTAAAAAATATATATATACAAAAAATAACAGGAGATCAGGATTTCAAAAAATAAAAACAAAAAAAAACAAAATCTAAAAACATCCAAAAATGTAATTTTTTTCGGGAGATGTGACAAATAAAAATATTATATTCATGAAATCACGATAAATAATAAAGAAAGAAGTTTGTGAGAACTCTGTGTGAATATGAGCAGCAAAACAACTTCATTTTTCTAGCATTATAAAGAAGAAGAGAGAGCCCTGCATTAAACAATTTAAAACATTGCAGCTTGACGAAAGTGCTATATCCATTATGAACGCTAATTTTACCAGACTGAGCAGTTCCGTGTCAGAATTTATTCTGAGCATGCGTGGCACTTTGTGCGTTGGGATTGTCCACACACGGTCGGAATTACATAGTTACATAGTAGATGAGGTTGAAAAAAGACACAGGTCCATCAAGTCCAACCTATGTGTGTGATTATGTGTCAGTATTACATTACATATCCCTGTATATTGCGGTCATTCAGGTGATTATCTAATAGTTTCTTGAAGCTATCAATGCTCCCCGCTGAAACCACCGCCTGTGGAAGGGAATTCCACATCCTTACCGCTCTTACAGTAAAGAACCCTCTACGTAGTTTAAGGTTAAACCTCTTTTCTTCTAATTGTAATGAGTGGCCACGAGTCTTATTAAACTCTCTTCTGCGAAAAAGTTTTATCCCTATTGTGGGGTCACCAGTACAGTATTTGTAAATTGAAATCATATCCCCTCTCAAGCGTCTCTTCTCCAGAGAGAATAAGTTCAGTGCTTGCAACCTTTCCTCATAACTAAGATCCTCCAGACCCTTTATTAGCTTTGTTGCCCTTCTTTGTACTCGCTCCATTTCCAGTACGTCCCTCCTGAGGACTGGTGCCCAGAACTGGACAGCATACTCCAGGTGCGGCCGGACCAGAGTCTTGTAGAGCGGGAGAATTATCGTTTTATCTCTGCAGTTGATCCCCCTTTTAATGCATGCCAATATTCTGTTTGCTTTATTAGCAGCAGCTTGGCATTGCATGCCATTGCTGAGCCTATCATCCACTAGGACCCCCAGGTCCTTTTCCATCCTAGATTCCCCCAGAGGTTCTCCCCCCAGTGTATAGATTGCATTCATATTTTTGCCACCCAAATGCATTATTTTACATTTTTCTACATTGAACCTCATTTGCCATGTAGTCGCCCACCCCATTAATTTGTTCAGGTCTTTTTGCAAGATTTCCACATCCTGCAGAGAAGTTATTGCCCTGCTTAGCTTAGTATCGTCTGCAAATACAGAGATTGAACTGTTTATCCCATCCTCCAGGTCGTTTATGAACAAATTAAATAGGATTGGTCCCAGCACAGAACCCTGGGTAACCCCACTACCCACCCCTGACCATTCTGAGTACTCCCCATTTATCACCACCCTCTGAACACACCCTTGTAGCCAGTTTTCAATCCATGTACTCACCCTATGGTCCATGCCAACGCACCTTATTTTGTACAGTAAACGTTTATGGGGAACTGTGTCAAATGCTTTTGCAAAATCCAGATACACCACGTCTACGGGCCTTCCTTTATCTAGATGGCAACTCACCTCCTCATAGAAGGTTAATAGATTGGTTTGGCAAGAACGATTCTTCATGAATCCATGCTGATTACTGCTAATGAAATCATTCTTATTACTAAAATCTTGTATATAGTCCCTTATCATCCCCTCCAAGAGTTTACATACTATTGATGTTAGGCTAACTGGTCTGTAATTCCCAGGGATGTTTTTTGGGCCCTTTTTAAATATTGGTGCTACATTGGCTTTTCTCCAATCAGCTGGTACCATTCCAGTCAATAGACTGTCTGTAAATATTAGGAACAACGGTCTGGCAATCACCTGACTGAGTTCCCTAAGTACCCTCGGATGCAAGCCATCTGGTCCCGGTGATTTATTAATGTTAAGTTTCTCAAGTCTAATTTTAATTCCGTCCTCTGTTAACCATGTAGGTGCTTCCTGTGATGTGTCATGAGGATAAACACTGCAGTTTTGGTTACTGAAGCCCCCCGATTCGCTTGTGAAGACTGAGGAGAAGAATAAATTCAATACCTTTGCCATCTCCCCATCCTTTGTAACCAGATGTCCTTCCTCATTCTTTATGGGGCCAATATGGTCTGTCCTCCCTTTTTTACTGTTTACATACTTAAAGAATTTCTTGGGATTTCTTTTGCTCTCCTCCGCTATGTGTCTTTCATGTTCTATCTTAGCCATCCTAATTGCACCCTTACATTTCTTATTGCATTCTTTATAAATTCTGAATGCTGAGGATGATCCCTCAACCTTGTATTTTTTGAAGGCCTTCTCCTTTGCTTTTATATGCATTTTTACATTGGAGTTAAGCCATCCAGGATGTTTGTTCGCTCTTTTAAATTTATTACCCAATGGGATACATTGGCTAATGCCCTTATTTAATATGCTCTTAAAGCAAACCCATCTCTCCTCCGTATTCTTTGTTCCTAATATTTTATCCCAATTTATGCCTTTTAGCAAGGTTTGTAGTTTAGGGAAGTTGGCTCTTTTGAAATTCAGTGTCTTTGTGTTCCCTTCATGTTTCCTATTTGTGTGATTTATACTGAAACTAATTGACCTGTGATCGCTGTTACCTAAATTGCCCCGTATTACCACATCTGTTATCAGGTCTGTATTGTTGGTAATCAGTAGATCTAGTAATGTTTTATTTCTAGTTGGTGCGTCTACCATCTGACCCATAAAATTGTCCTGCAAGACACTAAGGAACTGGCGAGCCTTAAATGAATGCGCGGTTCCCTCCGCCCAGTCTATGTCTGGATAATTAAAATCCCCCATTATGATAACACTTCCCATCCTTGCTGCTAATCCAATTTGTGATAGGAGATCCGTCTCCACTTCCTCCCTCAGGTTTGGGGGCCTATAGCATACTCCCAGTATTATTTTCCCCTTAGCTTCATCCCTTTGGAGCTCTACCCATAAAGATTCCACCTCCTCCCTAGCCCCCTCAGTGATGTCATCTTTCACACTCACTTGTACATTATTCTTGATATATAGGCATACCCCTCCCCCTTTTTTACCTTCTCTATCCTTGCGGTATAGGGTATACCCTTGAATGTTTGCCAGCCAATCATGAGAGCTGTTGAACCAGGTCTCTGAAATTCCCACAAAATCCAAATCCTCCTTGTACAACAGTATCTCTAGTTCACCCATCTTGTCCGCCATGCTCCTGGCATTGGTGAACATGCCACATAGTTTAGACTAGTCGCATATTGTCCTCGTATTGGGTGTTTCAAGATTGCAACTAGGACTTGCTACTATACTCACCTTGTGTTTTTGTGCTTTGGTTAACCTACCACTAATGCCCCCAATACTACCCTCTGGAATATCTTCCACGCTGGCTATCACTGTCTCTGGACCCTCCCCCCCATCGCCTAGTTTAAAAACCCCTCTAACTTTTTGGCCATCTTCATTCCCAGCAGATCTGCACCCTCCTCATTTAGGTGCAGTCCGTCCCTTCTATAGTACCGGTTACCGACTGAGAAGTCGGCCCAGTCCTCCAGGAACCCAAACCCCTCCTTACTACACCAGCTCTTCAGCCACTTGTTTACTTCCCTAATCTCCCTCTGCCTTTCTGGTGTGGCTCGATGTACCGGTAGTATTCCTGAGAACACTACCTTGGAGGTCCTTTTCCTCAATTTAGCTCCTAAGTCCCTAAAATCGTTCTTTAGGACACTCCATCTGCCTCTGACTTTGTCATTGGTGCCAACGTGCACCATGACAGCCGGGTCTTCCCCAGCCCCTCCCAGTAATCTGTCCACAAGATCCGTGATGTGCCGAACCCGAGCGCCCGGTAGACAACATACTGTTCGGTGCTTCAGGTCTTGGTTACAGATTGCCCTCTCTGTCCTTCTAAGAATTGAGTCCCCTACCACCAGAATCTGTCTTTCCTTTCCCTTTGCTGCCCCCCCACTCTCACTGGAGGAGTTCTTCCCCTGGCAGCTAGGAGAGTCCCTCATCTCCAGCAGTGCTGGTCCCTGACTGGTTTCACCAATGTCACTCAATGGAGCGTACTTATTGGGATGCTCCAGTCCTGGAACGGCCTCTCTGGCACTTCCCCCTCTACCCCTCCTGACTGTCACCCATCTACTCTTTGCTAGTGCCTGCACCTCTTTGTCTCCACCCGCCTCTGTGCTGGCCCCTGCCGGCACCTGCCATGTACGTTCCTGGCTCACCTTTAGTATGGAGGGACTTCTCAGTGCTGACAGTTGCTTCCCCAGATTCAGAACCTGGGCTTCCAGGGAAACAATGTGCTTACATTTTGCACAGCAGTATTCGCCCTCGATCGGATGATCAAGGAACGCATACATGCGGCAAGATGTACAAAGAGCCGCCTCTCCACACCCGCCGGGCATCGTACCTATTAAATTTAGTGAGGATTGGGGATTTGACGCGAACAGATTTTGTTGTCGGAAAATTTTATAGCCTGCTCTCAAACTTTGTGTGTCGGAAATCCCGATGGAAAAAAGTCAGATGGAAAAAAGTCCGATGGAGCCCACATACGGTCGGAATTTCTGACAACAAGCTCTGATCGCACATTTTCTGTCGGAAAATCCGACCGTGTGTACAGGGCATTAGAGTTCCTGGTTACATGTTGACTAGAACTTTGAGATACTACTTGGGAGATTGATAAGGCATCTTCCATACAATCTCTCAAGTCAATTTAGAGCACTAGACAGATAAAGAGAAGGATCCATGATGACATCAAGCTCCCATGATGCATCTGGTCGGATTAGACATCTTCCATACCAGGAAATGCTGGGGAAACAGATATTTAATGCTTACCTGAACAATGTGAGATGTTTTTGCACAATCTATTGCATTTTTGGCTAAATTGTAAAGAACTATGCTTGTTTACTTTTGCACTTTAGTTCACCTGAAATCCACACTAATGCCCCGTACACACGGTCAGATTTTCCGATGGACAATGTCCGATCGGAGCGTGTTGTCGGAAATTCCGACCGTGTGTGGGCGCCATCGTACATTTTCCATCGGATTTTCCGACACACAAAGTTGGACAGCAGGAGATAAAATTTTCCGACAACAAAATCCGATCGCGTCAATTCCGACCGTGTGTGGCCTGTTCCGACGCACAAAGTGCCACGCATGCTCAGAAGAAATTCCGACACGGGACAGCTCGTTCTGGTAAACGTAGCGTTCGGAATGGATACAGCACTTTCGTCACGCTGCAATGTTCAAAATGGTTTAATACAACACACTCTCTTCTTCTTTATAATGTGACAAGAATTAAGTAGTTTTGCTGCTCATATTCACACACACTTCTCACAAACTTATTTCGTTACTATTTATCGGGATTCCCTCAATATATTTTGATTTCTCACATCTAACAAAATTTTTTGTTTTTTTTGGACTTTAATGTAGATTCTTTTTTTGTGTTTCTCTTTTTTATTTTTTATTTTTTTTGGTGATTTTGATTTGTATTCCCGAAAATGTTTGTGTGTGTTTTTGGTGACAAGTTCCCACAACACCATTGATATGTTGTTCTATTTAATCTGTAGGAGATTGTTTGGTGTTGTTGTCCCTTGTTAATTTCACATTGTACTTTAGAAATGTACCTGAATCGTCACCAACAAACTGTCCTTTTTGGATAAAAACACACACAGGAGAGTATAATTTACCCAAAAAAATTTTAGTAAGGGCTCACAACTAAACAAAGAGGGAGGCAACGCTGGAGAAACTGCAGAAGTGGGTGAAGCCTGGGACCCCCAGGGCAAACATCAATTATTTAAAAGCAAAATTGGTGGCCTGAGGAGTCCATATCATAAGGGAGGGCAGTCTGGTCCAGAAGTCCCAGAGATCCGGAAAGCAGCAGATGACATCTGTGTCCCCAGGCTGTGGTCATACGAGAGACTGCATCTTCTGTCAGACCAGACTGAACCCAGGGTCATCACTCTCAGGTCTTCCTTCCACGCTTCCTTACAGGCTTTGGCTGTGGTGGTGGAGTTGTGGCAGCAGGAGGAGGAGGAGGAGGAGGATCGTCCCTCTCAATGACATCCGTCTTGTGTGTCAGTTCCCCACTCTCCCCCTTACGAAGGACTTTATAAATCAGGTCCTCAGAGATCTTGCGTTGACCCTCCTGCATGCCCTGCAATTTTGTGGCAGCCATGCGGGCAAAGGCCTCTTCAGGACTGGGGAAGGCTCTGAGGGACGCAGAAGCCTCCTGGATCAGCCTGTACGCTGAATCCTGCACGGGACTCGGAGTGGCCTTCCTGGCTCGTTTATATGGCAGGCGGAGGGGAGGGACCTGAGACTCAGTCAGGCTGCGACTTGTCCCAGGCTTCTCTTGGCTGCCACTTAGCCCTGAATCCTCCTGGCTGCCACTAATCCCCGCCTCCTCCTGGCTGACACTATTAATCCCCGCCTCCTTCTGACTGCCACATTCCACAGCCTCCTCCTGGCTGAGGTCTTCCTGTGTATGAAAAAGGGACATAGTTTTAGTTTTTTATTCATCAATCACACACAATTTTCACCTCCTGACTGCTGCAAATTGAATGTTAACAAATATAACAGACTATCCTTCTGAGCCCAGCAGTTTTCATTCTTTTCCCAATTTTGGGTGCCCACTACTGTCTATTGATATGTAAAACACTTTCAATCAGCAATTAGTGATCAATAATAACATCTAGTAAACATAATTTCTTTATTGCCCATAAATCTGTTGAAGAATGCTATACCTGACTCCAGCTGGGCTCCTCCACTTCTTCCTGGCTGGAAGGCCCAGGTTGGACATCGGAAGCCTCAGCTGGGGTGGAAGGAAGCGTGGAAGGAAGAGTAGAGAGGGATTCCCTGACTTCAGTGTGGTCTGACAGAAATCGCAGTCTCTCATAGTACCACAGCCTGGGGACATAAACGTCATCTGCTGCAGCTCCGGACCTCTGGGAATCTGTGACCTTCTTGCGCTCCCTAAGATAAGTGCTCCTCAGGCCACCAATTTTAGCTTTCAAATAAGGGATGGTTGCTGTGGGGACCACCGGCTTCACCAACTCCAGCAGTTTCTCCAGCGCTGCCTGCCTCTTCTGTTTGTGATTATAGTGGGGGTGTCTCACTTGCCACAGACAGGGCAGCTCCCTGTACTTGTCTATGAACAGGGGCAGGAAATTGTGGTCGTTGAACCCATCCATTTTCTCTGTAAGACACAACACAAGACAAAGCCTAATGTCAGGCCAAACTCCCCTAATCTTGTTACAATATAGGCTTCCATTTCGAAGCAGTATAGGCCCAAGTTTAGATCCTACCTTCGTTAGCACGATCGGCGTCTCCGATGCTCCTTCCTCCGCTCACAGATCGTACGTAAGACGCGCGCGTTACGATTTATACACACTGCGCATGCGTATAACTCCGCCCGCCCCTGACGTTCTTTCTAGTCTATTCCCCGCCCCTTTTCGTTCGGCGCAGTGGGGGAAGAGCACATGGCGGATAGACAGCAGGATCGTGCTAATTGTAGCAACGAGGAGGTGGAGGATGAAGGGCTGGAGCCTGAAACGTCCCGATCCAGAAGGAGATTAAAGGACTCAAATATGTCCTTTGGGGAGATGTTGGAGATGGTGGACATCCTGAAGAAGGCCGACTATGATGGAAAGTATGGGCCTTACCCCAACCCCAATGTCAGAAAGGCCAAGATCATGGCGAAAGTGGTCAGGAGTCTGCACCGGAAATTCGGGGTACGACGATCGAAAGATCAGCTCAGGAAGCGGTGGTCGGACCTGAAATTACGAGAACACGAGCAGTACAGAAAGATCCGGAGATTGCTGCAAAAAAGTAAGTAGTTGTGCTGTGTTCCTATTCTTTATTTTTATTACGTTCGTGCTGCTCCATGTGCTTTTAGGAACTGTTGTACAGTTTAAAATGGCAACTTTCATGTTCATGGGCACATTATTCGTTCGGATCACACATTGTTATTTCGGACGATAAAATACCATTGTTTAGGCCATATGCATTTGGCCACCATTTTGACGCCCTATACTTGTCTTCAAAGAATTGGGTTGTGTAGATGGCTTTGTTACTAGAATGAAATGCAAACTAGATTGTGTGTAAGGAGAGGACACTGAGCAGCTGTTTTCACATCTGGACACTGGAGCACTAGTGTGGGACACAAGAACACCATTTTTATTAGGGGGGCCACACAGGTGCCCCAGTGTATACTATAGGGGGGGCTACATCTGTGAAGCTTTTACCAAACAGGTAAAGTATTGCAGCTTGACAAAGGGCACTAAAAAAGCTACATCTTGGAACTCTGCTAAAATAGACAATTGTACCCCACTTCCAAGCAATGTTTCATCTTTATAGTTCTGACATTAAATATCTGTGTGCTAATTATACCATTTTTGTTTTACATAGGGGAGAAAAGACTCGGAGGACACCCCTCATCCGAGGAGACCAGAGCCCCCCCCCTCTGGAAGAAGGGGAAATCTACCCAACACAAGCTGAGCAGGAGGAAGAAGACGTGGTGGAAGTAGTCACCACAACAGGTGAGTGTCTGCAACCACAGGCTCAGATAAGAGATGGATGGCGGCATTTTTTTGAAACCTAATTTATTTTGGGTTTCCTCTCTTTTTAGGTGATCGTGAGGTTGTGGATCCAGATCCTTTCACATCCGAAAGTGCCCAGATCGTGATCGGGGAGATCATAGGGTGTAATTTACAATTGGAAAACATCAAGCAAAACATCAATGATGTTATTCCAAAATATAAAAACATCATTGATGTTTTGGGGCGAGTTTAAAGCCCCTCCAAATCACTTTCTTCTTTTGTGTGCTACAATGTGCTAAATGTTTTTGTGATTTTTCCCAAAGCCAAATTTGGAGGATGCACACAGTGTGTCAACATGTGCTATCTGCCATCACGGGAGATCAATGGACGCGTTTTGGGGGTGCAACCCCTTCCTCAATAATAAAGTAGCGGTGAGGAAGGGCTTTCTCCCCCAAAACACATCCCTTGATCCCCCCTGATGGCAGATAGCACATGTTGACATTGGGAAATTTGTGTGCATCTTTCAAATTTGGCTTTTCCAGGGGTGATTTCCCCCCATCTGAACGCTATATCAAACACAGTTCCTAAATACTCATGTCTGATATTGCCTTCCAGTTCTACCAAATGTGAACTTTGTAAGATCAAGATTTGTGTCTTTCTTGTGGGTTTTACACAGGCCTGTTTTCTATAAAATGCACATTTTGATTTTGGATAATGACACCACAAAAATTGTTATACAACAAACATGTTGGTTTGTCAGAAAAACCTTGGGTAAATGCACATGTGATTGTGCAGGTATTAAAAAGATTGTTCATCAAGAATGTGTGGATTATTGTCTCACGCTACAACACTTTTGGGGTGATGTAATTGTTGTTTTACGAGAAAATGGGGGTTATTTCCTAAGGGGAAATCCACTTTGCACTACAAGTGCAGTTTCAGTGCAGTTGCAAGTGCACTTGTAGTGAAAAGTGTCTTTGCATTTAGTAAATAACAGCCAACAGTGCTTTGTATAAGGTTACACAATCACGACATTTTCTGCACTCCACACATTTCTGTCAGGGTCAGCTCAAACAAACACAAGCAGTAAATGTCCACAAAGAAGAGCCTGGAGGGAGATGCCTGTCGAGAACTTGAGGTCCTGCAGGCTTCTCCCTGTGGCCAAATACCGCAAGGTAGCGACCAACCTCTGCTCCGGAGTGATGGCTTGCCTCATGCAGGTATCCTGCCTGCTAATATAAGGGGTCAGCAAAGCCAACAAACGGTGAAACACGGGGTCCGTCATCCTGAGAATGTTCCTGAAATCATCAGGATTATTCTCAAGGATCTCACGGAGCAAAGGCATATGAGAGAACTGGTCACGCTGGAGCAACCAATTCTTGGTCCATGAACTCCTCCCCACCCTGTTCATGGACTGGACTTGTGTCAAGGTCAGGACCCCAACACCAAGCCCCCGCACAGCACGAACTGTACGAGGAGTACGCATACGAAACATGGCTAGAAAACGGTCGGCTGCTCAGAACGAAGTAACAGAACGCACTGAAGAACAGCAAGGCCTGTGAAGAGCGACCTGAAAAACAGCAACGAGCAGGCAAGATCACACAGAAAACTCTGATACGAACTGACTGCACGCACTGAAGAGCAGATACAAACCCACAAGCACAAACTGAACAGCAGAAAACGATCTAAAAGCCACGAGTCTGAAAAAGCGTGAATCGTCTCTCACCAAACTTTTACTAACACGAGATTAGCAAAAGGAGCCCAAAGGGTGCTGCGCTTGGTTCTGAACCGGCCTTTTCTAGTCTCGTCGTACGTGGTGTACGTGACCGCATGGTTGTCGATCGGAAATTCCGACAACTTTGTGCGACCGTGTGTAAGCAAAACAAGTTTGAGCCAACATCCGTCGGAAAAAATCCTAGGATTTTGTTGTCGGAATGTCCGAACAAAGTCCGACCGTGTGTACGGGGCATAAGGCCCCATACACACTATTAGATTTTCTGCAGATTTTTGTCTTCAGATTTACGAAAACTATGTAGTGCAAGGACCTGCCTGATTACATACAAATTGAAACTCTTAAGGTTTGACCTCATAGTACATGGTTTTGGTAAATCTGCAGAAAATCTAATAGTGTGTATGGATCCTAAGAACCCAAATGATCTAGGCAGTATTTCTGGAGTGTTTTATTAAATGGTCTGTGTAATGTCAACTCAGCTAGCATTGGAGCCTAGTTAAAATACACACTGTACTTCTCACATTGCCAATTTGTTTTGTGAATTCCATCACATGTTTTCCTAAGGATATAGTTACATGGAAATAACAAAGATAGTGATAACAAGCAAGCAAAGCATCTCCTTCTTACTATATGGCATACTGATTGCTGTGCCAACGGCTCCACTGAAAATGTTGTCCAATGTTAAGTCTAAACTGGCCATTCACTGCTTTTACCTAAAGAGAGTATTTCGAATTCGATGTTTTTTAGTGTTTGAACAAACCTGAACTCACATTACTGGTAAAAGGATCAAACTACAGGGTGTGCAGCCATTGATCTTCCACAGCTTTTGGTCCAAGTTAGGTAATCGATGCCTTTTTACTGTGTATGGCTCTTTCCTAAAGAAAAGAAGTGATGAGGTGACATCAATTCTCTACTCCAATGATGACTTCACTCACCTAAGGAAGTAACTAGAAAGGTAAGCTCCTCACTGTGTTCAGCAATGCATACAACATTTGAATCAGATATACAATGTTTCCCTCATTGTACAGGTTAGGTGGGTAAGGTATGTTTTTTTTCTGTTGGAAAAAAGGTGTGCAATAGGGTTGATTTCCTGAAGGTATCTGTAATATCATGGAAGATTGGTAAAAGCATTGGAAACTGTAGTTCCACATTTTAAATAAATAATAATGTGTCAAGGGAAAATGTATCCATTGATGGACTATTGGGGATACAGTGAGATTTCGGAGTACTTATTTCAGATCACTGCAAATTGAGCAAAAAAGTATGGTCATGCAATGGGAAAAACAAATAGAATTCTAAGCTGCATCACTGGGGGGGATGTCACCAGCAGGAGGAAGGAGGTCTTGATTCACCTATATACTGTAGATCTTTAGTTAGACCTTATTTAGAATATTGTGTCCAGTTCTGCAGACCTCACTTACAAAGAATTATTGATAAGATCGAGACAGGTAACAAAAATGGTGAAAGATCTGAGGGATAAAACATATCAGGAGAGACTTCAGGAACTTAATATGTACAGTCTGAAGGAAAGAAGGGAAAGGGGAGTTAAGACTGAAACCTTTAACTACAACCAGAGGGGTGAAAAAGGTTCAAGAGGGCAGTATTTTTAACATGAAGCAAAGATCAAGAACACAGGGACATGACCTCAAACTAGCACAAGGAAAGTTCAAAACTAACCTTAGAAAGTATTATTTTACTGAAAGAGTAGTTGATGCTTGGAATAGACTTTTAGTTGATTCAAACATGCTTAGGACAAGATCTACACTCAGCCAAAGTGAAAAAAAAACAATAATAAAAAAGAAAAACCATGTATAAATATAAAAAGAAAAGAAAAAGGGGCAGACTCGATGGACTACTTGGTCTTTTTTCTGCCGTCACTTTTTTTATGTTTCTATGAAAAGAGATACAAAAATGATCGCCTCCATTCAATTGTTGTGTTCATAATGGTTTGCTTCATGTAAAACTATCAACATTATTTTGTGTGGGGTTTATGTAATCAAATCCAAAACTTTTTGTTTGTTGTTTTAGATAGATTGTTGTCAAGATTTTATTGCTGTCGTTAAGAGTCCATTCACACTTGT
Organism: Aquarana catesbeiana; assembly: GCF_042186555.1. NCBI lineage: Eukaryota > Metazoa > Chordata > Amphibia > Anura > Ranidae > Aquarana > Aquarana catesbeiana. Next base: position 154,139,038 of record NC_133334.1, on the reverse strand, counting down.
GCAATTTGTCATGTGACTATGGTCATGAAAGTAACATGGCAAATCACACACCATTCATTTCAATGGTACCCATTTAAATCACTGCAACTTAAAGTCGCAGAAACTTTGAAATGGTGAATGCACTACTTTAATGCAACTTTTGATGCAACTTTGATCCATACAATGTAAAATCATATCAAAATCTCACCAAGAGTTGCATCAAAGTCACGCTTCAAAGTCGCACTGGAAATCATGCAACTTTGTGGATATGCTAATATGAAAGGAGCTTTACCAAGTTGGGGAGATTTCACCTTACTTTATGACCCTGTAACAGCAAGGCAAGAAAGTAGGAGAGAGGTTGTCACTGTACCAAGGAGACACATATAGCAATTATAACCTGATGAAGCTTTTAATCCTTTTCCAATTCATTAGGGAAAAGGTGTTTTGGTGTTTTGTTGCAGTCTGTGTCCCCAAAGTAATCTCATTACTTTCTGTGCAGAAGTTTTTGGTGGATACTGGCAGGTTCAGTCACTCAGAAGGCTATTTTACATCTTCTAGATGTGTAGTTCCTGGATATCTCATTCCTATTGCTGCAGCAAGATGAATATAATTCCTAATCTATTTCTCAAAATATAAAGATAATACAGAAGATCCAACAGAGAGAATGCGAAGTGGCCTTGTTATCATAATGGACATAGTAGTCAGGCAGACCTCGGAAGGCAAGCGTAAAGATCTAACCTCCAGGGTGCATGATTTTGTAAATTTGACAGTTCACCCGACAAGCTGTCGGTCTCTAGAAATGTTGCAAATATAAGCTTTGCTGAAGATACTGAAGGAACAATATAGTGATGCAGACACATATGTTCATGTGACATGCTCTGAACCATGTGCATGCAAATTTTTGTTACATCCAGCACTCATTGTCATGGTCAGATATCTCCACTTCCAAGCATGCATCACTTCATCTTCTTAGACCTGTCAAGCCTAAATTTAAACTGGTTACATTATAATGTTTAAAAGTGCATTTTATGATGGATTGTGTCAAATTATTTACAATGTTTAGGGTGATAAATGTGCCAGAAGAAATATGTTAAAAATATATAAGCATTTCCAATAAAATTTGTAGAGGACTTTACAATATTTTAATAAATTCTCCTCTAATTTTAAGTATCAAGCTATTTTAATACTTAGAATTCTGACCATATATTAGAATGCTAGGAACTCTACTATGGTACTAAAAAGGATACTGTCGGTGTCAGAGACCCATATATTTGAGGCATAATATATACCATATTTTTCTTTCTGTAATTATTTTACGAACCTTAAAAAATGATGAGTGTTCATTAGTATTCATGATATCATTCCCTCCTTGCAAAGATGCACATGAAAACACATTTGAAGCCAGGTAATTTAAAAGGTTTCACATTTGTTTCTATATCGCTGTCATTTTGCATGTGTCCTCCTAGTTTTAGATGACATTCAACAGAGTTGCATGCAGCCATGAACCATTATATATATAGCTTGCTGGAATGTTATTAGATTTTCTTTTCTTTTGTAGTACATTTGCATGAAAGTCTACTGTTAAAAAAAAAATAAAAAAGACATTTATTAAGATTGCCTAAAAATGTTTTTGTATCATAAAAACAATGAATGTCTGATATAATACTGCAGCATACCATTGACAACACCCAACCCCCAAAAAATCCCACCAAAACCCCACAAACACCAACATTAACGCAACATCCAATATTGATTTTAAAAACTATGCAAAACCCTTTGCGCTGCTATGTGAAAAAAAGACCAGAATCATATCCCTCTGAGGAAGCCATGTGTCCCTGTGGCGCAAAGCCTGGGGGGGGGGGGGCTTGACATCAGGGCACTCCTGCAGGATACCCCAGACTTTGCAACCATTCCTATTGTGACACCCTGGAGAATTGGTACTGGTGGACAGAGTGGCACATTACTGTTTGCGGCTACATGTATGTACAGTTTGGTGTGCTGCAAGCACCCATAAAATTTGAGTAGTATTCCTGGAGTTATTTCATTTTAATAAATATATATGATTTTAAAGATAAAGCACTATGTATAGTTTCTATGCATGTATATGGCTGAGTGGAGGAACATAGGAGAGGAGAAGAAATGTTCATTTGTTGCCTATAACTGGGAGGGTTTCCTCTGGTCCCCTCTGAAGGGCCAAAGCGATTATAGACCATAACATATGTGGTCCATTGCCCCAGGTGAAAGTAAATCCGGTGAAGGGGTCACACACTGTGTGGATCACATTTAAATCACATAATCAATGGAAATGATTGAGAAGATTTAAAGAGGATTTCACATTACTATGAACTGTGTATATTAGTGTCACTGCAGTTAAAGGCACTAAGGACTTGTTTTCACTTACAGCTCACCAGCACTTTTTGGGATTTTGTGATTTTCTATCCTTTCACACTTTTTCATTTTTACTAAAACTTATGTGTTTACTCACTATTTTATTTCTATATTTCATACATTTTTGCATTCATGATTTGTCTTACTAAGATATACACAGATATGTAAGTAGTATGATTTGTTAGCTGAAGGTGTAATTAGGAATAGTGGAGCGCCGCACTATATAATATCTATAGATCTAATGTTGGTTTGATACAATGATTGTAGGGATTGAACTTGACACATTTTGTAAGCATCTTCAGCTGGAGAGAGTAATTTGTCTATAAACAGGTATTATGGTTTTTATGCATCACATAAATATTTTATATATATATATATATACTCACATATTCACATCACTTACAAACACAAGGTGAACAAACCATATATTAGCCTACAGTAAAAGCATATCAATCATCCTCTCAACATCCGGGAGCGATGCCTATGTCCCTGGGATTAGCAATGGGACCAACAAGGACCTAAGGAGCACCATTTTGCATCAGAATCATATTTTAGGATGAAAAATAATATATTCAAATATTTAATAAATATAAATATCAAAATATCTGTTAGATATGATGAATCCCCTTATCTCTACTTGACCAAATAAATCAATATAGTGAGCTAGGAGAATTGTTAGCAAGGTGACTATCTCCAAGTCTAACTTCCTTTTTTTCTTTTTTCTTTACCAATGTTTTTATTGTGTTATATGAAAACAAGAAAAACATACATACAGATGTTGCATAGGTCACACACATTTCTTAAGTGTTAAAAACACATACAAAAATTATGGCCTTCGTCCCTTTCGGGATTTAGCGATTAAAGTCAATCCTGAGTTTTTTACTTAACTGATTGGCCCCATGGCAACAGAACATAAACAGTAAAATAGTGAAACAAAAAAACAAAATTAAAGTACCCAAAACTAAGACAGAAAAAAAAATACAGGGATATCCAGTTCTTCTGCAAAGCAGTGCAAACATGTTGTTGTCCATGTACTTAAGCACCAACAAAACCATAAGCGGGCCAAGACTCCTATTTCCTTTTAAATACGGGCATAATATCCATAATAGTATGGTGCACCCTCTCCATGAGCTGAATAGCCTACATATGTCTCAGAACTTGTTCCCAAGGAACCTCAGTGGTGCCCCAGTGTAGTGCAATTGCCCAGTGTACTATGCTGAATAGGGTGCGGGCCAATTTTTGGTTGGGAAGGGGAACCTCTGGAAGTTCAGCAAAAAATAAACACATCTGGTATGTCAGGGTCAGTTGCAACCCCGTGATTAGTGCAATTTTAGCAGACTAACTTCCTATTTTTCATGGAGTTCACAGTCAATAGCAGTGAGTTTTATAATTATATAGATCCTTCATCAGTGTCACTATCTGAATACATACTACAGGAAAAATTGCCATACCTTTGACCAAATGTATTGAATGTCCCTTCGCAGTATCAAATCAAGTACCCAGGAGAGGGGCCAGGGATCAACCACTGAGGTTTTCTATTTCTCCTGTATATAAAATATTTGAGGAACCTTTAGAAAGATCTATTGCTTTTTTTTTTGTTTTGTATTGCTCTGCTTTGGTTTTTAAAAACAAGCTGGCAATGACATGTCATTTTCTGGCAATTTAAAGATTAACTCTACTTTAGTAAAAAAACATTACTCTCTGGGTGATCAATGTACACTGCAGGAATTTAACAAACTTTGTTGCAGATCCCTACTTTTTGTTATTCCAAAGAAATAGCTGTGGCATCATTTGCCAAGTGATAGTGAAGGGGAGTGACTTTTTTATTATTGATAAGCTTCTGCACTTGCAGGATTCTAATGAGGAAAGTGGCAGGGTCTGAATCCCTTTAGACATGAGTAACCCTTTGAGAGAATATCACCAAAAATTAAATTTTTGTTGCAGAGGATGGGATGATGCCCAAAATCTAAATTGTATCTTAGTGTAGGTTTCTGGAAAAATCAGTAAGCCAATCATGTGAGCAGGAAATGGCATTTCTGTGGGGCGTTCCATACACTATTTGTGTACAGAATGGCTCCAGGTTGCCATATTGCAAACTTACAGGAATCTTACAGCACTGCAGATTCACAAGTAAAGGTCATTTTTAATAATGATATATTACAATATGGCGTGTGTTGAAATTGTATGCTATATATTTTTAAAATTTCAACATTTATTTCCAAGTTTAGTTACCCTTTAATAACATTAAGACCAGACTGTTTCAACCCCTTCCTACCCAAGTAATGTCTCAGTTTTCAGCAATGTTACATTTTTTATGACAATTACTCAATAATTCAGCTCATGGGTTTTTTTCCAGCATTTTTCTTACTTTCTATCCAGTATCAATAAACAAAGAATGATGTCAGTTGCCCTTTTCTTAATTTTAGTTGCAATAAAATAATAAATGCAGAGAAAAGCAGACTAGATGCCAAATATTCCAGTCACTTTGAAGATAATGCTATTTTTCCATAATTTTCCTCAAAGTTATTAGTTGCTCTTCTAGATACAATATTTTTAAGGTTTACTGGTACTTTAAAACTTAAGACTTTAAGAAAACGTGTTAGAAAAGTGATGCTGCCATTATAGGATTAAACTTTAAATCTGGATCCATGCATTTTAAAGGCATTTTAGTGAGTAGGTAAAACTGCAGATTAGAAAGGTATTTGACCATTTGGCTACATCATTAGCGTTTTGTACTTTCATTGTTTGCTTGGTTGTTTGTTACACCTGTAATCCCTACTGGGAGTTTGACAATGTGTAAATGACCTTTTGTTGAAACATTGCTTCCGTGGGAAAAAGTATCTTTCCAATACACATTTTTTAATCAATAGGTTACCAATAATAGAACAGGAAATTGGACTTCAATGTAATTAGTCATTAGTGATCTACAGCCTAATGATATAGCTCTATATACAAGTTTGTAAAACAAATAAACTTATCTACATCTTATCACTGCATAAGCATGAAATTGGTCTCTAAGGTGTGACCCAAAACACTGACACTTCCTAATTCTGTAGTTATTACTAGTAAAATCAGTGACTGTGACTAGTCAAACAGGACAAGATAACCAGTTTTATTTAGCTTACAGCTGAGGCCTAAGAGAAGACAAAAAGAATGTTCTGAAAATAGGGATGAGTGTATGTGCATGGGTTCACTAAAGCCATCTTAAAGTCCAAAAATTGTGAACTTAAATCTGAACCTCATTAACCTGTATAGGAGGCTTGCACAGTGGCGTAGGGGTTAGCACTTCTGATTTGCAACACTAGAGTTCTTTATTCGAGTCCTAATCAGCAAACCATCTGTATTGAAATAGATTTCCCCCGGGTACTTTATTTTACTCCTACATATCAAAGACATGCTGGTGGATTATTTGACTCTTGCCTAAAATTGGCCCTAGTATCATAATTTACTGAATTCACATAAGAGAGCTACCTGAACAGCAAATAAAGCTCTGTAAGTCCCTCAGGGGGAAAATTACTATAGAAAAATTGGCCCTAGTATAATATCCTACTGAATGCACCCAAGGTGGCTGACACAACAGCAGATAATGCCCTTTGAGTAGCCAATGAGAAAAGCGCTATAGAAAAATAATTGATGAAAAAATACAAAATAAAATCATTTTTAACCCTTTGGGGAGCTGGGTACTGCCCTTCTCATGCACCAATACAAAACTAAATTTAAAAAAAAATGGTCAATGGGAAGAGGGTCCTCCTTTTAAACAACTTCAAGGGCAACATTGTAAAAACAATAACATTTTCAGTTACATGCTTGAGAGTTGCTTTTAAGCTGTGTGTAGTATTATGGAACAGTACAATTCTTAGGGTGACATCATATTCTAACATCACGCAATTTTTGCCATTCACAATATTGCTTGGCTTACTATTAAAAATTGCTTTATTAGGTAGTTTTAGGTATAAAATCTGGTTTTACATGTTTTATCAAGAGGTAACAGACCTGGATTGACAGGTGGGAGTAGCAACCACAACATATTTAAAAGCTATAGGGAAATTGCAAAAAATAAAAAAATCAAGCTTAAGCTCTCAACTTTGTATAACTTGGCCTGTGGCACAACAATTTAATAGCATAGTTTATTAGCTTACTTTTTTCATAGTACCACACTGCATTATCTTACAAATTTAATAAGGTGTCAAAACAATGCATAAAAACACAACCCCACATTCCTGTACCCCCTCCCATTTTCAGATCACCAATTATTCCTAAAATATTCAATACTTAGTCTTCAGATATGTGTTTGGTAGAAACTGGCTAGCATCATGACAGTGCATGGCAGCAGCACATTGGCAGCAAATTGAAAGAGCTCTGCAGTGTGGATCTCCTTTACTGTATCTGCTGCCAACAGCATCATTGTGGTCTGCAGCCTTTGCTTGCGGTGCATCAGCCATTGTAGGTACAGTAGCAGGTACTCAGCCATAATTTTTTGCCTAGAAGGCTATATTTGCTCTCCACCAGCATGTGCAAGATAATGGGGTTGATTTACTAAAAGCCAATAGACTGCACACTTTGCAAGTGCAGTTACTCTGTTGATTTACATCATCCAATCATGTGCACAGTCTATTTGCCTTTAGTATATCTACCTCAATATCTTTGTGTCGCTGGACCACATGATCAGCAGCAGAGCCCACATGACCACAGACACGTGGTCTAGCAAGGATGGGCAGGGACATTACAACTCCTTCAAGACTAACTACGACAATTACGATCAGCTATGAGTAAGCACCAGTAGTTATGGGGTGAAACATGTTAGTAAGTGATTCCATCTGTTACTGTATGGATTTTAACCAATAAAGAAATTATTGTTGGAGTGCGGCCATCCAGGTCAAATTTTTTCTATATGCTAATTGCATACTGAGCCAGCACCTGTACCTTGTGAAGGGAGAGATTCTGTGACTCGGATACCTGAAGCGGGTTCCTTTCTTATTTCCATAGGGCAATCTGATGGTAGCTGGATCTGGGAAGGATACAGGATGGGGAACATCCCTGCAGATAGAGGTGCCAATCCATATCCTGCATCTCAGTGATGCTGACAACTCAGTCATCTCTCCCCTCTTTTTCTCAATGGACCAGAGCATAGAATGTCCATAGAGTCTTTGTCTATGCCATGCAAGAGGACAAGAACCACATTGGACCAGAGATTTTGGAAGCTCTTCAAGGGTAGGCAGACCAAGAAGATTGTGACCCCATTTCTGCTTGTGCCAGGCCAGGTCTTGTGTGACAACAAAATTGCACAAGAGCTGCTGGCTGCCTCTTGGCAGAGAAAATTAGCACATATGTACCTTGCCTGGCACATGTCCTTAAACTGGTAGTGCAGCTGTTCCTGGTTAGGTACTCTTTAGGCTTCAGGGATTCCCTGCAGTAGACCAGAAATATGTGTGGCCAGTTTAAGCAGTCATGCCCTATAAGTGTTCACCTGGACCAAAGTGGCTGATTGTAAACACATAGGGGGGATTCATGTCACCCATACCATGAGCTTTTATCTTTTTTTTTTTTCAACTATGCTGATTGGCTTCACTCCAGTTGAGACAAAGTTTGCTCAGGCAGGTTTTATTCATTCCCCCCAAAATATCAGTTTTAAGAAGTACATCCTATTGCATTTGTAACTTCATGTGCAGGTTTAAGGCATCCCAAATATATTTTTTTAAGGATTTGTGTATTTTTTGAATGTTTCCCTTTAGGACACTTAAAAGACCCCCAAAAATCTGTATTTTTTTTTTCTAATTTTTTTGCATTGTTAGATATCCCCAATGGCAGTGCTTCATATGTCCTTTTTTATCAAAAGCTTGTAAATTTGCAGTGAAAATGGTAGGGAAAAAAACAGATTTCGCTCTAATAGACTTCAGTAAGGTTTGCCGCTGTTTGGATTAGCAAGCTGTTTGCTGGCTTTCACGAATCTTCTGCAAACCAAACTTTGGCCAGGTTCACCAATGTCGTGTGAGGGATGTTGATGCTCTATAGCTAAAAAATAATTCAAAGGGTCAATCACATCGCATTTCATAAGAAAGAATGCATGGTGTCTAGCTACAGATAACATTTTTTTTTTTTATTTAAAATTTCATCTTAAATTTAGGTTACTTTTATTTTACAACATTTTCATGTACAATTTAGCCAGATAAATGTGTAGTTTCATTTGTAAGTACTGAGAGCTCGGTGTTATTATATTTAAAATGTAAAAATTAGTAAGTTCAAAATTCTTTCATGTAAAAAAATTACTATCTTAGTAATTTTTCGCATTATGCTATTGTTCTCTAATTAATTCTTTTAGATTCAACATTATTATATGACCATAAAAAAAGCTGTGAAATATACTTACAAGCTTTTGGAACAAAAAAGTTAAACAGCAATACTGGGTAACATGTAAAACGAATCAGTGAGTTGCTAATGCTATTTGGATATCTTTGCAGCATTTGCTCAGTTTAACATAATCTTAGCTCTCTATAATCCATTACAGACAGAATCTAGAAAGCACTTCACAGAGTCATTGGTAATATACTTACTGATGCATTTGCTATGTAAATTTCTACCTCTCCGTTTCCTTTATCACCTATTGCATTCAAAAACTTAGGCTTGAATCTGACTGCTGGCTGCATGTGATTTCTTAGCATCTTTATTTTTGTATTTTTCACAAAGACTATATACTGGATATATTTCAGAGACTGTAAGACAACCAAACTACCAACAAAAAGGAGTAGAATTACTGGGTTTACTACAGCAATGCCTCGTTGAAATAGTGAAGGATTAAGAAAGTAAGTTGAGATCATTGTATGCTTTTCAAAATGTAATTTTTAATTTTGACTTAGGACTCCATTTTAAAAATGTTCTCATTTCTTTTATTTAGTTTTGTATATTCTCTATATGAGTAGAGAAGGATTAAAGGCTAAGTTCACCTTTTCAGGCAGATTTTCACTTTTATAATAGAAGCATTTTCTACTGTTATTTGTGGCCCAGGCATCCCAATGTGCTTATAACTCACTTACCTCACTTACCTCACTAAGGAAAGCCTAAAATTTCATATGTGTTTAAAAAATCACAGAAAGGGGCATGATAGGGCATGTTCACCACTCTGGACCACACCTCCCTCATTACTATACCACCTTCCACCCATTTTCTGTTCAATCTCCTTTAGATATACATCAACTATGTAGTGCAAGGGCCTGTCTGATTTGATACACATTGATAAATTGTTCAGGTGGGTCCTCTTATTCCATAGGTCTGGTAAGTCTAAAGGATATTATACAGAGATTGTACAATCAGATTGCATAGTGTATCGTCAGCTTTATACACATACATAAGAGGGAGTGAATGGGGACATTCAGCTGTCAGGACCCATTCAGATCTCTGTGTAGTGGGAATTCACATGCATGCGTTTTTGTTTTCCACATTTAGAGCATTTTTGCTTGTCACACATAGGGCAGCCCATTCACTTGAATAGACTGCCCTACACGCAACAATCACCCCAAAGAAACCCTATAACTTTTTTTAGAGTGGAGTGTGGTGCGTACTTTACCGTGCTTTTGTTGTGTTTGCAGCTTGTTTCAGAAACGCAAGGCAAAGTGCACATTTTCTATGCAACTTGCTATGTGTTTGGAAACACACAGATGTAAATCGAGCCTCGTTGTTCTTGTGTAAACACATCAATTTTAGTTGCAGCCCTCATTCACATCTAGCATAGTGGGAGTGCACGTTTTATGGCTCAATTTTTCTGTGACACGCATAGGGCAGCCCACTGATTTCAATAGGCTGCCCTACACGTGGCAAAGTAGCTTGTGGGACATTTTGGCATGAAGTGGGTTGAGCATTTTTTACTGTGCGTTTTGCTGCATTTGTCATTTTTGCACATGGCAAAATGTGTGTTTGGTAATGCATTTAGTGTGCCTGCAGCAAGTAATGGCACTGAAAGCGCAACTAGTTCATTTTAGGTGTATAAAGTGTAGTGTAGTGGAGCTCTGTCTGGCCGGAATGTTTCTCCTGAACTTATTCGGTGCAGTGAGTACTTCTAGCCCTGGATTCCACTCCTTTGCCTCAACACTGCTTTTGGGTCTGATTACCTCTACTCCCCCTATGGAGGGTCTTTGAAGTCTATCACTTTTTTTGGTTATCCAATCCCAGAGTTGATATGCTGTATTGCAGTGATTTTATGGATTTTTGGAATAGGGTGGATGCTTCTGTATCTCTTGGAATAGGGTGGATGCTTCTGGGAGGCTTTTTCAAGGAGCAGTTTTCAGACTATTATTTGTAGTTTGCAGGTGGAGCTAAGCGTTGACTTGACTAAGACTAAACTTAAAGCTGCTACATTAGAAATGACCTACACACAGATGCAGGATCTTGTAGTTCACCAGTGGCTTCAGGGGGTTTTGTGTAATGTGCTTCTTCTTCGTACTCTGTCTACTAAGGTACACCTGTTGCATCAGACCCAGCAAATTTTTAAACAGGGAGAGAAAACAGGGCGCCTGCTGGCTGGACTAGCTAAGGAACATTTCTCTGCCATTTCTTTTCCCTGTATCATTGGTCCTGCTGGTGTGGTTTTGACTGATCCTGTTCAGATAAATGCACACTTTGCGGCCTACTACCAGGATGTCTATGATTCTAGAGCGGTTTACTCGAAGGAGGAAGTGTCTGCCTACCTAGCTGATGTTGACTTGCCTCAGTTGACCTCTACATAAAAAGACAGGTTGGACAATCCTTTACCCCTGGAGGAGCTGCCAGTCTGGGAAAACTCCTGGTCCGCTTTTCGGTGGAATTCTTTTAGACGTATGCTAATAAGCTGCTTCCCATATTTCATAAGCTGATGGTGGGCTTGTTGGAGTCAGGTTCCCTACTGCTATCCATGACATAGACAGTGGTTCTTCTTAAGCCTGGCAGGGACCTGGATATTTGTTCCTCATATTAACCTGTTTCTTTGCTTAATGTTCATGTGAAAATCCTTGCTAAGGTCTTGTCTTTTCGATTAAATAAGGTCTTGGTGCATGCGGAGTAAACCGGGTTAGCACTGGGCAGTGGAACTGACATCAATATTTGCAGGTTACTTACCCATGTGGCCAGAGCAGATGAGCACAGCCCAGGGGTAGTGGTTTCATTGGATGATGAAAAAGACTTTAATTCTGTGGAATGGAACACCCTCTGGACCATCCTCTGAAAGTTTTGGCTTGGTGCTAACTTTATTGCCTGGATACGTATGTTATACTCTGCACCTCTGGCTAGAATTCGTACCAACTCTTTGTCTTTGCCTATTCCACTATGCAGGGGTGTTCTCTCTCCCCTGGCTTATTTGCCCTGGCTGTGGAACCGCTGGCTACTTTGATTAGAGCCACTGACTCGATCCATGGGATCCATGTTGGGGTGGTGGAAAAGATATCCCTGAATGCGAATGACACGCTCCTTTATTTGAATGATGTTGTCTCCTCACTACCTGCAGCACTGCAGATTATATTTGTGGCTCCTATTCTATACAAACTTAATTGGGGAAAGTCTCTATTGTTTCTGCTCCATCCAGCTCATCCTAAACAACCCACAGGTAACCCGCTTTGTTGGGTGGATGAGTTTACATGTCTGGGCATTACTGTTGGTAGATCTTTAGTTACTTATTACGATCTAAATGTGTTGCCCCTATTGCAGCACTTCTCCCAGCAATGTACCTCCTGGACATCTCTCCCTCTTACACCGGTGGATAGGGTTAACCTTGTTAAGATGCTGTTTCTGTGAAAATTCTTTTTTTTTTTCAGAATTGCCCTATTCTTTTATTGAAATACTTTTTTTACCAAGGTGAATAGTATTATTATTAGCTTTGTGTGGGTGGGAGGAACTCCCCGGTTGGCTCTGTCGACCTTGCAGCTTTCTCTTAGTTCAGGTGGGTTAACCCTCCCAAATTTCCAACTTTACTATTGGGCAGCTGTGCTCATCTTGGCCCAGTGGTGGTTTTCTTACCCCCTGGGATAATCCCCCTGTGACCCTGGAGACTTCTATTGTGGGCTCCTAATCTGCACTTAGTAACCTTGTTTTTGGGGCCCTAGAGCTTATCCTGAGACTACAACTCTGATGAGAACTACTGTTCTGATCTGGAATAGGGCTTGGGTTAAGTATCATTGACCGGAGTCATTTTCCCATCATATTTCACTGTGGGGCAACCTGACACTCCTCCTATTAATAGTGTTCCAGATACTAGGGTATGGGACGTGAGCCTGACGTGCAGAGGAAGGCCTCTCGTACAACTCTGGCTCGCGGACTCGCAGGGTTCTGTGCTGGGACCAATCCTTTTTAATTTGTTCATAAACGACCTGGATGATGGGGTAAACAGTTCAATCTCTGCATTTGCGGACAATACTAAGCTAAGCAGGGCAATAACTTCTCCGCAGCATGTGGAAACCTTGCAAAAAGATCTGAACAAATTAATAGGGTGGGCAACTACATGGCAAATGAGGTTCAATGTAGAAAAATGTAAAATAATACATTTGGGTGGCAAAAATATGAATGCAATCTATACACTGGGGGGGGGGACCTCTGGGGCAATCTAGGATGGAAAAGGACCTGGGGGTCCTAGTAGATAATAGGCTCCGCAATGGCATGCAATGCCAAGCTGCTGCTAACAAAGCAAACAGAATATTGGCATGCATTAAAAAGGGAATCAACTCCAGAGATAAAACGATAATTCTCCCGCTCTACAAGACTCTGGTCCGGCCGCAGAGTATGCTGTCCGGTTCTGGGCACCAGTCCTCAGGAAGGATGTACTGGAAATGGAGTGAGTACAAAGAAGGGCAACAAAGCTAATAAAGGGTCTGGAGCATAGTAGTTATGAGCAAAGGTTGCGAACACTGAACTTATTCTCTCTGGAGAAGAGACGCTTGAGTGGGGACATGATTTCAATATACAAATGGCAGGAGGATCATGGCCATTTATCCTCTCATAATTGTTTTCTTGGAAAAGACAAGATTTTGAAAGAACATCTAACAAAATATGCCACAAATTTAATCAAAATCAAAGAAAACAAATTTATGAGAGATAAAAAAGCATACGATCAGGACCAAGCATACAAATGGCACCAACAGGGCCATTATCCCCGCCGGAGGACCACTTACAGTCGGGCTCCCCCAACTCATAATTTGGATTTGGTTGAGTCTGACAGTTCATCTATGTCCTCAGCCTCTTATGTCCCGATAGCTACACATCTTAGTGACTCCAGTGGGACTTCAAGAAAAAGAAAACAAGATAGTGAAACAAGCTCACAAGAACGCCCCAGGTCAACTCATGACAAAAGTAATGATAAAAAAACACGATTGCAACGCTCACGAGGTGGTGCAACCCCTAATACCTTAAGAAATGGTAACATACAAAACCATTCACTCGTGACATTAACCACTCCAACAGTGAATCTGAATCCGGTTTCAACACCGGTGGGACCTATGTCCCAACAAACATTGGAACAACACTCAGCCACAACCGCCTTCCCTACTGATTCCCGGATGGCACCCATATTTAGTTCCAATACCTTGGACTCCAGGCCTAATTCTTTACCTACACCTACCCCTGCACGAACAACGAGCCAACCGTTAAAGTAGATGGTCCCGGTTCCATCTCTGATGGTAACTGGGACAAATTTGACATTATCAATTTGTCCTCACATCCTTTGACAGAAGATGAGACCAACTTATTGGAATTAGGTCTCACTTTCTGTCCGGATGAAGAGGCAAATAAATTTGAATTGATCAAGGATCTACACCTCTTTGCCAGACGCCTTATGTATAAAGTGTTATATGACAAAGACTCAAATAATGTTGTGATATCGGACTCACATAATGCCAATTTGGAAGGTGTTACCTTTGAGGACCTACGAGCTCTCCAGGATTTAATGGATCTGTGGGAGGAGAGCAATCCGGAGGAGAGCAATCCGGGGGAGGCGGGTTGGATATTTAACCCACCTGGACCGGAGGCCTCCCAACCAGACAATCGGGGGTTGGTTTAACTAACAACCCTCTTCATTCCTACAACCACTCCTCTATATCTTCTGCTGGAATATCTTTTGGCACACCAAAGACATATAAACCCAAATCCAAGTCTTTCCCTGTCTTACAGGGTAACTCTAACTTGTGGGCCTTTGTGATCCAGGTCACTAAAGAGATTGAATCTACTAATTGGTCAACTGGACCCCCGGGTAATTTACCTAAACATCTGAAAAAGGCATTATGCGACTTGAGATCCAATAAGAACATCCTAATAAAACCATCTGACAAAGGTGGCAACCTTGTTCTAATGGATATTAAACAATACGAACAAATGTGTTTTGATATTGTGCGCAATACCAATTGGTACAGACCAGTTCCGAAATCCCATGTTAATTATTATATGAAGCTTTATAAGGATATTCTGGCTAAAGTGCATTATAGGGGAGTCATAGACTCCGATACACTAAAAATCTTGGATTCTACCAATCCGGTGACTCCAACGTTCTACGCACTACCTAAAGTGCACAAAAACTTACAGAACCCTCCAGGTCGACCAATCATTTCGGGGTGCTGATCTCTGACAGAAAAGGCCAGCCAACTAGTGGACGAGTATTTATACCCCCATGTAAAGGGACTTTTTTCATTTGTCAAGGATACCATTGAGTTATTGAAAACATTGGATGGACTACAGCTGCCCCAAGGATGTTGGCTAGTTGCGATCGAAATAGAGGCCTTGTACAACTCCATACCCCATACCAGAGGTGTGGAGGTTGTGCGAGAATTCTTGAACGAACGAGATCTTGATTCATGGAAGTACAATGAATTCATGATTGAAATCCTCAATTTTATACTTACACACAATATTTTTGTGTTTAAGGGTTCCCACTACCTCCAGGTACAGGGCGTGGCAATGGGGGCAAAATGTGCCCCCTCCTACGCAAACCTGTACCTGGGGGGTTGGGAACGAGACCTTTTCTTCGATGAGTCCAAATCAGAGTCTATTGGTAGGATTGTATCATGGCATCGATACATAGATGATGTTTTTATGGTGTGGGCAGGATCAAGAGAACAATTACTAGAATTCCTGGTTGGCCTACAAGTAAACACATACAATCTGAAGTTTACATATACATTCGACCAGTCAAGAATTACCTTCCTAGACATAGAGATCTTTATCAATGAAACAGGGACACTCTGTTCCACATTATGTAGAAAACCCTCAGCAGGAAACAGCTTACTGCATGCCAGTAGCTCGCACCCTGAAAAACTAATCAAAAGTATCCCTTTCAGTCAATTCTTGCGACTGAAACGCAATTGTACATTGGATACAGACTTTCAAAAGGAGGCAAATTTGCTACGCGATCGCCTCTTAGCTAGGGGCTATAGTAGAACTTGCTTGAAAAAAGCCTTCAATGGGGTAAAAAATCAGAACAGACAACTCTTACTATACAAACCCAGACGTGACAAAGTATCAATATCAATGAGAGTGATTACTAAGTACAACAGACAACATGCAAAGGTGCGACATATTTATAAAAAGTTTTGGTATCTATTGGCAGCCAATCAAAAAATCTCTAAGTTCGTTAAGCCCCATCCAGAGATTACCTTTAAATGCTCTCGCTCTCTGAGAGACACTCTAGTGAGTAGCCACCATGGTAATCAGACCACTCTAAAATCTAAATCACCAGGTACCTACCCATGTGGCAGGTGCAACTATTGCCCCTTCATCTTAGAAGGGAAAAAATGTTACTCTTCCCAATAACAATATCTGGACCCCTAAATACAGAACCAACTGCCAATCGGTTGGCTCTGTATACTTAATGAAGTGTCGTTGCGGGGCATTTTATGTGGAAAAAACTAAGCGCCCACTATTCTGCAGAATCAGGGACCATGTGTCCCTTATCTCCAAACACAGGATGGAAACACCAATTAGCCATCATGTGGGGCTATACCACAATTTTGATTTAAAAGCCATTGGCTTTTTTAGTCTTGAACACATTCCAGAACATGAACGAGGTGTTGACATTGATAACAAACTCCTCCAACTGGAGACAAGATGGATTTATTGTTTACAGGCTACCCGGTCCCCTGGCCTCAATGAGGGGATTAGTTACAAGCCTTTCCTCTGAACCCTATCCCTTACTGGGATATGCCACTTATGTCCTTTTGGGGGAACGTCCCCGAAATTGAGAGAACCATCTGGCCATATAGATCAAGGGATTGATTTCTTAATATGGCTATCTTCCCGGGTATACTGATCATGGGATTGGGTCACCCATGTTATTACCCATCCCTTTCTTTTCCCTTCCCCCCCCGTCCGTTTTGGAATCACTCACCACGTTCGAACACTATGGGATTGCTAGACGTGTGTTTTTATCGCAACCAATTCTCGGTTGGCTGTCTAGCCTTGGGTTGCCTTTATTATTCAAAATATATTTTTCGGAATAGGGAAAGCAATACACATTGAGTTAGCTATAATGGTGTGTATATCGGCATAATTTCTTATATGTAAATATAAATTATGGGTGCATTATTGTAAATCAATTATTGTGATGTATAATCATGACCACATCTAAACTTTGTGGTTTTCCCCCCTTTTTTTTTTACCCCTCCCCGGGCTTCTTTGTTCCCTCGTTTTTACCTCCCCAGTCCAGTGCCCTTTGATCCCCGTATGGACGCCCAAGGGTGTGGACTAGGGCGGGTTTACATCCCCCTTGGGTTTCTCTTTTCTGGGGGAGTGCCACCCCGGTCCACGCCCGCCTTGAGGTTTCCAATTGATCCATGGCATCCCGGTTTAACCGTATCCAATAGCCACCATATACCATCTGCCCAAGCCTTTCCATCCCCTTGGCTCAGCACTGTCTCCAATGTGAAAAACACAGAGAAGAGTAACCTAGCGCCAGTGGTAGGTCACCCAGAGAATGTAACAAACATATAAAATAGATGTATAGCCTGTACCATCCATTCAAAAATTATTAATGCATATACAGGGATGAAACAGGAAACTAGAAACTACAATAATCATAATAGTAATATCCCGTGCTGCTAGACAAACTGTAATTGGTGAAAACAGATCATACCAGGAAGCAACATATAAAATGTCCAGCGCTCAGGCTATTGTTGGAAAACAAAATACAACAAGTATAAAAGGTATAAAAGTTTATGGTTTTTAATGAACCAATAATGAGCCAGTGGTTAGCAATAGTCCAAAGTAACAATATTTACTGCAAAAGAACCAGGTTCAGAGGCTCTGTTTAAAAACAAAAAAGCACACGATAAAAACTATTCAAAAATTACAGACTCTTGGTGATGTTGTAAGTGATCAAATAGACATCAAAAAGGTGACAGAGGCATCAAACAGCAGGAGGTTACCACCGGAGATCCATCTAATGAAAGTATACGGAGACTGCTGTGTAAAGTGTGAAAGCAAACATATGGGCTCAAAGCAGGTGAATGGAGCCAAGGTGGTGGAGATATGTCAAAGTACTCACAGGCAGGTAAGAGGGCTCAGAGCTGCCTCATATGGTGAAGACCTTGGAGCCATGAGGAATAACCGGGCTGAAATAGAAGTGAAGTGGCCGCCGTGTGGAGATGTGTAGCTCCGCCGTGCGGAGAACAGCCTGGCCGGAGCTGTGTGTCGATGGAGGATGACGTCAGCACAGGGGAGCCGCTGTAGCGTCTGAGAAGTAAAACGGAACCGCTGCTAGGCTGGGATGTGTCTCCACAGAGGTGAAGTCTCATCAGTGAGACCTGGTGACACTGCGCTGAGGTCGGAACTGACACTGAGAGGCCCTCTGACGGGGGAATTGGTGGCGGCAGGCTGATGGAGCTCACATCAGCCTGACCTGCCTGGGGAGATGGCCAACAGTCATATGAAAAAATGGATATTGCAATGGGTAAAAAAAAGATGGGGTAGTGAAGATGGTGGATTTGCAGGAAATGCTTGCTGGTAAAAAAAGCGGCTTCACAAACAAAAAAAAAAAAAAAAAAAATGTGAATGGATGAAAAATCGCAGTGAAGAACTCAAGCTGGGGCCTCTGCCATGTAGGGGGGGGGAGAGGTTGCCTTGACGACGCGTTTCGCGCATGAGCGCTTTGTCATAGTCAAGGAAAATAGGCAACTCGCAGGGTTTAAATAGGTGAGTGGGGATTAAGGGGAGGGGAAAGGGGAGGGGCTTAATGGAAAAAAACAAAAACAAAAACAAAAAAAATGAAATAGGCACAGGGAAGAAACAAAGATCTCCAATGTTAACCCCCTCAGCTCCAAGCAATTTACCAATGGGTATACGTGCCTTACTTCACATAAAAGTATGAAAATAAACACAATATATAACCAAGGAACACATAGTTTATACTTCAACATAAAAACTTAACATTTTTCTATAAAAAACATAATCAAACATATTAAAAACCTCTTAAAATCAATATTAACCCAGAGATGATCTAAAAGGTATATATATAGACTCTCATTAAAATTACACAAAACTACATGTTTCTAGTTCTTCGTTCAACCCCTTGGGGGCAAGCGAGTCAAACATGTAGATCCAAAAGACCTCACGCTTGCACAACAGGGAGAATCTTTCATTATTGGTTAGCGTGCCTTTGGGGATAGTTTCGATAACAAAGACCTCCAAGAACCTGATGTCCTTGTCATGGAAACGCAAGAAATGACGGGGTACACTATGTTCATCGCACCCCTTCGAAATTAGTCTGCGGTGGTCACCTACTCTAGCCCGTAAGGCACGAATAGTCCGGCCAACGTAGACCAACCCACAAGGGCAACGCAAAACATATACAACAAAATCTGTAGAACAGGTAATGAATTGTCTAATCTCATATTTTTTGCCTGTATTGGTTGTGATGATATTAGTGCCATGAGTGATAAATTGGCAAGTAAGGCACCCCTTCTTTTTGCACTGGAATATGCCCTTTCTGTCATGAAAATAGGACCTGATATCAAGGAAAGATTTGGACGGTTTATTTGTTATTTTACTGGGTGCTAGCAAGTTTTTTATGGTGCGTGCTTTACGGAACGTCACTTGTGGGATCTCGGGTAGCACCAGGGCAAGGCGTTGGTCCAGATGAAGAATACCAAAGTGTTTTCTAACTATATTAGAGATGGATTTGTAATTCTCATTAAAAGTCAAAATAAATCTGACTGTCTGATTCTGGTTCTTAAATTGTCACTCGAATGCTTGTCTCTCGAATTCCTGTCTCATCTGAATCCCCCTATTAGAGACAAGCATTCGAGTGACAATTTAAGAACCAATCAGACAGTCAGATTTATTTTGACTTTTAATGAGAATTACAAATCCATCTCTAATATAGTTAGAAAACACTTTGGTATTCTTCATCTGGACCAACGCCTTGCCCCGGTGCTACCCGAGATCCCACAAGTGACGTTCCGTAAAGCACGCACCATAAAAAACTTGCTAGCACCCAGTAAAATAACAAATAAACCGTCCAAATCTTTCCTTGATATCAGGTCCTATTTTCATGACAGAAAGGGCATATTCCAGTGCAAAAAGAAGGGGTGCCTTACTTGTCAATTTATCACTCATGGCACTAATATCATCACAACCAATACAGGCAAAAAATATGAGATTAGACAATTCATTACCTGTTCTACAGATTTTGTTGTATATGTTTTGCGTTGCCCTTGTGGGTTGGTCTACATTGGCCGGACTATTCGTGCCTTACGGGCTAGAGTAGGTGACCACCGCAGACTAATTTCGAAGGGGTGCGATGAACATAGTGTACCCCGTCATTTCTTGCGTTTCCATGACAAGGACATCAGGTTCTTGGAGGTCTTTGTTATCGAAACTATCCCCAAAGGCACGCTAACCAATAATGAAAGATTCTCCCTGTTGTGCAAGCGTGAGGTCTTTTGGATCTACATGTTTGACTCGCTTGCCCCCAAGGGGTTGAACGAAGAACTAGAAACATGTAGTTTTGTGTAATTTTAATGAGAGTCTATATATATACCTTTTAGATCATCTCTGGGTTAATATTGATTTTAAGAGGTTTTTAATATGTTTGATTATGTTTTTTATAGAAAAATGTTACGTTTTTATGTTGAAGTATAAACTATGTGTTCCTTGGTTATATATTGTGTTTATTTTCATACTTTTATGTGAAGTAAGGCACGTATACCCATTGGTAAATTGCTTGGAGCTGAGGGGGTTAACATTGGAGATCTTTGTTTCTTCCCTGTGCCTATTTCATTTTTTTTTTTGTTTTTGTTTTTTTTTTTTCCATTAAGCCCCTCCCCTTTCCCCTCCCCTTAATCCCCACTCACCTATTTAAACCCTGCGAGTTGCCTATTTTCCTTGACTATGACAAAGCGCTCATGCGCGAAACGCGTCGTCAAGGCAACCTCTCTCCCCCTCCCCTACATGGCAGAGGCCCCAGCTTGAGTTCTTCACTGCGATTTTTCATCCATTCACATTTTTTTTTTTTTTTTTTTTGTTTGTGAAGCCGCTTTTTTCACCAGCAAGCATTTCCTGCAAATCCACCATCTTCACTACCCCATCTTTTTTTTACCCATTGCAATATCCATTTTTTCATATGACTGTTGGCCATCTCCCCAGGCAGGTCAGGCTGATGTGAGCTCCATCAGCCTGCCGCCACCAATTCCCCCATCAGAGGGCCTCTCAGTGTCAGTTCCGACCTCAGCGCAGTGTCACCAGGTCTCACTGATGAGACTTCACCTCTGTGGAGACACGTCCCAGCCTAGCAGCGGTTCCGTTTTACTTCTCAGACGCTACAGCGGCTCCCCTGTGCTGACGTCATCCTCCATCGACACACAGCTCCGGCCAGGCTGTTCTCCGCACGGCGGAGCTACACATCTCCACACGGCGGCCACTTCACTTCTATTTCAGCCCGGTTATTCCTCATGGCGCCAAGGTCTTCACCATATGAGGCAGCTCTGAGCCCTCTTACCTGCCTGTGAGTACTTTGACATATCTCCACCACCTTGCCTCCATTCACCTGCTTTGAGCCCATATGTTTGCTTTCACACTTTACACAGCAGTCTCCGTATACTTTCATTAGATGGATCTCCGGTGGTAACCTCCTGCTGTTTGATGCCTCTGTCACCTTTTTGATGTCTATTTGATCACTTACAACATCACCAAGAGTCTGTAATTTTTGAATAGTTTTTATCGTGTGCTTTTTTGTTTTTAAACAGAGCCTCTGAACCTGGTTCTTTTGCAGTAAATATTGTTACTTTGGACTATTGCTAACCACTGGCTCATTATTGGTTCATTAAAAACCATAAACTTTTATACCTTTTATACTTGTTGTATTTTGTTTTCCAACAATAGCCTGAGCTCTGGACATTTTATATGTTGCTTACTGTCTCCAATGTGAGTCACAGTGCTGTCTTTGGCAACCGGAACCTTTTACTTCCGGGTTTCTGTATCCGGTTCCGGGTAATCAGTCCATGGACCTGGGACCTCCTTCTTGCGTACGCAGCATTTTGGCGCCATGGGGAGGGATATATAAACCCCACACATTCTGATGCTTGTGTTAGCAGCTTGGGAGCTCATGCTGAATATGGACGCCGGCACCAGGTAAAACCACAATGACTGTTAGTTGGTCTCGCACTTTGCGATATACTCAACTAGGAACTAAGCACTGCTTTGGGTGCCTTATTTCTTTCTTAACTTTTTTTTTTTTTTTTTCCATTTGAAATATAGGAAGTGACTACCCTTTGAGGTTCATTATCTTTGGGTGTCTCTCCAGTAGCACCAATAGGAACGTGATGTAGTTTTCTACACAGCGTTGTGAACACCTTCAAGGTGAGCATGTGCTCTTGAAGATTTAGAGACGCAGTATACACATATATATGTTTCTTTTGATACAAGATTCTGATACAGGTACATGCATATTTATATATCATTTCAGAAATCATGAAGTAGTCATGTCCCGTCTCTTGATTCTCACATAGATGCATTTTTCATAATTGGTATTGTGCCATTAGTCCTCATGAGCTCCCAATATAAATATCTCCTTATATCACGGGGTGTCGGTGAGTATGGTCCACTGACTAGATACTGCTGTGGACTTTTTCTCTCCCCCCACCCGCAATATGTGTATTTTTATTATCTATGATATATGTTACAGATACTGTGATCATCTCTTCTGTCTTGGATGGTCTTCATTCATAATAATATACATCCCTCCCTACGGGTGATCAGGCATTTTTCTGGACTACAGGGGGGGTGAACTCTGGGGATATCCCTCCTCCCCTCTCCTCTCACTTGACGCTTCGGGTCCTGCGACTTCCCCGGAACTCTCTTTAGAGGTATGGAGTTGACGTAGGGGTTGTGTCGGTTGGGAGTATATGGAGGGGGAGGGTGTAAGCCTGGGGTGGGGTCGGGTGGGGGTTGGTGTTGAATTTTCTGGAGGGGTTTTGGTGGAGTCATGATTATACAAGCTAAAGAGCTATCAAGTTGTATAAACATAAATGTTTCATGTATTTATTTCTATCTATTTATCTTTATTCTTATTTTTTGTTTCTTCTTTATACATCCAAGGTTGTTCTTATAATGTGTACTGTTGTGGAATAATCAAAAATCCTCGTCCATTTTCCTGATGAAGCCTTCCAGACGAAACATGTTGAAATTTGTGGACGTGGTTATGATTAGGATTCTTTGTGATTACAGTTCTTTCTCTTCATTTGTCATTATTGGGTTGAGGATGTTTACCTTTGACTATGAATGTAAAACTGTTTTCACATTTTTACTGTTTCTTTGTGTAAAACTGTAATAATAAATATTGGTATAAATTTTTAACTGACAGTGCTCTTTCTTATATTGGGTGTACCTTTAAAATCCCATTTCCTACATACATTTTTGCTTTACTACTTTTAGTAAAAACGTTTCCAGTATTTCTGGAAACACTGATCTCTACCCATTTTGCTTGTCAATATACAAATACCATGCTGGTGATCCCACAATAGGGATAAAACTTTTTTTGCAGAAGGGAGTTTAACAAGACTCAAGGCCACTCATTAAAATTAGAAGAAACGAGGTTTAACCTTAAACTACATAGAGGGTTCTTTACTGTAAGAGCTGCAAGGATGTGGAATTCCCTTCCACAGGCTATGGTCTCAGCGGGGGGCATTGATAGTTTCAAGAAACTATTAGATAAGCACCTGAACGACAGCAACATACAGGGATATACAATGTAATACTGACATATAATCACACACAGAGGTTGGACATGATGGACATGTGTCTTTTTTCAACCTCGCCTACTATGGACTGCTGTCAGTGGGTACAGCAGCCACAGGAGCACAGTGGAGAAGGAGTGTCTGTAAACAGTTCAGTAGTTAGTGTAGTAGCGGTGGTAAGCAGGCAGGTAGTACATGAGCTGACACGATGCTTGACTGGTGGCAGGCTTGGGATGAACAACACGGAGCAATACCAGATGCAGGCTTGCAGGGTTGGGAGCTGTAGCAAGCTGAATGAGTGCTATACAGGGTAAGACAGGTCGGGTCGGTAACAATTGGGCAGATCAGGCATAAACGGTAAGCCGGGTTGGGTCACAAGCAGAGTAGTAGGAGTAGGAGTAGGATCGGAGTCTAAAGACGGGTCAAGACAGGCAGCAATCACAGGTCATGACAAGCTGGATCAGAGCTCACACAGGAAACAGAAAACAACACAGAAGCTGCAGACCAAACAGCAATGAACCTCTGTAGAAGCCTTGATTAAATAGTCCAGCTGGCGTCAGAATTAGTGACAAACGTGTGCCTAGAAGCACTAGTGTGCATGCGTGTGCGGCGATGCGCTAGTGCGCATGTACATGCGTCGGGCACTTACATGGAGAACCTATCTTCCCTGACAGGGCTACTAGAGGGGTGATGGGTTTGAAACATACAGTGTTGAGGGCCACTTGAGAACTTTCCTGATCTTAAAGCTTCCTTTGACCTCCCCAATTGGATGTTCTCTAGATATTTGCAGCTCCGTCATGCTTTCCCTCTCAGATCATAATGGAATCAGACCCTATTGAGAGGTTGTTTACCTCTAGGGTGTTGAACAAGCCTCTGTCTTACCTCTATTTTTGTCTCTCGATGGAGATATTTCTTGCACCTACAGGTAAACCTTAATCTAGGCTTATCTGTAGGTTAAAGTGGTCTGTAAGGGTTACGGGTATCGCTGCTCCGGCGCTGTGACTGACCGGAGCAGCAATGACGTCACTCCGGCGTACGCTCGTGGGAGCCATCAGTGCGCCTGCGCCGTTGTCTACGGCGCGCATGCACTGTAGATATCGGTGCCCGTTTTTAGGAAAATATCTCCTTAACCGTGTAGGTTAAGGAGATATTTCTTGCACCTACAGGTAAGCCTTAATCTAGGCTTACCTGTAGGTTAAAGTGGTCTGTAAGGGTTTACAACCACTTTAAGTTTCCCAAATCTAATTTTAATTCTATCCTCTGTTACCATGGAGGTGCTTCCTGTGATGTGTCATGAGAATAAACACTGCAGTTTTGGTTACTGAAGCCCCTTGATTCCCTCGTGAAGACTGAGAAGAATAAATTCAATACCTTCGCTATCTCCCCATCCTTTGTAACCAGATGTCCTTCCTCATTCTTTATGGAGCTGATATGTTCTGTCCTCCCTTTTTTACTGTTTACATACTTAAAGAATTTCTTGGGATTTTTTTTGCTCTCCTCCGCTATGTTTCTTTCATGTTCTATCTTAGCCGTCCTTATTGTACCCTTACATTTCTTTTTGAATTCTTTATAAAGTCTGAATGCTGATGATGATCCCTCAACCTTGTATTTTTTGAAGGCCTTCTCCTTTGCTTTTATATGCATTTTTACATTGGAGTTAAGCCATCCAGGACTTTTGTTCACTCTTTTAAATTTATTACCCAATGGGATGCATTGGCTAATGACCTTATTTATTATGCTCCTAAAGCAAACCCATCTCTCCTCCGTGTTCTTTGTTCCTAAGATTTTATCCCAATTAATAAAAAAGAAAGAAGGACGGTGCCCTCTAAGTGCAGCATGTATGTTAAAAATATTTATTACAATAGATAAAAACACTCACATTTGAGTTGCTAAAAACCAGCATATAAAGTAGTTTCATCCACGTGCTCTCAGGGGATGTGGGTGTCACGGGCCAGTGGGGGGGTTCCTGGGATGTGAGTCCTGTGACCTGGGTCCTGGTAGCTGTTCCAGTGGTGCCGAGGGTCCTCAGAGCCTCCGGGCGGCCGGGATGTCGGTCATGGATCCTCCGTGGAGTGCCGTGCTGACCTGCGTCTTCACTTCCGGGAGCAGGGTGAGGCGGGCATGCGTGCTCCTTCATTAGGCTATGCTGGTGGCCATATTCAGTGTGGGAATTTATACCATAGGCACTGGGAGGGGTGGAGAGGTGATTGAGAGGAGGGCGGGACTATGTATAATGATTGGGCGCGTAGGTAACCATGGAGATGGGGTGTACACAATGTGGAAGGGGAGTGAAGGGAGACGGGGAGTGGGCGGGGCAGGGAGTGAGGAGGGGGGGATATGCAAATGAGTATGTTGTGGTAAGAATATATATATATATATATATATATACATATATACAGTGGGGATGGAAAGTATTCAGACCCCCTTACATTTTTCACTCTTTGCTATATTGCAGCCATTTGCTAAAACCATTTAAGTTCATATATACATTGTACATGTTTTATTCCTTTTCCATCATTGCGTCATTTCTTCTCATATATACCACCCATCTCTCCCTATAATTATATACCTCTTTAATTATATACCATTTTCTGCATTTTTGTATTCCCTTCTCATATATGTTTACGTGTATGTATATATGTATATATATATATATATATATATATATATATATATATATATATACAGCGGCGACGGAAAGTATTCAGTCCCCCTTAAATTTTTCACTCTTTGTTATATTGTAGCCATTTGCTAAAATCATTTAAGTTCATTTTTTTCCTCATTAATGTACACACAGCACCCCATATTGACAGAAAAACACAGAATTGTTGACATTTTTGCAGATTTATTAAAAAGAAAAACTGAAATATCACATGGTCCTAAGTATTCAAACCCTTTGCTCAGTATTTAGTAGAAGCACCCTTTTGATCTAATACAGCCTTGAATCTTTTTGGGAAAGATGCAACAAGTTTTTCACACCTGGATTTGGGGATCCTCTGTCATTCCTCTTTGCAGATCCTCTCCAGTTCTGTCAGGTTGGATGGTAAACGTTGGCGGACAGCCATTTTTAGGTCTCTCCAGAGATGCTCAATTGGGTTTAAGTCAGGGCTCTGGCTGGGCCATTCAAGAACAGTCACTGAGTTGTGAAGCCACTCCTTCATTATTTTAGCTTTGTGCTTAGGGTCATTGTCTTGTTGGAAGGTAAATCTTTGGCCCAGACTGAGGTCCTGAGCACTCTAGAGAAGGTTTTTGGTCCAGGATATCCCTGTACTTGGCCACATTCATCTTTCCATTGATTGCAACCAGTTGTCCTGTCCCTGCAGCTGAAAGACACCACCACAGCATGATGCTGCCACCACCATGCTTCACTGTTGGGACTGTATTGGACAGGTGATGAGCAGTGCCTGATTTTCTCCACACATACCACTTAGAATTAAGGCCAAAAAGTTCTATATTGGTCTCATCAGACCAGAGAATCTTATTTCTCACCATCTTGCAGTCCTTCAGGTGTTTTTTAGCAAACTCCATGTGGGCTTTCATGTGTCTTGCAATGAGGAGAGGCTTCGTTGGGCCACTCTGCCATAAAGCCCCGACTGGTGGAGGGCTGCAGTGATAGTTGACTTTCTACAACTTTCTCCCATCTCCCGACTGCATCTCTGGAGCTCAGCCACAGTGATCTTTGGGTTCTTCTTTACCTCTCTCATCAAAGCTCTTCTCCCCGATAGCTCAGTTTGGCCGGACGGCCAGCTCTAGGAAGGGTTCTGGTCATCCCAAACGTCTTCCATTTAAGGATTATGGAGGCCACTGTGCTCTTAGGAACCTTAAGTGCAGCAGAAATTTTTTTGTAACCTTGGCCAGATATGTGCCTTGCCACAATTCTGTCTCTGAGCTCTTCAGGCAGTTTCTTTGACCTCATGATTCTCATTTGCTCTGACATGCACTGTGAGCTGTAAGGTCTTATATAGACAGGTGTGTGGCTTTCCTAATCAAGTCCAATCAGTATAATCAAACACAGCTGGACTCAAATGAAGGTGTAGAACCATCTCCAGGATGATCAGAAGAATTGGACAGCACCTGAGTTAAATATATGAGTGTGACAGCAAAGGGTCTGAATACTTAGGACCATGTGATATTTCAGTTTTTCTTTTTTAATAAATCTGCAAAAATGTCAACAATTCTGTATTTTTCTGTCAATATGGGGTGCTGTGTGTACATTAATGAGGAAAAAAATGAACTTAAATGATTTTAGCAAATGGCTACAATATAACAAAGAGTGAAAAATTTAAGGGGGACTGAATACTTTCCGTCGCCACTGTATATATATATATATATATATATACATATATACATACACGTAAACATATATGAGAAGGGAATACAAAAATGCAGAAAATGGTATATAATTAAAGAGGTATATAATTATAGGGAGAGATGGGTGGTATATATGAGAAGAAATGACACAATGATGGAAAAGGAATAAAACATGTACAATGTATATATGTGTGTAAACATAAGGAACCATTTATATAGGATCCTTTCACACACATATACACATATATACACATTTAAATGACGCGTAAGATTTGGACAAAAGGAGGGGGGGGTGTTTCCAGACAGGTATTTGGGAATGAGAGGAATGTTATGGGGAACACTGGGAAATAAATAAATAAAAGTAAAATAATAAAAATAAAAATAAAAATAATAAAAATACAAATAAAAATAAAAATAAGAATGAAAATAAAAATAAAAATAAAATTAAAAATAATAGTAATAAAAATAAATATAAAAATAAAAATAAAGAAATTAAAAAAAATAAATAAAAATGTTTAAATAAAAATAAATATAACTATAAAAAATATAAAAAATAAAAAATAATAATAATTTGGTGAGCATCGTAACCTTGTAGAGAAGGGCATTGACAAGCATAGCGTACCGAGACATTTTAAAGAACATAATGGACAAACATCTTCAGGGCTACGCGTGTGGGTTATTGAGTCTATTCCACCTACCCTCCCTACTGATGAACGCTACAAAAGGTTGTGTGAAAGAGAAAGCTACTGGATATACACACTAGACACTTTATCGCCAGGAGGCCTCAATGAAGGCATCGAAATTAACATTTTGCTGTGACCCCAACCACATCCCTGCCTCATCACATCATCTCATCTCAATTCACCACGTATTGTTTCATCCAATGTCCCACCTGTTGTCTCATTCATTGTTTTATCCATCATCTAGTCACCACCCCGTTAACTTACAGTCTACGTGGAACACGTGTATGGGTATACCCGTACACTAGTGTGAGTGTATACCTGTCTCCCACCCATTACCCCTATCCACATAGCCCTAGTGTATAACACATACCATTTTTATTTTTATATTTATTTTTATTTCTATTTAAACATTTTAATTTATTTTTTTTAATTTATTTTTTTATTTCTTTATTTTTATTTTTATATTTATTTTTATTACTATTATTTTTATTTTTATTTTTATTTTCATTCTTATGTTTATTTTTATTTGTATTTGTATTTTTATTTTTATTATTTTTATTTTTATTTTTATTATTTTTACTTTTATTTATTTCCCAGTATTCCCCATAACATTCCTCTCATTCCCAAATACCCGTCTGGAAACACACTCCCCCCCTCCTTTTGTCCCAATCTTACGCGTCATTTAAATGTGTATATGTGTGTGAAAGGATCCTATATAAATGGTTCTTTATGTTTACACACATATATACATTGTACATGTTTTATTCCTTTTCCATCATTGCATCATTTCTTCTCATATATACCACCCATCTCTCCCTATAATTATATACCTCTTTAATTATATACCATTTTCTGCATTTTTGTATTCCCTTCTCATATATGTTTACGTATGTATATATATATATATATATATATATATATATATATATATATATATATATATACACCAAGTTCCCCCTCTCAGGAACCCCCAACCCACCCCCTTCCCCCCACCATTTTTAGTTATATGTACTCGGCTACATCCATTCTGCACCATATTAACCCCTTGATCGTTTATCCCAATTAATGCCTTCTAGCAAGGTTCATTTAGGGAAGTTGGCTCTTTTGAAATTCAGTGTCTTTGTATTCCTCTTATGTTTCCTGTTTGTGTGATTTATACTGAAGCCAATATGCAATATCATATGCAATAGCATTGGGTTTAAATAGTGTTTCGTTAGTATGAGGGTGGTATAAAAATGAGTTTTTAGTCTTGGTTCTATGTCCTTTGATACGTAAGGACATTGCTTTACCTGCTTTGTTCCCTGTTGTGTACGTTGTCGCTTTAAATTTGCTATAGGCATTTTTGAATGTCTCAAGGAGTAGAGATCGAAGTTCACGGCGTAGTGAGAATATTTTGGATTGGAGGAGAGGGGAGGGATTGGATTTGTTCTCAACCTCAGAGGCTGCTTTGTCAGCTGTAAGTTCATCTAACCTCTGTGTCCTCTTTTTCTTTGCTCTAGCTCCCATTTGGATGAATACACCTCGTATAACTGCCTTATGGGAGTTCCATACCACCAGCAGGTCAGATACTGATTCAGAGTTAATTGAAAATAATTACTCAAGTTGTTGTGTGAGGGGGCAGAATAGCAGGGAGTGTGGAGAAGGTCATTATTAACCCACCATAGGTAGGAATTAGGTTGAGATGCTTTAGCAGCTATGGTGATGCTGACAGGGGCATGATCTGACCAGGTGGTGGTGTGAATAGTTGAGGCCGATACATTCTGAAGTATCCATTTATCAGCTAGAAAGAGATCAATTTTTGAGCAGGTGAGGTGGCGCAGCGATAGATAAGTATAATCACGTTCGCTTGTGTGACAACATCTCCACACGTCAAATAAATCATTAGAAGTAATACATTTTTCTAGAGGGATGCATGTCTTTTGGAGGCCACGGTCAAGTCCATGGCGTTATCTGGGACTAAATTGAAGTCTCCACATATCAGCATGTGGCCTTGTTGGACTTTTTTCACTGTATGCAGAGTCCTTTTGAGGAAGTGCATCTGGCGTTGGTTCGGGGCATAGATGGACACCAGGGTATATTGGACATTATTGATAGTACAAAGTAGAATGATGTAACATCTTTCCATATCTGTAATGCAGTTATGAAGTTGAAAGGAAACAGTGTTCCTGATGGCTATTAAAACACCTCTTTGTTTTTTAGCATAGCAGGGTTGGTAAATATGGGGGAACTGCCTATGTCGGCACTGGGGAGCTGCATTGTGAACAAAATGTGTCTCTTGGACGCAAAGGATATAGCATTTAAGCGATAGAGCTGATTTCCACATGGAGGCTCATTTTGCTGGATGGTTTAGGCCCTTTGCATTTAGGGATAGGATGTTGAAGAACATGTTAAGGAGTGGTGGTGTGTAGCTTAGTTGTAGGTGACTTACTGTTGGAGTAGATCAGTGGTTGTGTCTTCAGGGATTCGTTTGATTTTGAAGGCCATTTGTACTTGGATGTTCTGAGAAGGGCTGCAAGAAAGGTAATTTGTCAAGGTGCTAATGAAATGTATACACACTTAGTTTTCATATTAAGGTTGCAAGAGAGTGGATGTTAAGAATTCTACAACAGAAATAAAAATGAAAAGATGAAAGTTACAACTCAAAATATAACAGACAGCCCCGTCAGCAGTGTACAACTCTTGAGAGATGATGACCGAAACTTGGGGGAAAGTTAAAAAAAAACTGGTTAGCATAAAACCAGACCGAATTTATTACTGTAGCCTAGTAATGGTAGGGCAAGGATCATCGCTTGTGTTTGGTCTTGACGTTCTCTCAGTTTTGTCCAAAGTGAAAGGGGTTGGGTTTCCTGTGTGTATCAGGCAGGTTGTGCGGGGGTTCCCGGATGATACGAGTGGAGAAATTTCCTGCCACTTTCAATGTTAGAGATTGTATGGTGGGTTCAGTTGTATTTGGCCAGTATAGCTTCTGGGTGGCGCCACCGGTAGGGATACTTCCCTAGCTTTAGATAAGATTTGTTCTTTGGCCTGATAAAAGTGGATCCTCAGAAGTACATACCTGGGGATAGCTTCTTCTAGGTGGCGTGATTTAGGTATTCTATGAATACGGTCAATAGTGAGCTCTATTGGAGGTAATTCAGGCAGCAGTGTGGAAAACATGGTGCTAGCATATTTGTGCAACCCTGTGGGCGGGATGGATTCGGGGACGCCTTGTATTTTAATGTTATTTCGGCAAGAGCAGTCCTCGAGGTCCGCCAGCTTTGCTTTGATCCACAGGTTGTCATCTTTTTGTTCTGTATAGGCACCAACTAGGTCATTCACTGTGTCTGTGCATTCCTCCATCTTGGTTTCCATATACTGCACTCTATCTCCCATATGTTTCATCCATAATGAAAACTTATGAATCAGTGAAGATAGATTTGTCATGAGGGAGGATTGGAGTGACAGGAGCATGTCCTTCATAGTAGTATCTAGCACAGGCTGCCCTGAAATAGGGAATGCAGGTATTGAGGATTGCAGTGAGGCGATAGTGTTGTTATTGTGCAGGCTTGTACTCACTGTGGATGTGGCCTGGTGAGAGGGATCCATTCGCATCCTGGATTTTGCAGGGCTCTGGGAGACCGGAGATGATGGAGAGGAGTCATGTGGAGGAGAGGATGCCAATCCACCTCTTATTTCATGTGGATCATCGTCAGGGAGATCCATATATGTTGCGGATGATTACACTGCAGCTCCAGCGGCACCATCTTGGATCCTTCCCTGCACCCGGCCGGGTTGAAAGAAGAAGGCCATGAACTTTTTTGGGCCTCTTTTTTGGCTTCTCTTGCGGAACATCGGTGCGGTGAGTGCCACGGGTGTGTAGGGGTTGACTGGGGGCCTCGATGGGGCTGTTTTCCTGCCTGTTAGTGGTGATTGTCCGGTCGGCTGTGAGGAGCTCTGAGCTCAGGCTGCCATCTCGTTTGCATGCAAGCCACGCCCCCCCCCCCCCGTTCTGTGTTTTTCAATGTCAATATTCCCTCCCAGTATAAAAAAATTGGTGAACAAGTACGGTATATCTGTGTGAAATGTTAACTTTGATCCTGTATCATCCTGTATCATCTGTCTGGCATGCAACAATAAAGATTCCTGTCAAAGCAAACTTCTCGTTCCAGTGAGCATGCACTTTCTTTCTTCCATATAAAACATTGAGAGCAGCCCCAGCCTTGGAAAATTTGCTTTCTTAAAATACGTTTTTTTTTTTCCCAGCATTTCTAGATGGCAGGACTAGCCGAACCTATACACATAGAAAAAAGTTGGAGCTTGCACCAGCCTCAGTGTAGATCCACCGAACTGTTGAATACCTAAAACATTAAAAAGAATAATTTAAAGTAAATGGCTGTGATAAGTCCATTTAGTCCATAATATAGCACCTTGAATGCAGCCCAGTGAAGATGAGAAGCAACTCTTGGGATGGCTGAGGGAAAAAGCACAGAGGCGCCACTCTAAGTGCACTAAAGCAATGAGTTTTAATTAACAAATGCATGCATACCCACAAGAGTAGAATTAAATAGGCATGTCAAGTATGGGTAGGCAGAACGTCCAGGAAGGGAGTCCATCCGTGGCTGTTGGTTGTGAAGTGGAACGTGTTGCACCGTGGTCATCGACGCTTCCTGGACCTTGAGCACACAAGAAGCTGGGGGATGACGACACTTCTGGGTTAGCGGTGGACCAATAGGTGAAGCATTTACGGAGCATGCGCTCCTTCTTCAGGCCTATTTTAATTCTACTCTTGTGAGTATGTATGCACAATTTGTTCATTAAAACTCATTGCTTTACTGCACTTAGAGTGGAGCCTCTGTGCTTTTTCCCAATCCACCCCCCCCCCATGCTATACCCCTACTATGTCTTCATTGCAAGCCACTATTGATAATGCCTTGCCAATGTATAGATTGAACTATGCAAGCAGAAACTGTCCTACAAAATTTGATAAAGTTTGGTCCGCCAAGATTGATTCTTGGGGCTTTACTTAACTTCCTCTGTTGAGAAATTTGCGTGACGAGTGACAAAATGCGTCGGGCAGAGCCTTGTACACTACACTACATCTTCCAGAGGCGAGTACTTGCAAATATCTATATGGCTGTTAAGAGGGTCATGCACTCCCAATGTGTATAGTGACTTACTTGAGTGCACTGGAGGTAGTTCACCTACAAATGTGAGTGTCATTCTGAATTTTTTTTAATAAAGGAAAATATTTTATACAGTTTAGCAGTCATTTTCTCTAATTTTATGAGCACATCGTGTATGAGGTAAACCATACAAGTGAAGCCAGTGTCCCAGGAACAACAGGGAAGCCAGCAATCATTGGAGCTATACCCCTAAGGGTACCCCCTAAGGCTTTTATTGACTTCCTATGAGGTGAGCGCATAGTGTGACCGATGAAGGGCACATGCTATTCGTGTTTAAAGAACACAGTATTCACAGAAGCTTGATATGTTTTAAGGATTGTTATCACAGATTGCTTGGCATGTTCACTTTCTGGACTTTGGTTCACATCCATTAGCTGTTCACGTAGACCTTATGTTATTTGTAAGAAAAAAAGGGGGGGGAAACTGCGCTAAGTGATAGGTTGTGAATGAAACACCTAAATGATGCAGTAATATATCAATTACATAGCATTATTATTATATTATTATTATACAAGATTTATATAGCACCGACAGTTTACGCAGCGCTTTACAACATTAGGGCAGACAGCACAAGTACAATACAATTCAATACAGGAGGAATCAGAGGGCTCTGCTCGTTAGAGCTTACAATCTAGGAGGGAGGGTCAAGTTATACAAAAGGGTAATAGCTGTGGGAGATGAGCTAATGGAGAAAATAGTGCAGTTGTTAGATGGAGGCAGGATAGGCTTCTCTGAAGAGGAAAGTTTTCAGGGATAGCCCAAAAAGTGGATAAATTTGGAGACAGTCTGACAGATTGGGGTAGGGAATTCCAGAGGATGGGCGAGGCTCAGGAGAAGTCCTGGAGGCGGATATGGGAGGAGGTGATGAGGGAGCTAGAGAGCAGGAGGTCTTGGGAGGAACGGAGATGGCGATTAGGTTGGTATTGGTATAGTGAGAAAGCAGCGACTCTGACAATATGACACCCATATATCACTAGAAATAAGAAACAGAAGGATTGCGCTAATATAAATTACAAAAGAGTGCATAAAAACAGTGAACACAAATTGAAAATAGTGTCAAATGCAAATTAAACTAAAATTCAATATAAATTAACTAAAAAAATACGACCGCATCCAGGATTGACCGCCCATGCGACCTAGAAGTCCATTAATTGGTGAACTAAATAATAGTCTACAATGGTGGCATCTATATATAACCACCCATGTGAAAAAGGGATCCAAGTGAATAAATAATATTCCTCCGTGAAAAGCAGTCCACCACCAAGAATGGAAGGGGTTACTCCTTACCGGAAAGCCATGATCCCCCACTACAGAGGATCATAACTAGCAAAACAGCTGAGACTTGAAACTTGAGCTTGCATCGGTATCAACTAAGAGGCCATCAAATCATCAGGGGTTAAGGACCAACATCGGGTAGAGCTACATGATTAATCGTTAAGAATCAAAATCGTAATCTTTTTCTCTTCCCGATCTTCAAAACAGCATGTCACGATTTTTTCTAACAAGTGCAGAGAGTTCTCACAGCTTCGGGTGGTCAGGCGGCCGCAGCAAGCGCGCTTCTCCCTATACAGGTGTATGCAGGCTCCGTGTGGGAAGAGAAAAAGATTACGATTTTGACTATTATTTAGTTCACCAATTTATGGACTTCTAGGTCGCGTAGGCGTTAGTTTAATTTGCATTTGACGCTGTTTTCAATTTGTGTTCACTGTTTTTATGCACTCTTTTGTAATTTATATTAGCGCGATTCTTCTGTTTCTTATGTTATTTGTGTCATAGCCAGTAGAGGCTTTATTATTAGTTATTTTTGCATATTTATTTGTTTATTTATTATTATTGTCTGTTATTGTCACTGAACCATACACAGTTATTACTTATTACTTATATTGTTGGCTTATTATTTAGGGGTTACCACCATTATTGCATTATTGCAAGTATCACCAATAGCAGAGAATAAAAATCACACACACATACAGTACACACACATAGATTGAGCTGAATGGACCACTGTTTTTTTTTTCAACCTATTAAACTATGTAACTAAAGTGTGTGTGTGTGTGTAAAGGGGTGTTTGGGTTGAGCTTAAAGTCTTTCAGGGTGTATTAAAGGAGCTTAAAGTCTATCAGTCAAATTTAGGGTACAACGTGTAACATGCTCCTAGTGGCCCACCTCCCATTGCCAGCACTCCTTGCTTTTTGACAGCAGGCAGGGGATCTTCTCCCTGCTTCCGCTGTCCCAGTTTGAAATCAAGCAGGGCTCCACCCACATGACCGTGTCATTCATTCACAGTTTCCTGTGAATTAATTAGACTACAAGTACGTCAGCAATTGCAGCTGGCGGCTTGTAGTTCTCAATGAAATGTAAGGCTCTGGTGTGCGCTTTCATAGTCCATTGATTCTACCTGTCATTCAATAACTGCCTGCCTGTATCGGAGGTACAGACAGACAAGCTAACTGCATGTCTGCTGATCGTAGGTGCAATGCTGTAAAAGCAGCCATGTAGAAAAAATGATCAATGCACATGTTTACCTGCAAAGAAGATGTGAATTTATTAATTTTTTTAGAAAAGCCGAACATATCCTTTAATATATGTAGTTGGAAATATAGTACGAGGGGATAGGACTTTTCTATAATAGTTGTTTTGTTTTAAGACTGGGAATGTTATCATGCAGCAAAATTCAAAGGGTTTTTGTGGATGGGCCCTTGGAGCCCTGGAGAGAGATTTTGCAAATGCTATGCAGAGCCAGGCACAACAGATTGCTATGAAGAAGGGCAAAGGTGCACTAGTTTGGGCTCTCTGGAAGATCCCTATGATATGGTGGACAGTATTTTGGCATTATCAAGCTTCAGGCAGTTGTTTTCTTTGTTTTGTGTCAGACATTCCCCACACCAAAGAGCAATATAATGCAATTGCAGTTAAAGCTCAACTGAACCTTATTAATTAGTGCAATACAGTTGTGCTGTATATCTAATAATACAAATATAGTTCATTCTTTTTCAACCACTTGCCGACCACTGCACGCCGATATATGTTGGCACAATGGCAGTGGTGGGCAAATGGGCATACCTGTACGTCCCCTTTAATTGGCGGGGCTAGCGCGCCCGCCGCATACAGCGTGATCGTGCATGCGGGAATGGTGGACTCAATGTCCGCCAATCTACCGGTGATCGCGTCACGGAGCTGCAGAACGGAGAAGTGCCTATGTAAACAAGGCATTTCCCCGTTCTGCCTTGGGTCATGACAGAGATCACTGCTCCCTGTCATGTGAGTTGCAGCCCATCCCCCCCACAGTTAGACTCACTCCCTGGACACACTTAACCCCTTCATCGCCCCCTAGTGGTTAACCCTTCCCTGCCAGTGTCACTTAGACAGTAATCAGTGCATTTTTATAGCACTGATCGCTGTATAAATGACAATGGTCCCAAAATAGTGTCAAAAGTGTCTGATGTGTCCGCCATAATGTCGCAGTCACGATAAATATCACAGATAGCCGCCATTACTAATAAAAAAAAATTTATAATAAAAATGCCATAAAACTATCCCCTATTTTGTAGACGCTATAACTTTTGCGCAAACCAATCAATATACGCTTATTGCAATTTTTTTTACCAAAAACATGTAGAAGAATACATATAGGCCTAAACTGAGAAATATAACTGAGGATATTTATTATAGCAAAAAGTACAAAATATTGTGTTTTTTTTTTCAAAATTGACGCTCTTTTTTGTTTATAGCGCAAAACATAAAAACCGCAGAGGGGATCAAATACCACCAAAAGAAAGCTCTATTTGTGGGAAAAAAAGGACATCAATTTTGTTTGGGTGCAATGTCTCACGATCGCGCAATTGTCAGTTAAAGCGACGCAGTGCCGAATCGCAAAAAGTGCTCAAAAGCGCAAAAAAGTCAGGAAGAGGGTAAAATCTTCCCAGACTTAAGCAGTTAAACTGCTAAGTGATGAAGCATGGCTTAAAGTACCCTGTGCTAGCAGCATATGGGAGAGTCAGACCATGCCTCTCTCACACATAGCAAAAGTTCAGCTATCCCGCCATCCAAACTGCCCCCCACCAAACACTGCTCTATTTAAAGGCGCTCCCTAAATGTACCAGTGATTGGATAAGTGTTCAGGAGGCGTGCCAGACCACCTCTCAAGTTGGGAAACTGATTAATGTAAAGGAGCTGTGATCTAAATCACCTATGTTCTGCCAAGATAGTATATTTTAATCCTTATTGCAGCATTAACCACCTGAAAGAAGAGTCCTGAATTTAATCTCTAGCTGTATATGCAGCTTTATTGCTTCATAGTAAAATATTGAGGGCCCAATTGGACTTGAAATGTTCGGCGCAACCTTGGAACCTTGCAGTGCCCACCAAAAGTATTCATCTCCTAGGAAGAGTAAACAGTCCAGCCACTAATTATTTAAAGCAGTATTAATCCTAAAACCAAAAATGCCATGTATTGCAACTTACTAATCATTAGATGTTTTGGCTGAATTAGCTTTCTTATTTAGGCTTTTCCTTCTGTTTTCATCTGGTGATCTGGCCCAATTTACACCTCTAGTATTAGAGTGCTTACACTCTGGATTAAGGAGCCCTGGGGCACCTTTGGACAGCAGCAGTGTCAGTCTGGGGGGAGTGTTAGACAGACTAGCAGATTTAGATATACTAACAAATTGAAGTTAAACTCCAGCTCACACTTTATAAGCAGTTACAACAGCTTTTCTTTTTCTTTTGGGATAATAGTTTTACACAAACAAATAAAAGCTGACAATTGTAAGCACCCTGTCAGTGTTAAATGGTGTGTCTCAAACCTTTAACTGCTACATTTGCAGGAAAGCTTGTTCTATTGAAAAAACAACAGACCAGTAATGGAAAGAAAACCTAAAAAAGAAAACAAATGCAGCCATTGCATCTAAGAATTGGTAAGCTGCAATATAATAAATGTTTGCTTTTGGGTTTAAAATAAATTTAATAGATTGATATGTGAACTTTGATTTTCACATCAACATTGTTTTTAAGCCATTATTGTGCAATTTTGGCTTTATTTTTCAGGTCACTATGTTGCTGATAGATAAATCTCCCTTAGGTCAAGTTTCTTCCAAACTATATCATATTTTCCTCTAATATTTCCCTTATTTTGCTGCATTCATTTTACCCATTACCTTCACAACCTGTGAAGAAGTATCCCCATGGCATAATGTTGCCACCACCGTGCACGGTGAGAATGGTAAATGTATTCTTACTTTAACCATTTCAGCCCCGGAAGATTTGTCTGCTCAAAAGCAGAGTATTTTTTTGCAATTCGGCACTGCGTCGCTTTAACTGACAATTGCACGGTCGTGTGACACTGTACCCAAACAAAATTGACATCAGACACTTCTGACACATTTTTGGGACGATTGACAATTATACAGCAATCAGTGCTATAAAAATGCACTGTATAAATGTCACTAGTAGGGAAGGGGTCAACACTAGGGGCGATCAAGTGGTTAACTGTGTTCTCTGACTGTAGGGGGAGGGGACTGACTATAGGAGATGACAGAACGTGGTTCCTAGCTATTAGGAACTTACAATGAGTTATCGGTGCTGCTCAGTGTCCTTTAACACCTAAGACTTTTTTCAACCTGACTAACTATATAACTATGTAAGTTGAAAAAGGTCAAACAGTGCACCTCATGATCTCTGAACTACTTCAGCAGCATAAATTGCAAGTCTACCCTTTTTCCACACAACTTTCCTTCGGGGTTTTGTTTTCACTTTGGAAATATAGCCCAGTTTTAACTGAGCTTAATACTTTCAGTGTGCATCCAAAGTCCTACAGTTTGTTTTCTTGCTAAAGCAGCCAGAATAAAAAAATCTGTCTACCATCAGCATACTTTAGAAAAGCACCACTGCTTCACAGAAGTAGTACTCTCCTATGGTGGTACAACATGACCCATGCTGAGTCAGGCCCAAGACTGCACATTCTGTGGTGTACCTTATGGGAACAGGGGGCAAAAAAGTTAACATTATTTGGATGCAGAGCCACCATCAGGGGGGTACAGGCAGTAGTTCTGTAAGGGGCCCCAGCGTCCCAAGGGGCCCGGCCGGCCGGGCCCACTCCTCCTTCAGTAACACATGAAATTAAACTGTCGCGCACCGGCTGGGCCCGCGCGGCATCCGCTATAGAGAAGGAGAGAGAAACCTCGCTATAGGGAAGAAGAAGGGTGCTTAGTAGTCGGAGCCACCGCCACCTTTCACTAGCAGCAACCCCCCCCTTCCACCAGTAAAGCGGGCTCTTTTCCCCAGCTCAGTCTGCCCAGTGAATACAAGCAGCGCTGTGACAAGGGAGAGAGACAAGCTCCAGGATGTTGGTGTATCTCCCCTGCTCGTCCCCTCCTTTCTCTTGTCAGCAGTGGAGAAGAGAGAGTGGCTCTCACCTAGTTCACCGCTTAGCTTGCTGCCCGGTCTATTTCCCTCCCCATTGGCCACAGCAGAGCCAATCAGAAGAGACTAGGGTCTAGGGGAGCATCATGGGACATGTAGTCCCAGAAGACTGACTGCCCCATTGTTGTGCACAGGCAGCAGACTTCAGCCCCCAGCATGCACTCTGCTTGGGGAGAGAGAGAGAGTCTGGAACCCAGGAAGAAGCTGAGGGAGTGATTGCTACAGGACACAGGAAAAAGAGAGGACTGTGCTGGGGGAAGCCAGACAGAGAGCCATGCTATATCATTGCTATCAGAGAGGGAGCCACACTGTGCCCGTGCCATCAGAGAGGAAGCCACACTGTGCCCGAGCCATCAGAGAGGAAGCCACTCTGTGCCCATGCCATCAGAGAGGGAGCCACGCTGTACCATTGCCATCAGAGAGGGAGCCATGTTGTGCCATCAGAGAGGGAGCCACGCTGTGACTGTCCCATCAGAGAGGGAGCCACGCTGTACCATTGCCACCAGAGAGGGAGCCACGCTGTACCCGTGCCATGAGAGAGGGGGCCACGCTGCCTAGCACCACTAGATAGGGAGAAAGACTGAGCCACTGCCATGGTACAGACATGCTACACTACTGACCAGAATGAGCAAACGTCCAGCCAGAGGGATCACTGCTGCAGTTTCGCTGGGTCTGGTAAGAGGGCCTGTTGGCCATTATCCATTACTGCTCCTGGGGACTGAGCCATTAGGAATTGCCTAACCTGCTATCCTCTAGGCTTTATTGACTGACCTAACGTGCGCCAATGAGCTCCAATGCAGGACTGCCAGGCAGAAAATATGGGGGGGTGACACCATGTTTTGCCGCACAAGGTGACATCAACACTAGTGATGCCACTGCCCCCTGTGCTTTATATCCATCTCTCCACAATGTATCTCCATCCACACCCAGCATTACCCATCCCTCTCCAGGATGCTGACCGTGGATGGGGATAAAGGTATTGTGCTTTAGTCAATCAAGAGTTGTTATATTGATTGATTCATGTATCACATCACACCGAAGGACTGGGATGGCCACTGGGTGGATTCAGTGGGTGGCCCCTGGGGAATGTTAGTGGTCAGGCACCGGGGGGCCCAGGCCTAAAACTGTGTAAGGGGCCCCAAAATTTCTGATGGCTGCCCTGTTTGGATGTTTAATGCACACTGAAAACTAGGATCACACCATATGACTGAACAGCAGCATCCAATCAGGTAGATACATTCAGTGATTGAGCTCGCTATGCAAATGCAAGCCCATTAGGTAGACATACCCTGATTCTTTATCTCAGGTCTTCTAATTTATTTTGATAATTCATTTGGATCAATGTCTGTGATATTATTACTGGTGAACCAGCTAAGATCACACCATACTAAAGTATGTAGTAAAGTAATTTTCATGTTTCTTTGTATAGTTCTTGGGAACGGGTACGCCAATGGTGCTGCCAAATTAGTGGCAGGGGCATTTCATAATGGGAAATAGAATGCTCTTTTGTGTTAGAACTCTGGATAAAAAAAAATCAGTTAGTATTCGTTAGCTTACAACAACAGTATGCAAAGGGACAATGAAGGAGCATCAACAAGCTGGTTAGGTCATTTCTGTACTCACTCTTTCTATGAGCATTTACAAAGCAATAGACTGGCTCAGGGTGCTGACCCTCCTTCTCACAGTTTGAGTCCTGCTCGCATAGGATTCCAGGGGGCTGATATCAAGACAGTGTCAAGCCCTTATGTAAGTTGTAAATATTTCTTTTACATAACTGGGTTAAATTGTGTTCTTTTTAAATGTGCCTACAGTCTAACTTGAAGTAATTGTTTAGTCTAATAAATGTGTCATTACAGTAATTACAAAAATAAACATTGCCATCTTATGATTAATGCATGTAAACCCATGGTATCAATTTACTTATAAAAATAATCACTATATTTATAATACATTTTGCAGTGCTAACATATTTATGGTACACTAAATATAACATATTTATTTCCATGGGTAAATAAAAGATGGCAAATTTGTTAATGCACTTAAAAATGTACCTACACAAACAGGAAGCAATATGTTCAAATCAATTGTTCCAAGACTGGCTTTCCAATAATAGGCTCCATATTGGAGGAAAGAATTTGGTTAAATTGTAGAAGAAATTTCCCTAGGTTTAAAATCTCCTAGTGCAAAAATTAGTTATTCCAACCATATGAAGAATGCATTATGACCCTCTAGAACATTGCAAATGACCGAATGGAGTTTTCCTAAATTGGGAGTATTACATGACTTTTATTGACCTATTTATGGCCAGCCTAAAAGAAGTCATTGATATTCAAGGACAGTCAAAAATGCAGGCACAATGAGAATATCCACAGGAATCTGAACCTGCCATCAAATCCCTAAACACAATAGGTTGCATGGTTTGACCATTGTGTTTAGCCAGCTCCTGGCACTATAGTCAGACATGGACTTAAATGTGATGTGTCCCTGCTAAACCATCCAAATTTTGATCCATGTATGGGCATCCTGATTGACTTCTGTACAATCACCCTATCGGGTATTTCCCAATTGATCAGTCCTGCCAG
Organism: Aquarana catesbeiana; assembly: GCF_042186555.1. Lineage (NCBI taxonomy): Eukaryota > Metazoa > Chordata > Amphibia > Anura > Ranidae > Aquarana > Aquarana catesbeiana. The sequence goes on along the minus strand of NC_133334.1, from coordinate 154,096,346 downwards.
CTATAGCCATCAATACTAATCTTTGTGCTGTCATGGAAGGCTCCCCAGCCTGAGAACACAATAGCACAGCCAGAAGGATTCCTCCATCCACCTTAAATGTGTGGATGGGGGAATCGGAACATTTTTTTTGTTCACTTGTTGATTGAATGAAGCAAATTTACTGTTTGGCCTGTGTTGCTGAAAAATATTTGATGGTCACTGTGTGAGAACAGCTACAGTGAAAAAAAAAATCTAACTACACTGTGGAAGAATTTAATGAAATCTTTAAGTTAAGCCTGGTACACATGTAAAGTTTTTATTCTTTCAACCCAGCGAGCTGAACAAAAAGAAAAACTGACAGATTGCCATACCAACACAAGGGATGTTGGTGCAACAGTCCCCCCCCCCACTGTGCCCTTGTGTTCTGACAAGGGAACTCCCCCCTGCCAGAACACACTGATCAGCATTTGCAGCGATTGGCTGCAAGCGTTGATTGGATGCTGGTTTTCTTTGACAAAAGCCACTCCTAAGACTGGCTTCTGTTGGAAAGGCAGCTGTACACACTGACGGAACATCAGCTGGTTCAACGGGAGTATTCGGCCCTTGTGCTTCCAGGCTTAAGAGTTGAGAGTCAAAGCAGAAACCGGACACAGTTATGACTTGAATAAATTGTACTAGAATGTGTGGTCATTTTGGCAAAGGAGAGATTGGGGGAGTAACTCAATGGGGGTTATTTACGAAAGGCAAATCCACTTTGCACTGCAGGTGCACTTGGAAGTGTGGTCGCTCTAAATCTAAGGGGTAGATCTGAAATGAGTAGAAGCTCTGTTGATTTTATTATCCAATCATGTGCAAGCTAAAATGCTGTTTTTTATTTTCTTTGCACGTCCCCCTCGGATCTACAGCGACTTTACTTCCAAGTGCACGTTTCCAATATCTTAGAAATGTAACATGGAATTCCATTTTTATTTCATTTTCAAGTAATTTGTAAACTATACACAGCTATATTTAAATTGGGAAATCATGGACTATTCATATAATGGATAACTACCTATGGGTCTCTTAGCATTGAACAATTACCTAGTTGGTAAGGTTTAATAGAGACACTTGTTATGTGTTTTAAAAATAAAAAAGGAGTCACCAAATTAGGTATTTCGGATGAAGCATCCATGGTGTTAATAAAATACAGGTAGCTGTTTTTCATTCACAGAGGAATTTACAGTAACATTTGGCATTAAATGTGTCAGAGAACTGGTATACTTCATATTACTCCTGTAGCTCATTACACTTCAGCATGTATAAAAGTGTTCTATTGTGGACATTCTTTGATTAGCATTCTCTTGCTAATTGTGGAGATGTTGGAACAAGAGGCAAATATGGTGGGAATGAAAGACAAAGACATTGACAAAAGAGTACTGAACGTGATCATGAAGATGGGGGACCAGTGGTGATTGTGCAACTCGGGAAGGCAGCATTAAATTCTAGGTATGAGGTTGGTAGGAGGATATTGAGTACATTATGGTTAGAAGACAGTGAAGCCTTTTATGTGATGGTGAGAAGATAAGAGAGAAAACAGTGGGACCTGTTCTGGAATAGGGTAGTAAGAGGGGTGATAACTGGGCCTGTGATGGAGTGGATTGTAAAAGAGAAGACAGAAAGGTTTGTTGTGGAGTGAAAGAGTGGTAGAGTACACAGTAGAGCCTGTTAGTGGGATGACAGGAGGGACAACTGAAACTATTTTGATGTCAGTCCTGAAGTGACTGGAAAGACATGTGATAAACTCTTCATTTGACTGTAAGCTGACACATCAAAGTTATCCATCAATCAAGAGTGGAAAAATAAAAATAAGAAGCATTCTTTCTAAAGCTGAAAGCATTTACCGATTGCTGCCTACTGTCCCTGGTTTTACTTCCCCAAGTATTAGAGCATACTTACAGCCATAAGGCCAACCCATTTTCATGCTTGTATTTATCCTCATTGACCAAATTAATGTTCAGGCAGATTTCTCAGGCTGCAGCGATTTTCTATACAAGGATTTGTTTAGATATAATTATCCTGCCAGGTGCAACAAGGTATTTTATCACCACCCTACACAGTCGAGATAACATCAGGAAGCTTTGTGAACATTCCCATTACACTAAGAGGATTCAGACCCAGAAATAGCTGTTTTGCTATTTAAGATATTGCATTCTTACATTAGCCTGTATTGCTTGAGACTCTGTATCCTGTTACATGTACTATTCCATGCTTAAATGTTCTACTGGCCACTTGACCGTGACATTTTCTGTGACATCCATATCAATGTGCTTGCATCCACTTTGACTCACACTAAATATGACATCTAGTATCTCTGGTATCTAGACTCTTAAATCATCGACTTGGTATAGACAACTGCTTTGGCCTATTTAATTAGTGCAAAAATATTTCTCAATGATCTGGATTCTTGGTGGCCAAGTAGCAGCTACTTTCAACTCTGTCAGCACTGTTTCTGTTCATCAATGTTTTACTTACAATGAGTGGTAGCTGTAAATTTAAATATGACAAACAAGGTTTTTCCAAGTTATTCCCATTAATGCAGTCATCAGATGTTTTGCAGCAGCCTTGCTTTACTTACAATATGCAAGTAAGGATCTTGTTGTATCTTTTGTTTTAGGAAATATATGATGATGTCTGAATTGGTATACCATAGTCAGCATAATTTGATCCTGATTTGGTGTTCCGAAGTCAGCATATAACTTGATTCTGAATTGGTGTGCCTTAGTCATCATATAATTTGATGCTAAAAAATATGTAGAATTGTAGCTATAGGCCACTGTAAGCTGCCCAGGTCAAAACACGCAACCAAGTGATGTTAATCATTTAAAACTAGAGGTGTAATGTGTTGGTATGGTTTAAAGCTGACAGCTTACACAATTTACAGAATTTTAAAATACATTGCACTTTAAGCAGATGGAAACCAAAATTAATTTGTGAGGGTTCTATTCAGCCAGAAGAAACTGTAGAATGTTTTCCTTTGCTCATATGCAAATCTCATACCTATTGGTGCATTTTAAATATCAATATGCCCAAGTAAACATAGTATATATACCAATATTACCCACAACTGATAAATATTGGATGCAAGCCAGCCAACTGAATCCCACTCTTTCTTCTGTTATCTTTTACTTACAGTGAAATTTCTCTGCCAGAGTTCTGGACTAAGGCCCCAACTGCAGCCATTACAAAGCCAAATGAGGCATCTCACTCTAAGTGCTGTATTCTCAATAATGTAAAACAAATGAATAAATGAAGAATTAAGTAGTGAGTGTGAGATTACCTAATAATGAGGTGGGGGGAGCTGGGAATTCAGATGCAGAAATCTCACTGCCTGAGTTCCCAAGAGATATAAGTAGCCAGTGGGTGATTTAATGGGTGATTACTCTTTAACTTGCATGTTAATACAACGCTGTTGACTAATCCTAACTCAGCTAAGCAAGGATCATAATGTTACATAAAAGCATGTGTTTGTACACTTTATATAAATGCTGATTTAATGTGAAAACACACCTTAAACAATGTATCGGGTAGAATCCTGAATTTAAACCATGTAGATGTATCAAGATTTATTTCTTATTTTATTTCAAAACATTTCTCTGTGGCTAAGCATCTGTGTATGCATCTGTGTATGCATCTGTGTAAGCTTTGTATAAAATAATAGACAGGCCCTGTCCTGAAGTCAGGGCAGGATGTATTGGAATCACAGAGTACTGCATGAAAAGGTTTAAACATATATAGTTAGCTTACGTCAGGAAAAAAAAAATGTTTCAAGTCATCAAATATATATTACTGATCATACATCTGTTGTCCTATGATGTAAGACAGTAATAGTTTGGCACGAGAAAAGAAAGCTTGGCCATGGAAAATATCACTAATTAGACAGGGTGACATATATTTTTTACAAGTCAGTCAGTGTCTGGATTAATATTACTATGCAAGAATATATTCACCCAGGACATAGCCATGTTGAATAATTCTCTGTAACATCTAGGCAGAGAACATCATCTATGTAGCTGATAGGTATTCTCTGCAAAAGTGCTGGAGATTTAAGGGTGTGAAAGCTGCTGATATTCCGTTGCTGATTGACAATGGTAGCATAAATTTAAACAGCAAAAGTGATTTCTGCAATGTCTTAGCCTGCCGTTCAGCACTGTGATCTTGCCTCATATGTGACAAGGCCTGCAACAAAGTGACTGTTGTGAGCCTGGTTTCTCTATTATGAACAATAAGGTTACACACTAACAAAGAACTAACTGTAAGGGTGTAAACTTCTTGGTAGCTTAAAGGTTTCATGTATACACAAGAATAAATTGGATATGGTTATATATTTATATTTCTAGTGTGTGTGCCAACAACTTGTTATGCTTCACTATATTAAAGAACAATTTAATATGGCAATGTTACATGTCTGCCTGATCCTATTGCTATATGCTATGCATTTATCATCATTTATTATTATGATTATCATTAATATTGCTTAAGCCACGTATGGGCCTATTTTAAATAAATATGTCCTAATTTCCTATCTATCAAAGGTGCTTCCACTGGTATAACTTAATGTGTAGTATACATTACGAAAAGTGTGTACTGCATGTGGTATAGACAATATAGATGCTATTGGTAAGTGTTTTAATACATTTGCAATATAGAGCAAAGCAACACTAACAATAAAAATCATGGTGCAATAACAGATTAAGCAAAAAAACATCCTTGGGTTATAGGCATTCTAGAAGGGCCCTTTTACACTTGTCTGTGTTCTTGCAGTAAAATGCATGCATCTTACTGCATGAAAATGCACTTCTATCAGAAATCCCATTCATTCCTTTGTGGTTAGTTCACATCAATGTGCTTAAACTTTGTGTCTTTGTAATATATAGGACATGCTGCATTTTTGTGCAATAAGGTATGTCAAACAGAACCATTTAAATAGACGCTAAATAAGAAAATTCAAATATTGTGCAGTTTTGTGCATTTTAACACATCAGTATCGTGAAACCTCTATGTATTATATATTTTTTTTTTATACTTTGCATAATGAATGACCAAAAGATGTGTATATAAAACAAAAAAATGAGCATAAATGCGCATATAAAATGAAAAATAAAACATATCTCGTATTATTGCATAGGCAACAGTGTAAAAGGTCCCTAAATATTAAACTGATAATATAACATAACCTTATTATTAATAATAATATTACTATACAGGATTTACATAGCACCAACAGTTTGCGCAGTGCTTTGCAAAATAAACATAAACTGATAATAATGGAGAAAATAGTTGCGCTAACTTAGGGGAACTCATTATTCTAGAACACATGATTGTGCATGGATTGCATTGAATTAGCAGTTTGGGTACTTTGTTAAGGCTTTACTGCTTTATTGGCATTATTATATGTCCTAAATAATATGACTTGTTATACAAAAGTACAAATATTGCACAGATTCTGTGTTATTGTACATGCCTAGACTGTATGATGGAACACCCTATGCAAAATATTGCTAATGGAGGTCAAAGCTAGATGAGAGTTAAAGCAACACAGCTGTTATGTGCATGAGAAATAATAATAAAATAACAATAATAATTGTCAGTGGTAAGCAGTAACTGAGGGCCTAACTTAAAGTGATCATTTAGACACTGCTCCAGTATACACATGTTCATTTCAAGCAGCCAAATAGGTTAAAGAAAACAACTAAAAAACATTTTTCATGAACCTGATTGGAGGTTTGAAGTGAGCGTGCAGTTGCTGGGCCTCCATATAAAATACTCCTTCAGTAAACCAAGGTCAAGGTGTTGTAGAGTAAGGGAAATGTTTACTCTAAGTTAAGTTTTTAAGTTTATAAGGAAAACTTTCTGAATGTATTTATTTTATTTATTTATTCATTATTAAAATGCAAGTCTAACGAAGATGGTTAAAGGCAAGAGGAGAGCAGCTTGCCATTCCAGTGGTATCAGCACATTAATTGCACTGTTCATCAGTTACCAGCAAAGAAAATAAGAGTTCATAAAATAACAGAAAATTCTCTTAGTAGAAGATGGACTCCACTATTTAAAATAATGCTAGCATATTACTCACACAATTTAAAGCTCCCAAATGAAAGCAAATAGTTTAGGAGCAGAAAACAAGCTTTTACCCACAATGGCCCTGATGAGTTTGAATGTGGTAAGGACATTACATTTTGGCTCTTTCTTAGGAGGAGCACTGATAGCTCTATGAAGTGTAAATTGCTGTGTAATAAGTTAGCACTATATAAACATAATAAATAAAACCATAAAAGCTCTCCAAACTTGCATTATTATTTCTACTTCATCTACTGATAAATATGACTAAAGGCAACAATGACTTTACATTTTTAAGTCAACAACCTTTGCTGAGTAATCAGCAGTGGCGAATTATAGGGTTTGGTTTACCTTTTATTTAAAAGTTGCTGAAAACCCCATTGAAGCTGCCAGAATCAGAATGATCCACACTGCTCTGTGCCTGAATGCTGCAGGGAATTTTAAAACATGGCTTCTACCAATAATACTGTTTTTATTACATTAGTAACATTAGCAGTTATAATGAAAACTTGTTACATTCTCTAATTGATGAAATGCTGCATGTCCAAAAGCACCCTACTTGGTGAAAGAATCTGTTTAATTGTTAATTAGTTTAATTAGAATACAGAGAAGAACATGGATTGTTTTGAAGGAACCCTGAATTGTTTTCCTTTTTAATAAGCCTGTTAGAAAACAGTGTGTTTTATGTCCTGGATACTACATGTGCATTGTGCTATATGACAAACCCATGCTGGGGTAAACCTACAGGTTGCTACTCTTACCATAAGATGATTGTTCCATTGTATCTCTTTAGTAAAACTATTATGCCCTGTACACACGGTCGGACATTGATCGGACATTCCGACAACAAAATCCATGGATTTTTTCTGACGGATGTTTGCTCAAACTTGTCTTGCATACACACGGTCACACAAAGTTGTCGGAAAATCCAATCGTTCTGAACGCGGTGACGTAAAACACGTACGTCGGGACTATAACGGGGCAGTAGCCAATAGCTTTTGTCTCTTAATTTATTCTGAGCATGCGTGGCACTTTGTGCGTCAGATTTGTGTACACACGATCGGAATTTCCGACAACGGATTTTGTTGTCGGAAAATTTTATAGCAAGCTCTCAAACTTTGTGTGTCGGAAATTCCGATGGAAAATGTGTGATGGAGCCTACACACGGTCGGAATTTCCGACAACAAGGTCCTATCACACATTTTCCGTCAGAAAACTCCGACCGTGTGTACAGGGCATTACACTGAATGGGGAGATTACTAAATACTCACTCACTTCATAAAAGATAGCAAAAGCAATACTGTCAAATGATTTATAGAAGGTAATGGCTGCACCCACTTAGCAATGCACAGAGCAATGTAGTAAGTGTTGGGTGGGGGGGTGATGTGTGTGTATTAAATCTCACACTCTCTCTTGTTGCATAGTGCATGTATAAAACAATTAGAATAAGTCCAGAATTAGTTTCCTGGATGTATTCTGATCTACAAGAAGAGCTCTTTTATTGGTAACCTCCTTTCAATAATATTCAGTGAGGCATTGATCAGACCTATCTAAGAGCCTCAGTGTGCTGCTCCTGTACTTCCTCCTGCCCTGCAGTTACTAGCCCAATGTTCTCTAGTGATACTTTGTCCCTATTTTTTTCTCTGACTTTTGTGTTCTGTTTCATTTTTGCACTGCACACGGCAGCACACATTTCTCTAATTATAGGTCTCTTTGAAAATATTTTAGACATACTCCCTGCATGTTTCTTTTTACTCTTGTGCTTGAGACATCTATTTTCTGCTCTCTCCCCTGCTTCTCTAGATCCTTCTGCATTTCCTGACCATTTCTTTCCCATTAATAAGCCATTACTCACTCTCATAGTGACCTGAACTCGGTTTTGCTCATAAATCCCCTCTTAAAAAAAAAAAAAGAAAAGAAAAACTTTGGCCAATAGCCCCTACCACTTCCCTTTACCTATTATACACCCTATAGCCTCTAGCTTGTTTATTTCCACTCAGTCTGTCGTCTGCTGATGGCATCTCACCTGTACAATCCATCTTGTCCTGTCTTCCCAATATTTGAGCTCTTTCTTCTGAAATTAAGTTGAGCTCTTCTGCATACATAACCCCCTCCACCTTCCCATTGTAGCCAGCATCCTCTGCCCTAGCCCATGTAAACACATGTATTGCACTCACTGCAGGGTGATCTCTATTGATTCTGTTTGTTCATTAAGATCTATCTTCATGACACCAGACAACAAGCCCAGATAATAAACTCATCACCCTGGCTTTATGAACTTAGCTTGGTTTTTTACTCGCATCCAGATTTACACGGGATAAAGAAAGCTCATTTTAAACAGTGGTCGGGTAAGACTTCTCTGCTTTGCAAGCTGGTTATATATATAATAGACATGTGACATATGCATGATATATAGATATATCTTAGATATATCTGCATAAAGAGAAAGAGAGAGTATTACCTATAGGCATTTCTATATAAAATGTATACATAGTTATAGATATACATGAGAGAGTATTACCTATTGACATATCTATATATAATCTATACAGATATACAGAGAGAGAGAAGAGTTAGAGCGTAATACATAGACATATGCAGTATATATATATATATATATATATATATATATATATATATATATATATATATATATATATGGATATATATAGATATATATATAGATATATCGATCTATATATATCTATATATATCTCTATATATATATCTATATATATAGATATATATATAGATATATATATATATATATCTATATATCTATATCTATATATCTATATATAGGTATACTGTAGATATACAGAGAGAGAAAAGTGAGATAGTATTCGCTATAGTCATATGCGTGCTATATATATATATATATATATACATATATATATATATATATATATATATATATATATATATATATATATATATATATATATATAGTTTGTATATATTAGTGTAGTTTTTGCCTGTTGTGTTTGTAAAAAGTTTTTTTTTAAACTACTTCTCAAAAAAAGTCTCTCAGGTAATTAGTGCAATAAATAATTATTGTTGTCACCCTGACTGTATATGATTGCTTAGAGTTATGTTTAGTCATTATTTGTACACATGTAAGAAGATGAGATGAATTTACATAGCAGTGACTTTTTTTCCTCTTAGATCTTGTGCACTGGTTTAAATCGACTTGACAAGTGAAATGCTTAGAATGTACCCCGTACTATTTTCCTAAAGTCACCGTTCGGAGAAACAGTCAATCAGGTTCACTGGGCTGGCAAAGCCTTAGTAAATCAGCCCCATATATGTGTCAGTCGGACTACTGGAAGTAAATAGGGAGGAGTGTGCGGTAAATGAGAATAAATAGATCATATGCATGAGATTCATATAAGACCTTGATTATCCAGGATGTTCCAGATGTGGGGATGACAATCTAGATATTTGGAGAGATCACAGAAGTACCCAGAGCTGAGGATCTTCTTTGCAGACTGATTACATTATGCAATTAATTTTGCGCAATTCATCTCCCTCCCCATATATCACCCTGAGCTGGAATATTGTATTAGGCAGCCTATAAATCCCTGGCACAGCCACCGTTATTATGAGATAGATTAGTATATAGGGTTTAATAGTAGGATAGCCTTAATACGATTAGAGATGTCTCTTTCAGATTTCCACATATTGATTCAGGGAATTTTAATTCTGAAACTTGTTATATAATAATCTGTATCTTTTACAAGATGAAACATTATCTTGAAACTAAGCTGCAGTGAAGGTCGAGAATTATCTCCTGAGCCAGTTTGATTTCGTTCTGAGAGATCTGCAGAAAAAGGGGGAATAACCCGAGCTCTATCATTTCAATACAAGATCACAATTTGGAATTAAAAAAGAACTATGTCTTGCTGCAAAGTCAAGTCATGGTGTAATTAGCGCAGATTTTCCTCGCTGATGGGGCTGATTGCTCAGGTCCCCCTTCTAGGAGCAGGTATCCTTCATGAGGCTCATTGAGAAGAAGAAAAGTGATCATAAATTTTCTAATTACAGTTTAACACTGAGACAAAAAGGTGTTAATGGGTTTAATCCCAGTGTCTCCCGGAGTCTCCCTCCTCACACTACAAATGTACACACCGCCCAGAGGGCTGCCCTGTCTTCCCTTTGTTAAGATTTCAATTTGCCTTGCTTTTTCCCCTCTTTGATGTAAAAAATGGTGACCTCCGAGCCTTTGAAGTGCTGTATTAGGAGAAAATGAACCCCCTATTTTGCCTACTGATAGCTTACACTAATTCGAGATTCTTTTTTTTTTTAAAGAGATTTTAAGGTGTGAGACTTGGTGCAAAGAAAATCCCACACAATCCCAATTCTCTTCCCTTTGCTGGCACTAATCTGTATTTGCATACAGCCATCCATGTCATTTGCATGCACCCTGATAGTCAACTTCAATCTAGGATCCTGGAAGGCTTATCTGCCTAATGACCATTCAATATACTTCAATGTGCTCATTACAACTCATTCATTTGCAGGTATGCTTACTTGTTACTAACTTTTTTTTTCCAAGGATGTGTAAACCTATTATTTTTATTATTTACATCATATGCTTGAGATTCTTATGAGACCTTGATTATCCAGGATGTTTCAGATGTGAGGGGTGGCAATATAGATATTCGGAGAGAACATAAAAGTACCCAGAGCTCTTTGCAGAATTATGAAATTATATTTGTGCAATTTATTTCCCTCTCTTTAAATAACCATGGTGTTAGAGGCAGTCTATAAATTCCTTATTTTTCCAAGGAAGTATACACTTATTATTATTTTTGTATATATTATTATTTAGATCATATGCTTGGGAATCCTTGATCATTTTAATATTGTATTAGGCAGCTGGCAGATATTTTACTTTTTTCTAAGGAAGTAAACACGTTGTTATTATTACTATACTATTATTATATTTTATTTTTTTGTGTTTTTTTTTTTTTCTTTTGGCTACCAGTCCATCAGTTCACATGGCGATCCAAAGACACCGTGCCCCCAGTGAGCTGGACTGGACAGGGACGTTTAACCCTTGCCTGGCTGGGACGCCCGGCGCCGAACAGGTTAATCAGAGATCAGCGCTGAGATAGGAATAGGAAAGGGTGGCGGATGAAAGAGAAAGCGCAGCAGCGAGACTGGAAGATGTGGGCGGAGCCAGTGCTGGGCTTGAAATGTCAATCAGAGGGTGAGTGCCAATGATCTGAAGCAATCTGTTTAGAAGCTGACCTGGGTCCACTCAGATCAATAGCACCAGAGGGAGAGGACACTGCCACCAGGAGCCCTTTCAAGTCCAATCCAAGCCTTGGACTCCGGGTCCCTCTTCTTGCTTGATGTATAGGAGGGTTGAGGAAAAGACCCAAGTCCTAGAAGGGCTCCACGTTGTCTAGTAAGCCCCCCTCTACTTGTGCCCTGCTGCTGCACCATGTCCTTCCCCCAGCTGGGCTACCAGTACATCAGACCTCTGTACCCCTCTGACCGGCAAGGTGTTGGGGGGAACAGGAGCGGAGCGGAACTTTCACCGGCTGGGACTCTTTCTAATGTTCTGTCTTCTATGTATGGCGCTCCCTATGCTGCGGCGGCGGCGGCTCAGGCTTATGGAGCCTTCCTCCCCTACACCACGGAGCTTCCAATCTTCCCACAGCTGGTAAGGACTCCTCCGATCTCCTCTGCATGTCCGATCTTCCTCTGCATGTCCGATCTTCCTCTACATGTCCGATCTTCCTCTTCTTCTCATTCTTTCTTCTTTATTTACAAAACTTGAGACTTTAGAGTGAAGAAGGAGTAAACTTCCACCTAGTAGTAGTTTGTGTGGATTCTTGTCTGCTCTACTCTCTGCAGCCATAGACTACTTCCAGAGCTGCCAAATCCTTTTATCTTCCCTGTTAGGGGTGTCTAGGGGATTCCACTCTCAGCTTTTTAAGCATTGCTTGCAATCAGCGATTGATTTTATTTCTTAATTAACGCAGAACAAAATAAATATATTTTTTAAACTATTATTTACATTAACAGAAAATTACAGAAAACCAGTAGCACTTTTTTTTGAAACAATAATATAGGATAATTGAATGGCATAAGTAGATTTATTCCCTGGGAAGTGAACATTTAAGGCTTGTTTGTTCTGATCGCAGGGGTTAAGCAAAAAGTTTGTTTTCATTGTAAAATTAGCTGTGCTTGGCTGACAGATCAGATACCAAACGTGTGAAAGGAAACAGATGAAGGTATCAAAAAGGGGAAAAAAAACAAAAGCCTAACTTATGGAATCTTACTTATTTCCTCTATTTCTGGCAAGAAGGTGAATGGAAGTGTGAAGTCCTTATTAGGATGATGGTATTGATGCTGATAATAATAATATTAATAACAAAATAATAATAACAGTAGGAATAATAATAATAAAGATAATACTAATATTAATAATAATAATACCAGTCTAATCACATGATTACCTAGATTCTTGTTTATTACATTGTATAAGACTATTCCATCGTGTAAATATATTAAATTGTCTTTCTTTTAATCCAGGGATCCCAATATGAGATGAAGGACAGTCCAGGGGTACAACATTCAGCTTTCTCTCACCATCACCCAGCTTTTTACACATATGGACAATACCAGTTTGGAGACCCTTCAAGGCCCAAAAACGCCACAAGAGAGAGCACCAGTACTTTGAAGGCCTGGCTAAATGAACATAGGAAGAACCCCTATCCCACCAAGGGAGAAAAGATTATGTTGGCCATCATCACCAAGATGACGCTCACCCAAGTGTCCACCTGGTTTGCCAATGCCAGGAGGAGGCTTAAAAAGGAGAATAAAATGACCTGGGCTCCCAGGAGCAGGACAGACGAGGAGGGGAACTCCTATGGAAGTGATCATGAAGAGGACAAGCGGGAGGATGAAGAAGAGATCGATTTGGAAAATATCGACACTGAGGATGTGGAAAGTAAAGAAGACTTGGATGACCAGGACACAGACATCCACTCTGACTCTAAAACAGACGCTAGGAGTGACTCTGAGGGCTCAGATGGCTTTGAGGACTTGAATGCCTCCGAGGAAAGGTTCCTCAAGTCCGTGGTTGGGGACAGTAGGGTTCAGGATAAATGTGAACTGTCTGAAGATGCCAAACCTCATCAGCCACAGTGCGAGCAGCTCAAATTGGACAGTATTTCCTCCAATCCTTCCCAGGAAAATAACCTTCCAGTTGCCCAAAAGCCCAAAATTTGGTCCCTGGCAGAAACAGCCACTGCTCCGGATAACCCTCGCAAGTCACCCCAGGGTAGCAGTGCTCCTGCAAACAGTCAGAATGTGTTAGCACAACCTAGACTCATCACCTGTCCAGGAAGCAGGTTCCAGAGCTGGACAGGGAGGACATTTTCTGCCCAGCAGTTCTCTTTACTGAACTCTGCTCACTTTCTGCAAGGACTGGGGGTCACCCACACGACAGGCAATGCCAGCTTCAACACGCATGGGGAACATGCTCACAGCAGAGACCAAGTAACAGGTGATTTTACCTTTCACTTAGGAGGGGACCTATGTCCTCCTTACCCAGGTTCTACTTCCAACACCCAGCCAGCTTCGGGGGGATTAAAGAAAAAACATGTCGTTCCTAGCTAAACCTGGCTGGGGATTGGAAGGGAACACAGATTAGAGTGCATTGTATCCTAATCAACAGCAGAGTATCACTGAGGGACTAGATCTACACAGCATTCTAAATATTTCTACTGCTTTGGTAGCTGGAGATGCAAAAGTATAGAGGAATGCTTACGCCTAGGCGTCGATTCATAGTTGTAAATGAATGCATATGCCTATTGTTTGTGTATTTTACATTCATATGCTTCTGTTATCATCACTCATTTATTTGGGGAGTGTAGATATCAATTATATTAAGTGCAAAATTGAGGAGTGTGGTCAATAATTACATTGAGTGATTGAGATATATATACGGTAATAATACGGTAATAATCAAAAACTAATAATCAAGTAATAATATATATATATATATATATATATATATATATATAATTAATATAAGCAACATATAGGTTATACATATGCATATATATATATATATATATACATACACATGTGTAATATGTATGCGTATATAAATGTAATATATACATAATATAAGACATATATGTGACGATATATATATATATATATATATATATATATATATATATATATTAATATAAGCAACATATAGGTATGTGATAGATAGATATATATACACACACATATATGTGTGTGTAATATATAAATTATATAAGATATATATGATATATGTGTGTGTTACAGTAAATACATTTTCCTTAAATAATTGGTCGGTTTTGTATAGATTATTAGCATTAGCATTATTCAATACAATCAGTTAAATTAAGGGTCTGGAAATTTTCTTATTTTACAGATCTCTCTACCTCAGATAATGTTTGCTCATTTGTCTCATAATTAAAGACAGATATCGTCCATGGTTTTAATAGACCGCAATGCTCTTTGTCGGTTGATAACCCTCAAAAGTAAACTGTGACCTAGGTAGGCTGAAATCAGTCCACAACTTTTCAGTGGTTAAAAAGTTTCCAACATAGCTTTTTTTTCCCCTTCAGTAAAGCGATGCCTTGTTGCAATTGTTACATTTGTATTTCTTTTCCTCTCTTGCAGACCGGTCAAGCTCGCTGGAGGTAGAAAAAAAAATTCTAAACACAGCTTTTCAACCAGTTCAAAGAAGGTAAGAATAATCTATATGTTTTAGGGATATTGCTTATAGACCTATAGGGGAGTTTACTGCAAAAAATGCTGTATTTTCAGTTATTTTAATTGTGTTTGTTCTGTGGTTCCCTTTTTTACAGCAAACCATCATTGCTCTTAATGGGCCTATGAATCATGAGCGCTTCACAATTATATTTAATTTTATGTCTGTCATTATGACCACATAATTGTATACCAGAGCTGCTGAGAACACTTATTAGAATTGGCAGAAGTTACTCTGTTTAAACTGGATTTTTTTTTCAAGAAAACGACTTTTCATGAGGCTTGTAAACCATGTCAGTGCAGGCTAATTATTAAGGTAATTGAAGCGAGCATAAAACAAACAGAGACATTCAAGTTCAAAAATAATCCCTGTTTGATCGTTCACTAATAAACTGAACACTGGTGTATTCTAGAACCAAGAAAGAAAATATGTAATATATATAGATATATATAAATAAAATAATAAATAATGAATTGACACGTCTAGTAAAGTTTTTTTCATGTACTAAAATATTTAATATTTTATTTTCAGGTCACAAAACCAACTCGACGCTGCTATGATTCTCTCTGCACTGTCCTCCTCATAACATTTGTTTTTTTTATTTGTTATAATTTTTATTTTAATCTTATTATTATTTTTTTTACATGTTGTAATGACTGTAAAATCCCTTCTCGGAGTAGTTACATATTGTAAGCATGTTTGTGTAAAAACTGCGGAAAAAACTTTCTATACGCTCATCCATTAGTTGAGTTTGTATGGTTTGTCTTGTGATTTTTAAGCGTCATTATTTTTTTCCCCCTTTGTATATATAGTAAAATGTACATATGTCTTAAAAATTCAAATTGTACAAGAAAGTATATATTTTTGGTTAATAAATGAACTGTTGGGAATTTAACTAAATCCGACACGGTCTCTTTTTCTTTTTTTTCTTTTTTTTTGTATTGTCATGGAAAAAAATAGTTTAGTTCTTATTATAGTCAAGACTTGGCCCGGGTCGTTGGGGAATCACCGAATTTTGCTAAGGGCACAAAAGCTTCTAAAATGTCTTAAAAATAAACTTGAGAAGCTGCGATTGAAGTCACCTAGTAATTAAATGACAGTGCAGCAGTGCTGATGGCGTGTAGCATTTTAAGGAGGAACACAAGTAAAAAAAAAAAAAAAAAGTTTCTTTTTAAACGATCGTACTCATCATCAGAACCACTGCACTAATTGATTGCAAATGTTATTATTGTGTTTTCTTCAAGAAAGGTCTATTTGAAGGTCTTTACTGTGAACGGATTTGTTCAAGATGCCACTGATAACATAATGGGGTTAGACAGAGTGGTGTGCATTGAAATGTGGTGCCAGAGCGCCCTCTATGGGCTGATCTCGTTTCTCTAGGATTTCAACATGAGCATTCAAGAAATCCGAAAACTGTTCAGACCTTGCGCCTAAATAGCAATAATAATATCTAAAGGAGATAAAGATACCAAACTTACAGCAGGGAAAGTGTGCATTTGGGGTATTATTATTATTATTATTATTATACAGGATTTATATAGCACCAACAGTTTACGCAGCGCTTTACAATATATAAAAGGGAGACAATACAGTTATAATACAATCAAATACAAGAGGATTAAGAGGGCCCTGCTCAGAAGAGCTTATAATCTAAAAGGATATATATATCTATATATATATATATATATCTATATAAAGATAGATACATATATTATTTAATGCATGTCCTTGCTTGCGTTAAAAAAATAGAGCCAGGATAGGGCAAATAAATATTAATCATATGGGATAGATAGTGTTGTCGGTTGCCTATGGGGTTCATTGAGGGTTTACGCTTTATATATCATGTCCTGGATTCTTACCTCTTAATGCTGACATTGCATTGCTAAAAAGATTTTAGTAGTGGTGTTCTGGTAATTTGCAAACTTGAATTTTGACGGGCAATATATATATATATATATATATACACATACAAAACAACATACGTTATTTGTTGTATATGTTTATATATGGATGTATATATAAAATAGCCGTACATAACAACATAGGTTACTTGCTTTGACACACCTTTAGCTAATTCCCCTTATTATTATTAAACTTGTGCAAACTAATTAGTATTTCACATTGATGGAGTATCTATTCTAACAGCAAGTTCCTAGCAGGGATTTCTTTCAAGTCATAATTTAAGTAATAATTTGCGGGTTTGGGATTCTATAAAAACTCTTTGTAAATAATAAAAATACATCTCTAGTTGGCGTTATATACATGATCATACTCAGTTCTTCCAACAGTATCTGAGAGATGAGCGCTGTCATTATCAATTTGCTAATGCATTATAATTGTTTTTTTTCCCCTCCCCATGGAGGACTTCACATTCCTACCAGCTCTAGGTATATACATCGGAGCAGCATTATGACAGCAATACATGTGCTGATCCTTGTTTATTATATATCATCGAAAATGGTGTTTTTGCAGTTGGAGGTGATTCCACACACCTTGACATTTCTAGGGTCCCTCTGACATCCCAGGATGGCCTGATTTTTGCATTCTGTAACAGATTTTTATTAACATGATTACAGGCCACCCCAAAATGTACACAAATGTAATTCTGGAGATGTGAGTTTTATGTTGTGCTGTTTTACTCGGATGTATAGTATAGACATAGATCGTTAAACAATTTTGTTTAAGCATTTTGAATTCACACAGTTTATAGCTGTCAGCTCCAAATATCAATGGACACTGACAAGGTGTTTGTATAGGAGTCATGTAGGATGATGTTAGTTTATTCGCCTTACCACTCTTGTTTTGAGATGATTAATATTATAGATGCGATCTATTATAAACCTATGGCAGTACACAGTGTACAGTGTGGTTATATTTGTTCCTGTACATAGGCAGAGTTATTTACTTCTAATTGTGTACATTGCCATCAGGCCAACTACATAGACATGAGCAATCCTGACACCTGAGTACATACAGATGAAAAGATTATATATATATATATATATATATATATATATATATATATATATATATATATACAGATCACATCATTTTAATTTTATTTCCCAGGGATATTCTAAAAGACAAGGGTATCCCTATCCAAATGTTTTACATCATGCTGTAAGAATTATTAATAACTGCTTCACATATTATAATATGTAAATAGTATGCGGTAGCTTAGATTTATGTATATATGAAGCTGTTATATTTTCTAAGGTATGATAATTACAAATATCATGCCTATGATGCTCTAATAATTAAATCCTTAAACCAAACCTAAAAAGAATACAGAGGAAGATAGGTATACCCCCACATAAATACATTGATATATGTAGGTGCTACTGCACATTATTTACATGTTATAATATTTGAAACTCTCATTAAAAATTGAACTATATACATATACAACCTTAGTAAATCTGTGATTGTAGAGTATTTGGCAATTATCTAGAAGTTATTTATGCCTAAATTTATAACACTTAATTGGATTTTAGGATCACCTCATGCCTGCATCTTTCTTTGTTTATGTATAATAGAAATTGGAAATGTCCATTGTGAAAATATAAAAATATTACAGGCCGCTTTGGATCTCTTGATCCTGTATCACATACCATGATGCCGGTGGCTCTTGTCTCCATATAGTTTTATAACCTCTCAGATGCACATTCTTATATACATAAAAAGATTTATCATCTAAGATGTATTTATGATCATGATGACCTCTACCTAAAATGATGTATGTAGACTGCTATAACAATACAGATTAGTTACATATATAGTAAAACCCCGGTGGACTTTTTTTAGGCCCACACAGTAACTTTGTCACTAGTTGAGATGAGTTTTTTTTTTTTTTTTTTTTTTTTTAGTAGTGTGACTGCAATTTTAAAATCTCACTTTTTGAAACTATTCTTATCATGGTGTTGAGCCTATGGTATCCAAACAGATATTTGCACAATTTTAGCAGCTAACTGTGCCTTTATTGGGTACATAGTTTGGGTAGGTTGCAGTATTTTCAGAAATTTATGTTCATAGTCTCTGTTGTGGTTGAGATTAGAATTAGAACTAGAAAAGAATAAACTAACATTTATCATGTCACTATATGTGAGAGCCCAGTCAACAGGCTGCAAAACTAGAGAATTGATGATGTTTCTATACATTTAATTGACTGATTATATTGATGAGCAGCTATTTAATAACTTCAAAAAATTAGCCTCCAGCAGCTGCATGTTTTACATGTTATGTTTTATGTTGTCAAATACAAAATAGAATGTTAATCTTGTTGTATCAGCTTCCAGTGTATGACAGTCATCTGTAAATATGAGGATGAAATACCTTATAAGTTTGACTGGCACCACAAGTGAATTGTGTCACTGATATCAACATGCTGTTATTGTGAACTACTGAATAATTAGTACCAAAAATGAATGCACTTCCTAATTGCCACTAATACTTTTTGGTTTTTGTAATGGTTCACACAGTCCTAGGAAAATCACTAGAATGGTGTATAGAAAAAATATGGTTTTCACATTAGCAACAGCATTTAAACATGATATAGTCAGGGTATTTATCTTAAAGACTGAACAAGAGGTACAGAGGCCCCAGGTTACCTGTACTTAATATTATATATTAATACAGATATGCAATTTGAAATGCAGCAATACAACTGATATAATCTCCCAAACAAACAAGTTTTATTTAGAACTAGTTTTTTGTTCCTGCATGGCATTGATCAAAAAGTAATGATTTCTAGTAAAATATGGAAATCTTCTAGTCTGCTTCATAAGCAACCCATCACAGAGGGTTACCAGTTCACTAATACACCAAACAAATTGAACATTCGCCTAGTGGAGCAAATAATGAGCTGCACTTTGCTGAATCAACGCTGGAGCTTATTTCTGACATAGTTTCACTTACAGCATTCACTTGGTGGTCACTGGATCCAAAACATGCTAATAAAGAGTTAAAACTTCTATGTATTTTAAATTGAGGGTTTACTCCAAGAAATAAATCGTAGTCCTCCAATAACCTTAGGTAAAACAAATATAAGGGCGATTTAAAGGCAGTACATATTTTTAATAAGGACATGTTTAGTGGAATGTCACAATGGAAAATGGCAGCTGGCAAAGAATACAATGGTTTGCCTGAACTGGAATTCACAGGGAGTTTAGCCAGGCAAAGTAATTCACTGTAGACTAGTAAAGGGCAGCTGTGGACCCCTTAGCAGTTTATTTGTGGTTGCCATTGACGGGTAGCCCACACAAGTTCCTTGGTTAGTAAATATGATCTTCCATTCATCTATAACAGGGGCAGATTAAAGTTGTAATATTCACTTGTTACTTTCTTATGAGTCATGCCAAGAACAAGAAGCTCCCACCCCAGAGTCTTGAAAGGCCCTGGGATTTTTCTTTGCCTAAGGAATAGATTTTAACATTCTTTGTGAAGCTCTTGTTGACAAAGCCCTCCCCTTGAACCAAGATCAGTATAACAATTCCTTTGGATTGTAGAAGCTTCCATTGTAAATTCTGCTCACACCAGTGGTTCCATTCCTTTTTCAAGTTTTGTACCACAATGATTTTTTTTAAACCATTGTCATGTTTTAATTTTGGGAGGGGGGGGGGACTGCTGCTTTATTGAGATTGGAGCTGCTGGACAGTACTGTTCAGATGGTAAGTATATTTTTATATGTGCCCTATATAAACGGATACAAGTATAAATAAGTATATATGATTCTGGACACTGCACATGTAATGTATATACCAGCAAATGTGTGTCAGTTCTTCAGTGTGTTAATTGAGGGTGAATAGTCTTTAGCCTCTGAGTGATTCATTGCTATGTGTTACTGCTAAATCAAAAAATGTTTTAGCTGGACATGTCAAGTGTGCCATTTCGCTAGAAATGATAATGGGAGAAGACAGTGAGTAAGCTAATCATGGATCTGGGGGGCACAGAAGGCAGAAAGAGAGCTTATCACAGATCACTAGTAAAATAGGCAGAATAGGATATGATCATGAATAGTGAAGGATCGAGGGATGAAAGAGAACGCATGATGGGAAATAGTTGTGGGCAAGAGAGGAATAGAGGAAGTAGAGTGGAAGTTGATCATGACAGGTGATGGAGGGTAGATAACAGCTGACCATGGAACATTGAGAGGAGCTGAAGGAGCTGAGAAAACAGGGCAGTAACTGGCCAGGAAGAAAATGAGGCAGAGAATTAGCTGATTAAATACTACAGAGAGTGAAAGAAAGAAAAGGCAGAAAGAAAGATGATCAAGTATAGGAAAAACAGGGAGAAAGAGAGTGCGGGCAGATGAAAGAACACAGAAAGTGAACAAAAATTAATGATCATGGATCATAGAGATCCAGAGAGGAGACAGAGTAGGATTAGATCTTTGTCAGAGGGTTGAGAAGGCCAAGTATAATCCAATTATGGACCATTGGGAGAATGGGTAAAATAACAGAGATGTGAAGAAGATTACGAAAAGGGGAAGGTGCAGCAGGAGCTGAATGTGAACAAGGGAGAGTGTTGACTGGTCAAAAGAGTGTTGCTGAGGGGTGGAGGAGGGAGGCAAGAAACGATGATTGTGTTGGAGGGTACATAGAAAAGAATCAGAGAAGGAACCAACTGTAATCTGGGGGAGAGGTTATATATGAATTGTCAGTTTTCCTTCCTGGGGACGTGGACTGCAGTTTACACTATTTGTCTTGATTGATAAAGTTGTTTTGCACCAGTACTTTCAATTTCTGTGAAGCATGTGATTTTCCCCTACCTCCTATGATTCAGGGGAAAGATAAATTGCCCAATGTCCTGATCCCCTCCTCATGACTTTAACATTGAGATCAACAGGACAACCATTGGTCTCTCCACACACCCCAAGGTGCTGGGTGTAGTCCTAGACTCTGACCTCTCCTTCAGCCCCCACATCCATTCACTGGCTACATCTTGCCGCCTTAACCTCTGCAACATTTCCAGAATTTGTCCCTTTCTGACTAACAACACTACAAAACAACTTATTTACTCCTTGGTTATTTCTCCCCTTGACTACTGCAACTTGCTCTGGCCTACTTTTACAGGGGTTATCCCTCATTCAGTCTACCCCTATTCCATCTTAAAAAATTAAAAATACTAACCACAACATACAAGGTTATGCACAACATCTCCACAGCTACATTACCAACCTAATCTGCAGATATCACACAAATTGTCCTCTCTTCTCCTCCCAAGACCTCCTGCTCTCTAGCTCCCTTGTTACCTCCTCACATGCTCGCCTCCTGGACTTCTCCAGATCCTCTCTCTGCCTTAGTATGTCCAGTCAACCCCTACTCTGTCTGCTTTTAGGTGATCCCTGGGAACTCACTTATACAGAGAAGCCTACCCCACCTCCACCTGAGAACTGTACCTGAGTCACCTCCATCAGATCATCCCCGCAGCTATTACCTTTTATACCAGCTCCCCCTCCTTTTAGATAGTGAGCTCAATGAGCAGGGCCCTCCTAGTCCTACTGTATTGTAATCGTACTGTCCCCCTCTACATTGTAAAACTCTGCATAAACTGTTGGCACTATATAAATCTGTATAATAATAATAATTGCTAAACCTCCTTCTTAAAATTCTATTTGCCTAGCTGAGCCTGGCGTCAATGCTTTCTGAGTTGCTGGCCTGGAACAAGCATGTATTGTGAAGTCAGAACGTCAGATTTGCATATTTGTTCCTGAAATTTCTGAACCCATCAGCAGGATAGCCAGGCAACTTTTAAAAAGAAACCATAAATGGCAGCCTTCATATTTCTTTTAGCACAGGTTTGCTTTAAATTGCTTAATTAAAATGAAATATGTAATGCTAATGTATAATCATTTTACTATTTTTAAAGACAAATTTGTAAGGCTAAATATTACAATAATGGATATCCAACATTGAGGGTTCATTAACTTTGCCCCTGTTTTCATGCATCTTGCTGCATTTCACTAGATTGCAATGTGTAATGAGAAAATGTGTGCCATATTTCACAAGCATTTGAGCTGCATATGAATTCATTTTAATTGAATTTCTCCATTACCAGTCACCAATAGACACTGGTAATAATCTAAATCTCTACTATTGAATTGTTATTACAGAGCTTCCTTCATTCTTAGGGATTACTTGCTATTTTTTTATTAGTTACTTGTATTCTCTCTGTCAGGGCAGCAGTGCTGGGCTGGGTGTCATCCTGTAAGACTGTCCTGTGTCTGAACTCATTGATAATATTAGACATTCAGATTTATAAAAAAAGGTGTTGTCATACAGGAGAAAATTAATGGCTTTGTTAACAACAGTTATATTCTCCTCCAGCAACAGAGTGTGTGTCAGTTGTCCATCCTGAGCTCATCCAGGAAAAAGCATAGTCTCCAAGGGGCCTTACAACATAACAATAAGCTGACATTTCTGCTCTGACAGGAAGAGAATACCAGCAAGTTCCAGCACATACATACAGTAGCACTACAAATAGAAAAACAGGACTTTTTATTGCTACAAGTTCCCATTCCTAATTGGGTTTTAAGCCCCGAAAAGGTTACCCCCTTCATGACCAGGCCATTTTTTGCGATGCGGCACTGCACTATTTTAACTGACAACTGCGCTAATGTGCAACACTGTACCCAAATAAAATGTATGTCCTTTTGTCCCCACAAATAGAGCTTTCTTTTGGTGGTATTTGATCACCTCTGTGGTTTTTAATTTTTACTCTATAAACATAAAAAGACCGACAATTTTGAAAAAAAATATATATATATTTTTTTACTTTCTGCTATAAAACATACCCAATAAAAAAAATGTAAAAAATCTAATTTCTTTATCAATTTAGGCCAATATGTATTCTGCCACATATTTTTGTTAAAAAAAATCCCAATAAGCGTATATTGATTGGTTTGCGCAAAAGTTATAGCGTCTACAAACTATGGAATATTTTTGTGGAATTTTTATTTATTTTGATTTTTTTCTAGTAATGGCTGTGATCAGCGAATTTTAGCGGGACTGCGACATTGCAGCGGACAAATTGCACACCTAACTGACACGTTTGACACTTTTTTAGGGACCAGTGACAAACACAGTGATCAGTGCTGAAAAAATGCACTCTGGCAGGGAAGGGGGTAACATCAGAGGCGATCAAAGGGTTAAGTGTGCTCCTATGGGGTGCTTTCTAACTGTGTGGAGTGGTGGCTTAATTGTGTGAAGACAGAAATCCGTGTTCCTGATTAGCAGGAACCCAAGATCTCCATCTTCCTCTCTGACAGAACGGCGGTATGCCTTGTTTACATAGGCAGACCGCCATTCTGTCTCTCCTGTCAATGATCGTTGGGTTCCTGCAGACATCACATCCTCGGACCCGCTGATTGGCTTCCACTGTGTCCAATCACAGTGGGAGCGGGTTGCCAGCGGTGCGCACACACGTGTGCCGCAGACCCTGTGCACGAAATCACGTACAGGTACGTAATTTCGCCCAGGAGGGCCGACCTGTCACAGTATATCTACTTGGAGTAGGCCTTAGGTGTTTAACGTGATTGTAAAATACATGGCAATTTACACTGTATTTACCAAGTTTTAAAGCCTTTGACATGTTCAAAGTTTATGACAAGGGGAAGGACAGAACAAAAATTACTTAAAAAGGGTCTAATACGCAAAGGAAAAGCATGCAACAATTTAAAATGCATTTAAATGTATATGTGTTTTTTTTGTGCAAATGCATACCATGTGTTTTTGAATGGGCCATGAAATTACAACTATAACTGTATTCATTTCTAAAATCCTTGCTTGCATTGGCTGCTACCTTTGCTGCACCTCTGAAAAGCATTATGTGGTGGACCGCTTTTCAGAGGGCATTTTACAGGAGGTGGGGAGGCGGACTGTTGTCTTCTTACCCCCTGTTTTAACCTTCAAAATACCAACCCACTGTGCCAAAACTGTGGTTGAAGATGGATACATGAATGCATTTGTGGGACAACCCCATTCCATTGTATCACTATGTGACAGGGAGGTTTAATGTATCCTTCACGACCATGGAATGTATACAGCTGCCTATTTGTATTTACTGTAGGTGGGTGGTTGAGGGATGGTAAAACTGCAGCTCAACCACCTGCTTTTACTGCTCCCTGGCCATCCATGTAAACAAGCTCTCATGACCATAGGGATCTTGAGTCACTGTTTGCAGTTTTCCTAAGAAATCTTTTTGTGAATCTTACCTTATGATTCCTTCAACTGCAGCACTTCTTGTTTCAGGCTTACAACACTAATCCACTGCCTTGGATTGGGCATCAACTTTGTCAGCCTGCCATGTGCACTCAGCTGGCTGTTGAGCTGCCTACCAGGTTTTCAGGAGGCAAGCGCAAACCTGATAACCAGTCCAGTGGACAACTGAAGGAGTGTGCACTGCAGGCTGACAATGCTGCTGATAATTACAAGGCAGTGGCTTAGTGTTGTCAGTCTGCAACAGGAAAAGCTATAGGCAGGATCTCCAGGTAAGAAACTTTGCAACAGATTCACAAATAAATTAATATATATAGATATATCTATATATAGATATATCTATATATGCACAGGGCTTTTTTTCAGCGGGAACGTAGGGGAACGCAGTTCCGGCATCTCCAGCACTGAATGTATGTAATGGCAAGGGGTGGTAGGGTGTGCTGGAGGGTATATTGATGCAGGCTGCTGGGAGATCTATTGTTAGTGGTAGGGTCTTTTGTTGCTGGGGTTGATCTACTGTTGCTTGGGGGTATATTGTTGTGGGGGTTCTATTGTTGCTGGCTGCAGGGGATCCATTTTACTGCCTTTTTTGTTATCATTAACAAATTCCATATACATACCTTAACACCACAAAATTATACTTGGTTCTGTATTCTGTAAAAGGGGCAGTATTGGGCAATAGGTGGGGAGGGGGGGGGGGGGGGGTGGAGCCAAGGGACAGTGCTCAGAGGTGGGGTGACTTAAAAGGGGTGACTTAAAAGGGGGAAGTACCTGCACCTTTTCACTGAGAAAAAAATCCCTGTAATATATATATATTTAACAAAACAGCTTCTGTTTTAATCTTTTCAGTGGTAAAGCAGCATAGATTGCAATGAATGGAGCCCAAAGTATTGAGGACCAAATTATCCTTTGTAGAATGTTTGAAAGACATTCGTACTTTGCCCTTTTATTTCTGCAAAAAGTATAAATTCAGGGGACAACAAAATAACTTTGAAGCAAACATTTTCTCTGTGCCATCTGTAAACTATTTGTCCACACTTCTCTATCTTGGGATGGGAAGGGGAATCGCTTGACCCACATATACTATTTTCTCTGTTGTCTAGAAGCCAAGAAG
This sequence comes from Aquarana catesbeiana, assembly GCF_042186555.1. Taxonomy (NCBI): domain Eukaryota; kingdom Metazoa; phylum Chordata; class Amphibia; order Anura; family Ranidae; genus Aquarana; species Aquarana catesbeiana. The sequence goes on along the minus strand of NC_133334.1, from coordinate 154,070,173 downwards.
GAGAACTATCTCTGTCCTAAAATAGTTGCATGAGGATTTGAAATTCTGCCAATCCAAATAATTCATTTTTTCTGCACACATAAGGTGCACTCACACTAGTACTTTCAATTGGTCCTGGGTGCAGTTCACTCCGGGTGGTTCATTTGTGCAGTGTGAACGCTCTGAACCATGCCCAGGATTAGTTAAGGGTACTGTGCTGAGATCACTTGGAAGAGCATGTAAAATCTGGTGCCGCTCTGCACAGAAACCAATCAGCTTCCAGGTTTTATTGTCAAAGCTTAACTGAACAAACTGAAGCTGATTGGTTACTATGCAAAACTGCACCCGTTTTTGTAAATCTTCCCTAGTGTGAGTGCACCCTTAAAATTCCAAAGGAGAAACTACACATACAACTACTCACTAACCAGTATCCACACATGCACACTCCAGCATACATATGTAGCACCCTCTAGTTAGGTAGGTGCTAGAGTGAGGATTTTCTAGCAGAGTAGGTAAATTTAGGCAGGCCTAGCAAGGCCTGTTTGTTTTCAATCTGGGCTGAGAGTGGCTCAGAGTAGCAGCTGGTGACTAACAGGCAGCATCACTGAGACCTCCCATTTCTTTCTAGAGCTTGTGAGAAAGATCTGGAAAGAGAGGAGGAGAGGTGGGGTGCCTGGGGTGTTTTAGGGAGCCCCGACCAATCCCCAACCTGGATTGGCAGGGGGACAAGCCTCCTTAAAGACCTGGGGTCAGTTCAGCTGGGGAGGGGTTGTCAGGTGGAAGAGCTGGAGTGAGAGAGTGTGGAGGCTGTCGGGGCCCATGGGGAGCTCCCCAGTCTGGGGGGGTTGACCCTGGGCTGGGGCTTGGGGGCATCCAGGAGGAGTGACGAGATCCTGAGAAAGAAATGCACATGAGACCTCAAGGAGAGGACAGCGGGAGAGAACACTTCTAAGAGTCTCCAGGGAGGAAAACTGGTTGCAGTCAGGAGGGCTGGTGAGTGAACACAGTCGGGAGGAATGGGGAGGCATGCCTGAAAGAACTGGGAGATTGCAGTTTGAGATGGGTGCAGAACCAGAAAAGAGGACTGTAGGAAGGGCAGTGGAAAGAGATCTTTGCAGCCATGCTGGCTGGCAGGGCCTAAAGAGCGCTATCTGGGAGTGGTAGTTGAATAGAGGACAGTTAGCATCTGAACTATTTCTACACCACAGGGGCCTGAGGTCCCTACCTGCAAAAGGCAGTTCATTGAGGTCTGGCTGAAGTAGTGTCATGCCTACCCATGTGATGCTAGCTAGTCTGGAGAAGTAACAGTCTGCAGCAAGGGAAGTGCTGGTGAAGTAACATTCTGCAGCAAGTGAAGTGCTGGAGGAGAATTGGTGTGCAGCAAGTGTTTGTGCTGGAGAGAAAATCGAGTGTATATACTGGAGTGTATATAGAAGCTAGTTTGCACTGAATATTCCTGGGCATCCCATAATTTCCAATTTCCCATCCAAGTTTAATCCACTCAAATAAAAAACAAAAAAAACAAAGCTATGGACTGTTCTATGTCTCTGAGTGACTGAGAGATGGATGTCTGGCTGGGCAGGGTGACAGGTGAACCACTACATTCAGCAACCCCTATGAGGGCATGGCTACACATAAGTGCCTCTGCATTATTGTCAGGGCTGGACCCAGCCCTTCCTTCTCTGAGCTGGCCACTCAGCTGTCGGCTAATTGCCAGCTCCTATCTCTCCACAGTGACTCACCTGTTGATGATATCCTGCTCGTCAGTCCTGCCTACTTAAGCCGTCCAGCCCAGATGATCTCTGCCTTGGTCAACATCACAGAGACTATCTCCTCCGTTCCTGTTAAAGACTTGCTTGGCTGATATTCCTTCTGGCTCCAGATCCTGCTTGCTGTTCCACTACGCTGTTCCCTGGCTTCCCGACGTTCTGGCTTGTCTGACTATCCATTCCGGTTCCCGAACTATGGCTATGTTTTGAATACGTTTGTTCTATTTACTTTTATTATTAAACAAGTGTAATTTAACTGTACTTCTGTCTTGGTCTGATTCATGGTTTCTGACAGTAGGCGAAAGCCATGAATTCAGAAGATGCAGTCAATCAACTTGTTGGTAATATTTTTTCCAGATTGGATGAGCAGGATCACCACATGGATCAGTTTGCCATGGTGTTACAAACGCTCCTGAGTCACACGGCTCACCTGGAATCTCCCACTGTGGTTGCTCCGGTACAACCTGTGCTGCAGGTTGCCCCTGCTGCTGCTCCAGTCTCTGTGCAGGCACCCACCTCGAGTATTATCTCTATAAGAGGTATGTCGGGTTCCGCTCAGCTTCCCCAGTAATTTGGGGGTGATCCAGTCCAATGCAGAGGGTTTCTCAACCAGGTTGAGATATACTTTGAGATGCTGCCCCAGGCGTTTCCCACGGACAGAAGCAAAGTCAGTTTTGTGATATCTTTGCTTTCTGAGAGAGCCTTTGCGTGGGCAAACCCACTATGGGAGACACAAAAACCTGTTGTCTTGAATTACCCTGAGTTTGTGGCTTCTTATAAAAGTGTATTTGACGTTCCCGCACGCTCCACTTCTGCTGCCAAGTGCCTTATTTACATCAGAGTACGAGAACTGTTGCCGATTATGCCATTGAATTCCGTACTCTGGCAGCAGGGGTTGCTTGGAACATTAAGGCCCTTGTGGCTGCTTTTTCTCATGGTCTCTCGGATACCATCAAGGATGAGATAGCAGCCCGAGATATACCCACTGAGCTTGAAAAGTTGATCATGTTTGCCATCCTCATTGACTCCAGACTCAGAGAAAGACTCTCTTTTAAGGAGCGCTTGTGGAAGCCTCCTGTACATTTGTCTCCGAGCTTTGCAGTCCCACCCTTGCCTCCCTCACCTCCCATGCCTCCTGGTACCGAGTTGGTCAGTGAAGATGAACTCATGCACCTGGGCTTCATGTGTCTCTCTGCGGATGAGAGAAAACTTAGGAGGAGGGAGAGATTGTGCCTTTATTGTGGCCAGGCAGGTCACTTTTTGAAGTCTTGTCCTACCCGTCTAGAGAACACCCGAACCTTGAGGTCCTGTCACGGACAGACCTTAGGTGGCGTTGTTTTGTCCCCAGTTATCCAGAAGGATAAGCCCATGGTTACCCTTTCTTGGGCTAAGTCGTCCATCGAGATACAGGCTCTAATCGACTCTGGGGCTGCAGGCCTGTTCATTGATGTTGCCTTTGTATCAAAGCACTCAATTCAGTTGCAGCTGCGTGACACTTCACTTGCCATTGAGGCTCTTGATCGGAGACCTTTACAGCCTGCCCATGTGACTCATGAGACTGTTCCATTGTCGATGGCCGTAGGGGCTCTTCACCATGAGATAATCCAATTCCTTCCAGTTATTTCCTCACCTAAGTTTCTGCTGGTTATTTGTTATCCTTGGGTACAGAGGAACAACCCCTCTTTTGATTGGCTCCATGATGAGGTTCTCTCCTGGTTGCCACAATGCAGTAAGACATTCTTCCAGAAGGTAGCCAAGGTCCTGTGCACCTCTTCACTCTCCCCCCCTGCCAGAGGAGCACCGCGATTTTAGCCATGTCTGCGACAAAGGTCAAGCCAATAGTTTGCCTCCACACTGGTCGTATGATTGTGCAATTGATCTTCAACCTGGTGCCATACCCCCTCGTGGCCAGGTTTACCCTTTGTCGGTCTTGGAGGATAAGGCCATGCAGGAGTATGTTGCAGACGCACTTTCTCGAGGTTTCATCCGCAAATCCTCGTCTCCTGCTGGTGCTGGTTTCTTCTTTGTGAAGAAGAAGAAGAGTGGTGAACTGAGACCTTGTATTGATTGTAGGGGTCTCAATCATTTCACTATTAAGAATGCCTATCCGATTCCATTGATTACGGAGTTATTTGACCGCCTCAAGGGAGCAACGGTTTTCACGAAGCTTGATTTGAGAGGGTCATACAATCTTGTGAGGATTAAGGAGGGCAACGTGTAGAAAACTGCGTTTAATAGCAGAACAGGCCATTATGAGTACCTTGTAATGCCTTTTGGCCTTTGTAACGCCCTGGCAGTTTTCTAGTTTATTTATTAACAATGTCCTCCGAGATTTGTTGCAGTTATGTGTGGTGGTTTATCTCTTATATTCTCATATTTTCCAAGTCCCTGGAGAGCCACCACACAGATGTCTGTCGTGTGCTTCAGAAACTTAGAGAGAACAATCTCTATTGTAAATTGGAGAAGTGTGAATTCCATCGTGAACAGGTTAAATTCCTGAGTTATGTAATTTCCACTGCTGGTTTTTCGATGGACCCAGAGAAACTTTCAGCAGTCCTACAGTGACCCCGACCCGTGGGTTTACGTCCTCTGCAGCGTTTTCTTGGCTTTGCCAACTATTATCGGAAGTTTATTCATAACATCTCGTCTCTGGTCAAGCCCCTGACTGATATGACCAGAAAGGACGGTAACCCACAGAGTTGGTCTCCAGAGTCCATTAAGGCCTTTGAGAGTCTCAAGGCTGCCTTTGTTTCTGCTCCTATGTTGGCACATCCTGATCCTACGTTACATTTTATCCTTGAGGTTGATGCTTAGGAGACTGGAGTTGGCGCCCTTCTGTCTCAACGTCCTACCTCTGAGAGCGCTATGCATTCTTGTTGCTACTTCTCCAAGAAATTGTCACCTGCGGAGTGCAATTATGAGATTGGTGACAGAAAGCTGTTAGCTATCATTTTAGCCCTGAAAGAATGGAGCCCTCTCCTTGAAGGTACAACTGTGCCGGTTCTCATTCTTACTGACCATAAGAATCTCACATTCTCATCTGTGGCTCTCTCAGAAGGGCACGATGGGCTCTTTTCTTGTCTAGTTTCAATTACATTGTCTCATTTTTACCTGGTACTAAGAATGTAAAGGCTGACGCTTTGTCACAACAATTTTCCTCCACTTCCAAGATGGAGTCATTTCTGGTTTCTGTGATTCCTCCTGATCGTATCCTGGCTACGGTTCGCATCAGTCTCACTTCTCCTTTGGGTGACAAAATTCTTGCTGCTCAGGTCCATGCTCCTCCTGAGAAACCTTGTGACCGCTGCTTTGTCCCAGAGAGTCTCCGTACTGCCGTGCTCCAGACTTATCATTCTCTCAAGGCTGCTGGCCACCTTGGGAAGAATCAACTCTTTTGGGCCATTTCCCAACAATTCTGGTGGCCTAGTCTACATGCTGATGTAACCACCTTCATAGCTGCCTGTTCCGTGTGTGCTCAGAGTAAGACCCCACGACACCTTCCAGTGGGTCTCCTACAACCCATACCTAATGGAGAGAGGCCCTGGACCCATCTGTCTATGGATTTAATTGTGGAGTTACCCAACTCCCAGGGCAACACAGTTATTCTTATGGTGGTTGACCGGTTCTCGAAAATGTCTCACTTCTAAGGAACTGGCTTCCATTTTTGCTCAGGAGATCTTTCGCTTACAGGGGCTACCCAAGGTGATTGTCTCAGACAGGGGTAGTCAGTTTGTGCCCTGGTTATGGCGAGCCTTTTGTGCACAGTTGGGAATTCAGCTTGCTTTCTCCTCTGCGTATCACCGGCAGTCTAATTGGGCCACAGAACGAACCAATCAGTCTTTGGAGAAATTCCTACGTTGCTATATTTCTGACCATCATAACAACTTGTCAGACCTCTTACCATGGGCGGAGTTTGCTCACAATAGTGCCTTGAATTCTGCTTCCCAATTGTCTCCATTTATGGCGAACTATGGTTTCCAACCTTCCATGTTGCCTGACTCATTTGTTCTGCAGAGTATACCTGCATTAGAGGAGCATCTCCGTGGTCTTCATTCCACTTGGGCACAAGTCCAGGAGGCTTTGCAACATGCTAATGATAGGTACAGACTCCATGCTGACCGCAGATGCCTGCCTGTGCCTTCCTACCAGGTTGGGGACAGGGTCTGGTTGTCATCTCGCAACCTCCGACTTTGTGTTCCCTCTCTGAAGTACGCACCTTGTTTATTGGGCCTTTCCGTATTTTTCACAGTATTAACCCAGTGGCTTACGCATTAAACCTTCCTTCTAATATGCGTATCTCTAATGTATTTCATGTCTCCTTATTTAAACCTTTGGTCTGCAACTGCTTTACCACCTCAGGGCCTCGTCCTCACCCTGTACAGGTTAAGAACCATGAAGAGTATGAGGTACAGTCCATTGTTGACTCCCGTAGGTTCCGTGGGTGCGTACAGTACCTGATGCATTGAAAAGGGTAGAGTCCAGAGGAACGCTCTTGGGTCTCATCCTCGGACGTACATGCTCCTGTCCTCCTCCGTGATTTCCATAGACATTTTCCCCTCAAGCCTGGTGGTTCTCCGAGGGGGAGGGGTCATTGAGGAGGGGGTACTGTCAGGGCTGGGCTCAGCCCTTCCTTTTCTGAGCTGGCCGCTCAGATGTCAGCTAATTGCCAGCTCCTATCTCTCCACAGTGACTTACCTGTTGATGATATCCTGCTCGTCAGTCCTGCCTACTTAAGCCATCCAGCCCAGATGATCTCTGCCTTTGCCTTGGTCAACATTATAGAGACTATCTCCTGCGTTCCTGTTAAAGACTTGCTTAGCTGACATTTCCTCTGGCTCCAGAGCCTGCTTGCTGTTCCACTATGCTTTTCCCTGGCTTCCTAACTTTCTGGCTTGTCTGACTATCCGTTTTGGTTACCAAACTTTGGCTATGTTTTGATTACGTTTGTTCTATTTACTTTTATTATTAAACAAGTGTGATTTAACTGTACTTCTGTCTCTGTCTGATTCATGGTTTCTGACAATTATACACAGGGTCTCATTACTCTCATGCAATGTTGATTGACTCTCTAGTATAAATGTTTCTCTGTATTGCAAACAGCGCCTCACACCACTTGTTAACCTATGCTTCTCATAGTTCCCTGCACCTCTCTGTTACATGCATTGCCTCAATCATATCTATTACACTCAGTGCCCCATACAGCTATACTGCCTGCAAAGCTTAATTTCTTCATAATACATGCACTGTTTGATATCTGTTAATTACGCGCAGAGCAATATTCCTCTCTATTATGTTTAGTGCATCATACAACCCTAGTAAGCAGCATATGGGTGTCATTCAGTATCTGGGCTCTATGACATCATCAGAACCTCAAAAGTTTGAAGGCAGCTTTGTGAGAGCAAACATGTTAAAGCCTTTTTTTATTTAGTAATCTGCACATATTTTCTCCTCCTCCATGCTCCCTAGGATTTGGCACAGTGGAATTACATTGCTTGGTTTAATATACTTTAAGGCTTATTCTATTCCTAAGGTGTGTGTGTGTAAAACACATATTTTAGCCTTCCATGGGTTTTCTGGGGATTCCATATCAGAAGAAGGCTTGATCGAGCCAAAACCACCTTTCCAAATTCAATGTTTAACATTTTGCTTTTTTGCTTTCTTGAGTGTGCTCATGGAACAGCTACAATGCATTATGGAACTTTCTGCCAAATCTTAACATTTCTTGAAAAGCATAGAAAGCTCAGGCCTGCAAAGCACCATATGGGAAAATGGTTGGAAGCAGAGGCATAACTAAAAGCTATAGAGCCCTAGGGCATAGCATCAATTAACAAAGCCGCATGAATTATTTTAAATGTATTCGTTAATTTATCTCATGATAGCTATCACATCAAAATGCTCAACTGACAAAAAAAATATTTTTTTTTTATGTTCATTATTTTTCCACATGAAATGAATATTTAACTATTGAAAATCTCATATTCATTCTTCACATTTCATATGAACTGCTATTTTATCTCTTGAGTCCCTATTTAATCACTTCCTCAAATGGCTCCTTTTTCTGCTCTCCTTAGTAGACACGGAAACTTACTGTGAACACCTGCCAAAAACTAGCAATATTTTTAGGAGTGAAAACAAGTGTGATTAAAGCTGTGAACTGAATTTTTTTTTACAAAATACCACAAACATTATTATATAAAATGTATGCAGTAAATTAGGTGGATTCATGCAATAAAACCTTTACTATACTGAAAAAAGTTTTTTTTAAATTAGCAATAGGAAGCTTTTCTAAATTAATATTGATGTATGTTGTTCTTTTTTAAAACTAAATATAACTATGGAATTGATCCGTCATGATTTCCTAATCTCTTAGCAGAAGCAGTTGCCTCCTCTGCACATCATGTAGTTATTGGTGGAACTGCTGCTAAAGAGTTATGTTAATGTGACTTTGTCATGTTACTCATTTCCTTAAAAGGCAACCCTCAATCCAAATGCCTGTTTACCCAATGTCAACAGGCATTTTTTCTTTAGAACTGCTTCTCTCCCCATAAAAAACTTTATAGGAATGCAAAAATCAGCTAAAACAGCTCAAATGAAGGTCGCATGCAGGTCATCTTCACATGCAACAAAAAGAATGTCAAAAGTATGGACATTTGTCCACTCATTGACACAGTCCCTTCGGGCTCAGGTCAATGGGCATTGTCTAGTCAATCACTGCATTTTCCATTCAAAAGCATGCAGCTGCATTCAAATAAAAAAAAAAGCACATTTTTAAAGGAAAAGGCTGTATTTGACCTGCTTTTTTGGATGCACCTCAAAAGAACATGCTGTGTTCCCCAGCCTCGGAACTGCCATGAGTACTGCTCAAGTACAGTCAATTATATATTTTTTGACCTACGTTTGATGTGCACTCCGAACGCAGCCAAAAGCAGGAAAAGAATGCCCAATGTGACAGACATACAGGTGAGCAGTAATGAAGGTAGTGTCATACTGTTTGCATTCGGGACTGCTCACCACACCCACACTCACACTTATTCCACCATTCCATCCTTAAAGCCTATCAAACACAACATGACTTTCTACTTCCCTCTAGATCTGAATGCATTTCATTTTGAGTTTTGACAAAATTTCAGGGTTATGAAAAATCTCAATTTCACTTGTCCCTGTTCAAGGCTTAATTTTCAGCTTTGACTGGAGTGTATCTTTAATGTTGAGAATAGTATTAGGATACTTTTTAAAATCGTAAATATTTGAAAATACAAACTCTTTAACCACCTCAATACAGGGCACTTTCACCCCCTTCCTGCCCAAGCCATTTTTCAGTTTTCAGCGCTGTCGCACTTTGAATGACAATTGCGCGGTCATGTTACACTGCACCCTAATGAAATTTTTATCATTTTTTCCCCACAAATAGAGCTTTCTTTTGGTGGTATTTGATCACCTCTGCGGTTTTTATTTATTGCGCTATAAACAAAAGAAGAGGGACAATTTTGAAAAAACACAATATTTTTTACTTTTTGCTATAATAAATATCCAATTTTTTTTTTTTTTTAACAAATTTTTTCCTCAGTTTAGACCGATACGTATTCTTCTACATATTTTTGGTTAAAAAAATTGCGATAAGCGTATATTGATTGGTTTGCGCAAAAGTTATAGCGTCTACAAAATAGGTGATAGATTTATAGCATTTTTATTTATTTATTTATTTTTTACTAGTAATGGCGGCGATCTGCGATTTTTATTGTGACTGCGATATTGCGGCAGACATATCGGACACTTTTGACACATTTTTGGGACCATTCACATTTATACAGTGATCAATGCTATAAAATTGCATTGATTACTGTGTAAATGTGACTGGCAGGGAAGGGGTTAACCACTAAGGGGCGATCGAGGGGTTAATGTATGACCTAGGGAGGTGATTCTAACTGTGGGGGGAGGGGACTGACTGGGGGAGGTGACCGATCAGTGTCCCTATGTACAAGGGACATGCCATCGGTCTCCTCTCCTCTCTGACAGGACGTGGATCTGTGTTTACATGCACAGATCCACGGTCCTGCTCTGTTACCCGGCAATCGCGGGTGCCCGGCGGACATCGCGGCCGCCGGGCACACGCACCGGGTCCCGAGCGACGCAGCGGGTGTGAGCGTGCGCCCCTAGTGGCTCGGGAGGGCGATCACGTCATATGACGTCCGCCCAGAACAAGAGAAGCCTCGTCCCGCCGTCATATGACGGTGGGCGGTGGCTTAGTGGTTAAAAATATATAACCATTATTGAACAGACTAGGGAATCAACCAGATGATCAGTAGGTTCACTGAACACGTGCAAAGTTAGAAGCAATATTGCAAAACAGGTTCAGGAATCAGGATGTCAAATAGCACGCATGCACTGCAGCTAAATAAAAATATATATATATATATATATATATATATATATATAAAAGCTACACAAACATGGACTCTTCACAGCAACATATAGCATAGTATTATAGGACTCGATAAAAACAGACTCTAGATAAATATCACTATTTTAATAAAACAGTTGAGAACAGAAACAACTACTTGTGATTATCCCTCTCAGTGAAGTTTAGTGAACAGCTGGGGGGATCCAAGGCTCGAAGACACAGGGGGGCATCCCAATGGAACTCTAGTACACTGGTAGCAATCAGGGAGAGGCTTCCCATAGTGACTGGATCTTCTGAGAAGCTATATGCTATTAGGCTCCTGTCCACACATCATTTCTGACAGTGGAGGGTCTATTACTTGGCTGCCGGTCACTTGCAAAGCTACTTCTCTCTCATCAGGTGTGACTTCTCTGAGCTGCTGAGGGAGGGAACTTAACCTAACTGCTAAGGAACTTAACTTCCCTGAACATTAAAGGAGCCTGTATGTATCTGAACATATTGAGTAAATTGGCATTCCACTACAGTAATATGTGTAAAAAATGAAAGAAAAGAAAGAAAGAAGTGATGATGTCTTTATAAGAGTATACTGAAGATGTATGTACAGTATGTCACTTTGAAGTCTCTATTTATATTCTCAGAAAATATTGTGTTTATGAATTTTAGGAAGAGGGGATTTTTTTTTTACTTTCATTATACATTACTTATGTAAGTGATTCACAGATTGCATATTAAGGGCAGTTCTGATTTTTAAAGATGAACTATGCATTTAAGGTTCATGGAAAGAAGCTGCAGAAAATTCCTGTCTCTGAAGAGAACTCCTATATGGCTCCAGTAACAAACTTGGTGATTGCAGAGCAGCTCTAGAACTGGAACACTGATAGCCCAACTTCAGTCAATTTTTTTATTTTTTATACGTTTTGGATAGATTTGGGAAAAGTTAACATTTCTGTCAAGTTTCTATTTTTGTCCGTGGCTCAGTTAGGGGGATTTTCCTTCAATCTCAGTTCCCATGATGTCTGAACAAGAAATGAGTGAAGCAGTTGTCATTGTGGTAGGAAGGTACTGACAGCGATAAAAATATTGTCAAACATTTTAACAATTTCTCACTCTATTAAAAAATAGTTTTTGTTCTTAATGGAAATTAGCAGAAATGTCCCCGTTAGTGAGCACATAGGGCAATAAAAAACAACCTAGGGTCTGATCCTATTCCGCTATATCCAAAACAAAATAAAATATTTTGACATTAAGCTAAGGATTATTGGAAGTTGGGTGTGTAAGTAGGTGTCATTTACTTCATTACACCCATCAATTCAAAATCTAGGAAATGGGGTTTGCTAGAACTACCTTTTAAAATTCTAGGTCTCAGAGCAGTAAATCTGTGGGGATAAAGAAAAGGGATGGGGAGGCGAAGAAGAAATATGTATTGATGCTTTTGCTGCTTTTTTATTTTTTTATTATTCCATGAATTTTTTTACAGGTGCTTCTGGTGTTGTAAACAGTCTGAAACTTTTTTGTTTTGGATAGAGTAAGGAAGGGTTAGTATTTCTGTAATACGGTGTCCTCATTTTAACTGCTGGTGGTGCCCTGTTCATGGTTTTCCCCTTCTGTTTGATACCTTTCACATAATTAAGAAGAGGGGGGATTTACCTTTATTTTCCATCCTATCAAATAGATAAAAGTCTATTTGTAAAAAACGACACTCTCCCTATCTGTTTAACACAGAACTTTGCTGGAAATATTCCACACTGCATTGGCATTTTACACCTTATTTATAAAATGTTGAGCATGGTTTGGAGGCCAACAATGTCCTGAGATGTGTTCTCTTCATAAAGCTGCAGAAAACACTTGTGAATAGGAGGAGAATTTTGTTACATGACCTTAAAAATTCCTTTGAATAGATGGGGCTTAGTTTGTTTCAAGGTTGCAGGAAAAAAAGTAATAAACAGACAGATCTCAGCCAAATGGCTTCCATGTTTCACCAAGTAGTAAAAAAACTTTATGATGGATTTTTTTCAGTCCCAGGCCTGTTGGGAGATCCTTGTGCCAAGCCTGAGCCTACAGTCACTGCAGATCCTAAGACAGATTCTAAAAAAGAAGAATAGGTGCATATATTGCCGCATTCAAATCCTAATCTCAGCGGAAAGAGTCAGAGGAGCTCCCACCAACCAGAAAGCAACTCAATAGTATTCACACCTAGAGATGGAATCAGCTTCATTTTCTCTGATGGATGAGATCAGGAATATTCCTCAGAGGATGGAAGAACCTGGAGAAGAAGCCAGCGCTTTAGAACAGCTTATCTAAGCTGGCCCTCTATTATTAATTCTGTCTTCCTACACTCAGTGCCACTGGTGGATGTAGCATTTATGAGGCTAGTGCGTAATGTGACTCTCCACATGAAAAATTCAGCAACCTTTAATAAGGTCTTAGACAGAAGGATAGACATTGATCTAAAACAAAAATTCCAGGCTACTGGAGAGGTATGCAAACATTGAATTCACTATACAGAGTCAGCATTGAAGAGTAGGAACAGAGCCTTAGATGAATTGAGGTTATCTGCAGACTTTGTGGGTGAAGCAGCTATAGAGCCATCAAGGAGTCAGTATAAACCATGTTTCACACCATCACAGCCAAACTGGTACCATGCCTGAAAACTTGGGCAGACAATTCATTGTCCAAACAGTCTTGGTGTAAGATGCTATTCCACAAGTCCTTGTTCATCCCAAAAAATCAAGTGTGCAATTTCTATTATATATTGCAGCAAATCGTTGTTGTTTCAAGACCAACAAACTGACACACCAGAAGTTTCCCTAGTCCAGCATCACCAATCAGTCCAAGAGTCTTGATTCCAAGACATAACCCAGTTAGAGAATTCAAGAGAATTTGGTGAGGTATGCAAGCTATGTTCCTGAAGTCATCGGAAGCTGAGACCTTCTCAACTTTACAGGACTCTGCAAGGTCCCCAAGGCCAGGTCAACCATCTTACAAGGTAATTTCTGGACAGCCAGGAGAAGTTCACCAAGAAAGTCCTTTGTGCCAACTACCTTTCCAAGTTCCCCCCAGAAACTGCCAGTGTGTGCAAAGGATTCAGGAATAAGAATCAGTGATCTTGGTTCCTTTAGCAGAGAGTTTTTCAGGGTTCTTCTCTCCCTTTATTCACATAAAGAAAAAAGATGGGCAGATAGAGGCCCATTATGGAACTTGAGAGGCTCAAAAAGTACATCTTGTTTGAAAGTTTCACCATGAGTCCTTCCATGCAATAATTATAGCTATCCAACCACGGTATTGGATGTTGTCTGTTGATCTGAAGGATGCACATTTATACTTTCCAATCCACCCATACTTCCACAGGTTTCTGTGATTCTCTGTGGTAAGCATTCATCTTCAGTTTACATGCCTACCTTTTTAAATGTTAACATCACCAACAACCTTCAAGAAGGTCCTGATCTCAGTTTTCTAACCCCTCAGAGAGTGGGCTCTCCATGCCCATCATTACCTGGATGATACCCTGCTGCTAGCTCACTCCAGAGAAGTTCTTAAAGCCCAAACTGAAGTCTTACTGTGAACGCTCTAATTGCTTGGGTGGTAATAAATTTAGACATGAGTCAGATCACGCCCACCCAAAAGCTTATTTATTTTGAAGCCCTGCTCAATACAGCCAGGATTATTCTTTCTCCCGAAAACAAGATTACCTTCATCTGCTCCAAAACTTTGGTAGTCCTTGCTGCCAGAGATCTGTTAGTGTTCTATTGCCTGAAGTATCTGGGCTCACTACCAGCTGCATTTCTTTGGTACACTGGGCCCAATGGCCCTTTTGCCGCTTTCTCTCTCTGTGGAATTAGAGTTCATTATCCTAGTTAATTAATCTGTATCCAACCATAAGGCAGAACCTTTGGTAGTGGATCAGACCATTAGTTGGATGCAAGCACAGAAAGGCTGGGGAGCTCACTCAGTAGATCATTTGGTCCAGGGAAGGATGTTCAGGATGTTTACCACATTGTGTCAAACATCCTGGAGATTCCGGTAGCGCTGAACACCCTCAAGATGTTTTCCTAAAAGAACCAATGTCAATCTATGCTCCTACAGACAAAAGAGTTGCAGTGCCCTACCTCGGCAGGCAAAAAGGGACAAACAGCTGGTTCAATTTCAACAACGTGGCATCAATCTTTTATTGGGCAGAAAAGAATTTAGCCAATCTGAAAGCAATCTATATTCCAGCATTCTAGAACTGTCAAGCCGATAGACTGTCCAGGTTGTTACAGAATTGGAAGTGCAGGGGATTTCTAAATAAGCATCCCACTAAAATAATCAAGTTCCTGAGGAGACTGCTGATGGAGTAAGTAACAGTAATAGCAATTCTGCTTTACTGGCCCAGAAGATTATGGTTTCCACTGCTTCTTCATTTGAACATGTGAGAGCCTATCCTCTTGCCACAAACACCTCAACTCCTCTCTCAGGGCATATTGTTCCACCACCATTAGTCTTGAGGACTTGAAGGTTGAAAAGGAAAAGCTAGAACAAATGAGATGCTCTCTAAAAGCTCAAGGTCAGAAAAGGTCCACCACTTCAACATATCACCAGAGCTGGCTCAAGTTCCTGAGCTTTGCATAACTGACATTATTTTATCTAAGGCAGATTCATATCTCATTAGTTCTCAGCGTCTTCAACACAGGCTTGAACATTGGATTCAAGGTGCAAGTATGTGCCATCTCAAACCTAACACACCTTTGATGGACATTAGAACCAAAGTTCATACAGTTCTTGAGAACAGCATTAAAAATCTGACCTCCAAGGAGACATCTGTGTCCACAATAACACTTACCTTTGGGCCTCAAATACTTCCATTCACTCCAGCCAAGGAGCGTACTATCACAGACTTAACTTGTGGTCACATTATGCTGGCAATCACCTCAGTCTTAAGAGTTACTTGCTCTGGGGTTTAAACCACACTACCTATTTTTCACTCCACATTGACTTAGATTGGGCATTACCAAGCTATACAAACTATTCAGATCTGCAACATTTGCATGAGTTTGACGTCTCTAGAGCTTGAGCCTACATTCAGGCTATGGGTTCCTTCAGGTCCTCAGAAAGGCTGTCCATGGTCTCAATAGGAGTTAAAAGGGGCAAGGAGGTTTCATCACAAACAATTTTTGCTTGGATTGTTAAGATCATCCGATGGGCTTTCAGGGCTTTCCCGGTGCCTAACCATGGCAGTATACATGCCTACTTGTGTAGTTCTAATTACATAATCAGGTATAGTACATGAATTCATGGCAAGCACTTTGTGCACACGTGCAGTGATGGCGGAATGTCCATATGGACACTGTCCTCAGTGCAGCTAAGTTCCCTCCCGCCACTGCACCTGTCCCACAGATAGTGCATCACTGAGGAGTTTTGTAGCTGGGTGGGCAGAGCCTGATGGGGAAGCCAAGACACTAGTTCCTGATCAGGTCCACTCCCCTTGTGATTGACAGCAGGCAGTGGGCATAGCCAATATAGCCTGCTATTGGTTATAGAATCCACCACTGCCTGGTGTCAATCATAAGGAGAGAGCAGCCCTGATGGGGAACTAGTGTCTCAGATTCCTCATCATGCTCCTCCCACTGTCAGCATCACTGCTTGCTAGGAGCCTGTTGGCTAACAGTATCCTTCACAAAGTGACTGGTGTTGAGGAAATAGGGCAGTGGTGGCAAAATTGCCACATGCTACACAGCGTACAGAGACAGACACTCTGCCTGTCTCTGTACACCAACTTCCATTTTGGTCTTAATTACTTCCAGTTTCACTATCTACGAATTGGAGGTAATTATTTTTTAATTTAGCCCCATTTTGTAAAAGTGTCATTATGATAATTCAATTCATTTCTATCCTTTATTGTTTTGCAATATTGTAGTTTTACCATCCAATGTTATTTCACTATGGTCTCCTGTATCCCAAGTGACCTCCTTTCTGTGTCAAAATCAATAAAAATATTGAGCAAGAAAGTAAAAGTGGCATTATTAGGAACTACTTGAATTTGCCACACGTGTTAGTAAAGCTATTGGAACCGGTGGCAGGGATATTTGAATCTGACACATGCCATTTTAAAAAGCTACATTGCTAGAAAAGTGTTGTTTGGGCCTTATTGATTTCCAATAATATGTCATTGTTGAAGAATCTGTGTCTATATTAAGATGCAGCTTTCTGCTACAAATCTGAAGATTTAAACAAATTATAATTCCTCCCTGACGACTAATCAGCAAAGGGACCATGAGTTTAACAAGCAAAAGATGCAGCAATGTTGCTTCAATTGCCCTGTGATTTTGTCACACATGACAGATTTGAGTTTACTGGTTGTTGATTGTGTAGATATAAACACTGTTTGTTTTGCAACACTATGAATCTATTAACAAATGTAAAAAAAGAAAAAAAAATTCACTCTTGTTGCTGCAGGGACTTATATAATTTTTTTTTCAGTTTGAAACTGAGATGGTTTTGTTAAATAAAAAAAATTCTGACAGCGTGATAGCTGTTTCATAATTCAGATGTGTTTCTGTAACAGATGCATATTTAATAGAATGATTAAGTGTTCTTAAGGATCTCTGAGCTATATTTAAATCAATATTTGTGATTCCAGTCTCTGCTCTTTAAAGATTAACACAATTATCATGTGAGCTAATTAATTTACAGCCCATGTGTGAAGGGAAAATATGCAGTATGCAGGCTGGAAACCAGTGCAAATGGGGATTTTATCAACACTGACTAAAAGGTTACAGGAGGTTTAATAAGGTCTGGAATGTGCCAAACAAATCAAGAACGTGGAAATGTAATGCTATACTTCCACACTATACATATTCAATGCTAATTATTTTTTCAAACAGTTGCTCAACTTGTCTCAGTGAAATGTGAGCAATGGAACAGAAGTCAGTTTTGTCAGTACACACACATAATTGTTCTCTTTGATTAACTGTTAAAATGGAACCGAACACAGAGCAATATACAATATGTATAATCTGTAATGTTAAAAGTCTTTTACATAAGGGCAAAATAAGAAGGCTCTATTCAGGAGCAATGTCCCGCCCTTCTGCAGTTATATAAGTTACCTTAGGGCCTATTTTTTTTTTTTTAAACAAAGGAAAACATGTACACGTTCACTCTACTTTGTGTTTGCTATTATCTTAAAAGTAGTTCATCATATATTTAACAATGTGGAAATCAAAAAATGTATTTCAAATGTGCCAATCTAAAGTACAGTATATAATTATGCAATAGGAGTTGAATAAGAACTGATGAACTATATTTAAAAAATGGTGTACTTCTCTTAAAATGGCTGACTTCAGCCCTTAATAGGAAACATAAATGATAAAAGCATAAAACGAAAAATATAGTAGACATTTAGGAATGGCACTAATGTTGTTAGCAAGTAAAAGTGCTTAACTGTATACTGTATAAGCTTAATGTAAGGCAGCTGAATTCAGCAGTCCATAATTTAGATGTAGCTAAGGTACCTTGTAGCTAAATAAATAGCCAAAGGAATTTATGGGATTGTATACACCCCATTGCTTCTCCTTTGCATATATGCTCTTTTCACAGATCAACTTCCTTGCTGCATACTACTAAGAAAGCGACGTGAAAGAAAAATATACTGATTCTGTAAATGATGTTACAACAGGGTGTGCTTCCTCTCACTGACTGCTGGAATTTAGCATTCTTCCTCCCACTAACTAGCAAGGGGTACTATGCTACATACCTCTTACCTCTGCACTTCTTTCTGTAAGCCTTTCTGTACATTACATACTGCTTACCAAAGTGTATTTTTTCAACCCTTTTTGCACTCTGTATTTTGTGTTGCATGTTCTATACTGTTGATCTCTGTACTCTGTAAACTGTGCTGTACAATCAGGGCTGCTGTTGAAACCATTTGGCCCCATACAGCCAACCTGACAGGACTCCCCTGTGTTTATTCAGGAAAGGAAGAGGCTGGTAAATATGACATACTTTTCTAACTCTTCCCTCACTCTCCATTCTGAAGGATCCTATTGTATGCTTGCAACTGCCAGCGGGAAGGAGAAGAGGGAAGCTAACAGCAGTGTGGGGGTAGACGGGCCTGGGGTGAGGGGTAAGTGTATGGTGCACATGGAGCGTGAGCAGTGGGGGAGGGGGCAATTACTGGAACCAATCCCCTGTATGGCTCTCTCTGCAACAGCTGAAAGCTGGCAGGAGGGAGAAGAGAAGATGCCATCTTCCAGCTACTGCAGAGACAGCCATACAGAGGATCATTTCCAGTAATGACCCTCACTGCCCACATCCGTTTCACCCCGCTGCTTGGTCCCCCCACTGGCCTGGGCCCCATACAAGAGCACTGATGGTACCCCCTTATCCATGGCCCTGTGTACACTACATACTGCTGACCCCTTATTTCTTTAAGCAATTCTGTGCATTACATAATTATTTTCAAAGTGTATTGTGAGCACCCTCTGCACTCTGTAGGCAGTCTGTATGCTGTGTTGTACGTTACACACCGTTGACTAGTGTTGGGCAAACGGTTTGGCCTGAACATGAGTTCTGACCGAACATTAGCTGTTCGTCCCATTTGGGGAACACCCGAGTTTGCAGGGTGTTCAGCGGATGCACAGTGCATTCTGCGCCCTGATTGGGCAAAACTTTGCTCAATCAGAGTGCAGTAAAAGCTAGTTTTTAAGGAGTGAGGCCAAGAAGCTGGCCACTGCGTCCTTTACAACCAATGAGTCATCAGCTGTCAAAGGGCTTCCCCGCTGACAGCTGAATAAAAAAACATTTGCCGGTAAAAAAAAAATTGTAAAAACAAAATGGCGTGGTGTCCCTCCTAAAATTCATACCAAACCCTTATCCAAGCAAGCAGCCTGGCAGGCAAGCAGGCATGCAAGCGCTCCTCCCTCTTAAACCATACCAGGCCACAGGGAATGATGCCAAATGGGTGGCTTGCCATTTGACAGTTTTTATATAGGTAAGGGTGGGGCCACTTGGCCATGTCACCTGGTAGCACCGCACCCCTTGTGACATCAGGGACCGCTGAATGCTGGGTCAGTGACGTCACAAGGGGGCAGTGCCACCAGGTGACTTTGCCAGGTGGCCTCGCCCTTACCTGTATAACAACTGTCAAATGGCGTAGGAGGCATCCGGCTGTTAGCCGTCAATGAGTGTGGATCGCTTGATGATGGATCTACATTGGAGGACACTGTTTTTTTTTTTTTAATAAAGGAATTGTCAGAAACAGTCTCTGTGCTTTTATTACTTTTTGACACTTTTTTGGTGAATGGGTAGGGGTACGGCCCAGGGTTGTGGGGAAGAGACCCTTGTCCCCATCAACATCGGGGACTTTGGGCTGGGGGGGGTCAGAACCCCCCCTGCCCCAACCCCCCCCCATGTTGAGGGCATGTGGTCTGGTATGATTCAGGAGGGGAGACGCTCGCTCGCCCCCCTTTCCTGACCTACCAGGCTGTGTGCTCAGATAAGGGTCTGGTATAGATTTTGCGGGGATACCCCACACCGTTCTTTTTTATATTTTGGCATGGGGTTCCCCTTAAATTCCGTACCAGACCCGAAGTGGGGGGCCTAGTCCGTTTCGTTCTTTCTTTTTTTTTTAAATAGCCAGGTGCCAGAAATTGCAACCATGAGTCAATTTAAATGTGATTTGAATCGTTTTTTTTTCTTTAGAAATGTCACTTTTGTTGCGGCATGTTCTATACATGCTACATATGCACCACTTTACAGTCATATTAAGGGGACCCCCCAGGCACTATATGTAAAATAGTTTTTAATTTTTATTGTTGCACTTTAAGCATCATTAAAATCACTGATCCTTTAAAAATTGTCGTTTTGCATTGAAACATGTCCCCCCTAGGGCAGTACCTGGACCCCCATACCCCTTACATGGCCAATTACTTGCATATAATGCTTCAAAATGGGCACGTTTTACTTTACCTGTTGGGCTCCCATAGACATCAGTGGGGTTCGCTGTTTGGGTCAGAACTTTTCCCTTGTTCATGGGTTCTGCTGTGAACCGAACAGGGGGGCGTTTGACCCATCCATGTTGTTGACCCATGCACTCTATAAGGTGTGCTGTATGTTACACACTGCTGACCTTTGCTATATGTAAGCCATTCTGTACATTAAGTAGGCCTTACCAAAGTGTATTGTCTTAGCCCTTTCTGCACTCTGTATACTGTATTGTATGTTACATACTGTTGACCCCCTGCACTCTGTAGGCTGTGTTATACTTTATATACTGTTGACAACTGCTCTGTATTCCATTCTGTACATTATATACTCTTTACCAGAGAGTATCGTCACAAAACTTTCTGGTTGCAAAGTAGTTTGTATGTTTTAATGTAGTTCT
Organism: Aquarana catesbeiana; assembly: GCF_042186555.1. Lineage (NCBI taxonomy): Eukaryota > Metazoa > Chordata > Amphibia > Anura > Ranidae > Aquarana > Aquarana catesbeiana. Next base: position 154,049,667 of record NC_133334.1, on the reverse strand, counting down.
TCTTTAAAGTAGGCTCAGTTTGCCCTGTTTTGTTTTCTTATGCATGCCTGTGAAACTCCTGCAGTTGTGATGCCTGTGAGACTCTTGTTTGTGGCACCTAACTAAGAAGTATACAGTGTGGTCTGACTCCAGCAAGATATTAAAGTAATTGTAAAGTCTTGTTTTTTTTTTTCAGACACAGAGCCCCGACCCGGCCCGGCCCCAACCCCGACCCCATCTTCCCTGATTGGCTGACTGACTTTGATTGACAGCCGTGGCAGCCAATGGCGCCGCTGCTGTGTCTCAGCTAATCAGGAGGAGTTTCCCGGATGGCTTAGACATTCGTGGACATTGCTAGACAGAGATGCTACACACAGAAGGTTTTTTTTTTATCTTAATGCATTGAATGCATTAAGATAAAAAAAAACTTCTGCCTTTACAACCCCTTTAAGTTGTTTTGTTTGCAATATCAGATTTGACCACAAGATGGAGCCAGTAGTAAACTTACTGTTTTTACAGAAACTAAAAAACTGTTCACCTGTAACAAAAATACCCATCATCCTTTTAGTCTAGGGAAGAGAGACAGTTGCATCCTGGGAACTCAAACTCCATCTTAGAGACTGAAAGAAGGAACCAGATATCAGAGCACATGTTGGACTAAAACCTGTATCTGCTTGCATCCCATAAATGCAGCATCGTTGGTGAGAATTAATTATCACCATCTACAGCCTAGCTTATTCATTGTATTTTTGTATATTTTATATACTGATTATATGTATCTATATTTGTTTTTTCTCAATAGTTTCACCCTCCCTGTTTTGTTTTTTTTAAATATCTTTTTTATTGATATTTTTAAGTGTACAAAACCAAAAAAAGCAAAGCAACAAAAGAGTAAAACAACAGCACCAACCTGTTTTGTTAATACAGCTTCAAAACAACACTAATGCCCCATACACATGGTCGGACATTGATCGGACATTCCGACAACAAAATCCTAGGATTTTTTCCGACGGATGTTGGCTCAAACTTGTCTTGCATACACACGGTCGCACAAAGTTGTCGGGAAATCCGATCATTCTGAACGCGGTGACGTAAAACACGTACGTCGGGACTATAAACGGGGCAGTAGCCAATAGGTTTCATCTCTTTAATTATTCTGAGCATGCGTGGCACTTTGTGCATCGGATTTGTGTACACACGATCGGAAATTCCGACAACGGAATTTGTTGTCGGAAAATTTTATAGCAAGCTCTCAAACTTTGTGTGTCGGAAAATCAGATGGAAAATGTGTGATGGAGCCTACACACAGTCGGAATTTCCGACAACAAGGTCCTATCACACATTTTCCGTTGAAAAATCCAACCGTGTTTACGGGGCATTAGTCTGCCTTATTACAGAATAGGAGGGTTTAGCTACATGTCGAACTACACACAGGGGAACGTGTAGTGGGTACAGAACACAGTGGGTACCATGACTGTGGCATATATCTGCAGAGCATATTGTGAGCAGATTCACTGCAACATGTTGCACATATCACATGGCATCCTTGCATCAAAGTGTCTCCTTTTTTCATGTTCAAAAGTTGAAAGATGTGTTTGAGTTGAACACAGGTTCCCAGACTCAGTGTAAAAGCTTCTTCTTTAGGTAAATCAGTGTCATCTATTAAATACAGATCCGTTATATTTTATATAGGTTTACCCAGTCATTTTGTATTGATTAAATACCTCTATAAATCTCCATCCAATTACTAAGTGAATTTACCTATTTTATGCAAGGTGTCTGAGTTTCTATGGCCGTTAACAGGTTAACACGCAGACTTAAAAATAAACTGGCCCAGTTTAGTAGTGAAAATCCTCTTGGTGCTAAAATGTGTCAATCAGCCCTTGTGGAAGTGGGTTGCTGTCTGAGCTAGTTATGCAAAATACCAACTAAGCAGCAAATATTATCAAGGTGCGCAGAGGCAGAGTGATGGGGCCATTAGCTACATGCAAACACAATTTGCTGTATTTTTAGCAGCAAGAATGTAGGGCACAGAAAATGACATGATCTAAATAATCATTGCTTCCCAAATCTAAATACATTGTGTTCCTTAAAAGATAACTCACTTATTAATCGCTGTATTGCATATTAACATTTTCTGGCAACCCAGTTGTCACTTCTGAAAATAAAGCGATGGAAAACATTTATCTTTAATATTTGTTGGATAATGTGATGACCTATTTTCAAGATGTGCTGATCATGATATAGAATCACATAACTGGAAGCATTAGGTCAAAAGTGGTCTGCCCATTTGCAAATTGTGTACATACAAAATGACAATCGTATCATTGCATACAGGCTCATTTAACACCTTCTTGCCTGGGGATATTTGTTACTACATTACCCAAAAGATTTATGTCAGAAAGCTTTAACACATTTTTTCTTCCTTTGACAGCAACAAAGTGATTGGACATAGTGTAGCGGCCCATCTCTCATTGTTGCTTGACAGTAAGGGGCAGTGAGAGATAGATTTATATGACAAAGCAGTGTTTTTACTACACTACTTTGTCAGGTGATCACTGTCAAATGACAGCGATCACCAGCTGGGAGTCCATGTGTTTAGTGTTAGTTACAGCTCAGTCACAGCAAGCATGTGGTGCTAATGAACGGGTGCACTTGTGTCCATTTTCATGTCCACACTAATACATGCTCCTGTGGATGCATGTGCTCATCTGAGTACACATGTATACACATAGCTGAGTGCATGTATACTATAAATTGTCCTTTTCGTTATTGTGATTGAAGTTTTTTTTTAAATGCTTTGCTATTTACTATGCAAGATTAAGTTCTAGCGAATGTGTATTGGTGTGCCAATTTAGTAATTCATTTTTTGTGTTAAATCTTGTATGTCTTTCCCGGGAGCACTGCATGCTGTTTTAATCCCCTTCGGTGATATGATCCTATTGGTGTGGTTTGTGTCCCCATCTCTCATCTGGCTGTGCTGCCTCCTCCCTGTGTCCTCCCTGTGGTGTGTTATCGCCAGTGGTGTGGGCTGGCTGGGATCTCTTTCCAGCCGATGGTGGGTAAGGGCGGTGCCTGGCTTACCACCCATTACCAAGCCTATTGTCCATCTCACTGCCTGCGTGTGCACACACAGATACTGTATATGCCAGATGTGATGTGTCGGCGAGACGTCACCTCCAGTCCACAACAGCAACCAAAAATGAGAGGGCTGTTTGTGGCGTAGTCCATCGCCATCTTCCCAGGCTGAGGTTGTTTCAGCCTGTGGACTGGGAGTTGGGGAGGAACCTGTCCACCCACCTCAATCCCTGTGTTATCCTGTTGGTGGATCTCTGACCCGGGGTGGGTGGATGGCTTCTTGAGGAGGGTGGAGCATTACCTTGCAGGTGATATATATTGCGGTGCACTTTGGGCTTTAGTTTTCCTGACTTTCCCTGAGATATGAAGAATAAAAAATGAATCAGCGTGAAATAGTATATAAAAAAAAGAGCAGCAGCTGAACACCAGGGTCAAAATTCAAATCCCTCAGTAGACATAACAAAACAGAAAGTGCAGCGCTAGTAAATGGATAATATGAAAGGACTAAAAGCACAATACATTCCACCACAGTGTGTGATTAATCAGTCCATATATCCGGTCCACAAGAATCTTCAGAGTGTGGGAAAATGCATGCTTGCAAAAACGGTGATTCCAGGAGCCCACCACCACGGTACCGTGGTGGTGGGCTCCTGGAATCACTGTTTTTGCAAGCATGCATTTTTCCACACTCTGAAGATTCTTGTGGACCGAATATATGGACTGATTATTCACACACTGTGGTGGAATGTATTGTGCTTTTAGTCCTTTCATATTATCTATTTACTAGCGCTGCACTTTCTGTTTTGTTATTCCCTGAGATATGAACACGTGTTGGAGCTGACTGTGCAATAAAGCTAAGAAAGGCAATTTGCCTATGTACAGTATCTCACAAAAGTGAGTACACCCCTCACATTTTTGGGAAATATTTTATTATATCTTTTCATGTGACAACACTGAAGAAATTACACTTTGCTACAATGTAAAGTAGTGAGTGTACAGCTTGTATAACAGTGTAAATTTGCTGTCCCCTCAAAATAACTCAACACACAGCCATTAATGTCCAAACTGCTGGCAACAAACGTGAGTACACCCCTAAGTGAAAATATCAAAATTGGGCCCAATTAACCATTTTTCCTCCCCAGTGTCATGTGACTCGTTAGTGTTACATGGTCTTAGGTGTAAATGGGGAGCAGGTGTGTTAAATGTGCTGTTATCGCTCTCACTCTCTCATACTGGTCACTGGAAGTTCAACATAGCACCTTATGGCAAAGAACTCTCAGGATCTGAAAAAAAGAATTGTTGCTCTACATAAAGATGGCCCGGGCTATAAGAAGATTGCCAAGACCCTGAAACTGAGCTGCAGCACGGTGGCCAAGACCATACAGCGGTTTAACAGGACAGGTTCCTCTCCATGGTCAACCAAAGAAGTTGAGTGCACGTGCTCAACGTCATATCCAGAGGTGATCTTTGGGAAATAGACATATAAGTGCTGCCAGCATTGCTGCAGAGGTTGAAGGGGTTGGGGGTCAGCCTGTCAGTGCTCAGACCATAAGCTGCACACTGCATCAAATTAGTCTATATGGTTGTCGTCCCAGAAGGAAGCCTCTTCTAAAGATGATGCACAAGAACGCCCGCAGTTTGCTGAAGACAAGCAGACTAAGGAGATGGATTGCTGGAACCATGCCATGTGGTCTGATGAGACCAAGATAAACTTATTTGGTTCAGATGGTGTCAAGCGTGTCTGGCGGCAACCAGGTGAGGAGTACAAAGACACGTTTGTCTTGCCTACAGTCAAGCATGGTGGTGGGAGTGTCATGGTCTGGGGCTGCACGAGTGCTGGCGGCACAGGGGAGCTACAGTTCATTTGAGGGAACCATGAATGCCAACATATTCAGTGATATACTGAAGCAGAGCATGATCCCCTCCCTTCAGAAACTGGGCCGCATGGCAGTATTCCAACATGATAACGACCCCAAACACACCTCCAAGACGACCACTGCCTTGCTAAATCATCTGAGGGTAAAGGTGATGGAATGGCCAAGCATGTCTCCAGACCTAAACCCTATTGAGCATTTGTGGGGCATCCTCAAACGGAAGGTGGAGGAGCGCAAGGTCTCTAACATCCACCAGCTCTGTGATGTCATCATGTAGGAGTGGAAGAGGACTCCAGTGACAACCTGTGAAGCTCTAGTGAACTCCATATCCAAGAGGGTTAAGGCAGTGCTGGAAAATAATGGTGGCCACACAAAATATTGACACAATGGGCCTAATTCGGACATTTAGACATTAATGGCTGTGTGTTGAGTTAATTTGAGGGGACAGCAAATTTACACTGTTATACAAGCTGTACACTCACTACTTTACATTGTAGCAAAGTGTCATTTCTTCAGTGTTGTCACATGAAAAGATATAATAAAATACTTACAAAAATGTGAGGGGTGTACTCACTTTTGTGAGATACTGTAGGTTCTTCTCTACTTTCTTCCTGTATTGATTGGTGTATTTTACATATCTTTTCTGCAGTGGATGCAGTATTTTTTCATAGACATAAGAAACATTTATGGTTTATTTGCTTGTATTCATAGAATATTGTCTGTGGGGTGTTAGCATATATCTGCTCCCCCGATGCTTTGGGACCCCCATGCTCCATACCAATTGGGGGGGGGGGGTGCACTTGTTGCTGGAGACACCTATGTCCCTTGGTTTTATCTGTACTCCAATGTCAACCTTTCTATCTGAACATTAACCCAAGGTGATTATAAGGAACAGTCGTTAATAAATAACCAGCCTATATATAAAGATCTAGAGGCTTACTGTATGTATGTGTAGATGTATTGTATATATACACATGTATATACTCTTTTCCAATGTACCATTATTCCTCCCTTTTTTTCTTTTGGACCTCTTAGTTTAAGTTACTGATTGTATCTGGGTTTGATCATCTTTGAAGGTTTTTGTCCTTCCCCCATGGGCGACACAGGACCTTACACCTGGGAAAATAGCATTGTTCCTTGCCACATGATATATACACATTTTTTAAGGTACCATATATGTTTTATCACATATTTGGCTCATCGCTCCTTTATTTCATTGAACTCTTATCTTTTTGATTATAATGGTATAGTTGTTTACATATTATTAATAGTAATATTTTGTTTGATTATAGTTTTAACATTGCTCTGTGTCATATGCAAAATAAAGGAAAGGTTAAATAGGTCCCGAGGAAACGGTATCCCCGCGAAATGCATCAACCTCACCCGTTATGCATCCGAGATAGTGTTAGTAGAATGTACTAGGAAAGTTCTTCAGACATTTATGACAAAGTACACGCAAGTGATTTGTGAAGGGTTTTTAAAAAATTTCTTTATTTGTTTGTGTCTTTTTGATACTTAACAAAAACCTGAATTTTTAATAAAAAATATGTGTCATTACTTTTGGGGGTATATACAAAGTCTCATCCCAAATATTTTTTGTATTGGACTTTTGAGCGGGGATGATACCTCCTTAAGTAGTATATAAAATAATAAGGAGTCACCAGCTAACTTGTTTACCTTATAAATTGTCCTAACACCTAGTGCACAGCTATGCCCTGGTGCATGAATGCACATACCATAAGTGGTAAATCTACATTGCTTCATTAACCCTTTAATGGAAAGTCAATGTAAAAAAAAAAAAAAAACAGTGGCCTGCGACAGCCAAGTGAAAATACTTGTTACATTTTGGTGTCAAATTATGGAAAGCTAATTCTGGACTGGTTGCTGTGGATTACTGCTGTATCTGTTTTACTTGCATGGATTTAAAACTCTTTCTATTTTATGCTCTGGACTAGAGGTAAATGACACCTATTCATATGCACCACCATGTTTTGTAATGTTGCTTCTTTACAAAAAAAGTAAATACATCTTTCTTTGGTGTGTTAGGTCATGTATAATGTTCCCATTGCGTACATTCCTGGAAATGGTTGGAAGTAGGCTGGTGCTGTAGCAACTACCAGCTGGAAACCGGTAACACCGTAAGTCAAAGCATTTATAACCACCACACACCATGGATTTTTGAAATAGTGTCCAAGTGATTATTGCATCACAACAGTATTTATTTGTACCATGTAACATGCTCCAGCATTAGTTCCTGCACCTCTGAATCCTGTGAGAGCAGGCGGTTGTTCATCTCCCTGCTCCCATTGCCCTAGAAAACGACAGGTCCCATCTTAAAATGCGGCAGATGGCTTTTAGTTCTCAATGGACTGCGAGGGCACTGATAAGCGCCCTTGACAATAGCTAAATTGTAATTGGTAGACAACAGGGTTAGAGCAACTCCAAAATTGTAGCTCTTGTGACAACAGGGTCAGAGCAACTCCAAAATTGTAGCTCTTGTGACAACAGGGTCAGAGCAACTCCAAAATTGTAGCTCTTGTGGGATGTTGCTGGTCTGCAGTAGTCAGAACCTACAAAAAGTGGTCCAAGGAAGGAAAACTGGCCAACCAGCAACAGGGCCATGAGTGGTCAATGCTCAATGATGCACCTAGGAAGCAAAGGCTAGACCATTAGTCCTTTCCAATAGAACACCTACTGTAACACAAAGTGCTGAAAAAGTTGAAGCTGGTTCTGATAGAAAGGTGTCAGAACACACAATGCATCACAGTTTGTTGCATATGGGGCTGCATAGCAACAGGGTGCTCATACTGACTCATGTCCACAGCCAAAAGTGCCATCAAATGCACATGAGCATCAGAATTAGACCATGGAGCAATAGAAGAAGGAGGCCTGGTCTAATGAATTCAAGAATGGTTTAAGAAAAACAACTAGTATGAGATGTTGGCTTGGCCCCCAAATTCTCCAGATCTCAATCCAATTAAGCATCTGTAGGATGTGCTGGAAAAACAAGTCTGATCCATGGAGGCCCCACCTTGCAACAGGATCTGCTATTGGCAGCTTGGTGCCAGATATCAAAGCATACCTTCAAAGGTCTAGTGGTGTCCATGCCTTGGCAGGTTATGAGGGGTGGCCATAATGTTATGGCTGATCAGTGTATAACCTTATTCATAAACTCTGACCCAAAAAATGTTAGTTCTGAGGACATATAGTTTATACTCTTTATTTGAAACACCTGAATACATATAAACATTAAAAAGAGTTGAGGTACCAGACCTTCCTGCTAACTTCTTGATAGAGCTGGATTTTATGCCCCACTCAGGTGGAGAGGATCTGGACCACATTATATGGAGACGGTATGGAAGCCACTGCACCTTTTAGTTGGGAAGAATTTTTATCAGCAAACTGAGCCAATGTGTGGACATGGGTCTCTCCAGAAGAGTTATGCCGCGTACACACAAGCGGACTTTCCGGCAAACTTTTCCGGCGTACCGGAGTCCGTCGGACAATTCGATCATGTGTGGACTCCAGCGGACTTTTTTTTCTCAAAAGTTTGCCGGACTTAGATTTGAAACATGTTTCAAATCTAACCGACGGACTCGAGTCCGGTCGAAAAGTCAGCTCGTCTGTATGCTAGTTCGACGGACAAAAAGCCACGCTAGGGCAGCTATTGGCTACTGGCTATGAACTTCCTTGTTTTAGTCTGGTCGTACGTCATCACATTACGAATTCGTCGGACTTTGGTTGATTGTGTGTAGGCAAGTCCGTTCATTCAGAAATTCCGTCGTAAAGTCAGTCGAAAAGTCCGCCGGGCAAAGTCTGCCGTAAAGTCCGCCGGGCAAAGTCTGCTGTAAAGTCCGCTCGTGTGTACGCGGCATTAGTTGTTTGCAACCTTCATAAAGAGTATAAACAGCAGAAGGGATTGCCTGTGTTACATAACTACACACCATTAATATTTTGGAATAATTGTGGGCTGCAAAGAACCCATTAAACTTATATCATATTAGATATCATATTCAAGTTAGATTTACCAAAACTGTGTAATATGAAGACTACCTAAAAAATCCCTTTAATTTAAATCCAGTCAAGCAGACTTGTCACGAAGTAGTTGTTGGTAGATCTAAAGGAGATTGTACAGTCAGATATGGAGAGCTTTAAGCCAGGTACACACGGGCAGAATGTCGGGAGACAACGAACGGTTCAAAAAAACGGCCCGTGTGTATGTCGGTCAGTCAGACGAGCATGCTGGGAAAGCCATCAGCTGACTGACTCCTGATCAGTGCTTTCAGCCAATGGCAGAAGGCTCTGATTGGAGTGTTCTGGCTGGGGGGCCGTCCTGACTCAGACAGGACAAGTGCCGTGGAGAGGCCCTAAAGAAGTGGAGCCTGCCTCTTCTACTTGTCAGTTGCCTGTCTAAACATTTCACTCAAAAGTTGTGGAATGTTGTAAGATCTGTAAACAATCCAGAATATGTTTTGCTGATCAAAGTTTATAGGTAAATGATTTGAAGCCTGTGACAGCCAGGCAACTAGAATTTTCAGAAGCAGATCCGTAATGACAGACCTCATATTTCTCTTATGTCACTTGTCCTTTTAAACATAATCAAATACACTGTTGTATTGTCAGATCTATGGTCACAATTTAAAATCATATATTAATTTCCACATAGTTTAACAGTATTTCAATAAATGATAGTCCATGGACGCCTTCCCAGTATAAGCCGACCACGCTGCAGCCGTCTTTCGGCTATAGCCCGGTCAGCATGTGGTTAAAATCCCTAACTTCTCTTTTAACTAGCATTAACAAACACTTAGGCAACCTGCCTACAAGCTTCTCAGTTAGTCACACAATTCTGTTTGCCTGCTGGAATCTGTCTTTAACTTAGTTAGTGAACCCTTGTATTGTGGCAATACAATAGGACCATAATATGCCATCGTCCTGTCCCATAGCCAAACAGGAAGTGAGAGGAAATCCCTGCAAATTAGAATTCCTTGGGGACCCCCAGGTCAGCAGAATTAGTGTCCCCATTAAAAAATGTCCTCCATATTACTTTTTTGGGGTCAACCCAAACATTTTGATTTTCTTTTACTTTCAGTTACTATGTAACTTTATTTTTGGTTATAATGGTAAACAGGACAAATACAGTATCTCACAAAAGTGAGTACTCCCCTCACATTTTTGTAAATATTTTATTATATCTTTTAACCACTTGCCGACCGCCACACGACGATGTACGTCGGCAGAATGGCACGGGCAGGCATAAGGGCTTACTTGTACTCCCCTGCCTGCCCGCGGGCAAGGGGTCCGATCGGACACCCCCCCGTGCCTGCACCAGTCGGCTTTGTTACAGGAGTCATCCGTGCTGAGGGGGAGGCCATCTATTCGTGGCCACCCCCTCGTGATCGCTCCTGACGAATGAAATGCTTCCTCTGCCTCTGTAATGTAAACAGCGGCAGAGGAAGTGATGTCATCTCTCCTCGTGAAGCTTCCGAGGAGAGAAGACATCAATTAAGTGCACCAAACACTACACTTACAGTAGAAAACTCTAGGCACACATTTCATCCCCCAGTCACCCCCCAATCACCCCCTGATCACCCCCCTGCACCCCCTGTCACAGTGACACCAATAGCAGTTTTTTTTTTTTTTTTACTGATTATTGCATTGGTGTCATTTTGTGACAGTTATAAGTGGTAGGGCAGTTAGTGGTAGGCCCCTTTAGGTCTAGGGTACCCCCTAACCCCCCCTAATAAAGGTTTAACTCCGTGATCACCCCCTGTCGCCAGTGTTACTAAGCTTGTACCAGGAGGGTGGGGAATTAAGTTGAGTGAATTAGAGTATGAATTTGCAATAATGCAATAATGCAAGTTTTTCTGATCGCCGTATTAGTGTCACAGGTGACACTAGTTAGGGAGGTAAGTATTTAAGTTCGCCGTCAACTTTTTATAGCGTCAGGGACTCCCATATACTACCTAATAAAGTTTTTAACCCCCCTGATTGCCCCCTAGTTAACGCTTTCACCAGTGATCACCGTATAACTGTTACTGGTGACGCTGGTTAGTTAGTTTGTTTTTTATAGTTTCTGGCCACCCGCTGTTTATTACCTAATAAAGGTTTAAGCCCCTGATCACCGGTGGTGATATAAGTTAAGTTTTAGGGTCAGATAGGGTCTGCGTCGCCCCAGGCAGCGTCAGGTTAGCGCCAGTACCGCTAACGCCCAGGCACGCAGCATACACCTCCCTTGGTGGTATAGTATCTGAACGGATCAATATCTGATCTGATCAGATCTATACTAGCATCCCCAGCAGTTTAGGGTCCCCAAAAACGCAGTGTTAGCGGGATCAGCCCATATACCTGCTAGCACCTGCATTTTGCCCCTCCGCCCAGCCCAGCCCACCCAAGTGCAGTATCGATCAATCACTGTCACTTACAAAACACTAAACACATACCTGTAGCATTCGCATAGTCAGCCCTGATCCTTGTGTTCGCTAACAGTTTTTTTGGTAGCGTTTTGATACAGTCGCTAACAGTCTAGGAGCTTTTTTACCTGTGAGTCTCACTAGTGTACCACTAAATTTAGAGCCCAAAATGGCAAATCAAAGGTACACTAGTGAAGAGACCTACACATTTCTGAGTATGACCGATAGTGAGGAGGAAGTCACTCATCTGTCAGATTCAGGCTCAGAATACGAACCTGTAGAAAGCAGCAGCTCCATGACAGATAGCTCTGACAACGGAGTTGTGGTCCCTGCCAAGGTCAGGCGTACCAGACCCCAATCTTCTTCTTCTGCTGTTGAGGTGCAAGAACTGCAGGGCTCTCATATGGAGCAGAGAAATACTAGCGCCACTATTTCTTCTGGTGAACTGGCAAGCACCAGCGGCCTAGTACACCCTGGTTGTACATCCAGCACTGCAGTAACACGTGGTGATGTGGCGAGTCCCATAAGTGCAGTTCAAGCTGGTGAGGTGGCAAGCACAAGTAGTGTCCCGTTGCTACCAAGAAGACAAAGACAGGCCCGTCGTGCCCATAGTGTTCTTCCTGCAGAATTCGCCAATCCTAATTGGGAACCCACCACTTCTGCAGCACCCGTACTTCCCCCATTCACTGGCCAACCCGGCATTCAGGTGGAAACAGTTGATTTTACATCACTTGATTTCTATTCGCTGTTTTTCACCGAAGATCTCTATAGATCTATTGTGGACCAAAGCAATTTGTACGCTGGTCAACACATCGCCACTATTCCCCAGTCCTCCCTCGCCAGAGATTGGAAACCAATTACGGTCTCCGAATTTAAGACCTTTCAGGGCCTTTCCCTCAACATGGGCATAGTTAAAATGAGTATGTTGCGGTCATATTGGTCCACTGACCCAATGTACCATATGCCCGTGTTCTCTGCTTCCATGGCCAGGGCACGATACGAGCAGATTTTGTGGTTCATGAACTTCAACAACAATGAACTCTGTCGTCCTTGCGGAGACCCTGGATACGATCGGCTCTACAAAATTCAGCCCCTCGTAAACCACTTCAACCAACGTTTTGCAGACTTGTTTACTCACCATCAAGTTGTCTGCGTTGATGAGTCCCTGATTACATTTTCTGGCCGCTTGTCATTCAAACAGTACCTTCCCAGCAAGCGTGCCAGATACGGGGTCAAGATATATAAGCTCTGTGACAGGGCCACAGGCTATACATGTAGTTTTATGGTTTACGAGGGAAGAGATAGCCACGTAGAGCCGACAAACTGCCCTGACTACATAGGAAGCGCTGGCAAGATTGTGTAGGACTGGGTGTCACCCTTATTCGGAAAGGGGTACCATTTGTATGTGGACAATTATTACACGAGCGTGCCACTTTTTAGTCACCTTTTTGATCATCAGATTGGAGCATGTGGCACCGTGCGATCTCATTGCCGGGGCTTTCCCCAGCGGCTTGTAGATTCTCGTCTTAGGCTGGGGGAGAGAGCCTGCTTGAAGTGTAATAACTTGCTTGCTTTTAAGTGGAGGGATAATAAGAATGTTTTCGTTCTTACCTCCCTTCATGCAAACATGATGGTCCAAATTACTACGGCGACTGGTGTTGTGGAGAAACCCCTCTGTGTCCACGAATATAACCAAAATATAGAAGGGGTGGATCTCAACGACCAGTTGTTGGCACCATACCTAGTTGCCCGTAAGGCCAGATGCTGGTATAAAAAAGTGTCTATTTATTTATTTCAATTTGCAATTTGCTGAACGCTCATGTGCTATACAGAGCTTCAGGACTGACTGGATCCTTCCTTAAATTCCAGGAAGAGATCGTCAGAGCCCTTCTGTTTCCAGATGGTGCTCCACCTCACCAACCCCAACCAAATGCATTAAGCCGGCTGCATGAGAGGCATTTTCCTTATGTCCTCCCACGTACCCCTACCCAACAAGCACCCAAAACAAAATGTCGTGTCTGCAGAAAGCGTGGATATAGGCATGACACCCGCTATTATTGTCCCTCCTGTCCTGATAATCCTGGTCTTTGCATTGGTGAATGTTTTCAATGCTACCATACAATAGTTGAGTATTAGCGTAGGATACAGCATTGCACAGACTAGACACACTTTCACAGGGTCTCCCAAGATGCTATCGCATTTTGAGAGACTCGAACCTGGAACCGGTTACAGTTACAAAAGTTAGTTACAAAAAAAGAGTAAAAAATAAAAAGTAAAAAAAAAAAAAATATATATAAAATAAAAAAAACAAAAATAGTTGTTGTCGTTTTATTGTCCTCTCTCTATTCTCTCTATTGTTCTGCTCTTTTTTTACTGTATTCTATTCTGCAATGTTTTATTGTTATCATGTTTTATCCTGCTTGCTTTTCAGGTATGTAATTTTTTTATACTTTACTGTTTACTGTGTTTTCTTGTTAACCGTTTTTTTTCTTTTCAGGTACGCCATTCAGCTGCAGCGCGGATATATTTATCTTGACAGCAACATCGTTTGCTTCCACGATACATAAAGCCTTGACTCCAGCGCTGTCGGAGGTGATTTCATCACCACAGTTACATACTTCAGCATATATGCCGAAGCATGGGGGCAGCAGGGGTGGAGGAGCGATTTGCTCCTAAGTTTTGCGGGTTGATGCCCCCATGCTTCGGCATATATATATATTTTAGGCACAGGTTGTGTTAAAAAATGTTTTATTTTTTACTATGTTTTTTTTTTTTGCATTTGCTTTGCAGGTTTGGTAATGCCCTGTACACACGATAGGATTTTCCGATGAAAAATGTGTGATAGGACCTTGTCGGAAATTCCGACCGTGTGTAGGCTCCATCACACATTTTCCATAGGAATTTCTGACACACAAAGTTTGAGAGCTTGCTATAAAATTTTCCGACAACAAAATCCGTTGTCGGAAATTCCGATCGTGTGTACACAAATCCGACACACAAAGTGCCACGCATGCTCAGAATAAATTAAGAGACAAAAGCTATTGGCTACTGCCCCGTTTACAGTCCCGATGTACGTGTTTTACATCACCACGTTCAGGACGATCAGATTTTCCGACAACTTTGTGTGACCATTAGGGATGAGCCGAACACCCCCCTGTTCGGTTCGCACCAGAACATGCGAACAGGAAAAAAGTTCGCTCGAACACGCAAACACCGTTAAAGTCTATGGGACACGAACATGAATAATCAAAAGTGCTAATTTTAAAGGCTTATATGCAAGTTATTGTCATAAAAAGTGTTTGGGGACCCGGGTCCTGCCCCAGTGGACATGGATCAATGCAAAAAAAAGTTTTAAAAACGGCCGTTTTTTCAGGAGCAGTGATTTTAATTATGCTTTAAGTCAAACAATAAAAGTGTAATATCCCTTTAAATTTCGTACCTGGGGGGTTTCTATAGTATGCCTGTAAAGGGGCGCATGTTTCCTGTGTTTAGAACAGTCTGACAGCAAAATTACATTTCGAAGGAAAAAACCCATTTAAAACTACCCGCGGCTATTGCATTGTCGACAATACACATAGAAGTTCATTGATAAAAACGGCATGGGAATTCCCCACAGGGAAACCCCGAACCAAAATTAAAAAAAAAAAAACGGCGTGGGGTCCCCCCAAATATCCATACCAGACCCTTATCCAAGCACTCAACCTGGCAGGCCGCAGGAAAAGAGGGGGGGACGATAGTGCGCCCCCCCCTCCTGAACTGTACCAGGCCACATGCCCTCAACATTGGGAGGGTGCTTTGGGGTAGCCCCCCAAAACACCCTGTCCCCATGTTGATGAGGACAAGGGCCTCATCCCCACAACCCTGGCCGGTGGTTGTGGGGGTCTGCGGGCGGGGGGCTTATCGGAATCTGGAAGCCCCCTTTAACAAGGGGACCCCCAGATCCCAGCCCCCCCCCTGTGTGAAATGGTAAGGGGGTACTGACCCCTACCATTTCACTAAAAAACTGTCAAAAATGTTAAAAATAACAAGAGACAGTTTTTGACAATTCCTTTATTTAAATGCTTCTTCTTTCTTCTATCTTCCTTCATCTTCTTCTTCTACTGGTTCTTCTGGCTCTTCTGGTTCTTCCTCCGGCGTTCTCGTCCAGCATCTCCTCCGCGGCGTCTTCTATCTTCTTCTCCTCGGGCTGCTCCGCACCCATGGCATGGGGGGAGGCTTCCGCTCTTCTCTTCATCTTCTTCTTCATCCTCTTCTCTTCTTCCTTCTTCTCTTCTTCATTTTCTTCTCCGGGCCGCTCCGCACCCATGCTGGCATGGAGGGAGGCTCCCGCTGTATGACGGTGTCTCCTCGTCTGACGGTTCTTAAATAACGGGGGGCCGGGCCACCCGGTGACTCCGCCCCCTCTGACGCACGGTGACTTGACCGGACTTCCCTGTGACGTCACAGGGAATGCCACAGGGAAGTCCCGTCATGTCCCGTGCGTCAGTTATTTAAGAACCGTCAGACGAGGAGACACCGTCACACAGCGGGAGCCTCCCTCCATGCCAGCATGGATGCGGAGCGGCCCGGAGAAGAAAATGAAGAAGAGAAGAAGGAAGAAGAGAAGAGGATGAAGAAGAAGATGAAGAGAAGAGCGGGAGCCTACCCCCAAGCCATGGGTGCGGAGCGGCCCGAGGAGAAGAAGATAGAAGACGCCGCAGAGGAGATGCTGGACGAGAACGCCGGAGGAAGAACCAGAAGAGCTAGAAGAACCAGAAGAAGATGAAGGAAGATAGAAGAAAGAAGAAGCATTTAAATAAAGGAATTGTCAAAAACTGTCTCTTGTCATTTTTAACATTTTTGACAGTTTTTTAGTGAAATGGTAGGGGTAAGTACCCCCTTACCATTTCACACAGGGGGGGTGGGATCTGGGGGTCCCCTTGTTAAAGGGGGCTTCCAGATTCCGATAAGCCCCCCCACCCGCAGACCCCCACAACCACCGGCCAGGGTTGTGGGGATGAGGCCCTTGTCCTCATCAACATGGGGACAAGGTGTTTTGGGGGGCTACCCCAAAGCACCCTCCCAATGTTGAGGGCATGTGGCCTGGTACGGTTCGGGGGGGCGCACTCTCGTCCCCCCCTCTTTTCCTGCGGCCTGCCAGGTTGCGTGCTCGGATAAGGGTCTGGTATGGATTTTTGGGGGGACCCCACGCCGTTTTTTTTTTTTTTTTTGGCGCGGGGTTCCCCTTAAAATCCATACCAGACCTGAAGGGTCTGGTATGGAATTTAGGGGGAACCCCACGTCATTTTTTTTTTTAATTTTGGCCGGGGTTCCCCTTAATATCCATACCAGACCTGAAGGGCCTGGTATGGAATTTAGGGGGACTCCCACGTCATTTTTTTTTTTAAATTTTGGTTCAGGGTTTTCCTGTGGGGAATTTTTTTATCAATGAACTTCTATGTGTATTGTCAGCAATGCAATAGCCGCGGGTAGTTTTAAATGGGTTTTTTCCTTTGAAATGTCATTTGACTGTCAGACTGTTCTAAACACAGGAAACATGCGCCCCTTTACAGGCATACTATAGAAACCCCCCAGGTACGAAATTTAAAGGGATATTACACTTTTATTGTTTGACTTTAAGCATTATTAAAATCACTGCTCCTGAAAAAACAGCAGTTTTTAAAACTTTTTTTGCATTGATCCATGTCCCCTGGAGCAGGACCCGGGTCCCCAAACACTTTTTATGACAATAACTTGCATATAAGCCTTTAAAATTAGCACTTTTGATTTCTCAAATAGACTTTTAAAGGGTGTTCTGCGGCATTCGAATTTGCCGCGAACACCCCAAATTGTTTGCTGTTCGGCGAACTTGCGAACAGCCAATGTTCGAGTAGAACATGTGTTCGACTCGAACTCGAAGCTCATCCCTAGTGACCATGTGTAAACTTGTCTTGCATGTGTATGCAAGACAAGTTTGAGCCAACATCCGTCAGAAAAAATCCATGGATTTTGTTGTCGGAATGTCCGATCAATGTCCGACCGTGTGTACAGGGCATGTGTCTTACTGTTATACTTTAATGTTACTTTGCTAACCATCATTTGCTTAGCAGGTACGCCATTCAGCTGCAGCTAAAGCCGTGACTCCATCGCTGTAGGAGGTGATTTCACTACCACAGTCGAAGCATGGGGGCAGCAGGTTTGTTCCTACCTTTTGGGGTGGATGCCCCCATGCTTCATATATAAACGGTGCATGAATACCCATCATTAGAAGTGGGTGAATGAAGGGAGGTATTCTAATGGTGGGCATACCCACCATTCAATCTTTTTTTTTCGTTCAGCCCACAGGCTGCATGCAAAAAAAGATTACAATATATGCCCAACAATGACCAGCAAGGTACTGGTATTTTGCTGGACTTTGAGTGGTTATACCAGAATGATGCCTGTGGGTTTAGGTATCATCTTGGTATCATTCTTTTCAGCCAGCAGTCGGCATTCATGTAAAAGCAATCCTAGTGGCTAATTAGCCTCTAGACTGCTTTTACAAGCAGTGGGAGGGAATGTCCCCCCCCCCACCGTCTTCCATGGTTTTCTCTGGCTCTCCTGTCCCAACAGGGAACCTGAGAATGCAGCCAGTGGTTCCGCCAGCTGACCATAGAGCTGATCAGAGATCAGAATGGCTCCAATCACCTCTATGGCCTATGGAATTACACCCCAAAATACATTCTGCTGCTTCTCCTGAGTACGGGGATACCACATGTGTGGGACTTTTTGGGAGCCTAGCCACATACGGGACCCCGAAAACCAATCACCGCCTTCAGGCTTTCTAAGGGTGTAAATTTTTGATTTCACTTCTCACTGCCTATCACAGTTTCGGAGGCCATGGAATGCCCAGATGGCACAAACCTCCCAAATGACCCCATTTTGAAAAGTAGACACCCCAAGCTATTTGCCGAGAGGTATGGTGAGTATTTTGCAGATTTCGCTTTTTGTCACAAAGTTTTGAAATTTGGAAAAAGAAAAAAATATATATTTTTCTTTTCTTTCTTCATTTTCAATAACAAATGAGATCTGCAAAATACTCACCATGCCTCTCAGCAAATAGCTTGGGGTGTCTGCTTTTCAAAATGGAGTCATTTGGGGGGTTTTGTGCTATCTTGGCATTTTATGGCCTTCGAAACTGTGATAGGTAGTGAGGAGTGAAATCAAAAATTTACGCCCTTAGAAATCCTGAAGGCGGTGCTTGGTTTTCTGGGCCCCGTACGTGGCTAGGCTCCCAAAACATCCCACACATGTGGTATCCCTGTACTCAGGAGAAGCAGCAGAATTTATTTTGGGGTGTAATTACACATATGCCCATGGCATGTGTGAGCAATATATCATTTAGTGACAACTTTGTGCAAAAAAAAAAAGTTTGTCATTTTCCCGCAACTTGTGGCAAAATATAAAATATTCCATGGACTCAACATGCCTCTCAGCAAATTGCTTGGGGTATTCTACTTTCCAAAATGGGGTCATTTGAGGGGGTTTGTGTGCCATCTAGGCATTTTATGGCCTTCAAAACTGTGATAGGTAGTGAGGAGTGAAATAAAAAAATCTACGCCCTTAGAAATCCTGAAGACGGTGATTGGTTTTCGGGGCCCCGTATGCGGCTAGGCTCCCAAAAAGTCCCACACATGCGGTATCCCTGTACTCAGGAGAAGGAGCAAAATGTATTTTGGGGTGCAATTCCACATATAACCATGGCATATGTGAGCACTATATCATTTAGTGACAACTTTTTGTTAATTTGTTTTTTTTTTGTCATTATTCAATTACTTGGGACAAAAAATAAAATATTCAATGGGCTCAACATGCCTCTTAGCAATTTCCTTAGGGTGTCTACTTTCCAAAATGGGGTCATTGGAGGGGGGGGGGGTTGTACTGCCCTGCCATTTTAGCACCTTAAGAAATGAGATAGGGAGTCATAAACTAAAAGCTGCGTAAATTCCAGAAAATGTACCCTAGTTTGTAGACGCTATAACTTTTGCGCAAACCAATAAATATACGCTTATTGACATTTTTTTTACCAAAGACATGTGGTTGGATATATTTTGGCCTGAATGTATGACTAAAATTGAGTTTATTGGATTTTTCTCATAACAAAAAGTAGAAAATATCATTTTTTTCAAAATTTTCAGTCTTTTTCTGTTTATATTGCAAAAAATAAAAATCGCAGAGGCAATCAAATACCATCAGAAGAAATCTCTATTTGTGGGAAGAAAAGGACGCAAATTTCGTTTGGGTACAACATAGCATGACCGCGCAATTACCAGTTAAAGTAGCGCAGTGCCAAATTGTAAAAAGTCCTCTGGTCTTTGGCCAGCCAAATGGTCCGGGGCTGAAGTGGTTAATGTGACAACACTAAAGAAATTACACTTTGCTACAATGTAAAGTAGTGA
This sequence comes from Aquarana catesbeiana, assembly GCF_042186555.1. Classification (NCBI taxonomy): domain Eukaryota; kingdom Metazoa; phylum Chordata; class Amphibia; order Anura; family Ranidae; genus Aquarana; species Aquarana catesbeiana. Next base: position 154,029,906 of record NC_133334.1, on the reverse strand, counting down.
CTTTACAGCTTGTATAACAGTGTAAATTTGCTGCCCCCTCAAAATAACTCAACACACAGCCATTTATGTCTAAACCGCTGGCAACAAAAGTGAGTACACCCCTAAATGAAATTGTCCAAATTGGGCCCAATTAGCCATTTTCCCTCCCCAGTGTCATGTGACTCATTTACAAGTGTTACAAGGTCTCAGGTGTGAATGGGGAGCAGGTGTGTTACACTTGGTGTTATTGCTCTCACTCTCATACTGGTCACTGGAAGTTCAACATGGTACCTCATGGCAAAGAACTCTCTGAGGATCTGAAAAAAGAATTGTTGCTCTACATAAAGGTGGCCAAGGCTATAAGAAGATTGGCAAGACCCTGAAATTGAGCTGCAGCATGGTGGCCAAGACCATACAGAGGTTTAACAGGACAGGTTACACTCAGAACAGACCTCGCCATGATCGACCAAAGAAGTTGAGTGCACGTGCTCAGCGTCATATCCAGAGGTTGTCTTTGGGAAATAGACGTATGAGTGATTCCAGCCTTGCTGCAGAGGTTGAAGGGGTTTAGGGGGGGTCAGCCTGTCAGTGCTCAGACCATACACCACACACTGCATCAAATTGGTCTGCATGGCTGTCTTCCCAGAAGGAAGCCTCTTCTAAAGTTAATGCACAAGAAAGCCCGCAAACTGTTTGCTATGGACATGGATTACTGGAACCATGTCCTGTGGTCTAATGAGACCAGGATAAACTTATTTGGTTCAGATGGTGTCAAGCGTGTGTGGCAGCAACCAGGTGAGGAGTACAAAGACAAGTTTGTCTTGCCTACATTCAAGCATGGTGGTGGAAGTGTCATTGTCTGGTGCTGCATGAGAGCTGCCGACACTGGGGAGCTACAGTTCATTGAGGGAACCATGAATGCCAACATGTACTGCGACATACTGAAGCAGAGCATGATCCCCTCCCTTCAGGGACTGGGCCGCAGGGCAGTATTCCAACATGATAACGACCCCAAACACACCTCCAAGATGACCACTGCCTTGCTAAAGAAGCTGAGGGTAAAAGTGATGGACTGGCCAAGCATGTCTCCAGACCTAAACCCTATTGAGCATCTGTGGGGCATCCTCAAATGGAACGTAGAGGAGCGCAAGGTCTCTAACATCCACCAGCTCCATGATGTCATCATGGAAGAGTGGAAGAGGACTCCGGTGGCAACCTGTGAAGCTCTGGTGAACTCCATGCCCAAGAGGGTTAAGGCAGTGATGGAAAATAATGGTGGCCACACAAAATATTGACACTTTGGTCCCAGTGTGGACATTTTCACTTAGGGGTGTACAGGGCTGGACTGGAACAAAAATTTGGCCCTGGACTTCATCCAGACCGGCCCACTTTACTCCAAACACCTGGTGTTGGCGATTCAATCTTCTCGGCACCATGGTTGACATGGTGTCAGGATGATTGAAGCTCATTATTTCTATTATTACATTGTAATATAACATGAAATAGTTCAACTCACCGTAATGCAGAATCAGTGGGAGCCCTGAGTGTGTCACTTGCCACGTCACTTGCCACATCGCCTGCCACCAGATGCAGTGTGTCACTTGCCACGTCGCCTGCCACCAGATGCCGCATGTCAGTTGCCACGTTACCTGCCACCAGATGCAAAACGTCACTTGCCACATCACTTGTCAGCAGAGGCAGCTTGTCACTTGCCAAGTCGCCTGCCACCAGATGCCGCATGTCACTTGCCACGTTGCCTGCCACCAGGTGCCGCATGTCACTTGCCACCATCGCCTGCCACCAGATGCAGCGTGTCACTTGCCACGTCACCTGCCACCAGATGCTGCATGTCACTTGCCACGTTACCTGCCACCAGATGCAAAACGTCACTTGCCAGGTCACTTGTCAGCAGAGGCAGCTTGTCACTTGCCATGTTGCCTGCCACCAGGTGCCGCATGTCAATTGCCACCATCGCCTGCCACCAGATGCCACATATCACTTGCCCCCTCGCCTGTCACCTGCCAAGTCACATGTCACCAGATGCAGTGCTACTACAGGACTTGATGGGCACCTCCAACCCAGCTCTGTACCTCCCCGACACACAACGTGACAGGGGAGGAGAGAGAGATACACAGCGCCAAATGTAGCATTAAAACAACTTGTATTCCACTTAAAGAACGTTACTGACAAAGTTAGTAGGGTGAAAGGCATTGAAACACTGTGCAAGAGTCCAGTCTTGTCATCGATCTGAATTAGGAGCCGCCACCAGGAACCGATCGGGCCAGTAGATGCAGAGCATCGGTGTGTACTACTACTTCCTGGTAGCGGTGGAACGCATGATGGGGCAGACGTGATGTCATCATCCGAAAATGATGCAAGATGTGGGAGGTGACGCATCCTTCAGGCCATCATTCCTCCGCCACCAGGAAGTAGTAGTACACACCGATGCGCTCTGCATCTACTGGCCCAATCAGTTCCTGGTGGCGGCTCCTAATTCAGATCGATGACAAGCCTGGACTCTTGCACAGTGTTTCAATGCCTTTCACCCTACTAACTTTGTCAGTAACGTTCTTTAAGTGGAATAAAAGTTGTTTTAATGCTACATTTGGCGCTGTGTATCTCTCTCTCCTCCCCTGTCTCTGAAACTGGCCCACTGAGCCATCGGCCCACCGGGAATCTCCCGGTAGTCCCGATGGCCAGTCCATCCCTGGGGGTGTACTCACTTTTGTTGCCAGCGGTTAAACATTAATGGCTGTGTGATGAGTTATTTTGAAGGTACAGCAAATTTACACTTTTATACAAACTGTACACTCACCACTTTACATTGTAGCAAAGTGTAATTTCTTCAGTGTTGTCACATGAAAAGATATAATAAAATATTTACAAAAATGTGAGGGGTGTACTCACTTTCTTGAGATGAAAATGTAGTTACTTTATTTTGATTGTATTACAGGTACTTATATAGAGCTGACGATTTATGCAGCACTTTACGTATACAGTATATTGTACATTCACATCAGTGCCTGCCTCAAGAAGCTTACAATCTAAGGTCCCTAACTCACATTCATACATACACATACACATACAAGGGCCAATTTAGACAGGAGCCAATTAACCTACCAGCAAGTCTTTGGAGTGTAGGAGGAAACCGAAGTACCTGGAGGAAACCCGCACAGGCGCAAGCATAGTTAAGAATATTTTTCTAAAAGTATGCTCATTTTATATTATTGCATATTGAGTATTTAAAACATACATCAATGCAATAGTCTATATAGTAGTAGTATATGCATACAAATATGCATAAAAAATAGTTCTGACTTATTGCATACAAAGCAGACACATTTCCTGCCTATTTTGTTTGCATGACAACTTTTTAACTATACAGACTATCAAACAGTAGAAATTAGAGATGTTTTTATGTTTTCTGAACTATAGAGCTTTCTGACCCCTCTCAACCTTCCCTGCACTTCTACAGCTCTCTTGCTGAATTTACCCACAAATGTCAAATGGTTGCCAGAAGATTGATGCAAAACAAGGTTATCACAGTTTGTTATTTTGAAGCTTTCTGCTGCCCCTCTTGCCCTGCTGTTCTAGGCAATGGCCCACAAGTGCTATTATGGTAAATACAGCCTTGCTAAGAGCAATTGTTCAAATGTAATGATGCAAAAAGAACAAAACGTTGCACCTTTCCTAGTACTGAGATATGCATTGAAAGGCTCATTTTAGCCTTTTATTGTTTTATAGGGACTTTCTGGCTATTTTAAAGATGGGACAACCATCTTGTGGATGAATGATGGGAGCTTTAAAGCAACTTAATCAAATGTGGGAAGAACTTTCAGAAGAATGATTGCAGAAACAGTTGTGTGTATTTGTGTGTGGGGGGTGGCATTGTTAAAATTTCCGACTGTTTCTGTAACTTTGTCTTTGTGAAGTGACACCTCCCAAACAAAGCTCTCACTTCTCAACCACCCATGTCCAGGGACCTGAGGATCACAGTGTCATTCAATCTTCCTTTGAAGTCATTGTCCCTATTTCTAAATCCTTTTATAAGTCTCTCTTCTCTTTATCACAATCTAATATAGGGACAAAGAAAACTACTATTAAGGGTAAATAAAAGAACAATGTTATTTTCAAGAACTGTTCACAAAAGTGCTATATTGCTTAATGAAACAGACAACACCAATATTCTTATGAAGAAATCCAGCTTTTCTTTACTCTTTTTTCTTCTTATCTCCTGTATTCATCTGCTTTGTTTTAAATTCTCTGCTTATTTAAATTTTTGAAATGTATAGCTGCTTTATTTAGAAATTTGTAGAGCTGTCCAAACTTTTTTTTTTTTGTTTTTTATAAATTGCCATGTAACACTGTCTAAATATATATTTTGACTTAAACATGAATAAAAGATACACAGTAGCTGGTATTTGACCCAGATTGGACCAGTTCCTGACATCAGGCATAATATCCTGAAAGCCACTCTCCTTTTTCCCTTCCATTGCAACTGTCAATGAGGAGGGGCGTATCAGCTGGCAAACCTCAAAAGGAAAAGTATAACATGGTACAGTGGTTTCTTTTTGTGATGTAATGAGTGATTCATGTTGATGTCACAGTTTGGGTTGAAACGTTGAAGGGTAAGCTCTGGTGTCCACTATTCTCATAAACCCCAGCAGAGCTTTCACTAGCTTAAAGCTTTAGAAGCTTTAAATTAAACCCAGAAACAAAAATTGTAATATATTGCAGCTTAACAGTCCTTAGATGGTGGCTGCATTCTTTTTTTGGTCTTTTTTTCCATTATTTGCACTTGTGCATCCAGCTAGTAAATCTGTTATTTTTCACCTTTCGTTAACAGACCAAGCTGTCCAGTAAAAGTGGCAGTTAAATGGTTGAGACAAACAATTTAACACTGAAACGGGTGCTTACAATGGTAAGTTTATATTAATTTTTTTTAAAACCTTTATCCCAGAAGACAAAAACGTTTCTGTAACGGCTTAAAAAAGCATTCACAGGAGTTCTTCTTTAATTTGTTAGTCAAGTCCATCTAAATCTGCTAATACATCGAACACTGCTCTCTCCCCTGATTGACAATACTGTTATTCAATAGTGTCTCCATTGCACCTCCAAAGGAAACAGCTACTCTAATGCCCTGTACACACGATCGGACATTGATCGGACATTCCAACAATAAAATCCATCAGATTTTTTTTCGAAAGGATGTTGGCTCAAACTTGTTTTGCATACACGCGGTCACACAAAGTTGTCGGAAAATCCGATCATTCTGAATGGGGTGATGTAAAACACGTACGTCGGGACTATAAACGGGGCAGTAGCCAATAGCTTTCGTCTCTTAATTTATTCTGAGCATGCGTGGCACTTTGTGCGTTGGATTTGTGTACACACGATCGGAATTTAAAAGATCGGATTTTCTTGTCGGAAAATTTTATACTGTATCTTGCTCTCAAACTTTGTGTGTCGGAAAAAGTCAGATGGAGCCCACACACGATCGGAATTTCCGACAACACAATCCGATCGCACTTTTTCCATCGGAAAATCCGACCGTGTGTACAGGGCATAAGACAGAAAGTGTGTAATTGGCCAGATCACCAGGAGAAAATAAAGAAAGAAAAAATAAGAATGCAAATGCAATCACCACATTTGATTGGTAGGCTGCATAAAATAAAATGTTTGTTTTTGGGTTTAATACCGCTTCCATTTTTATTAGCATTCTATTATTATTTTTTCCATACATTCAGCAGGTAGACTGTTATGCCCTGTACACATGATCGGACATTGATCGGACATTCAGACAACAAAATCCATGGATTTTTTCCAACGCATGTTGGCTCAAACTTGTCTTGCATACACACGGTCACACAAAGTTCTTGGAAAATCCGATCGTTCTAAACGCGGTGACGTAAAACACGTACATCGGGACTATAAATGGGGCAGTAACCCATAGCTTTAGTCTCTTCATTTATTCTGAGCATGCGTGGCACTTTGTGTGTCGGATTTGTGTACACACGATCGGAATTTCCGACAACGGATTTTGTTGTCGGAAAATTTTATAGCAAGCTCTCAAACTTTGTTTGTCGGAAATTCCAATGGAAAATGTGTGATGGAGCCCACACACGGCCTGAATTTCCGACAACAAGGTCCTATCACACATTTTCCGTCGTAAAATCCGACCGTGTGTACGGGGCATTAGACTGTTTACATCTCACAAAATGGGAAGTGCAAGCGATTCCAAATAGAGGCAGAATGCGTGACATGCTTTTGCGTGCCATTATTCTTAATGGCACCACAAATGCAATGCATTTCTGTTGCGATTTTTGCATGATGGGATCATGCTGTAATGGAATGGGATCACACCTTTACCCGAAAAGGTGCAGGAGCTTCTTTTTAGGTGACAAACACACATAGGGCAGCCCATTCAAGTGAATGGGCTGGCCCTATGCAACACGCAAATCGTGTGCAAATCCCTAAAACAAAATAGTGCGAAGGAACACTTGTTCCCGCTACAAAAAAGTGTGAATGCAGCCTTAAGCCCCATAAACATAGGTTGAATAGCAGCCAAAATCAGCCAGTACAGTAGAAACTGACCAATATTCAGCCCATGTGTACAGCTCCTTGTGCGACAGACGCTAATCTCACGACCGCCTTCTGTCAAAAGACCATGCTGGAAAACCAGCAGGCGATTGGCATCTGATTAGCACTTGCAGCCAATGGCTGTAAGAGCTGACCGGTGTGTTCTGGTGGGGGGGTAGTCCCCCTATCAGAACACAATAGCTCAGGTGGGAGATCGCTGAACTAACATCGCACACAGCAACATCCTCAGTTTTTTTTTTTCATTTAGCCCGCTGGGTTGAACAGAAAAATAAAATAACATTTGTACCAGACATTAGGGTAATTTTAAGGAGCACTATGTCAGCTCTTATGAAAGAAATTCGCACAATTCCCCCATCAACACAAACAGTGCTGACAGGGGAATCCCTCCTGTCCAGCAATTGTCTGCTCCTGGCAGGGGAGCGGGCAGGGGAAGCCATCCCCTGCCTGGAGAAAACAGTGATTATCACTAGCGGCTATAGCAGCCTACAGCAATAATTGCAAGAGAATCGATTGATCAAATAAGTACGCAAGTACTCTGTGGATACTTGAGCAGCTAATACCCCACTCCCATTTAATTCTGCTTATCCCTTTCATTGTCCTAACAGTAAGTCAGAAAAAAGTTTCCAAAATTAACCTTATACCTATTTAAGACTTGGTCTGACTGCAGGTCACCCTCTAGCCACAGTTGTGAGGTCAGGTGAGGGATGCTCTTACCCAGAAAGGGACCTTAGAAAGGGACACTGTTTGGCTGGTTGTGCAGGACAATAAAAATGAAAGCCTTATTTCTAGTTATGTGTTACATAAAATTTATTCAACACAATTTTAAAACCTGTTAGTAAAAGTGCCTAAAATTCATCTTTAAAATAGCTTCCCAAAAATCTCCTGCACATCAGGACTCAAAGTGAAGAAGGAAAGTTCAAAACAATGTTGTAATTATAATGCCCCGTACACATGGTCGGATTTTCCGATGGAAAATGTCCGATCGGAGCGTGTTGTCGGAAATTCCGACCGTGTGTGGGCTCCATCGGACATTTTCCATCGGATTTTCCGACACACAAAGTTTGAGAGCAGGCTATAAAATTTTCTGACAACAAAATCCGATCTTTTAAATTCCGATCGTGTGTACACAAATCGGACGGACAAAGTGCCACGCATGCTCAGAATAAATAAAGAGATGAAAGCTATTGGCCACTGCCCCGTTTATAGTCCCGACGTACGTGTTTTACGTCACCTCGTCCAGAACGATCGGATTTTCCAACAACTTTGTGTGACCGTGTGTATGCTAGACAAGTTTGAGCCAACATCCGTCGGAAAAAATCCTAGGATTTTGTTGTCGGAATGTCCGAACAAAGTCCGACCGTGTGTACGGGGCATAACACTTGCTAGCGGAAGAAAAAAGCATACTAATGATCTTGTTATTATGCTCTTTTACTTAATTTCCCAACCAGCAATCAAGAGGCAGGAGAGTAACAAAGAAACAAAATTAGATTTTTTTATTGTAGTCATGCATCCAATGTGTGAGTACAGAGGCATAACTAGAGGCTTCAGGGCCCCAGTGCAAAAAATCATGAAGGCCCTCCCCCAAAAAGCAAGATTTTGATACTTTTTTTTAGGGGGGTGGCAGCGGTGGTGTTGAGGGGGTGGCAGCGGTGGTACTTGAGGGGGGTGACTGTGGTGGTACTTGAGGGGGGTGGCAGGGGTGGTACTTGAGGGGAGGTGGCAGGGGTGGTACTTGAGGGGGTGGCAGCGGTGGTACCTGAGGGAGGTGGCAATGGTGGTGTTGAGGGAGGGTGGCAGCGGTGGTGTTGAGGGGGGTGGCAGCAGTGATGTTGAGGGGGTGGCAGTGGTGGTACTTGAGGGGGGTTGGCAGTGGTGGCATTGAGGGGGGTGGCAGCGGTGATATTGAGGGGGTGGCAACGATGATGTTGAGGGGGTGGCAGTGGTGATACTTAAGGGGGAGGGGTGGCAGTGGTGGTACTTGAGGGGGGGTGGTAATGGTGATCTTGAGGGGGGTGGCAGCTGTGGTACTTGAGGGGTGATGGCAGCGGTGATGTTGAGGGGGTTGCAGCGGTGGTACTTGAGGGGGGTGCAGTGGTGGTACTTGAGGGGGTGGCAGCGGTGGTGCTGAGGGGGGTGGCAGCGGTGATGTTGAGGGGGTGGCAGCGCTGGTACTTGAGGTGGTGGCAGCGGTGGTACTTGAGGGGGAGTGCAGTGGTGGTACTTGAGGGGAGGTGGCAGGGGTGGTACTTGAGGGGGGTGGCAGCGGTGGTACTTGAGGGGGATGGCAGTGGTGGTGTTGAGGGGGGTGGCAGCGGTGATATTGAGGGGGGTGGGGGTGGCAGCAGTGATGTTGAGGGGGTGGCAGCGGTGGTACTTGAGGGAGGTTGGCAGTGGTGGCGTTGAGGGGGGTGGCAGCAGTGATACTTAAGGGGGAGGGGTGGCAGCGGTGGTACTTGAAGGGGTGGTAATGGTGATGTTGAGGGGGTTGCAGCGGTGGTATTAGAGGGGGGGGTGCAGTGGTGGTACTTGAGGGGGTGGCAGCGGTGGTGCTGAGGGGGGTGGCAGCTGTGATGTTGGGGGGTGGCAGCGGTGGTACTTGAGGGGGTGGCAACGGTGGTACTTGAGGGGGGAGTGGCAGTGGTGGTACTTGAGGGGAGGTGGCAGGGGTGGTACTTGATGGGGGTGGCAGCTGTGGTACTTGAGGGAGGTTGGCAGTGGTGGTGTTGGGGGTGGTAGCGGTGATATTGGGGGGAGTGGTATTTGAGGGGGGTGGCAGCGGTGGTGTTGAGGGGGTGGCAGCGGTGGTACTTGAGGGGGGTTGGCAGTGGTGGTGTTGAGGGGGGGTGGCAGCAGCGATATTGAGGGGGTGGCAACGATGATGTTGAGGGGTGGCAGTGGAGATACTTGAGGGGGAGGGGAGGCAGCAGTGGTACTTAAGGGGGGTGGCAGCGGTGGTACTTGAGGGGGGTGGCAGCGATGATGTTGAGGGGGTTGCAGCAGTAGTACTTGAGGGGGAGTGGTAGCAGTGGTGCTGAGGGGGGTGGCAGCAGTGATGTTGAGGGGGGTGGCAGCGGTGGTACTTGAGGGGGGTGGCAGCGGTGATGTTGAGGGAGGGTGGCAGTGGTGATGTTGAGGGGGGGTGGCAGCAAAGGTACTTGAGAGGGGGTTGCAGCGGTGGTGCTGGGGGGGGCAGCAGTGATGCTGAGGGGGTGGCAGCGGTGATGTTGAGGGGGGGTGGCAGCGGTGATATTGAGGGGGTGGCAACAATGATGTTGAGGGGGTGGCAGCAGTGATACTTGAGGGGGAGGGGTGGCAGCGGTGGTACTTGAGGGGGGTGGTAATGGAGATGTTGAGGGGGTGGCAGTGGTGGTACTTGAGGGGGGGTGGCAGTGGTGGTGTTGAGGGGGTTGCAGCGGTGGTACTTGAGGGGGGATGGCAGCGGTGGTGCTGAGGGGGGTGGCAGCGGTGATGTTGAGTGTGGTGGCAGCGGTGATACTTGAGGGGAGTGGCAGCGGTGGTAGTTGAGAGGAGGTTGCAGCGGTGGTGCTGGGGGGGTGGCAGCGGTGATGCTGGGGGGTGACAGCGGTGATGCTGAGTGGGGGTGGCAGCGGTGGTACTTGATGGGGTGGCAGTGGTGATGTTGAAGGGGGTGACAGCGGTGATGCTGGGGGGTGACAGCAGTAATGCTGAGGTGGGTTGCAGCGGTGATGTTGAGGGGGTGGCAGCAGTGGTACTTGATGGGGGGTGGCAGCGGTGGTACTTAAGGGGGTGGCAGCGGTGGTGCCATCATCTCCCACCACCACCTCTGCCTCTTACTGATCCCATCCCCCCACCACTGATCTCATCCCTATCCCCTCATCACGTCTGTTGTAGAAGTAATGGGGGGTAGGGATGGGATCAATAAGAAGCAGAGGTGGTGGAGGTTGGGATGGATTGATTGCACTGCAATTTGTCACTTACTTCCGTCACCGTGCCTCCAGGGATGCCTTTCCTCATGGGGAGAACTCCTCCCCTTCACTTGATTGGTGTCAGCTGGTCAGCTGACTTCATTTTTCAGTGCCCGCCCCGCCTCCCTACATTCTCTCGGTCTCTGGATAGGCGGGGTGGTCCAGAGTCTCTCTCGACAATGTCTTCTCTCCCCTCAGCAGGCGAAAGCCCCCCTCGCTACGGCAGAACAATCGGACAAGCGGCGCGGCCGCGGCGGGCCTCTCGGTACCACAGCACAACCATAATGGACAGGACAGGTGGGCCCAGTCGCAAGTGCGACTGCTCCGACTCTGATAATTCTGCCACTTTGTGAGTAGTATTATTACAAATGAGGGTTGAGTTGCAAAAGTAGAGGGCGGTTGCTTCTACACGAGCAATGTGATCATAATGAAGATAATTATGTTGTTTGTCCATCTTATGTAAGGAAAAATGATACAGTAGTGTAGCAAAGTCCCGGGGCCCCTGAGGCCTAATGGTAACCTCCAGATGTCAAGTTCTAGGTGCAAGGCCGGATTGCTGAGAGGGCGCCTCTTGCGACTAAGTGCAGCGTAACCCTGGGAGTGAGACAGGGAGTACAGTGCCTAAGGTGCACGGGTTGCCGGATGTTGAGGGTTGGATAGCTAAGAGCTGCTTGGGTGCGTTGGGCAACCGTGCGTGGAAGTATTCCAGTGGAGAAACCAGGAACGGGGTCAAGGCAGGCCAGGGGTCGTGAACCATAGGAGCAGTCCAGAAGAGGCACAATAGGTTTAATCAGGAACAAGGTCAGTAGCCAGGCCAGGGGTCAAGACCGATCAGACAAGCAAAGGTGCAGGGGTACAGACAGGAGCGTAGTCAAGTCCAAGCCAGAGGTCGGTGCAGGCGGAGATCAGGGTGAGTCAGGCAAGCCGAGTAGTAAACAGGAACCAGGAAGTCAGATGCAGGAAGCAGGTACTGGGAACACAGGAAGCTGATGATAATCCAGCAACCTGCATACAACTGCAGCAGGTTTAAATAGGCCAGAGGGCGCCAAACACCGTCACCGTGTGCGCATGCGCCTGGTGTTGCGCCCGGCGCGGTGACGACGGTTACTGGCAGGATCACCAGTCCTAATACTATTTCCCTGACACCAGAGTTAGGGAAATCTGACATCCTTCAGTGTAGACTGGGTTTCAAGGCATGGTGGGTGTAATGCAAGAGGAAATTTTGGGCGCCAGTTGCTTGTGGAGCTGGCTTCAATTGGCACAACCGAATTATCTCCTTTAATGGCCACAGGTATCACCTCCTCCACTGGCAGACCAGTTTCACCTCTTGCAAGCTTACCTGACTCCAGTACCCTTTTCCTTGGCGATTCAGCCATCAAGGAGAGCAGGTGGGACCGGCCTCAGCCTCGAGGGGTGACCGGAGCGTTGGGTCCTGGAGCAGCCACAGAAGCAAGAGGTGCAGCTTCTCTCACGAGCTGGGTGATAGCGGGTGTACTCTCAATGCCGCTCCCAGCCAGGACGGCGACATTCTTGTTCCAATCCACTTGCAGTATCCGCGGAGGTTGGGCTGGTGAGACTACCTCGAGCAAGGGTTCCACGCAACATCTACAGAGGATCCAAGGCCTCAGATGAGTCGCCAAGCCGGAACACTTCCTGCAGATCAGTCCCAAGGCCTCATAGCCTCCAGCCGTGTTCAGGGCAAGATGTATACAGGTTTATACAGCACTCCGGTGTCAGTCAGAACACCTTTTCATTTGCTCAGTCCACAGCCAACACCCGGAGCATACATTTTCCAATCCGCCATCGTACTTCCAAACTGTGCCATCTTCTCCAACCCTCCCCCTGCCAACGGATTGGTGCAGATACTTCCTGGAAACTTCAGTGTCCGCCTCTTTTCCTTTGCGGCATACCAAAACATTAATGGAGTAACCCTTGCAGCACCGGAGTAAAGTGTCAAAAGACCAGGCTGATACTCCCCCATGAGCAATGAGACATACTGGTTCTTCCCCATGTTGTTGGAATGCACAATAACACAGTCTATACAAAGTAAAGATGTTACTTGTCACTTTCCCACGGAGCCAGACAAAATCCCGATGTAACTGTAGCCGGTTGCTTGGGGTGACTGCTGTAGAAATAACACCTTTGCCCACATTGGGCACCAAATGTAGCAAAGTCCCGGGGCCCCTGAGGCTTAATGGTGACCTCCAGAGTTAGGGACAGCTGACATCCTTCAGTGTAGAGTGGGTTACAAGGCATGGTGGGTGTAATGCAAGAGGAAATGGTGGGCGCCAGACACTTTTTGAAAGCAAAGAGATTTATTGTCTCTTAAACAGGACTGTGGGAGAGAGGGTTAGAGCCAGGACACCCTTAGGTAGATACAATGTTAATTGGCAGACTCTGAGACTTCTTTAGGTAGACAGCTATACAGGTGAAGTCTTCCAGCCGGACACCACTTCTGTATAGGTAGGACTGCTGTCTCCTATGGCAACAATCTTGCAGCTGTTACTAACGATAAAGGTATTCTGCAACACGAACTGTTCTCTTTACCCCACACTCACTCACTGTGGGTCTTCACTCAATGAGCTCCAAGTCTCTCTCACTAGACTTTGATTCCACTAGCCACTGAATCCCCTGAGCTCTTTCACTGTAGCATTCCTCAAGCGTCACCCCTGCTTCACTGCTGGGTCCCTGGCTTGGCATTCACAGGCACTCCTCAAGCTTCACCCCTGCTGACACGTTAGGTCCCTGGCTTGGCACTCCACAAGTGTCACCTCTGCTGTCCTGCTGGGTCCCTGACTTGGTACTTGTTGAAGTTTTCCCACTTCTTCACTTCCCGGCTGGCGAGAATTCTGATCTGGTACTGGCCTCAGATTACGCACAATGGCCTCCGGTAGCAAGGTGGATGGTCCCTTTGTGGCGACAGCTTCTCCTCTACCTCCAACCACGACTGGTTCCTTCTGGTTGGACTACAAGCCCGCAGTCCCAACCCTGCACTACTTCTGGGTAGGGTTTCAGACAGCCTAGCAGCCAGATGTCCCCGAGATAGGCCTTACGTTTCTGGCCTAGCAGCCTAGGGCAATACGACACACGTCCAACCAGACAGCCATCCAGGTGGCACAGAACCCCGATCACCTGACCACCCAAATAAATAGGTTCTCCAGGAGGCCAAGGGACCCAAGAAAATCCCTGCCCATTGGCTGAGACACCCCATTCATTCCTAATCTGTCCTTGCAATGCCCTTGTCTTATCTGTCACCAGATACCCGGCCATCTATCGACAGAAAAGAGAAGTGCAGCAATTCCAGAATTAGGGCAAAATCAATTGACCTCCTAACAATTGGCCAAGGCAACTATCACTTTGTAAATAAATTTAATAGCAAACCTGCCTAAACATCAGGGGGCTACAGTAATAAAAGCAACCAATCAGCCATGATCTCTTATTCAAGTTGGTGAAAGTAAAATCTGGCTGCACTATAACATTTTATCATTTCTATTCATGCTGCTTTATTAAATACTCCTTAAGAAAAAGGCATGCATCCCTAAGCATTTTTTTAGGTGGAACATACAGGGTATAAAACAGCCGGAAATCTGAATCTATCCCAGATTGTTGGCTTTGTCAGAGTAATATGTATCCATATTTCATCCTAGCCCCGTTGACACCATTTATTTAAATAAAAGGATACTAAAGAAAGTCTTGTGCTTGGTAATTTGAAGGAGATGCTATGAGTTAATATACTATAAAACAATGGTCTCCATAACCTATAGAAACTAATCACAGATTACCTTTCATTAATATGGCAACTATTGCATGATTTTAGCCTCATAAATTAATTTAAAATATTATTTACATTGCAAATCAGAGTTCTCACATGATATGCAAGAAGATTTTACTAAATTAAATTAGAAATGTTGACATTTTATAAAGATTAAGCTATGCTCTAAGCAAAGGTAAAATGTATTTAGATGGATTGCTGGATGAACACGCGTAATGAAAAATAGTGATGAAGTGCTAGCGGAAGAAATCCAATGTTATTCCAATAAATAGTACCTAAAATGTAAACCATTGCAATGCATGGAAAAAAACTGAAACGTTTTATCTTTTAATGTTTATTATAATTTATCATTAACATACTTTTGCTGTCTTTGCAGACTTCCATAATCCATATGACTGATATCTCTGAGCTCAACATAAAAACAACACTTCATCTTTTTCTCTTTGCCGATGTGAAAACAGTTTGGGTTGTACTGCAGCTTTGGCTACAATATGGCCTCCTTTCACCTACATTTTTTAATTTTGTGTGTTAGAGCAGTTCCGCTTCCTGCCTCCTCTATTTAAACTTGCCTACCACACATATCACCTTTGTGTACCCTAGACTTTGATCTTTATTCACATATACTACATGGCCACTCCTCCATAACTTGGATATTACTACTAGGCCGTGATTATCCAGTGACTTTTAAAGCATTCTGAACTTTCAGTCTTCATAGTGTGCATCATTGTCACTGATAAATGACCAGCAACGTTTGGGTGGGAAATCTAAAATTTGGGTTTCATATCATTTTTTGTCTCTGTGACAAAGGTCACCAGTACTAATAGATAGGGTAAATCTACCCAGGTGAGGCGTATACATCAATAAAAACATGAAAGGGGTTCTATTTTTTCACAACTCTTTCTATAGACAGGTGGAATTTGTGTTCCCCTTTAATTCTTATATACTCCCTACTTTGGATCACATACAGACTACAGACTATGTCAATTACCTATAAAAGGTTTGGGAGGAGTCTCCCCTGGGTGTGAGAAGAGGGGAGTTATTTGTCTCACCGCAGGATGGCGCCCCTAGGCTTTGGGAGGTGCCAGAGAAGGGACCAGTGGAAGCTTCTGGCTTATTAAGACTAGCAACAGTTGCCTTGAACGGTAAGTATATTACAGCAGCCCTCCTGGAACTGTAAGAAAAAAAAAAAACACTCAGTGACCAAATTATGCAAGAGAAAGTGTTGCCTCTCATTACTGCCAATGTCTGGACTGTTCTATTTTTCTATACTTGGGGAATTACCATACTGTGGATGTTTGTGATACATTTCTACAAAAGTTCAAAACATTTAGGCAAAACAATTCCTAGCCTCATTACTGTCTAAATAAAGTAAAGTACTGCATGACAGAAGGTGGGGAGTGAATTCAGCTGGGAGTAGAGTAATGTTGACTGTGAAGTGTTTGGGGCAAACCAGGTCAGTCACAGAGCAGGTAGTGGTTGGAGGAACAGAGTCACCCTCCTGGTGGTGAGAGATGATTCCCTTTAGGTAGCATGTGTAACATGGACCCTGAGTGTTTAGACTGATTTTAGGTTCTCTAACCTGAGCATAGTTATATGCATGAATGCGCTCTGAGCACAAAAGGGTTAAACAACTGTGATCAGGAGGATACATTATAGAAAGTGGCATCCATACGTGCAGGTAAAGTGTGAGATTGGCAAAAGAACCAGCCACATGCTTGAAGCTCAGTTTGTTAGGAGGTATGCTCTACTGCATCGGTCTGTCACGTGTATGGTACAAAGTGACTTCAAATCCAAAAGAAAAAAAAAGTTTTGAATATACATGCATATCTATGGTCAACATTTAAAATCATATAGTCATTTCCAACCATTATTTCAATTATATCTACCCTACTCCTATTAATCTGAATGATCCTGAAGTTTGTAAACTTACTTTGAAGCTCTCCACCCATTTACTTTCTCAAATCCTGTGATACGTATTCACTATACCCTGTGAATAGGCACGGCTGCATCACACATTTTATGGTGCTTGCCTTCTGAACTAAAGAGGTACTGAGAGGAGGAGTTTCAGGAGGCAGAGTCAGTATGGGAACCATAGCTTGCAGGCAGCAAGCTTTGGATATGTAGTCCTAAAGCTTCATACACACTATTAGATTTTCTGCAGATTTTTGTCTTCAGATTTACCAAAACCATATAATATGAGGTCAAACCTTAAGAGTTACAATTTCTATGCAATCAGGCAGGCCCTTGCACTACACCGTTTTGGTAAATCTGAAGACAAAGATCTGCAGAAAATCTAATAGTGTGTATGGGGCTTTAGAATGGAAAGTAAACAGCAGAGGAGAAGTTGTAATACATACAGGGAATCCAGGAAGTTGTGGAAAGAACAGGCAGCAATCACAACATGAAAGGAGACTTTTCAAGTAAGCTAATATTAGATTGTCATTTGCTAATACAATGCTGATGTTATAAAATAAAAGTATGTGCTTTGACCATAAACTGCACCTTTGTACTTTGTTGTTCTACTTTCACAGTTTTAAAGTCCATGGCCAGTACTAATGGCTTTCAGATGGTTCTGATTACTTTTTTTGTTGGATGTATTTTGTCATCACGTGCTACACTATTAAAGATGTATAATTATTCTGTGCATTTATATCTGATGGAGGGGACATTATGGCTTTGAAATGTTATAACCTTTACAAATGCATCTTGAATAAATAAAAGAATGTCTCCCTTTCAATTGCAAGTTTAAACTTTTCTGACATTTCCAGTGGTATTCCAGATTTCATGGTGATCCAGCTCAGCAATTTTGCTCCTTGCATCCATGTATTTTTATGTGGCTCTATCTCTCCTCTTATAAAGCTTGTCATTGTAGACCTGTAACCAGTGATGCACATTGGTTTGTGAAGGAAGAAAGCAATGATATGTTTTCTGTTTTTAGAAGAAAGATGACAGTGGGTAATTCCAATAAGTGTATACTTCTACCTAATTACCAGCTGATAATGTTCTGTTAGCTTAACACTGCACTTAACCATCATCTGGAATGTGTTAGTAGTAGCCACCAAGACCCTCACAAGGAACGGAGCCAGCCTGCTCAGACCAGATGACACCTAGTGAATGCTGGTTTCCATGTTTCTTGATCCAAACCCTAAGTGGCAACAGCTGTGGTTTTAACCACGTCGGAGACTTCTACCCTGTACAAGCAACATCTTCCTATGGTCATAAGACCTATATTTCACAAGGATCCATTTTATTTGTTGTGGTTGTCAGGAATCTGGAGCCCATGTGTGAGTTAAGGAGAGGTTATTTTCACATCATTTGAAAAATTAAGGCCAGGTCGGACTGAATGTGTTAAAGGACAGCTGTGACTGGCTTGTCACTAGCATGCGATTAAGCCTCAAGAGAATGTACACAACAGGCATGAAGTAATGCTTTCACATCTATCGCCTACAAACTGTAAAATATTTAGAGAATATTCAGTGTAAGTAACATAAAGGATGATTTTAAAATGAATACATGTAGATGTGTAAACATCTTGCAATAATATTTTTATGCCACTGGCTTGTATGCATTTATGCTGTCATTAAACAAATATACAGCAGTTGATTTATTCAATATTTGCCAGACTAACAAACCTGTAATAATTTGAAAGTACCAGTTAGTAATGGAAAAACTTATATTTTTTTTTAATTCTTCTTAATCCACTTGGATCCACTTGGATAAATGAAACTTCAGAATTAAAGGTCAGTCCCAGCTTATATTCACAGTTTTTCTATGCCTGCAGCCAAGTAGAATTACATGCAGGCTTTTTATATCTTTAAGGGGTTGTTGGGGATTTTCACTAGAAGTCCCAGGTCTACCCAAAAGTTGAGGCTATTACAAAACGTATTTAACGTGTCATAGTTTCCTGACTGCTTTTATTTCTGCCTTGTAGTAGGAAGTATAAAACCGCTGTAGGTAAATCTCTAATCTCTAAAATATATGAGGAATTGGCAGCTTCAACCTGAAGCTGAAAAGAAAACATGCAATATTAGTATTTGGTGGGGTTTCACTTTCAACACTATGGAACAGCCTAAACAGAACTAAATAAAGTTTTCAAATGTGTTACTGGGTCTCCAATTATTCTACGCCAGGAAAGCTATCACCCTGACTTAGTCAATACAGCCCTTCCTCTATATAAGGACACTTACTGCCATAGGGGTTGCCCTAAAATGTTTGCTATAGTTTGTCCAAGTGGTTTAAAGATGACTCTACTGCCCATATGCAAATTGTTTAGTACTGATTGTTACATAGTAGGTGAGGTTGAAAAAAGACACAAGTCCATCAAGTCCTACCTATGTGTGTGATTTTATGTCAGTTTTAAATTGTATATCCCTGTATGTTGTGGTCGTTCAGGTGCTTATCTAATAGTTTTTTGAAACTATCAATGCCCCCGCTGAGACCACCGCCTGTAGAAGGGAATGCCACATCCTTGCCGCTCTTACAGTAAAGAACCCTCTACGTACTTTAACCACCTCAATACAGTGCACTTACACCCCCTTCCTGCCCAGAACAATTTTCAGCTTTCAGCGCTCTCACGGTTTGAATTACTCAGTCATGCAACACTGTACTCATATGAAACTTGCGTCCTTTTTTTCGCATAAATAGAGCTTTCTTTTGGTGGTATTTAATCACTAGTGGGTTTTTTATTTTTTGTGCTATAAATAAAAAAGACCGTAAATTTTGTGAAAAAAATACCTTTTTCTTTGTTTCTGTCATAAAATTTTGCTAATTAGTAATTTTTCTTCATAAATTTTGGCCAAAATTTATACTGCTACATATCTTTGGTATAAATAACCCAAATTAGTGTATATTATTTGGTCTTTGTGAAAGTTATGGAGTCTACAAACTATGGTGCCAATCACTGAAAATTGAGCACATCTGATCAGGCCTTCAGTACATCAGGTGAATCTCATTTCTTGAGACACTAACAAGTCAGAAAAGTACAAATACCCCCCAAATTACCCCTTTTTAAAAAGTAGACATTCCAAGGTATTAAGTAAGTATCATGGTGAGTTTTTTTTAAGTTGTAATTTTTTCCCACAATTCTTTGCAAAATGAAGATTATTTTTTTTACAAAATTGTCATATTATCAGGTTATTTCTCACACACAGCATATGCATACAACAAATTATACCTCGAAATACATTCTGCTACTCTTTCCAAGTATGGCGATACCACATGTGTGAGACTTTTACACAGCCTGGCCACATACAAAGGACCAACATTGAAGTAGCACCTTCAGGCGTTCTACGAGCACAAATTACACATCTCATTTCTCAACCACCTATTACACTTTTGAAGGCCCTGGAGCACCAGGACAATGGAATTGCCCACAAAATTACCCCATTTTGGAAAGCAAACACCCAACGTATAATACATGAGGGATAATGAGTCTTTTAAACGGTTCATTTTTTTCCAGAAGTTTTTGGAAAATGTGGAAAAAAAATGAAAACGCATTTTTTTTTTACACAAAGTTGTCAATTTAAGATATTTCTAACACATAGCATATATATACCAAAATTACACACCAAAATAAATTCAGGCGTTCTAGCATAAATTACACATCTCATTTCATTCCTACCCATCACACTTTTGAAGGTCCTTGAGCACCAGCCCAGTGGAATTACCCACAAAATGACCCCATTTTGGAACGCAAACACCCCAACGTATATTCTATGAGGCATGAGATGCAAATAGGTACTTGGGTACTATGATGGGCTGCAGATAGGTACTCGGGTACTCTGATGGGCTGGAGACAGGTACTCGGGTAACTTGATGAGCTGCAGACAGATACTCGGGTACTCTGATGGGCTGGTGACAGGTACTCGGTTACTCTGATGGGCTGGTGACAGGTTCTTGGGTACTCTGAAGGGCTGGTGACAGGCTCTCGGGTACTCTGATGGCCTGGGGACAGGTACTCGGGTACTCTGATGGCCTGGTGACAGGTACTCGGGTACTCTGATGGCCTGGTGACAGGTACCTGGGTACTCTGATGGGCTACAGATAGGTACTATGGTACTCTGATGGGCTGGTGACTGGTATTCGGGTACTCTGAAGGGCGGTGACAGGTACTCAGGTATTTGGTATTCATATGGACTGTGACAGGTACTCGGGTACTCATATGGACTGTGACAGGTACTCGGGTACTCATATGGACTGTGACAGGTACTCAGGTACTCGGGTAATCAGATGAACTGTGACATGTACTCAGGTACTCATATGGACTGTGACAGGTACTTGGGTACTCTGATGCAGGGCCGTTTAAAGGAATTTGGGGGCCCCAAGCAAAATGGACATGGAGGCCCCCCCTGCACGCACGCACGCAAAGCCTACAGGAATCACAGCATAGCGATACAGTTTAAGTTCACCAACACTTTATATAAATAAAAAAAGGTTTACAGTGCAAATACTGCTGTTGCATACAATGTACATAAAATTTGAACATTTTCAACAATTGAACATTTGTAGAGTCTTTTCTCTGCTTTGTAAATTTTTTGCAAAAAGCTTTATTAAATATTACCTGATTCAAAAAAGAAGCAATACGATGGAAATGGGATGGTAAAGAAAGAAGAAAATGGAAAGAAAGCTATGGTAATTGTTTTTATTATGGTCAGCAAACTACCATATTTTTATTAATAAATGGGTCTTGATGACTGCCCCCCCCCCCTACTACTCCCCCCGTGTTCTTTTTAACCCCCCTCCCTACCGCGTACCGCGCGGCAGGAGATTAAGTTTTCTGTTCACGGCCGGCCGGACTGAAAGGAAGTGAGCACTCAGTGTATCAGTCTGGCCAGGAACAGGAAACTGAATCTACTGTACCGTGCAGACTGCAGGAGGAAGGAAGAGAAGCTTGGCCACGCTACAGGCTGCAGCATATAGGAAGCGGTGGCACGGCTGGGGCCCCAAGCAATTGCTTGTTTTGCCTGTCCTGTCGCGATGGGCCTGCTCTGATGGACTTTGACAGGTACTAGAGTATTCTGATGGACTGTGATAGGTACTCGGGTACTCTGATGGACTGTGACAGGTACTCGGGTACTCTGATGGACTGTGACAGGTACTCGGGTACTCTGATGGACTGTGACAGGTACTCGGGTACTCATATGGACTGTGACAGGTACTCGGGTACTCAGATGAACTGTGACAAGTACTCAGGTACTTAGATGAACTGTGACAGGTACTCGGGTACTCTGATGGGCTGGTGACAGGTACTCGGGTACTCTGATGGACTGTGACAGGTACTCGGGTACTCTGATGGATTGTGACAGGTACTCGGGTACTCTGATGGACTGTGACAGGTACTTGGGTACTCTGATGGACTGTGACAGGTACTCATATGGACTGACAGGTACTCAGATGAACTGTGACAGGTACTCAGATGAACTGTGACAGGTCCTCTTTATTGGGGGGGGGGGGATCAGTGTGATTGGTATACACTGTAATCTCCTTCTCACACACGATCGGTGTGTGAGGAGAAGGACCCCGTAACATCTCGTTAACGCAGTTTGTTGACATTTAGTGATCGGCTGTGAAAGGATCACAGCCGATCACGTGGTAAACAGCCACTGGCCAATGGGTGGTTACCAGCGTCGGTGACAAGCAGTGTTCCCGGGAACACACCGCCACTGATGTGCATGCGCAGCGCGCTCGAAATCGCGTGCATGCGCCGTGCAAAGTGGGGCGGCACCACCTGTGATCGGCCATGACTTCATCACGGTCGATCACATGGTAAACAGCCATACCCAATGGCTGTTCACCCCCCTTGGTGGCAAGCGGTGTCTCCATGACACTCCACCACTGAAGGAACAGGGAAATGCGCGTACACGATCGAAGTGGGTGAAATGGATGGACGTCATATGACGCCCTCTCAGAACGAGAGCCGCGCCGCCTGGCCGTCATATGACAGCCAGCGGGCGGCTAGCGGTTAAGGTTAAACCTCTTTTCTTCTAATTTTAATGAGTGGCCACGTGTCATGTTAAACTCCCTATTTTATCCCTATTGTGGGGTCACCAGTACAGTATTTATAAATTGAAATCATATCCCCTTTCAAGCGTCTCTTCTCCAGAGGGATTAAGTTCAGTGCTCGCAACCTTTCCTCATAACTATGGATGAGCCAAAAACCCCCCGGTTTGGTTCGTACCAAAACCTGCGAACGGACCGAAAGTTTGCGCGAACTTCAGAACCCCATTAAAGTCTATGGGACTTGAACGTTCAAAATCAAAAGTGCTAATTTTAACGGCTAATATGCAAGTTATTGTCCTAAAAAGGGTTTGGGGGAGGGGCGTGGCCTGACACAGCATGGAGTAGGACGTGTGAACACAGAGCTCCGTCCATTACTCCTTTTCCTTATTAATCCTGGACATTCTAAACTAAAACTCTGGCTGGATTGTACCCTTGGGACACCTAGAAAAGAACCACCTGGTCCCTGTGGAGAAGGAGCGCGCGCCGACCCGACCGGAGCAGCGATTTCCCGCTCGGCGGCGCAATAAATTTAGACCGCGGCTTCGGCCTACCACCGGAGGTCGCGGCCATCTTGGTCCTCCTCATCTGCGGCCCTGCCTGAAGCCTGCTTCAATATACAGGTACTCAACTGCTGGATAACCCCCTGGGAGAGCTAGACAGCACTCATCCCCTTGATCACTGGCCTATTTGGCTATCGGAGACACAAGGAGACTGACATCTATAACCGGCCTGGTTTGCAGCCTGGGCCTACATGCTGTGAACGGCGGCCATCTTGGCACACCTTCCTCCCCTGCCTGTGCTGCAGACACAGTCAGGGGTCCTGTTGTTCCCCTCTCAACAGCATATACTTGACCCCCTGTGTCTTGCAGGACATAGCTCCGGTCTGCTGGGTTCTCTGAAAGAAGAGGAGTGACACTCCGCACATTGTCGCAGCAAGTTTGGCTCCTGTCCCCATCTCCCCAGATACCCCAACATCCGGACATCATGTCGCCATCGAAATCTCAGAAAGCCGCCACATCTAAGTTGGATCAGTTCCGCCGTCAGGACAGGGAGGACCAGGCGGAAAATGGCGGCGACGCTGCACATGGCGAGGAACGCACAGCGGGAGACACGGAAAAGCTGCTGGAAGCAATAACCCTCTGCAGAACATCACTTGCCTCGCAGATAGAAGAAGTCAAGGTAGACATATCCCTGATCAGACAAGACTTCCACAAACTCCGGGACCGAGTTAAAGAAACTGAAACCCGCATCAGTGACATGGAAGACACCATTCCTCCAATGAGAACGGAGGTGCACCACATGAAGCAGCAAATCCAACAACTATTCTCCAAGCAAGAAGATCTTGAGAACAGAAGCAGGAGGTGTAACCTCCGCCTCATTGGACTGCCAGAGGGGGCTGAGGGTAAGGACCCCACACTTTTCCTGGAGCAATTGCTCATCAAGACTTATGGTAGAGAGGCCTTCTCCCCCATGCTGGCAGTTGAAAGAGCTCACCGTATGCCCGCCAGACCACCACCGCACGGAGCCCCACCACGTACTTTTATAGCCAAAATGCTCAACTACAGAGATAGAGACGCTGCCTTGCGACTTGCAAGGGAGAGGGGTAACATCCCCCTAGGCAACGTAAAAATAGCGGTGTTCCCTGACTTTTCGGCGGAGGTGCAGCGACGCAGACAAAATTTCATGGAAGCCAAGCGCAAGCTTAGAAACCTCAACATGAAATATGCCATGCTGTTTCCGGCGCGTCTCCGTGTGGAACACGATGGCCGTGTTTCCTTTTTTGAAGATCCCACTGAGCTGATGGCCTGGATGGAACGCAGAAATAACTTGGAGAAGGCGGATTAAGGTGACTGTGAGTATGTAATTATACATTAATCTTCCACACGCATACCCTGCAATAGATGCAACAGCAACTCAATATCAAATTCTCACACTGAACATTCACCCTCATTTACTTCACCAGTTGTTATCATTGTGAAGATAACCTAAGGGGTAGAGGGACACAGTGGCTACACAAATATCCACACGTACTCCCCTGTTGTGGGCTTCGATCCAGTTTATATTCTGCGGACCACTGATGATACACAATGCTGGAACTTTCCTGGGATAACTTCTTAAGTAACCGAACTATACTCACTACTTTTTACACCTCAACGGAGCTCTGGGCTGCTACAGTCCTGCAATCCACAAGCAGAGTGCAGCGTACTCTGCCCCCATGTAAGTCTGGAATTGACGGCCTAAGAAGAAACTACCACAACAGCACCAACCCTGATAATGTGCAAACCCCAGATATACACCTGAGTGAAGAGAGGTTAGTCCTCTCTACAGTATGTTTTTTCTTTTATGGAAAGAGAAGTTTAGAGGTGCACAGACACTTATCCTACTTCAAATAATTTACTTTCATTATTTTTTTTCTCAATGTGCCGTCAAGGCCGAGACTGCAAAGAAAGTTTTGTTATGGGTGAATGCTAGCATCAGTTGGGGAAGATGCAAAGCAGGGAGGGGGGAGGGGGGAGGGGAAACATACAAGTTGAATTTCAATATATGTGTTTTAATGTTCGGACGTGCAGCACTGGCATACCTTATGTTTCACTGGTGTTCGAGTGCTGTATGCAGTGAGTTACATCACATGACCAGAAAGAATCTAACCCCATTTATTTTCTTCCTATCAAGGAGAGAGGGGTGTGGATTGAGACCACCAAAACATATTCTACTACAACTCCCGTTTCCATATCAATGCGCTACCCCTCAATATAGTGTCAAGTTCGAGTCCACAGGGAAAGTATTGTCATGCATACACACCGAGACCAATTGGAGAGAATACGTCTCAGGGAGGGGGGAGGAGGGGGGGGGAACTAAAAAGCTGGATTCAACCACACGTGCTTTGGTTCACATATGTATGACAATGCTATATCCTACGTATATCTGGTGTTCATTTGCTACCCATAACAAGTTATATGGCGGATGTATTGGGAACCTGATACTCTCTGTATTGTCTCTCCTAAGAAAAGGGATCTTCAGGCTGGGTACACAGAAGTCCATCCCACTTTACTTATTGCCCTCTTATTATTTCTTCTTTTACTATGCTGCCAGATGCAAAAGCATAAAGAAAACTCTATTACTGATGCAAGCTGACATTGGCTGGGCGAGAGACACTGCAGGGAGGAGGGAGTGGGGAAGGGAGGCTGAAAAACTGAACTTAATTGTGTGCACTTTAACTGATACGTCTGCAACACTAACAAGTCCTGGTTCTATCGGGTGTCCCCTGGACAAATGCAATGTGTTATATCACCTATCCCTTCTGTCTTGCCATTCTACATCGCCCTGCCACAATAGGGCTAAAGGCTACATTAATATACTAATATATAGTTACAAACAACAATGCCCAAACTGTCATTGAAGTTCCTTACATGGAACGTGAGGGGATTACGAGACAAAATTAAACGGGCGGCAGCTCTCGCATTTCTTAAAAAGCAAAGAGCGGATGTGGTGACCCTGGTTGAGACACACATAGAGGGTAGACTTCAGATGACACTCCGTCGCCCATGGGTGGGTTGGGCGTTCCACTCCACCCACACAACACACTCAAGAGGTGTCTCAGTACTTATCGCAAAAACAGTGCACTTTGAACTATGCGAGCTACACACTGACCCACAAGGTAGATATATATTTATATCCTCTAAATTACACGGGGAACCCTTCTTGATCCTGGCTGTCTATGTCCCTCCCCCATTCTCCACCTCTATACTACTGGAGGGAATCTCCTTCATAGCAAAATACCCAACAGCTCAAACAATATGGATGGGAGATTTCAATAGTACACTCAATGAAGAACTAGACAGACTGAGACCAACTCCACTTGCTATAAACCCTCCCAAGGATACTAGACTCGCCAGGCTTTTCTCACCCTTTCACTTGATAGACACCTGGAGACATAAACATCCGCACACACGTAAATACTCCTGCTTCTCAGCAACACACAATACTATGTCAAGAATTGATTTTATTTTTATATCCCAAAATCTGTTAGCACGTCTCCTTGAGACAGAGTTTGGTCCTAGACTGCTCTCGGATCATGCTCCATACTGGATCACCCTTACCTTCCACATAGATAAACCACCAATTTCATGGCGCCTCAATCCGTTCTGGCTGACGTTGTTGCCAGAAGATGACGACTTGTCAGCCGAATGGGAGACCTTCTTCCGGGAAAACACAAACTCTGCCTCTTTCCTGATAGTGTGGGAGACCTTTAAAATACACGCCGGGGCCACCCTAATAACTCGCATCAACAGGATCAAAACAAACTCATCAGACATTTATGAGAAGGCGGAAACTGAATTCTCACGCACAGAACACACATATCAAACTGACCCAACCCAAGCTAACGCCTCCCATTTAAAACTACAATCCAGGATTATGAATCAACTCCAATACGAAAAAGCAAGACAGAAATTATTTTTTGCCAAACAGAAGTATTTTGAGCAGGGAGAGAGAGCTGGAAAACTCCTGGCGTTTCTGGCTCGAAATGAGGATAGGCCCCCAGTGGTAATTGCACTTCAGAGCCCAGAAGGGCAAAAAATCACAGATCCTCCTGTTGTATCATCTAAGTTCAGGGAGTTCTTTATGGACTTATACAACTCTAGGACCCAAGAGGGACCAGATGAGATGACTCCCTTCCTGGAAGGAATAGCATTCCCTCAACTTACGATTGACCAAAGGGAGCTTCTAGAGGCCCCTCTCACTAGGGAGGAAATAGACACCGCAATTGCGAGTTTCGCCAAATCTAAATCCCCTGGCTCAGATGGGTTACCCATAGAATTTTACTCTCACTACAATGAAATAATCACCCCCAAATTACTTACCCTCTACAATGCCATGTTTAAACAATTCACCCTCCCAGCCTCTATGGGTGAAGCCACAATAGTCTTAATACCTAAACCGGGCAAGGACCTGGGTAACCCGGAATCCTACCGCCCTATCTCATTATTACAGGCTGATATCAAGATTCTGGCCAAAATTCTAGCCATGCGACTCAACCAAGCGATACTCAGTCTTATACATGCTGACCAGGCAGGTTTTATGCCGGGACGTAACACTTCCTTTAACCTACGGAAACTATTTATAAACATGCAGGCTACACATGAGAATGTAGGCACAAGAGTGATAGTCACCCTTGATACAGCCAAGGCTTTCGACTCGGTTGAGTGGGGATATCTCTGGTGCTGTCTTGAACGATATGGTTTTGGTCCAAAATTCATTCAATGGGTACAATTACTATACCAGAACCCTAAGGCCAGAGTGGTGGCAAATGGATGGCCGTCTCAGAAGTTCGACCTCCACAGAGGCACGAGACAGGGCTGCCCGTTGTCCCCACTACTGTATGCTCTGGCTGCGGAACCACTAGCTATTTCTATTCGGACAGACCCAGAGATCATAGGATTAAAAACCGGAACCCTTACAGAAAAAATCAGCATGTATGCTGATGACACATTACTATATCTGGCGGACCCAGGTCCTTCCCTCCACCGGGCTCTTCAGACAATTGAACGTTTTGGGAAATTCTCGGGTCTCAAAATAAATTGGGGAAAATCCCAAGTTTTACCAATAGACACCTTCCCACTCACGAAATTCCAAGCCACCCTACCATTACAAAGAGTAGACACAATTAAATACCTAGGAATAAATACCTCCAACAATTCAGCAGACTATATAACACTCAACATTAAACCATTATATTCCCTTATTAAAATTAAAATACAGTCGTGGACCAAACTGCCCTTAGGAGTATGGGGCCGCATCAATCTTATAAAAATGATACTACTCCCTAAAATATTATATATACTCTGGCATGCCCCAACATACATACCCCTAAAACACTTTAAAATAATGGAGTCCCTTATCAAACCCTTTGTGTGGGGGAAAAATAGACACAAGATCGCATGGCAAACCCTCAAAAACCCAACAGACATGGGAGGCACAGCACTCCCAGACTTTAATCACTACTATATTGCGTCCCAACTCTCCCAACTTTACCATATAGATAAGGTGGACAGTGAAAGATTCCGGATGCTACTTTGCCCACGATGGGCCCAAGGAACCTCAGATTCTATATATGCTATCACCATGGGCACTAAGACCAATGAAGGTAACATAAACAGAACATCCCTGATATACCAGTACAGACGCATCTGGGAACTCGCAAACAATAAACTTAATATACCCAGACATAACGACTTCACTCCCTTATGGTGTAACAGGGACCTATCAGAGCTCCACAACATCCAGGACCCGGGACCTTGGATGGAGAGGGGTGTACTCTACTTACACCATGTTTGGTCGGGTGGAACCCTTAGGAGTTTTGACACTCTTAAAGAGGAATTCCATTTGACCAACAATATGGTATTCAAATTCCTTCAATTGAGACATGCAATGCAGGCACAATTTCCACAACTCCCAATACAGTCAGCTTCCAATCCTCTAATAGCAATCATAAAAGACACAGACCCAAAAAAATTAATCTCCTGTTTCTACAACATGCTTACTATCCCAATAGCCACAAAAATAGCATACGGTCTCAAATCCCGCTGGGAAAGGGATCTGGGTAACCTAGAAGATGAGGAATGGGAAGAAGCACTGGACACGTGTAAAGAGGTGTCTCCCAGACTGTCGGACAGGCTGACACACTTATATATAATACATCGCACATACCTAACCCCACATAGGGTAGCTAGATACAAACACAACTACTCAACTTTGTGTCCAATGTGTAAGTCCTCAGAATGTTCATTCTATCATCTCCTCTGGTCATGCCCACAGATACAGGGCCTATGGAAACAGATAGTGAACTTTCTTCACGACAACATGGGCTCACCTGTGACACTGGACCCCAAACAATGCCTGTTGGGGGTATTCCCGAACCCACTGGAAAAATATACTAAGGTATTTCTACAGGAGACCCTCTTCTCATGTAGAAAGATAATAGCTAGGAAGTGGATGCGTCCCTTACCACCCGAGATTAAAGAGTGGAAAGCAGAAGTAAATGGGACACTCCCGTACAAACGGGTGATATACATAAATAGAGGGTGCCCAGACAAATACAACAGAATATGGGATCGATGGCTACAGGACTCGGAAACTTGCTCATGATCATTATAAATTGCTTTTACACCAGAAAAAAATCTCTCCTCAATGAAAGTATAATAATAATATTCTACTTTAAATGATAATATTAATAGAGAACGTCAGTAGAAATGTACAACAGACCACTCATGTATGTAACCATCTTTATTTTACGTACAATTACCTTGTAATGTATACATGTATAAGTATGTGCATAACTTGTATGCAATCTGTTTCACAATAAAAAATGTTTTGTACTGAAAAAAAAAAAGGGTTTGGGGACCCGGGTCCTGCCCCAGGGGACATGTATCAATGCAAAAAAAAGTTTTAAAAACTGACGTTTTTTTGGGAGCAGTGATTTTAATGATGCTTAAAGTGAAAAAAAAAGGTGAAATATTCCTTTAAATATCGTGCCTGGGGGGTGTCCATAGTATGCCTGTAAAGTGGCGCGTGTTTCCCGTGCTTAGAACAGTCCCTGCACAAAATGACATTTTTAAAGGAATAAAAGTCATTTAAAACTGCTTGCGACTTTAATGTAATGTTGGGTCCCAGGAAACATGGATGAAAATCAGAGACAAACGGCATGGGTACCCGCCCCCCCCCCCCCAGTCCACTACCAGGCCCTTTGGGTCTTGTATGGATATTAAGGAGAACCCCGCACCCAAATTAAAAAAAGGAAAAGCGTGGGGCCCCAAGGCCCGGTGCAAACAAGACAGGGACTGTAGGTTTGTTGTTAAGTAGAATCTGTTTGGAATTTTGAACTGGTACATTTTTAAAGTGTAGCTCCAGCCAAAAAATCTATTTTTAAGCTTTTTGGAAAACATAGGGAAGGGTTATCACCCCTATAACATTTGTTTTGCTGTCTGTGCACCTCTTCAGAAGATTTCACCTCACTTTCTGTCCCAATGACAAATGTTTTTTGAAAATTTGGGGTTTTTAGTGAAACAAGGATTGGTGATAAAGCATCAGTGAAGAGGAGACATGTTTTCCCATATTAAACTCTTACAGGAGAGAATTTCTCTTCCTAGGGGTAGATTTCATCTCACTTCCTGTTGTCTCCTTCCATTTGCAAGTAGGAGTCGTTTGTAAGGTGAATGTTTGAAAGTAGGGGCCTGCCCTATATACGGTGGGGACGGAAAGTATTCAGACCCCTTAAATGTTTTACTCTTTGTTATATTGCAGCCATTTGCTAAAATCATT
This sequence comes from Aquarana catesbeiana, assembly GCF_042186555.1. Classification (NCBI taxonomy): domain Eukaryota; kingdom Metazoa; phylum Chordata; class Amphibia; order Anura; family Ranidae; genus Aquarana; species Aquarana catesbeiana. Next base: position 153,999,291 of record NC_133334.1, on the reverse strand, counting down.
TAAGTTCATTTTTTTCCTCATTAATTTACAAACAGCACCCCATATTAACAGAAAAACACAGAATTGTTGACATTTATGCAGATTTATTAAAAAAGAAAAACTGAAATATTACATGGTCCTAAGTATTCAGACCCTTTGCTGTGACACTCATATTTTTAACTCAGATGCTGTTAATTTCTTCTGATCATCCTTGAGATGGTTCTACACCTTCATTTGAGTCTAGCTGTGTTTGATTATACTGATTAGGAAAGACACACAACTGTTTATATAAGACCTTACAGCTCACAGTGCATGTCAGAGCAAATGAGAATCATGAGGTCAAAGAAACTCCTGAAGAGCTCAGAGACAGAATTGTGGCAAGGCACAGATCGGGCCAAGGTTACAAAACAATTTCTGCTGCACTTAAGGTTCCTAAGAGCACAGTGGCCTCCATAATCCTTAAATGGAAGATGTTTGGGATGACCATAACCCTTCCTAGAGCTGGCCGTCCGGCCAAACTGAGCTATCGGGGGAGAAGAGCCTTGGTGAGAGAGGTAAAGAAGAACCCAAAGATTACTGTGGCTGAGCTCCAGAGATGCAGTCTGGAGATGTGAGAAAGTTGTAGAAAGTCAACCATCACTGCAGCCCTCCTCCAGTCGGGGCTTTATGGCAGAGTGGCCCGACGGAAACCTCTCCTCAGTGCAAGACACACGAAAGCCCGCATGGAGTTTGCTAAAAAACACCTGAAGGACTCCAAGATGGTGAGAAATAAGATTCTCTGGTCTGATGAGACCAAGATAGAAATTTTTGGCCTTAATTCTAAGCGGTATGTGTGGAGAAAACCAGGCACTGCTCATCACCTGTCCAATACAGTCCCAACAGTGAAGCATGGTGGTGGCAGCATCATGCTGTGGGGGTGTTTTTCAGCTGCAGGGACAGGACGACTGGTTGCAATCGAGGGAAAGATTAATGCGGCCAAGTACAGGGATATCCTGGACGAAAACCTTCTCCAGAGTGCTCAGGACCTCAGACTGGGCCGAAGGTTTACCTTCCAACAAGACAATGACCCTAAACACACATCTAAAATAACGAAGGAGTGGCTTCACAACAACTTAGTGACTGTTCTTGAATGGCCCAGCCAGAGCCCTGACTTAAACCCAATTGAGCATCTCTGGAGAGACCTAAAAATGGCTGTCCACCAACGTTTAGCATCCAACCTAACAGAACTGGAGAGGATCTGCAAGGAGGAATAGCAGAGGATCCCCAAATCCAGGTCTGAAAAACTTGTTGCATCTTTCCCCAAAAGACTCATGGCTGTATTAGATCAAAAGGGGGCTTCCACTAAATACTGAGCAAAGGGTCTGAATACTTAGGTCCATGTGATATTTCAGTTTTTCTTTTTTTAAAATCTGCAAAAATGTCAACAATTCTGTGTTTTTCTGTCAATATGGGGTGCTGTGTACATTAATGAGGAAAAAAATGAACTTAAATGATTTTAGCAAATGGCTGCAATATAACAAAGAGTGAAAAATTTAAGGGCGTCTGAATACTTTCCATCCCCACTGTACTCTGCAGAAATTGGGGCCTTAGGTGTTGGTGTTGCCACAACACTGTAAGCCCTCATAGTTACTCTTGGTGGGCACAGGAATGGGCCCTGCTGTGAAATATTAGATCAAGAATTGTAATTACATGCCATTGTTGAACAGTGGTAGAAAAATTGGGCCTTTGGTGGTGGTGGTGGTGCTGGTGCCACAACACTGTAAATCCTCACAGTTACTCTTGGTGGGCACTGGAACGGGCCCTGCTGTGAAATATTATATCAAGAATTGTAATTACATGCACCTGTTGAACAGGGGCAGAAAAATTGGGCCTTTGGTGGTGGTGGTGGTGTTGCCGCAACACTGTAAGCCCTCACAGTTACTCTTGGTGGGCGCAGGAATGGGCCCTGCTGTGAAATATTAGATCAAGAATTGTAATTACATGTCCCCGTTGAACAGGGGCAGAAAAATTGGGCCTTAGGCACTGGTGCCACAACACTGCAACCCCTCACAGTTGCTATAGTTGGAGCGCAGGAATGAGCCCTGTTGCAAAGTATTGCAGCAAAAATTGTAATTATACGCCCCTGTTAAACAGGGACTGAAAAATTGGGCCTTGGGCACTGGTGCTGGTTAGGGATGAGCCGAACACCCCCCCCGGTTCGGTTCGCAGCAGAACTTGTGAACAGTCAAAAAATTTGTTCGAACGCGTGAATGCAGTTAAAGTCTATGGGACCCGAACATGAATAATCAAAAGTGCTCATTTTAAAGGCTTATATGCAAGTTATTGTCATAAAAAGTGTTTGTGGACCTGGGTCCTGCCCCAGGGGACATGTATCAATGCAAAAAGAATTTTTAAAAACGGACGTTTTTTCGGGAGCAGTGATTTTAATAATGCTTAAAGTGAAACAATAAAAGTGTAATATTCCTTTAAATTTCGTACCTGGGGGTGTCTTTAGTATGCCTGTAAAGGGGCGCATGTTTCCTGTGTTTAGAACAGTCTGACAGCAAAATGACATTTCAAAGGAAAAAAAGTCATTTAAAACTACTCGCAGGTATTAATGAATTGTCGGTTCGGCAATACACATAAAAGTTCATTGATAAAAACTACATGGGATTTCCCCGAACGAAAATTAAAAAAAAATGCGTGGGGGTCCCACTAAATTCTATACCAGGCCCTTCGGGTCTGGTATGGATATTAAGGGGAACCCCGCTCCAAAATTGAAAAAAAAATGGCATGGGGGTCCCCCTCAAAATCCATACCAGCACCTTCAGGTCTGGTATGGATTTTAAGGGGAACCCAGCACCAAAATTTTAAAAAAATGGCGTGGGCTCCCCCCAAAAATCCATACCAGACCCTTATCTGAGCACGCAACCTGGCAGGCCGCAGGAAAAAAGGGGGGACGAGAGAGCGCCCCACCTCCTGAACCGTACCAGACCACTTACCCTCAACATACCCTCCCCAAAGCACCCTGTCCCCATGTTGATGGGGAGAAGGGCCTCACCCCCACAATCCTTGGCCGGTGGTTGGGGGGCTCTTTAACAAGGGGACCCCCAGATCCCGCCCCCCCTGTGTAAATTGGTAATGGGGTACAAAAGTACCCCTACCATTTCACAAAAAAAGTGTCAAAAAGGTTAAAAAACACAAGAGATGGTTTTTGACAAGTCCTTTTTTAATTCCCTCTTCTTTCGGCTTCTTCTTCCATCTTCTTTCTTCTGGTGTTCTTTCGGTGTTCTTCTTCTTTCTCCATCTTCTTCATCTTCTTCTTCTCCATCTTCTTCCTCCGCTCTTCTCATCCCGCATCTTCCTCCAGGCTTCTTCTCTGCTCCGTCCGCACGATACGCCTCAGTGGGAGTCTTCAGTCGTGTGACGCTTCACTTCTTCTGACATTTCTTATATAATGGAGGGCGGGGCCACCTGGTGACCCCACCCTCCTCTGACGCACAGGGAATTCACGGGAGTTCCCTGTGGCTTTCCCTGTGTTGTCAGAGGGGGCGGGGATCACCCAGCGTTTTTATCAATGAACTTTTATGTGTATTGTCGTGCCGACAATTCATTATAGCTGAGAGTAGTTTAATTAAAAATACATTTTTTCCTTTGAAATGTCATTTTGCTGTCAGACTGTTCTAAACACGGGAAACATGTGTCCCTTTACAGGCATACTATAGACACCCCCCAGGTACGAAATTTAAAGGAATATTACACTTTTTTTGTTTCACAGCATTATTAAAATCACTGCTCCCGAAAAAACGTCCGTTTTTAAAACTTCTTTTTGCATTGATACATGTCCCCTGCGGCAGGACCCAGGTCCCCAAACACTTTTTATGACAATTTGCCGTGAACACCCCAAATTGTTTGCTGTTCGGCGAGCTGGCGAACAGCCATTGTTCGAGTCGAACATGAGTTCAATTCGAACTCGAAGCTCATCTCTAGTGCTGGTGCCAAAACACTGCAACCCCTCACAGATACTATAGCACAGGAATGAGCCCTGCTGCAAAGTATTGCATCAAAAATTGTAATTACACGCCCCTGTTAAACAGGGGCAGAAAAAATTGGGCCTTGGCCACTGGTGGCGGTGCCCAGAACCAATAATGTTCTTACAAGCTATTAGCATGAAAATTGAGGAGGAAGAGGATTGTCAATCAGCATAACAGGATAGTCTCTCAGCATCAGCATAGACAGTCTTGAAGGGATCTCACATTAAAAGAAAAAATCAATCAGTTACATCAGCATCAGGTGCTTGGTAGCTGGTGAGCCAAGACTGATTCATTTTTATAAAGGTCAGCCGATCGACCGATTCGGTGGACAGGCGTACCCTGTAATCAGTTACAAAGCCTCCAGCAGCACTGAATGTGCGTTCCGAAAGAACGCTAGATGCAGGACAGGCCAGTAGCTCAATTGCATACTGTGCAAGCTCTGGCCAGTGATCCATCCTCAAGACCCAGTAACCCAGAGGATTTTCGGTGGGAAAGGTGTCCAAGTCTGATCTTGCCCCTAGGTAATCCTGCACCATGTGAATCAGACGATGGCGATGGTTGCTGGAACCAATCAGACCTTGGGGCTGTGGACTAAAAAATTGTCTGAACACGTCGGTCAGATGGCCACCTCTCCACCGCTCCTTCTGTGACTGAACGAAGCCTCAGCAACACGTTTTCCAGGAGGACCAGGAAATTGTAACCTCCCAGGCTCTGGAAACGCATTGCACAAACCTTTCTGCAAGGCCTCCCGAAGATGTTTTAACCTCTGCTCCCTCTGCGACGGCAAAATAAGGTCCTCAACCTTACCCTTGTAAAGTGGATCAAGAAGGGTTGCCAGCCAGTAATCATCCCTCCCCTTGATACCACGAATACGAGGATTCTTCTGCAGGCTTTGCAGGATCAGGGAGGCCATGCAGCGTAGGTTTGCTGAGGCATTCGGTCCAGAGTCCTCTGGGTCAAAAAGGACGACATGATCTGCAGCCACCTCCTCCCAGCCACATACAAGTCCATGGGTTTCTTTGGACTGTAAATGATCCCTTGGAGACTGTTGCTGATGCTGAGTGCCAGGCTCCACCTCCATGCTGACACAATCCTCCTCCTCCTCGTTCTCTTCCTGTGTGATCGGCGGGCACACAGGAACACTGTCTGGATAAAGGGGGCCTTAAGAGGTAAGGAAGTCCTCCTCTTCCTCCTGCTGTTCTGCCTCAAGTGCCCTGTTCATTATTCCACGCAGCATGTGCTCCAACAGGTGGACAAGAGGGACAGTGTCACTGATGCATGCACTGTCACTGCTCACCATCCTCGTGGCCTCCTCAAATGGTGAAAGGACAGTACATGCATCCCTGATCATAGCCCACTGGTGTGGGAAAAAAAACAAGCTCCCCTGACCCTGTCCTGGTGCCATAGTCCCATAGGTACTCATTGATGGCCCTCTGCTGCGTGTGCAGCCGCTGCAGCCTGGCCAACGTTGAGTTCCACCTGGTAGGCATGTCAGGAGCACTGGCATTATATGACCTGCGGAAATGCACACAGACTTTACTGGCCTGCCTCAGGACATCCAGTAAGCCTGGGTACCTGCCCAAGAACTGCTGCACCACCAAGTTAAGGGCATGAGCCAAACAGGGCACATGGGTCAGTTGTCCCTGTCGGAGGGCGGAGAGGAGGTTGGTGCCATTGTCGCAAACCACCATTCCTGGCTTAAGCTGGAGTGGCGTCAACCACCTCTGAACCTGCCCCAGTGTGGCTCTTGTCCATTAAGCACACCAGCTCAAGCACCGCATGGCATCTTTTTGCCTGCGTGCTTGAGTAGCCCCTTGAATGCCTACGGAGCACCGCTGGTTCCGAGGACAAATCAGCACAGGAAGAGTCCATGGAGGAAGAAGAAGAGGAGGGGGTGGAGGAGAGAGGTGTGGCAGCATCACCACTAGTAGAATTTTGGAGGCGTGGTGGTGGAACAACCTCCAACACTACTGCACCCTGTCCTGCATCCTTCCCAGCTTCCAGAAGAGTCACCCAGTGCGCGGTGAAAGATAGGTAACGTTCCTGTCCATGCCTGCTGGACCATGAGTCAGCGGTAATATGCACCTTACCACCCTGTCCAGCGAGGCCAAGACATTGCCTTCCACATGACGGTAGAGAGCCGGAATTGCCTTCCATGAGAAAAAGTGGCGTTTGGGAACCTGCCACTGAGGAACCGCACATTCCACAAACTCACAGGAGGGGGCAGAGTCTACCAACTGAAAAGGTAGCAGCTGAAGTGCTAGCAATTTAGCCAAGCTAGCATTCAACCACTGGGCATGTGGATGGCTGGGAGCGAACTTCTTTCGGTGGTGCAGCAGCTGGGGCAGGGAAATTTGCCTGGTACAATCTGACGTCGGTTTACTGATTGCCCCCAAGTACTTGGCTGTGACACACCTAATTCTACACCTTTATTTCTCTCAGTGCAGGTTTCAGAGAGGACTGAAGGTATAGTGGGGTTGGAGATCCCAGCTGATGAGGAGCAAGGAGAGGTCCGCTGTGGGATCTGATGCACTCATCTCAAAAAAGGCCCACACCAAAGAACTTTTGGAATAACGCGCAGAGACAGCAGCGCCCTGCACATGCGGAGTTCTGCGGTGTGATGCAGTCGGTGTGCTGCCCTTAAGCTAGCCCCTGGAGGGCATCCTGCCTCGTTGGAGATGTGCCTCCTCCTCCTCTCTCCTATCAGGCACCCACGTGGAGTCAGTGATATCATCATTCCCTCCCTCCTCATCACTGGAGCAAACCTGGCAGTATGCTGCAGCTGGGGGAACATGACTGCCAGATTGCTGTCCTTCTTGGGCACCCCCTCTCTCTGGGCTGACGTTACTGTGTCAGAGAGCTCACCTTTCTGGTCATGGGATTGGCCACCAGAGGGAGTGCCTGTGAGCAAGCCGGCCTATTTAAGTTTGTCAGGCACTCTGTTCAGTGCTGCCTGATCATCAGCTTCCTGTGCCGTAGTTCCTGTTTCCTGTCTTGTCTTCCTGTTTACCTGATCTCCTGACGACCCGGATTGCCCTTGGATTCCCCTGTTTGCTGCCTGTACCTGACCTTGGCCTGTTTGACTCCGCTTCTGCCTGCTCCTATTGTACCTTGCTGCCAGTCTGTTGCCGAACCCAGCCTGTCTCCTGACCATCCTGCTCAGTCTCATCGCCTGTGTTCCAGCCTGCACCTGCTGTTCATAGACTGCTATTCCACCAGCATCTGGACTCTAGTTCACAGGCTCTCATACCACTCCGCACTCCTGTGCTTCCTGTTACCTTACCAGGGGCCGCGAGTCGGACGCGTAAGGGAGCCTACTCTCTGCCCAAGCAGACTCACCGGTCTGGTAAGTAGGAGTCTGATAGTATCAGGCAGCCATGACCGAGTCCGGGCAGGGGGCCTCCCCTATGGACGAACTTTGCAGACACTTGGCAGGATTAACCCAAGCAGTCAAAAGTTTACAGGATGGCTATACCCGACTAGAAGAACGTGTTCAGGCCCTGTCTGCACCTACCAATCCTCAGGGGACTTCGTCTGCAACCGGGGCACCCTCCGTAGTCATGCTCCCTCCAGAGCCCAAAGTACCTATACCGGAGAGATTTTTTGGAGACCGTAGTAAATACCGTGCATTCCGGAATGCATGTAGTCTCTATTTTGCTCTGCAGCCTCGGACCTTCTCCCTAGAAGCCACCAAGGTGGGCTTTGTTATTTCCCTGTTGTCCGGTGAGCCTCAAACCTGGGCCCATCACCTTCTGGAACAAAAGTCAGATGCCCTGGAAAGTCTGGACGCCTTCTTCTTGGCGATGTCTCAACTTTATGAGGATCCTCAACTAACCGCTTCTGCTGAAGCTTTCCTGCACTCCCTTCGGCAAGGCCGCAGGGCAGCGGAGGACTATGCTGTTGAATTTAGGCGCTGGAGTTCCGATACGGCATGGAATGACGCGGCTCTGCGTCATCAGTTTAGAATGGGTTTGTCCGATCCACTCAAGGACGAGTTAGCACGGGTTGGGATACCTCAGACCCTGGAAGAATTAATTAACCTCTCAATCCAAATTGACCGTCGTCTGAGAGAACGACGCACCGAAAGATCTACCAGTGCCTATCGACCCACTTGGATGCTTCCACAGGTTCCCAGTCCTCCTAGTAGGCCTTTGGCTCCTCCAACCTCTCCAGTTTTCGACACATCAGAGCCTATGCAGCTTGGTCTGCTCCGTCCTTCCTTGACTCCTGAAGAGAAGTTACGAAGACGTAACCTTAACCTATGCCTCTACTGTGGGGAACCTGGGCACTACGCCAGCGTCTGCCCCAACAAGACGCGTAAGTGTCGTTCTTATGCTCGTATATGTGCTACTATCATGCCAAAACCTAGTACTCACCTTACCATCTCTGTCACTTTGCAGCTTCCCGGAAAGGCTATCCAAGTTCCAGTCATCGTTGATTCCGGAGCATGCAGCTGCTTCATGGACCAGGCCTTTGCAGCTCAGCATGATATCCCACTCCGACTCAAGACCCAGAGCCTGGCTGTCCACCTTGCAGACGGTTCCGCCCTCCGTTCCGGTCCTGTCATTCAAGAGACTATAATAGCTACTATAAACTCTCAACACCAGGAATTCCTCTGTCTAGATGTCATTTCCTCTCCCCTGTTCCCTGTCATCCTGGGCATGCGGTGGTTGCTGGGCCATAACCCCCATATCAACTGGGTTTCTGGGAAAGTGGAGTTTCTCTCTGATTATTGCCAACAACATTGCCTGCCAAGAATGGCCCATGAGATACCTCAACTCCTTGGCTTACACCCTGAAACCAACTCACACCAAGCCATCCCAGAACCCTACCGAGATTTCTCTGATGTATTCAGCAAGAAAGGTGCTGAGACTCTACCGCCACACAGGCCCTATGATTGCCCTATAGAGCTGCTACCTGGAACCGAAGTACCCTTCGGTAGGATCTTTCCATTGACTGAGCAGGAATTGGATACACTAAAACAATACCTTGATGAGAATTTAAAGAAAAAGTTCATCCGCCCGTCCACATCTCCGGCCGGCGCAGGCATATTCTTTGTGGAAAAAAAAGATCATTCCCTTCGGCCATGTATCAACTACCGGGAATTAAATCGGATAACGATCAAGAATCGCTACCCCTTACCCCTGGTGCCTGAATTATTCCAGAGGCTAGGAACGGCAACTGTCTTCACAAAACTGGATCTTTGCGGAGCCTATAATTTAATCCGTATCCGGGAGGGGGACGAGTGGAAAACCGCTTTTCGCACTCGTTTTGGGCATTTCGAGTATTGCGTTATGCCCTTCGGTCTATGCAATGCCCCAGCCACATTCCAACATTTTGTGAACGACATCTTCCGGGAATTTTTGGATCTCTACGTCATCGTCTACCTCGATGACATTCTCATTTTCTCATCATCACTGACTGATCATCGCAGGCACGTCCGGAATGTCCTCGCCCGGCTCAGGCAACACGGGCTGTATGCTAAACTCGATAAATGTGAATTTGAACTCCAATGCATCCAATTCCTGGGGCTCATCATTTCAGTGGAAGGTATTAAAATGGACCCTCAAAAGGTGTCCGCCATCCTGGACTGGCCCGCACCTACGGACAAGAAGGGGGTCCAACGCTTCGTTGGATTTTCCAATTTCTATAGGAAATTCATCAGAGACTTTTCCAAGATCATCGCCCCCATTACTGAATTAACAAGACAGGGAACCCGATTCTGCTGGACCCCCAGGGCTCAATTGGCCTTTGAAAAATTAAAAGGATTATTCACGTCGGCCTCCATCCTCAAACACCCTAACTCTGCCTTGCCATTCGTGTTGGAGGTTGACGCCTCAGAGGTCGCAGTAGGAGCTGTACTCTCCCAACGTCAGGGCCCCAAGGCCCTTCTGTTTCCAATAGCTTTTTTTTCTCGCAAATTATCGGTGTCTGAAAGAAACTACGATGTAGGAAACCGGGAGCTTCTGGCCATCAAGACGGCTCTGGAGGAGTGGTGCTATCTTTTGGAGGGTGCTGTACATCCTATTCTAATCTACACGGACCACAAGAACTTGGAGTACTTGAGATCTGCCAAGAGACTAAAACCGCGACAAGCCAAATGGGCGCTCTTCTTCTCTCGCTTTCAATTTCATATAACTTACAGACCCGGCTCCAAAAACATCAAACCAGACGCTCTCTCACGAATGTTCCATGACTCCAAAGAAGCCGTCCCTCTGGGCACTATCCTGCCTGCAGGAAATTTTTTATTACTTCAGGGGGATTTAATCTCCAGAATAAGGCAAGCTTCCACAACTATACCCCAACCCACTGAGACCAGCCTAAGAGATGGTTTACTCTGGCATAAGGAGAAGATCATGGTTCCTGAGAGCCTTAGGGTACCAGTACTAGAGCTTTGCCATGACCACAAGTGGGCTGGGCACTTCGGGGCTCAGAAGACAACCGAACTGGTGCAGCGCACCTTTTGGTGGCCACAGTTGGCCGAGGACTGTAGGAATTACATCAGTTCCTGCCACACATGTGCCCGAAGCAAGAATATTCGGATGAAGGCCTGGGGCTTACTGAAACCCTTGCCCATCCCTGACAGACCTTGGAAAATGATCGCGATGGATTTCATTGTGGAACTGCCCCCATCCGAAGGCTTCTCCACCATCTTTGTCATAATTGATAGATTGTCAAAAATGGCTCACTTCTTGCCTATGAAAGGCACACCCTCAGCCGTGGAAACGGCGAAGATCTTCATTAAAGAAATTGTGAGATTACATGGGGTTCCCTCTAATATCATCTCGGACCGGGGTGTCCAATTCACCTCCAGGTTCTGGAAGGCATTGTGTGGTTCCCTCGAAATTGAGTTAGCGTTCTCTTCAGCCTATCACCCTCAGACAAACGGCCAGACGGAGAGAACCAACCAAACCTTGGAGCAGTACCTCCGTTGTTTCTTGGCCTTTTCCCAGGATGACTGGGTTTCTCTGCTACCAGTTGCGGAGTTTTCATACAATAACTCCCTGCACTCAGCCATCAACCAGACGCCATTTTTTGCCAATTATGGATTTCATCCCTCCTTTCTACCCAGCTCAATACCTGAATGCTCCCTCCCGGCAGTGACCGAGACATTGGAATTCTTCTCTACCAACAACAAACTTCTGCAGGAAACAATGGCCCAATCCCAGGCTTCTTATAAAAAAACGTTCGACAAGAAGAGGCGCGGGGAGCTTATCCTGGAACCTGGCAATCAAGTATGGCTGTCCACAACTAACTTAAAAATGGCTTGCCCTTCTAGGAAACTAGGGCCTAAATTCATGGGACCCTTCTCGGTGAGAAGAAAAATAAACAACGTAGCGTACGAGCTCAGTCTGCCGGACTCCTTCAAAATACACCCGGTTTTCCATGTCTCCTTACTGAAACCGGTCGCTCCTGATCCTTTCCCCAACCGTAGTACCAGTCCTCCTGAGCCTGTTATGATCAATAACGAGGAGGAGTTTGAAATCGAGGCTATCCTGGACTGTAGGAAAAGGCGCAATCAAATACAGTATCTTATTAAATGGAAGGGGTATGGTCCGGAGGACAATTCCTGGGAACCAGAAAACAATTTACATGCCCCGGAACTTTTACAGACTTTCAGAAATGTTCATGCCTCCAAGTTGGCCCGGCTGGGCATCCGGAGGCTGCCCTTAGGGAGGGGGCACTGTCAGAGAGCTCACCTTGCTGGTCATGGGATTGGCCACCAGAGGGAGTGCCTGTGAGCAAGCCGGCCTATTTAAGTTTGTCAGGCACTCTGTTCAGTGCTGCCTGATCATCAGCTTCCTGTGCCGTAGTTCCTGTTTCCTGTCTTGTCTTCCTGTTTACCTGATCTCCTGACGACCCGGATTGCCCTTGGATTCCCCTGTTTGCTGCCTGTACCTGACCTTGGCCTGTTTGACTCCGCTTCTGCCTGCTCCTATTGTACCTTGCTGCCAGTCTGTTGCCGAACCCAGCCTGTCTCCTGACCATCCTGCTCAGTCTCATCGCCTGTGTTCCAGCCTGCACCTGCTGTTCATAGACTGCTATTCCACCAGCATCTGGACTCTAGTTCACAGGCTCTCATATCACTCCGCACTCCTGTGCTTCCTGTTACCTTACCAGGGGCCGCGAGTCGGACGCGTAAGGGAGCCTACTCTCTGCCCAAGCGGACTCACCGGTCTGGTAAGTAGGAGTCTGATATACTGCCTTCCTCTAGCTGGGTACCATCATAGGAGCCTTCAAAATGCTGGGCATATTCCTGGAGCATGTACCCAACACTGTGGTCAAACAGTTCAGGGGACTCCTCAGGAGGATATGGTGGGGCTAGAGAAGGAGTGACTGATGCAATTGAGCTGAGGGAAGAGGCCACGTTGGCAGCTGCTTTGCCAGACAAACTACCCTGAGCCTGGGTGAGAGAGGATGAGGACGGCTTGGTCATCCACTCTACCAAGGCTTCCGTATGTTGCGGCTCAACATGGCCAGCTGCCAAAAAAAGGACAAGCGTGTCCCGCGGCCACGTGCTGATGAGGATGCACTGTCTCCACGACCAGCACTGTTGCCTCTAGACACAGAGCCTGCTTGCCCTCTTTTATTGGCTTGTGACTGTCTGCCTCTCCTTGTTGGCCTTCCAGACATACTAATGGCCTGCAGTGAGATGTAGCTGCACAAAGCTGAGATGTATATATATATATATATATATATATATATATATATATATATATACTGATACTGAAGCTAGCAGAATCAACTGCCTGCCTGTAGTATTATTAGTATGAGAACACCAGCAATTGTCTTCAGGCAGCTTTAGGTGCACACTGTGAAGAAGACACAGTACACTAACTGTAAATACTGCAGCTGCCTGCCTGTGGTATTAATAGGATCAGAACAACAGTAATTGTCTTCAGGTAGCTTTAGGTGCACACTGTGCAGAGGACACAGTACACTAACTGTAAATACTGCAGCTGCCTGCCTGTGGTATTAATAGGTTCAGAACAACAGCAATTGTCTTCAGGTAGCTTTAGGTGCACACTGTGCAGAGGGCACAGTACACTAACTGTAGACACTGTAGCTGCCTGCCTGTGGTACTAAAAGGATCAGAGGAACACCAGCAATTTTCTTCAGGTAGCTTTAGGTGCACACTGTGCAGAGGGCACAGTACACTAACTGTAAATAATGTAGCTGCCTGCCTGTGGTACTAATAGGATCAGAAGAACACCACCCATTTTCTTCAGGTAGCTTCAGGTGCACACTGTGCAGAGGACACAGTACACTACTGTAAATACTGTAGCTGCCTGGCTGTGGTACTAATAGGATCAGAAGAACATCAGCAATTTTCTTCAGGTAGCTTTAGGTGCACACTGTGCAGAGGACACAGTACACTAACTGTGAATACTGCGATTGCCTGCCTGTGGTATTAATAGGATCAGAACAACAGCAATTGTCTTCAGGTAGCTTTAGGTGCACACTGTGCAGAGGACACAGTACACTAACTGTAAATACTGTAGCTGCCTGCCTGTGGTACTAATAGGATCAGAAGAACACCACCAATTTTCTTCAGGTAGCTTTATGTGCACACTGTGCAGAGGACACAGTACACTAACTGTGAATACTGCAATTGCCTGCCTGTGGTATTAATAGGATCAGAACAACAGCAATTGTCTTCAGGTAGCTTTAGGTGCACACTGTGCAGAGGACACAGTACACTAACTGTAAATACTGCAGCTGCCTGCCTGTGGTACTAATAGGATCAGAAGAACACCACACATTTTCTTCAGTTAGCTATAATAGTATACTGAATACAGTATATATACACACATATATATATATATATATATATATATATATACACACACAACACCTAGGATGCATATATATACACAATACACTGTAAGTGCAGCTAACTGACTCGCCTGCCTACTCTATCTAACTTAAATCAAATGACGCTGTCTCTCTGTCTATCTCTCTCTGCTGCAACACACTACACAAGGCCTGTGTAGTGCAAGGCAAGTGTACTAAACCCCCTAAACCATAATTGGCCAAAGCCACCCTCTAATTTGGCGCGAACGGCCCATAACGTTCCCAATTCGACGAAAGGTCGAACATGCAATGTTCGAGACGAAAATGGGTTTGACTCGAACTCAAAGCTCATCCCTACTCATAACTAATATCCTCCAGACCATTTATTAGCTTTGTTGCCCTTCTCTCTACTTGCTCCATTTCCAGTACATCCTTCCTGAGGACTGGTGCCCAGAACTGGACAGCATACTCCAGGTGCGGCCGGACCAGAGTCTTGTAGACTGGGAGAATTATCGCTTTATCCCTGGAGTTAATCCCTTTTTTATTGCATGCCAATATTCTGTTTGCTTTGTTAGCAGCAACTTGGCATTACATGCCATTGATGAGCCTATCATCTACTAGTACCCCCAGGTCCTTTTCCATCCTAGATTCCCCCAGAGGTTCTCCCCCTAGTGTATAGATTGAATTTATATTTTTCCCACCCAAATGCATTATTTTACATTTTTCTACATTAAACCTCATTTGCCATGTAGTTGCCCACCCCATTTATTTGTTCAGATCTTCTTGCAAGGTTTCCACATCCTGTGGAAAAGTTATTGCCCTGATTAGCTTAGTATCAACTGCAAATACAGAGATTGAACTGTTTACCCCATTTTCCAGGTTGTTTATGAACAAATTAAATAGGATTGGTCCCAGCACAGAACCCCGTGGGACCCCACTACCCACCCCTGACCATTCAGAGTATTCCCCATTTATCACCACCCTCTGAACTTGCCCTTGTAGCCAGTTTTCAATCCATGTACTAACCCTATGGTCCATGCCAACAGACCTTATTTTGTACAGTAAACGTTTATGGGGAACTGTGTCAAATGCTTTTGCAAAATCCAGATACACCACATCTACAGGCCTTCCTTTATCTAGATGTTGAGTACTTATGTCCTAGATGCCCTTTTGTTGTTGGGGGTGGTCTGGTGAGGCCTGGCCCCAGCCTTGGGGGCGGTCAGTTATCTTTTAACTAATTTCATGGGACACACACACGAGTAACGGCAGTTTTTTTCTGTAAACTAATTTGCTTTCTTTGTTTTTAGGTCTTTTTATTTGTGCACTGGCAAATTATTTAAGTATTCTAAGTTTAGTTTCTGCGTGGGCACTAGTGTTTTTGTAAGCTTTTCTGAAAATTGACAAAAAGATTTTAAAAAATGTGTATATTTTCAGAAAAGAGTCTGATAAGAGAACTAAAAAGAAACAGCTTACTGTAAATAATATTTAAACAGGTAATACATAGAGGACAGCAAGGTTGCAGTGCAGGAATTAGTAAAAATATTGTATCATTTATTACAAAAACAAATATAAACACTTAACATTGACACAATCGCCGGAAGACAGATGGACATCGAGTCCACTGGTTCCACGGGCACATTCACGATGTACGCGACGCGCATAGGCTACAGGTACGCCCATTTGCCCACAGCAAATGGGCGTACCTGCTATCCGGCCCCTTAAAGGGGACGTACAGGTACGCCCATTTGCCCACCGCTGCCATTGTGCCAACGTATATCGGCATGCAGTGGTCATCAAGTGGTTAGACTTATGAAATGTAAATATTGAATAATGTAGAATAAATAATAAAGAATGAAAAAAAAAAATGAAGAGAAAGAATGGGGGGGGGTAGAAGAGATTAACTGGCCTCACTATGGCCTTTTAGAGGTGTAAATAGGGACCAGGTGAGTACTCTTCATTGAGTCCCTTTGGAGCTAGGGAGTTCAGCATTAAAATCCAAAAAGTCTCACGTTTTCATACTTGTTGAAACTTTCTTCAAATGAAGAGTGGGATATGGCGCCGCCCCACCTATCCAACACTGCCTCCCCCTATCCATGCATCCGGCCCCCTTCAGGATGCCGGATGCATGAATTACAATGTGGGGTGGGTGTTTTTTGAAGCACCTTATTAGAGCCAGAGACTCTAATTGGCTTCAAAATAAGGTGGTCTCGGGGAGCAG
The DNA here is from genome assembly GCF_042186555.1 of Aquarana catesbeiana. Classification (NCBI taxonomy): domain Eukaryota; kingdom Metazoa; phylum Chordata; class Amphibia; order Anura; family Ranidae; genus Aquarana; species Aquarana catesbeiana. The sequence continues at coordinate 153,983,286 of NC_133334.1, read as the reverse complement.
AGAATGTGAATGGAGCCCACCCAGGTGTGTTACAACAGCGAATGAATATTCGCTATTGTAACACTGATCCTCCTCCCGGCCAATCAAGAAGCAGGTTTTGAGACCCGTCACCCAATTCGCTGAAAGGACAGGCGATCCTATTGGACGCTTAGGAGGAGGGGAGGAGCCGCATGATGAAAGCCACCGATGGAGAAGACACAGAGCTGCTGAATGCTGCCAGCCACCCGCCTAGATGGGGGTAAATGCCGGACCGACCACCAAACAGCAGGGGGTGAGGTGCTGCCGGACGCTCGGGGGGGTGGTTGTTTGCCTTCCCCCCTATAAAAAAAAACACCAGCTGCCACTGGATTCTGTAATCCATATTTTCAGGCCTTTAGTTACTGCTCCAACCCCAAACAGCGGGTCTGGTTTCAAGTGTATGACAGCTGTTGCCGGTCTGCAGACTGTGCTTTGAATCTTCACATGCACTGTTCATCCCCTCCACGTCTCAGCTGCATATCTAAAACTTCAATGCAAGTGTTGAAGTATTGATATTTGTTTTTTCGAATAAATGATATAATGTTTTTACTAATTCCTGTGCTCGGGCTACCTTGTTGTCTTCTACATGCTATCGAGGATTTTACCCAGATCTGATGTGCCTAGCTGCGGAACAACCTTTGAGCCCTCCATCCATCCAACCCCTCATACATCCATCCCTGATCCTCAACCTCCATTGTTCGTCATCCAGGCTGTTGACCATCCATCATTCCGAGTCAAGAGTTCACAATTCGTTCTGGAGCCACGCCAGTAGGAATAGGTACTTTTAACATTTGTTTTATCTACATTCAACACGATTGTTGTTTGGCTACTTGTGACTCAAACTGAGAGAGGCAGAGAGATGCTTTTCTTTTTAGGTTCTAAAGAGGTAAAACGACTGTAAGAATACATTTATCAGTCATTCATTTATGCAGGGTGTAATAAGGACAGCTGCTGTCTACTGGCCTTGGAGTTACCAACTTTTGCTCCACAGAAACTCAAATAGGATATGGCAGGTGTTGCGATAAAGCTGAACATTTTGGTGTTTTGAGCATGAGGAAACAATAAGACACCCTTTCAAAGTCTGTAGGTTGGCTCTCAGTATATGACAGTTACTGAAGATTAGGGATGAGCTCGATGTTCAGGTCGAACATAAGTTCGACTCGAACATCCGGTGTTCACTGAACAGCGAACATTATGGGGCGTTTGCAGAAAATTTGAGCGCAGCGGAATGCCTCATAATGCACTGCAAGATCGAAGTGCATTGCTGTATGATTATTATGCTGCATGATGCTAAGGGGGCCATAATTGGCCAAAGGCAGGGTGCCCTTGGCCAATCGTGGCTCAGGGGGACTAAGTCCATGCCCCACACTATATAAGGCTGCTTACACGACGGCCATGTGTAGTGTTGTTGGCGTGGAAAGAGAGATAGCTTGAGATAGATTAAGCAGGCAGGTTATTCAGTTAGTGGCAGTGTATTTGGTATATACAGTATATATATATTTATTCAGCCTAATATATATATATATATATATATATATATACATACATACACACACACACACACACACACACAGTCTCATATATATATATATATATATATATATATATATATATATATATATATATATATATATATATACACACACACAGTGGTCATGGAAAGTATTCAGACCCCCTTAAATTTTTCACTCTTTGTTATATTGCAGCCATTTGCTAAAATCATTACGTTTTTTTTTCCCTCATTAATGTACACACAGCACCCCATATTGACAGAAAAACACAGAATTGTTGCAGATCTATTAAAAAAGAAAAACTGAAATATCACATGGTCCTAAGTATTCAGACTCTTTGCTGTGACACTCATATATTTAACTCAGGTGCTGTCCATTTCTTCTGATCATCCTTGAGGTGGTTCTACACCTTCATTTGAGTCCAGCTGTGTTTGATTATACTGATTGGACTTGATTAGGAAAGCCACACACCTGTCTATATAAGACCTTACAGCTCACAGTGCATGTCAGAGCAAATGAGAATCATGAGGTCAAAGGAACTGCCTGAAGAGCTCAGAGACAGAATTGTGACAAGGCACAGATCTGGCCAAGGTTACAAAAAAATTTCTGCTGCACTTAAGGTTCCTAAGAGCACAGTGGCCCCCATAATCCTTAAAATCCTAATAAAAATCCTTAAATATGTAGCACTAACCCCCGAAGGAGCTGCTGATTTATATTGGGCTGTTATCGTCACCTCTTTACCCGTAGTTTCACCAATACCAGAACTTAGAGTCTATGTTGAGCTTTATATCTGACAATGTAGGCACCAGTCACTTTAGTACTTTTCCAATGCTTTAATGGGAAATAACTGGAAGAAGTAGCAGGAAAGAGGTAGAAGAAGAGTTGCAGGGAAGTTCAAATACCTTTTCTTTAGGACACTGAGGAATTTGAAATCTCGGGGACGAATGTACCTTCAGTTCAAGATTAAATCTTTGCCCACCCGGATAGGTCTCTCTCACTGATCTAGCAGCCTCTGCCACAGGACGTAGTAGTTTTAGATGAACAGCAACACAGTACCAGAACCTTTAAGCCGACCCGGCAGTACTTGTGCGGTAGATTAGATTAAGATGCATCCTCCAATTGAGTCTCCAGGCCCCTCTTGAGACACCACCATTCCGCACGGTCCTCTCCAAAGACGGGTCCTCCCCTGGGTCTTCTCAATTGTCCGGCTTCTTCCCGCAGGACAGACAGCACAGGACCATCTCCGTAGTAGTAGGCCCCAGACAGGCTTCTGGGCCTACTTGCACGGCTGCAGCAACGCAGCCCTCCGGCCTGGAGGGCCACGAAGTGAAACTTCCCTTAACACATGGCGTCTGCCCCTTAAATACTCTCTCCCAGAATGCACGGCAGCGGATCACCTCTGCCGAGTTGCCTGCGAGAAAGAAGAGCACTCAATATACATATATATAAATATATATTCTGCATCCAGTGTAGCCTATATCTACAGTGCATTCAGTGGTGTACTGTTTCTAATACACTTCAGATGGTGTACACAGTATCTAATACAGTGTGTACAGTTTTTACTACACTTCTGGTGGTGTAGACAGTATAAAATACAGTGCAGCCGTAGTACGATTTCTCATACAGTGCAGGCGGTGTACACAGTATCTAATACAGTGTGTACAGTTTCTACTACTTTTCTGGTGGTGTACACAGTATCTAATACAGTGTGTACAGTTTCTATTACACTTCTGGTGGTGTACTCAGTACACAATACAGTGCAGCCGTAGTACAGTTTCTACTACTTTTCTGGTGGTGTACATAGTATCTAATACAGTGTGTACAGTTTCTACTACACTTCTGGTGGTGTACACAATGCAGTGCAGCTGTAGTACAGTTTCTAATACAGTGCAGGTGGTGTACACAGTATCTAACACAGTGTGTACAGTTTCTACTACACTTCTGGTGGTGTACACAATACAGTGCAGCTGTAGTACAGTTTCTAATACAGTGCAGGTGGTGTACACAGTATCTAATACAGTGTGTACAGTTCTACTACACTTCTGGTGGTGTACACAGTATAAAATACAGAGCAGCCATTGTACAGTTTCTAATACAGTGCAGGAGGTGTACACAGTATCTAGAACAGTGTGTACAGTTTCTAATACACTTCAGGTGGTGTGCACAGTATCTAATACAGTGTAGTGTGGTATTGCAAAACAAAAAATACATCATGTCTGGAAGGCCACCAAGGAGAGGCAGATGTTCACAGGCCACTAAAAGAGGGCAAGCAGCCTCTGTGTCTACAGTCAACAGTGATGGTCGTGGACATGGTGCATCCTCTGCAGGTGGCCGTGGGGCACGCTTGCCTTTTTTTTCTGCTGCTGGCTGTTTTATTGAGCCACAACACGCAGAAGAGTTGGTGGAGTGGATAACAAAGCCGTCCTCATCCCCCTCATCCTTTGTCACCCAGGCTCAGAGTAGTTTACCTTCCAACACGGCTGCCAAAGTGGCCTATTCCACCGGCTCCTTGTCCACAGTCACTCCTTCCATAGCCCCACCATCATGCACAGAGGAGTCCCCAGAATTATTCCACCACTGTGTCGGTTACATGTTTCTGGAGGATGCGCAGTGATTTGAAGGCTCCGATGTTGGTTCCCAGGTTGAGGAAGGGAGTAACGTGAGCCTAGAGAGGGAGTGCCACAGAAGGACAAAAAAATGGCAGTCATGTTCCCCCAGCTGCAGCATACTGCCAAGTTTGCTCCAGTGACAAGGAGGGAGGGGATGATGAGGTCACTGACTGTACTTGGGTGCCTGAAAGAAGAGAGGAGGAGAAGGAGGAGGAGAAGGCACAACTCCAATGAGGCAGGATGTCCTCTGGGGGGCAGCTTATGGGCAGCACCGCAGAGCTCCACAGGTGCAGGGCGCTGCTGACTCCACGCTGACTTTTAAAAGTTCCTTGGTGTAGGCCTTTTTCGATACGTGTGCAGCAGATCGCAACATTGCTGTTTGCAAGCTATGTCTGAAATGGATCAAGCATGGCCAGAACAGCAGCCGCTTGGGCACCACATGCTTGACCAGACATATGACAACCTGCCATGCAGTCCATTGGCAACAGCACTTGAAAGACCCACATCAAAGAAAATGGCGGACTTCTCCTTGCTCCTCATCTGGGATCTCCAACCCTACTATACCTCCAGTCCCCTCAAAAACCTGCACTGAGAGGAATGAAGGTATAGCAATAGGTGTCCCAAGTACTGGCAGCCAATCTGCTAGCAGTACACCACCATCTAATTTTAGCAGGCAAATTTCCCTATCCCAGTTGCTGAACTGTAAAAAGAAATTCAGTCCCAGCCATCCACATGCTCAGCATCTAAATGCTAGCTTGGCCAAATTGCTGGCACCGCAACTGCTACCTTTTCAGCTGGTAGACTCTGCCGCCTTTTGTGAATTTGTGGAATGTGCTGTACCTCAGTGGCAGGTTCCAAAACACCATTTCTTTTCATGGAAGGCCATTCCCGCTCTCTACCGGCATTTGGAAGGCAATGTCTTGGCCTCGTTGGACAGGGCGTTCAGCAGTAAGGTTCATATTACCGCTGACTCTTGGTCCAGCAGGCATGGGCAGGGACGTTACCTTTCCTTTACGGCACACTGGGTAACTCTGCTGGCAGCTGGGAAGGATGCAGGACAGGGTTCAGTGTTGTTGGAGCTTGTTCCGCCACCACGCCTCCAAAATGCTAGTGCTGATTCTGCCACAGCTCTCTGCTCCACCCCCTCCTTCTCTTCTTCCTCTATGGCCTCTTCTACAGATTTGTCCTCTGAACCAGCCTGTGCTCCGTAAAGGGGTTACGCAAACGTCAAGCTAAAATGCAATTCGGTGCTTGAGTTGGTCTGCCTAGGGGACAGGAGCCACACTGGGGAAGAGATTCTGTCACCACTGCAGGGGCAGGCTCAGAGATGGTTGACACAACACCAGTTTCAGCCAGGAATGGTTGTATGCGACAATGGCACCAACTTTCTCTCCGCCCTCCGAGAGGGACAATTGATCCATGTTCCATGCTTGGCACACGTCCTGAATTTGGTGGTGCAGTGGTTCTTGAGCAGATACCCAGGCTTACAGGATCTCCTGGGGTAGGCCAGAAAAGTCTGTGGTCATTTCCGCTGGTCATACAATGCCAGTGCTCGGCTGGCTGACATTCAAAGAGAATGCAACCTGCCCACCAACTGCCTCATTTGTGACATGCCCACCAGGTGGAACTCAACGTTGGCAATGCTTCAGTGGCTGCAAACACAGCAGAGGGCCATCAATGAGTACCAGTGCGAGTATGGCACCAGGACAGGGTCAGAAGAGCTTGGCTTCAGGTCAGAGGAGTATGGCACCAGGACAGGGTCAGAGGAGCTTGGCTTTTTTTAGCCAGGAAAGGATGCAAGCACTGTCCTGTCACCATTTGAGGAGGCCACAAGGATGGTGAGCAGCGACAATGCATCAGTGACACTGTCCCTCTAGTCTTCCTGCTGAAGCACACGTTTCGTGGAATCATGGACAGGGCACTTAAGGCAGAACAGCGGGAGGAAGAGGAAGACTTCCTTACCTCTCAAGGCCCCCTTTATCCAGACAGCATTCCTGTGGGCCCGTCAAACACACAGGAAGAGGAGGAGGAGGATTGTGTCAGCGTGGATGTAGGGGATAACACTCAGCAGCAGTCTTCAAGGGATGGTTTTCAGTCCCCAGAAACCCATGGAGTTGTACTTGGCTGGGAGAAGGTAGTGTCAAGGCTGGGCTCAGCCTCTCCTTCTCTGAGCTGGCCGCAGGGGCGGATCCAGGGGGGGCAAAGGGGCAATTGCTCCCCCCCCCGAAAATATTACTGACTGCAGTCCCGACTGAGTCTCTCTCTCTCACATCAGTATAATTAGCCGATCAGCGGCGCTGATAGACATACTCTGTGTTGAGGTGATTACGCCGCGCTGAACCTGGAGAAGATGCAGGGAGGAGCTGTGTGGAGCTGCGCCACTGGCTAGTGTTCCCTGCACTGGTTGCTAACACCTGGGCCACCTGGCGTGTAGCAACCAGGGATGTCAGTCACGTTGGAGGCTGAAGCTGCTGCTGAGAAGGAGGAGAACCCCGGCATTTATAGCAGAGCCTTCTTCGTTCTCTGCCCCTGCATGAGAGTGTTGGCTCCACCCACCTCCTCTCTCCATCTTCTTCACAGCACGACGTGAACACAGGAAGAAGCAATGACTGTGTGTCACTGTCATCTGATGCTGCCGGCTGCACCTGCTAACGGATCCTGCTCATCTCCATTGCTCCTGCATGGGAGCCCCTCCCCCCCACCAGAGCACCAAAATAATTTATAAAAGTGAGTAAAAGAATTAATGAATGTGTAAAATCGCAAAATCTTGTGTGCCATACTGCCAATATTTATGAAAAACAAATGCTGCCCTTTTAGTCTTGTTCAATCTAAACCCCTTCAGCTCCGGAAAGTTTTACCCCCCCCCCCCATGAACAGGCCATTTTTTGCAATACTGCGTTGCTTTACTCTAACTGACTGACAATTGCGCGGTCATGCAACGCTGTATCCAAGTAAAATTGATGTCCTTTTTTTTCCACTAATAGGACTTTCTTTTGGTGATATTTTATACTTTGTGATATAAGCAAACCGACTATTTTGAAAAGAAAACAATAATTTTAAAATTTTTGCTATTAAAAAAATGTCTTCCTCAATTTAGGCCAATATGTATTCTGCTACATATGTTTGGTAAAAAAATACCAATAAATGTATATTGATTGTTTGCACAAAAGTTATTGCATCTACAAAATAGGGGATAGATTTACGGCATTTTTATTTATTTTTTTCTAGTAATGGCGGCAATCAGTGATTTTTTTTTTTAGCGGGACTACAACATTGTGGCGGACAGATCGGACACCTATCTAACATTTTTGACACTTTTAGGGGACCAATGACACTAATACAGCGATCAATGCTAAAAATTTGCACTATCACTGTACTAATGACACTGGCTGGGAAGGGTTAACATCAGGGGTGATCAAAGGGTTAACTGTGTCCCTAGGGGGTGCTTGCTAACTGTGTGGGGATGGACTCACTAGATGAACAGAGTGATCCGTGTTCCTGGTTAGCAGGAACACAAGAACGGAACGGAACAGAACGGCGATCTGCCTTGTTTACATCAGCAGACCACTGTTCTATCTCTGTGGAAAGCGATTGCAGGTGGCCGGCAGATATCACTTCCGCCGAACTCACTGATGGGCTCCCCCTCTGGCCAATCAGCATGCGTGCCTTTGCTGGCTATTGCACAAAATGGCGTACAGGTACACCTTATTTTTTGGCAGTGCCCCTCCCAAGACTAGACTCTGGATCCGCCACTGGCTGGCCGCTCAGCTGTCGGCTAATTGCCAGCTCCCATTTCTCTCCACAGTTACCCAGCTGTTGTTGATTCTGCTCATCAGTCCTGCCTACTTAAAGTCGTCCAGCTCACTTGATCTCTGCCTTCGCCTCACCGAGGCTTTTCTCCTGAATTCCTGTTGAAGACTTGCTCAACTGACGTTCCTTCTGGCTCCTGATCCTGCTTGCTGTACTACTACGTTTATCTCTGGCTCTCTGACATTTGCTTACTCTGTTTACCTTATTATTATTTAGTGTGATTTAACTATACTTCTGTCTCGGTCTGATTCATGGTTCCTGATAGTAGGCGAAGGCCATGAATTCAGAAGATACAGTCAATCCACTTGTTGGTAATATTTTTTTCCAGATTGGATGAGCAAGATCACTGCATAGATCAGTTTGCCATAGCGTTACAAACGCTCCTGAGTCACACGGCTCACCTGGAAACTCTCACTGTGGCTGCTCTGGTACAACCTGAGTTGTAGGCCGTCCCTGCTGCTGCGCCAGTCTCTGTGCAGGCACCCGCCTCGAGTATTACCTCTATAAGAGGTATGTCTGCTTCCGCTCCACTTTCCCAGCGATTTGGGGGCGATCCAGTTCAATGTAGAGGGTTTCTCAACCAGGTTGAGAATTACTTTGAGATGCTGCCCCAGGCGTTTCCCACGGACAGAAGCAAAGTATGTTTCGTGATATCTTTGCCTTGGCCTGGGCAAACCCTCCATAGGAGACACAAAAACCTGTTGTCTTGAGTTACCCTGACTTTGTGGCCTCCTTTAAAAGGGTATTTGACGTTCCCGCACACTCCGCTTCTGCTGCCAAGTGCCTCATATCCCTCACACAGAGTACGAGAACTGTTGCCGACTACGCCATTGAATTCTATACTCTGGCAGCAGAGGTTGCTTGGAACAATGAGGCTCTCGTGGCTGCTTTTTCTCATGGTCTCTCGGATTCCATCAAGGATGAGATAGCAGCCCGAGATATGCCCATTGAGCTGGAGAGGTTGATCACGTTTGCTATCCTCATTGACTCCAGACTCAGAGAAAGACTCTCTTTTAAGGAGCGCTTGCGGAAGCCTCCTGTACGTTTGCCTCTGAGCTTTGTAGTCCCACCCATGCCTCCCTCACCTCCCATGCCTCCTGGTACTGAGTCGGTCAGTGAAGAACCCATGCACTTGGGCTTCATGCGTCTCTCTGCGGATGAGAGAGCCTTTAGGAGGAGGGAGAGATTGTGCCTTTATTGTGGCCAGGCAGGAACCTTTTTGAAGTCTTGTCCTACCCGTCCAGGGAACGCCCGAACCTTGAGATCCTGTCATGGACAGACCTTAGGTGGCGTTGTTTCGTCCCCAGTTATCCAGAAGGATAAGCCGCTGGTTTTCGCTCACCCTTTCTTGGGCTGAGTCGTCCATCGAGATACAGGCTCTAATTGATTCTGGGGCTGCAGGCCTGTTCATTGATGCTGCCTTTGTATCGCAGCACTCAATTCCACTGCAGCTGCGTGACACTCCACTTGCCATTGAGGCTCTTGATGGGAGACCTCTACAGCCTGCCCATGTGACTCATGAGACGGTTCTGTTGTCCATGGCCGTAGGGGCTCTTAACCATGAGATAATCCAATTCCAAGTTATTTCCTCACCTAGTTTTCCACTGGTTATTGGTTATCCTTTGTTACAGAGGCACAACCCCATTTTTGATTGGCTCCGTGCTGAGGTTCTCTCCTGGTCACTACAATGCAGTGAGACATGCTTCCAGAAGGTAGCCAAGGTCGTGTGCACCCCTTCACTCTCCTCCCTGCTGGAGGAGTACCGCAATTTTAGCGATGTCTTTGACAAAGGTCAAGCCGGTAGTTTGCCTATACACCGGCCTTATGATTGTGCAATTGACCTTCAACCTGGTGCCATACCCCCTCGTGGCCGGGTTTACCCTTTGTCGTTCTTGGAGGATAAGGCCATGGAGAAGTATGTTGCAGACGCACTTTTTCGAGGTTTCATCCACAAATCCTCGTCTCCTGCTGGTTTCTTCTTTGTGAAGAAGAAGAGCGATGAACTGAGACCTTATATTGATTATAGGGGTCTCAATCATTTCACGATTAAGAATGCATACCCGATTCCATTGATTACAGATTTATTTGACTGCCTCAAGGGAGCAACAGTTTTCACGAAGCTTGATTTGAGAGGGGCATACAGGAGGGTGACGAGTGGAAAACTGAGTTTAATACCAGAACAGGCCATTATGAATACCTTGTAATGCCTTTTGGCCTTTGTAATGCCTCTGCAGTTTTCAAGAAATGTATTAACGATGTCCTCCGAGATTTGTTGCAGTTATGTGTGGTGGTTTATCTCGATGATATCCTCATATTTTCCAAGTCCCTGGAGAGCCACCACACAGATGTCTGTTGTGTGCTTCAGAAACTAAGAGAAAACAATCTCAATTGTAAACTGGAGAAGTGCGAGTTCCATCGTGAACAGGTTAAATTCCTGGACTATGTAATTTCCACTGCTGGTTTTTTCGATGGACCCAGAGAAACTTTTGGCAGTCCTACAGTGGCCCCGACCCGTGGGTTTACGTCCTTTGCAGCGTTTCCTGGGCTTTGCCAACTATTATCGGAAGTTTATTTGTAACTTCTCTTCTCTGGTCAAGCCCCTGACTGATATGACCAGAAAGGACGGTAACCCACAGAGTTGGTCTCCGGAGTCCATTAAGGCCTTTGAGAGTCTCAAGGCTGTCTTTGTTTCTGCTCCTGTGTTGGCACATTCTGATCTTATGTTGCCTTTTATCCTAGAAGTTGACGCTTCTGAGACTGGAGTTGGAGCCCTTCTGTCTCAACGTCCTAACTCTGAGAGCGCTATGCATCCGTGTGGCTACTTTTCCAAGAAATTGTCACCTGCAGAGTGCAATTACGAGGTTGGTGAAGGAGAGCTGTTAGCGATCATTTTAGCCCTGAAAGAATGGAGACATCTCCTTGAAGGTACCACTGTGCCAGTTCTCATTCTTACTGGCCATAATAATCTCACATTCTTGTCTGAGGCTAAGCGCCTCTCTCCCAGAAGGGTCCGATGGGCTCTTTTCTTGTCGAGTTTTAATTACATTGTCTCATTCTTACCCAGTACTAAGAATGTAAGGGCTGACGCCTTGTCACAAGAATTTTCCTCCACTTCCAAGTTGGAATCGGTTTCTCCTGATCGTATTCTGGATACGGTTCGCACCAGTCTTCTCCTTTGGGTGACAAAATTCTTGCTGCTTAGGTCCATGCTCCTCCTGAGAAACCTTGTGACCACTGCTTTGTCCCAAAGAGTCTCCATACTGCCATGCTCCAGACTTACCATTCTCCCAAGGCAGCTGGCCACCCTGGGAAGAATCAACTTGTTTGGGCCATTTCCCAACAATTCTGCTGGCCTAGTCTACGGGCTGATGTAACTGCCTTCGTAACTGCCTGTTCCATGTGTGCTCAGACTAAGACTCCACGACACCTTCCAGTGGGCCTCCTACAACCCATACCCAATGGAGAGAGGCCCTGGACCCACCTGTCTATGGATTTAATTGTGGAGTTACCCAACTCTCAAGACAACACTGTTATCCTTATGGTGATTGACCGGTTCTCAAAGATGTGTCATTGTATTCCACTTAAGAAGCTGCCCACTTCTAAGGAAGTGGCTTCCATTTTTGCTTAGGTAATCTTTCGCTTACATGGGCTACCCAAGGTGATTGTCTCGGGCAGGGGTAGTCAGTTTGTCTCCCGGTTCTGGCAAGCCTTTTGCGCACAGTTGGGAATTCAGCTTGCTTTCTCCCTGTATATCATCGGCAGTCTAATGGGGCCGCAGAATGAGCCAATCAGTCCTTGGAGCAATTCTTACGTTGCTATATTTCTGACCATCATAACAACTGGTCAGACCTATTACCATGGGCAGAGTTTGCTCACAACAGTGCCTTGAATTCGGCTTCCCGATTGTCCCCGTTTATGGCAAATTATGGCTTCCAACCTTCCATGTTGCCTAACTCGTTTGTTCCGCAGAGTATTCCTGCGTTAGAGGAGCATCTCCGTGGTCTTCGTTCCACTTGGGCACAAGTTCAGGAGGCTTTGCAACATGCTAAAGATAGGTACAGACTCCATGCTGACCGCAGACGCCTGCCTGCACCTTCCTACCAGGTTAGGGACAGAGTCTGGCTGTCGTCTTGCAACCTCCGACTTCGTCTTCCTTCTTTGAAATTCGCACCTCATTTTATTGGGCCTTTCTGTATCCTTCGCAGGATTATCCCAGTGGCTTACGCCTTGGACCTTCCTCCTAGTATGCACATCTCAAATGTGTTTCGTGTCTCCTTATTGAAACCTTTGGTCTGCAATCGCTTTACCACCTCAGTGCCATGTCCTCACCCTATACAAGTTGAGAACCATGAGGAGTATGAAGTACAATCCATTGTTGACTCTTGTAGGTTCTGTGGGCGCATATAGTACCTGGTGCATTGGAAGGGGCACAATCCGGAGGAACGCTGTTGGGTCTCATCCTCAGAAGTACATGCCCCTGTCCTCCTCTGTGATTTCCATAGGTGTTTTCCCCTCAAGCGGTGGTCCTCTGAGGGGGAGGGGTCATTGAGGAGGGGGTACTGTCAGGGCTGAGCTCAGCCCTTCCTTCTCTGAGCTGGCCGCTCAGCTGTCGGGTAATTGCCAGCTCCCATTTCTCTCCACAGTTACCCAGCTGTTGTTGATTCTGCTTGTCAGTCCTGCCTACTTAAAGTAGTCCAGCTCACTTGATCTCTGCCTTCGCCTTTGTCAACATCACAGAGACTTTTCTCCTGCGTTCCTGTTGAAGAATTGCTTGGCTGATGTTCCTTCTGGCTTCTGATCCTGCTGTACTACTACGTTTATCTCTGGCTCTCTGACATTTGCTTGGCTGACTACCCGATCCGGTAACTGAACTCTGGCTTGTTTTGACTATGCTTACTCTGTTTACCTTATTATTATTATTAAACAAGTGTGATTTAACTATACTTCTGTCTCGGTCTGATTCATGGTTCCTGATAGGTAGTTATGGATCATGTGATCCTTAGTGATTCAGAGGACTCCGAATCAAATGCCTCTGCAAACTTACGCTGCATGGCCTCCCTGATTCTGCAAAGCCTGCAAAAGGACCCTAGGATTTGTGGTATCAAGGAGAGGGATCATTACTGGCTGGCAACCCTTCTTGATCCACATTACAAGGGTAAGGTTGCAGAACTCATCCTGCCTTTGTAGAGGGAGAAGAGGCATCTTCAGGAGGCCTTGAAGAAAGGTTTGTGCAATGCATTTCCAGACCCTGGGAGGTTACAATTTCCCGGTACATGACAACGTGTTGCTGAGGCTTCGTTCAGTCAGAGGAAGAGTAGTGGAGAAGGTGGCTGGCTGATTGATGCCTTTTTTCAATCCTCAGCGCTAAGGTCTGTTCAGTTCAAGCAACCATCATCAGCGTCTGCATTACATGGTGCAGGAATATCTAGGGGCAAGAGCAGACTTGGAGACCATTCCAACAGAGCATCTACTGGGTTACTGGGTCTTGAGGATGGACCACTGGCCAGAACTTGCTTAATATGCAATTGAGCTACTGGCCTATCCTGCATCCAGCGTGCTTTCTGAATGCACATTCAGGGCTGCTGGAGGGTTTGCAACAGATCAAAGAGTGTGCCTGTCCATAGACTCCGTTGATAGGCTCACATTCATAAAAATGAATCAGTCTTGGATCATCAGCTATCAAGCACCTGATGTTGATGTAACTGATTGAATTTGCTATGGATGTGGGATCCCTTGAAGGACTGCCTATGCTGACTATCATATTCCTCTTCAATCTTGATGATGCTAGCTTCCAACAATATTTTTGGTTTAGGGCACCACCACCACCACCCAAGGCCCAATTTTTCTGCCGCTGTTTCACAGGGGCATGTAATTTCAATTTTTGAGCTAATATTTCACAGCAGGACCCATTCCTGCGCTCAACAAGAGTATCTGTGAGGGGTTACAGTGTTGTGCCACCACCACCACCACCACCACCGCCCAAGGCCCAATTTTTCTGCCCCTGTTTAACAGGGGCATGTAATTTTAATTTTTGATATAATATTTCAATGCAGGGCCCGTTCCTGCACCCAACAAGAGTATCTGTGAGGGCTTACAGTGTTGTGGAACCACCAAAGGCCCAATTTTTCTGCCCCAGTTTAACAGGGGCATGTATTTACAATTCTTGATATAATATTTCAGAGCAGGGCCCATTCCTGCACCCAACAAAAGTAACTGTGAGGGCTTGCAGTGTTCTGGTACCACCAACACCTAAAGGCCCAATTTTCTGCAGAGTACATAGGGCAGGCCGTATAGTATATATACTGCTGTTCAGAGTATATAGTGGGACCCCCACGCCATTTTAAAAAAATTTGGGTGCGGGGTTCCCCTTAATATTCATACCAGACCTGAAGGGCCTGGCATGGATTTTGGGGGTGACATCCATGCCATTTTGTTTGGGTATTTTTGGTATTCTTATCTATATTGCTGGAATCTGACAATACATCAGCCGCAAGCTGTTTTAAATGACATTTTTCCTTTAGAAATGTAATTTTGCTGTGGCACTGTTATAAATATGGGAAAGATGCATTTCTTTACAGGCATACTAAGGACACCCCCCAAGCATGATATTTAAAGGAATATTTTGTTTTTATTGTTTCACTTTAAACATTATTAAAATCACTGCTCCCGAAAAAACTGGGGCAGGACCCGGGTCCCCAAACACTTTTTATGGCAATAACTTGCATATAAGCCTTTAAATTTAGCACTTTTGATTTTTCACGTCCGTGTCCCATAGACTTTAATGGTGTTTGAACAAATTTTTTGCCTGTTCGCATGTTCTGCTGCGAACCGAACCGGGGGGGGGGGGTGTTCGGCTCATTCCTACTGGAGATGCCTGGGAAGAATGCAGAAACAGAGCCTTCTGTCTGTACCTTGGTTCTGAGTATAGGCCTGATTTAAATTTTGGTAGTTAATTTACCACTTGACAAATATTTCACATGCTACTCAAGGCAAGATCAAGCTCCACACTTCACAATCACATCTCAGGTGCTGGCTTAGCTCGTTTCCTCCAAAGCAATTATATCAGCAACAGGAATGCCACACACTGAAGTGCAAATAATCTTCATTTATTAAACTAGCCTGCAGGAACAAAGTCTGTAAGATGAGGCCAAAATTTTGTGCACTCGGAACAAGTGTAGATATTTTTTTGGATAAATTCTGGTGTCTCTTTGGCAGACATTGGAAGGAATTAACACATTTTTGCACCACAGTGAGCAAGCCTTATTTGAAGAAGCCAAATTATAGTACACTCAGGCCAAGATTCAATTTTTTTTTTTTTTAGATAAAGTCTGGTGTCTCTTTCGCAGACTTTGGATAGAAGTAACAAGTGTGGAAAAATTGGGCTTTGGGTGTTGGTGTTGCCTTCACACCATAACCCTATAGAGGTACTATTGATGAAAGCAAGAATTGGCCTTGCTGTAAAGAAGATTAAATTTGATGCCCCTGTCACACAGTTGCAGAAAAAATGGTCTTTGGGTGTTGGTGGTGCCTTCATCCTGTAACCTTCTAAAAGTACTCTTGATGAAAGCAAGATTTTTCCTTGCTGTAAAAAAATTTAATTTAGTGCACCTGTCAAACAGGTGCGGAAAAGTTGATCCTTGGGTGTTAATTATGCCCATGAAACCTATACCAAAAAATGACTTCAAGATAAAATCAACACCCACAAAGCTAGGCAGCCTAGACAGTCTTGCAAAGATTTGAGATCCAAATAACACTTAATCAGCGACATCGGCATCAGGGGCTTGATAGCTGCTGCTAATGCAGGACTGATTCATTTAGACAAATATAAGCCAGTCAACGGGGTCTGTGGACAGACGCACTCTTTTATGTGTCACAAAATCTCAGACAGCACTAAATGCCCATTCAGAAAGCATGCTGGATGTAGGGCAGCCCAGGAGTTCAATTGCATACTGGGCAAGTTTTAGCCAGTGGTCTATTTTCATGACCCAGAAACCCAGTGGATCATCTACTGGAAAGCTTCCCATGTCTGTTTTTGCCCCTAGATAATCTTTCACATATGATGCAGACACTGCCAATGGGACCTTGAAGCTGACTACCCTGGGTGCTGAAATGCATCACTGAGGTGGCCCCCTTCTCCACCGCTCCTCCTTTGACCAATAGAAGCCTCAAAACTAGCTTTTCCATTAGACTGTAACCTACTAGTCTGGAAAGGCGTTAAATAAATTCCTCTTTAAGGTGTCCTCAAGATACGATGCAAGGGCAGGATGAGATGCAAGGGCAGGATGAGAATAAGGGAGCCCTTGCAATGCAAGTCTGTGGAGGCATGAGAAGTCCTCTGGGTTACTGAGGATTACAGTATCTGGAACTGCCTCCTCCCAGCCACATACTACTCCCAAGATTTCTACGGACAGAAAACATCTCCTGCCGTAATCCTGGTGATAGAGAACAGAAATACAACCGTCCTTCAGCGAAGTCTCTGCGGGAGGATCGGGCGATGCCAGTGGGCAAACAATACGGCAAACAGAGCAACTCCATGACCTCTGTGAGTACCCGTCCCACGCTGCGGCCTACAACACACGCGGCCCGCCACATGGAGGCCCAGACAGACCCCCCACCTGACGGAGGTATCCAGGCCGGATCGGCAGCTTTGTGATCGATGCCCTAATGCTGGCGATCACAACATGCCAGGCTACGCTGACCACGAAAATTGACCATGTGCAAACTGAAATGGCTCTCATCCGTAGGGACATGGACAAGTTCCGAGACCACGTGGAGGAGGTGGAGAGACGGGTCTCTGAGATGGAGGATGTTCAGAGGGAGCACCATACAGACCTCCAGGCCCTGAAATTAAAAGTCAAAAACCTGGAAATAAGAGCAGAAGATGCCGAGAACCAGAACAGGCGTAACAACCTGCAAGTTCTCGGCCTTCCTGAAGGAGCTGAGGATGATGATCCGGTGGCATTCATGGAGGGGCTACTACCATCTTTATTGCCCAGAGCTAAGTTCTCCCCCCATTTTTGTATAGAAAGGGCCCATCGTATTCCAGCATCCAGGGGTCCTCAGGGAGCCCCCCCGCGCACTTTCATATTTAAGCTGCTACATTACCAGGACCGTGACACAGTGCTGCGGGCAGCTAGGCTGCAGGGTGAACTTAAATTTGAGAACACAAAGCTCATCATTTTCCCGGACTATACGGTGGAGATCCAGCGCCAACGGAAAGCTTTCGATCACGTCAGAGGCCTGCTACGTCAGAAAGGAGTAAAGTATAGTATGCTCTTTCCAGCCAGGCTGAGAGTTCAGGAAGGGGAGTTTTTCACCTCACCCAGAGAAGCTGCAGCATGGGCTAAAACACTCCCCAACTAGTCCCTCTCAGGTATGCTGACCTGCACGCATTGACCCAGGGCTCTTTTGAATACACCGGTATACTCTTCTGAACTGTGACATTCTCCTTGTTGAATATCAATGTTGAGCGTGTCAGTGATAATGCTGAACTATATGGGGCTGTGAGCAGCCGGTCGGTGACCTACATAACTTACCTCTTCATGTAATGGCTGCTCCCACGTGGTTCCTTTGCTCCCCCTCCATGTTCCTACCCAGGGGACCCCAAGCGGGAGGGATCTCAGGATGGCATGGGGAGTACCCCCTTTCTTCTCTGATTGACCCATGAAGTGGCGGTTCGAAGAAGGGGATGAGGAACTGTTTACTCCCATTACTACACTGCCTAGGAGTTGCCTAGGAGTTCTACTCTTATAAACAACTTCAGTATACCCTTCCCATGTTGTTGACTCCGTAGAGAAACTGAATATTTGTGGAAGGAAGTAAGCATTGGGGTACAGTCTCCCAAAGTTTCTTATGAAAGCTCATTTATCATGCTCTTCCCTGGAGACACCCAGCTGCACTGGGGACGCTTGGAGGGGAGGTTCTCTCTCTCTCTCCTACTTCCTCCCCCCCCTCTTCTACACTAAGGAGACATTGACAGGGATGGTGGGGACTGGGAACACTTCCTCCACAGATATTTGAATGTATCACTCACAGAAGAGACAGGAAATACAACTTTAAAGAGCCAATGAGTATTACGATCCAGGGTTAATGGTTATGTTATGTACCCCCGTGATCTGAAGCATGTGCCCCCGGGGATCCGGGAGATCTACACTCGATATCCTTGCCGGACTACAGAATGTTTGTTTGTTTTTCAGCTAAGTCTGAAGTGGGAGGCTGAGTGCCTCTTACACGCTGCCCTCATGTTAGGCTGGGAAGCCAACTTTTGTTTGGGGATTGAGGCCCTCCTCCTGGGTTGGGGGGTGGGGACAGTTGGTTAAGTTGGACTGCTGTTGCAGACCCTGAGTTATTGTTTTTATTGTTTTCATGGTTTATGACAGTACTGTTGGTGATTACCTTGACTAACATTGCATGGTGGCTAATGTCTTTTGTGTGCCTGTCCGGGCCAGGCAGCTACGATGGGAGGAGTCTGACCCACACCTATCATCCTACAGTATTTCTGGACAGTATTAATGTCCTCCCTTAAGATAATTTCCTGGAACACGAGGGGCTTAAATTCTCCTATTAAACGATCCCTGGTATTCCAATTTGTAAAAACCTACCACCCTCATATATGTGTGTTCCAGGAGACCCACCTTGTGGGGAAAAAACCTTTAGCTTGAGTGGGTTATCATTACCACTCAACCCATTCTACATTCTCCAGAGGGGTAAGCATTCTAATTCTCAAAACCCTCCCCTTCAGACTCCTTGATCTGGCTCTGGACCCGGAGGGTAGGTATGTGGTGATACATGCATTATTATACAATGTGCCATGGGTAATAGTAGGCCTATACCTCCCACCCCCAGCCTCCCTTCAAGTATTGAACCAAATCACTGCCAAAATAGCTGAATTCTCCACTGAAAATGTGCTTCTACTAGGAGACTTTAACCTGGTTCCTGATGCAGGACTAGATAGACTTCTTACTGCTGGTACGACCCGACAGGGACTTGCAGACTGGGCGGACACCTATGGTCTACATGATATTTGGAGATGGAAATATCCCCAGACCAGAGCATACACTTGTCACTCCGCTTCTCACAGAACCTTCTCCCGCATTGACTTGGTCTATGCGGGAGGATCAGTTCTCCCTAAGGTGCGTGACATGACGTTCCTTCCCCGAGGTATTTCGGACGACGCTCCGGTTCTCCTGGAACTAGATGTCTCAATGGCCCCATCAGACAAGCTCTGGCGACTGTCTAGATATTGGGTCTCGGATGCGGAAGTGAAACCGAAATACAAGGACGAGCTGGAGTCATATTGGCAGATAAACCCTGACTCAGCCTTGGCCTCCTTAGTTTGGGACGCTTTTAAGGCATTCTCCACGGGACAGTACCAGACCATTATAGGGCAAGTCTGTAGGACACGTAGAAAACATCTCACAACCCTTGAAGTAGAAGCACAGAGACAGGAGGCTTTATACGTTAGATCCCCAGACCCGCAGACTTATGCCAGATTGCAATCCCTTCTGGGAGAGGTTCTTATGCTGAGGACAGCTCTGACGCAGAAGAAGCTCCTCCATCAAATGCAGAGGATATTTGAACAAGGGGAGAGGACTGGTCGCCTGTTAGCCTGGCTCTCAAAGGAGCAATCAGTGGGCATGACCATAGGTCAAATTCAGGCTAGGAATGGCTCTTTCACCTCCACGCCTGAGGGAATTAACCGGGAATTTGCCTCATACTACCAAACACTATACAGCTCCCAAGTTGCCTATGATTCGGAGCATCTATTAGCCTATCTTGAGGATATTGATATACCAACCCTTACCCCAACTTACGCTGATAAACTAGATGCCCCTATTAAAATAGAAGAAATCCAAAAGGCTCTTAAGATGATGCAGACGGGTAAGACACCGGGAACGGATGGTTTCCCGGTGGAATTTTTTAAATGTATGCAAAACAACTGGCCTCTAGACTCCAATCCCTATTCGCTAAGTCCTTCGAAGAGGGCCACCTTCCTGACTCAATGCAGGAGGCGGTGATAGTAGTTATCCCAAAGCCGGGAAAAGACCTGACTCTATGCTATTCCTACCGTCCCATTTCCCTCCTGAATGTAGACACAAAAATCCTCGCAAAAATCCTGGCTAACAGGCTAAATACAGTCATTACGGCCCTGATACATCCAGACCAGACAGGATTCATGCCAGGCAGGGGAACAGACATAAATATCCGCCGATTACACACACATATAGCTATTGCCTCCTCTAAAAGACCGGGAGTAGTAGCCTCACTCGACGCGGAGAAAGCTTTTGATTCGGTCGAGTGAGGCTACCTTTGGGCAGTTCTTTCTAAATTTCGATTCGGGCCTAGATTCTTGACCTGGCTCCAAATGCTCTATGCCCAACCCAGAGCCTGCATTCACACTAATGGGGTCCTGTCAGAGGTGTTTTAGCTGGGGAGAGGCACAAGACAGGGGTGCCCTCTCTCTCTGGCCCTGTTTGCCTTAGCACTCAAGCCATTAGCCATCCTCCTTAGAGCAGATGAATTAGTTAAAGGAATACAGGTGGGCCCAGTGATAGAAAAGATCTCTTTATATGCTGATGACTCTATCCTCTACTTAGCAGACGCCTCTGACTCCCAGAGAGAAGCCCTTACGGCGTTTGACAAATTTGGCTGTTTTTCGGGCGTCCGAATAAACTAGAATAAATCGGTCCTTTTTCCCCTCTGCCAGTCAATGCCACAGATAGATACAGGAACCCCTTTGAAGTGAGTAGACGAGTTTAGCTATCTGGGGGTGAAAATAGGGAATGAAATGACAGGCTACCTGGGTAAAAATGTTTTCCTCTGTTGACCCAGCTCCAGCAGCGGTGCTCAACCTGGAGATCTTTTCCCTTAATCCCGGTAGGTAGAGGCAACCTCCTAAAAATGATTTATTTACCAAAATTTCTCTATTATTTCAGAAACACCCCGACCCTCATCCCCAGGTCCTTCTTTCGCTGGTTGGAAAGTGTGGTGATCTCCTTCATATGGGCAGGGAAACCTCCAAGGGTAGCAAAAACTATACTTTACCTCCCACTGTCTGGAGGTGGTCTGCCACTGCCTAATTTCCTGATGTATTATTGGGCGGCGGTCCTGGTGACGGTGAGGTGGTGGTTCTCGCAACCTAGGCAGAATCCTGCAGTCACTCTGGAGGCGGCCCTACTAGGGTCATATGCAGCACTGTCCAATTTGCCATACAGGGGCCCAAGGGCTGACCCTGCAGTGACAAGTCCTATGAAAACCACAATTCAGGTAGGGAAATCATCTAGGGCATCCCTCCTGAAACAGGCACATATTTCCCCCCACACACCACTTTGGGCTAACCCCATGCTCCCTCATCTCTTTACTATCCCGTATCCGGCAACCTGGGCCAAGAGGGGTATCACCACATTAAGGCAAGTCATGCCACGGGGGGGTCATAATTTCGTTCCGCGAATTACAAACAGCTCATAACCTACCGAGAACTTTCCTATTTAGATATTGACAGTTACAACATGCCCTAAGGGCCCAATTCCCTTCTCAGATAACGCTTGAGCCTGAGTCAATTGAGCGCCCTCTGACCTCGGGGATGCTGGACAAACCTCTTTCTTCCCTATACCTCTACCTAACAGTAGCCCATGAGGTTAAGAATAATAGATCGATGGCCAAGTGGCAAGAGGATATCCCTTCCTTGGGAGAGGAAGAATGGGAGGAGTGTCTAACTACATTTGTACCATCTATGATCGCAGCTAAGGATAGATTTATTCAATTGAAATTTATACATAGGGCTTACTATACTCCACAAAGGCTAGCAAAAATCTATCCTGGTCTTAGCCCCAAAATGCACTAGATCTGATCTAGAAATGGGCACCTTTTATTATATAGTCTGGTCCTGTCCCAAACTTCGCCCTTTCTGGAGTTCGGTAGCGGACACTTTAGGAAAGGTTTGAGGAGCTACGATACCACTAGACCCTCTAACCCTACTATTGAGTCATTTGGAAGATATAGAAGGGGACCGATATATTAAATTATGCCTAACATACTCGTTATTTTATGCAAGAAGGGAAATACTCCTTAAATGGAAACAAAGGGAGGCCCCAACTAGGGAAGCATGGCAAAAAATGATAAATAATGTGCTACCACTATACCATATCACCTATGACAGTAGAAACTGTCCACAGAAATATGATAAAGTATGGTCGAGTTGGATTGATGCATGTGGCTGACCCCCGACTGAGGATGAATCCCCCTAGTGGAATTCTTCCCTAAGAGTCCCACTCTTATCGGCGAGAGAGATTGGGGTTACATCCTACTCGAGTTGACCAGGTGTGGGGACTAGTTCACTTTGTCTGCTCCTATCTCAGTATAATCACTGTAGGATCACCCCCTATTTTAGCACTTGCCTTATAATATTTATCTGAATATATTGTACACCTCTAACATCCTGTACATCATCTTGTTGGAGCTGTTTAATTCGTACATATGCATTATTACTGTCATATAACTAATCACCTGATGATCAGATCCTTTGTATGAAACTCACTATGTTTGTACTGTACTGTCTTGTTTTTGTGTAAGAAAATAAAAACTTCTCTGTTAAAAAATCCAAGACAGCTCTGTACAATTGTCACATGTGTGAATATAAAATAAAACTGGTCCAAAAAGATCTGTACACCCACTCTTAAAGTACCACCACTGCGCCAAAAGTAACCTAAATGTGCAACAGCTGCTACTTTAAATGAAATAAATATAAATAAGCTTTTACAATATAAATGAAAGTAAATAGTAGCGCTAAATAGTATAAATAAATAAACCCAGTGACAGGTGATAGTGATCAACATTAATACATAAGTATGTCTACACACCATAAGGAGATATAAGCATTAGCAGTGCTAAACTCTTGTATCAATCCCAGAAAGATATTGATCTTAAACACATAACAATATATGAAAAAAAAACAGCACAATGCCCTTATTATAAACAAGGATAGAGAAGTGTCTGTAGAGTAATCAGCTGCAACAAAATAACCAACAGTGCATGGGGGAGTGTTGAAAAATTGTAATTATGATTAATTCCTCAGAATCTTCATCCCTTCACCCTTATATCCCATGAGTAAGTCGTTATGACAAAACATCGGGACGTGGCTGTATGGCAACCAGTTTTTTAAGCTTGATGCTATACCGGAAGTGACGCTCAGAGGATCACAATCGTTCGCTGGTGAGATTCAGTTCACCTATGCTGTGTCCGCTGAGACCACATTACACCAGTACTTGCTGCTGTAAATGGATGCAAATAAAATTTAAAAAAAGCTCCAGTACGATGCACTGACCACTATCCACACATCCGTAATAGCTTTTTATGATCACCTATAATGTGCGATACTGGGCATGATGTTCCATCTACCTGCTGAAGTAACCCTATCAGTTTTTTTTTTTTTTTCTTTTTTTGACTGTGAAATTTGTTGTTACTGCATACTTTGTTGACTGTAACTTTCTCGAGTAATAAAGAAATTACAAAAAATAAATAAATAAAAAAGGGGAACACCAGTGTTGCAATCAGAAAAACTGCAGCTGACAATTAATAAAAAAGCGGCAGGCATGGGACAAAAATGTAAAAAAGGCAAAAAAAAAAGGTAGCAAAAAAAAAAAAATAGCATATAGCACTGTATACAGCACTAAATGTTGTGTAATGCTGTGTTAAACACTGCACTACACTAACACACTATACTATACTCACACACTGTACTGACACATTATACTTACACTCTGCACTTAGAGTCACAATAGGTGAACACACTAACTCGCTAGTAGCAAACTTAGCGCCTGTGGGAAGGAATCTTTAAAAGTGTGGGGTGAGACTATGAACACTGAGCCTGCTTGTACAAAGTCATCATCACTTTGTCCAATCAGGGCTCTGACAGTGCTCTGTGCCATAAGTGGCTAAGTTTTGCACCTGACCAGTGACCAAGTGCATTGCTTCATCCAATTAGGGCCCTAGAATGCCCCAGAGCCCTGCAAATTCAGGTGTTCGCCGAACGGGCGAACAGGCTATGTTCAGGCTGAACTTTTGCTCAACCCAAACCATTCACCCAACTCTACTAAAGACAAATAGGCTGTCCACTTTGCAATGGAATTTGCCCCAGAGCTTGGTGAATGAAGTGAAGATCTGTTGACATCCATCATCCAATTATGTGCAAGAAAAAATCCTGTTTTTTATATTTACATTTTTCTTGTGCTACTTCTCTTGAAGCATGAACAGCCTATTTGCATTTGGAAGATCAACCCTATTATCCCAAAGGTTCACACACTTTTTCCACCAATGGCCTTCATTGATATGGGTGTTGTTTGCAAAATACGATTTTACGAGTTTAAGAGCCACTTTTGCAGCAATTTAAAAAGGTCCTGAGAGTTCAGAGACCTTTTATCAGGACTGCGTTGCCTTTACAGTGTGATTACTGTTAATATTTTTCTATTCTTTTTTTTTTTTTTTTTTACAAAGTACTGATAATAGTTTTTATTGAAGACTTGTAGAACAGAAGAGTCATTTGGTATTATTAAAAAAACTGAATTGATTATATACCTGTATGTGATACATACTAGATTAGAGATATTAAACTTGCTACATGCTCAGCCAAAAATTTTCAAACTGATGAAGGATTATTTCTTTATACCTATAACATTACCTGGCCTTCATATATAATTTGTTCCTTATTTTCAGTGACTGCTGCATTATGCTGCCATGGATAGTATGATTAGTAATGGCAGGTTTCTTGAGCATTAATTAGCAGGTCTCTTGAAAAATCATGAAAAATCATCATGAAAAACATCAATGTAGTAATATTGTGAAAACGGCTAAAGACAAATTTTAATATAGTACAGAATAAAAACACCTTTATAGTGCTACATTTTGTTCTACAATTCATTGCATGTTTATTTGGCAGTGAAATTGTTAAATAGAAGAGGAATTTTTTCCTTTAACTCTGTAATGATAGTCAATTTAGGGTTGATAAAGAGGTCCAATGAAAAGTTTGGAATGGTCCTTTTCATTACAAGTAACTACCACTTTAAGGAAGATTACCTCTCTGGTATGTTGTAATAAGCGATTTAATTAGCAGAGGCTGTAATTCAGCCTCATAGGAGACCTTCTACCATCATAGACAGTCTGACTCCTGGCAAGAGCTAAGTGGCAAGGGGATGCATTACAAACAGGCGTATGCTCTGCCAGTGAGGCAACAGAATAACTGAAGACATAGCTGCTGTTCAAAGCTACTCAACATATTGTTATTATGTAAAATTCATACACTGGGAAATACCCATGTTTTCCCCATTAACACATATTGGCTATATAATAAACTTTAGTTTGTGTACTGTCCAAATCAAAAGCTCACAGCAGTTTGGAGCCACATTATTTTATATATATATGAGAAAAGGTTTTATTGCAAACAAACAAAGGTACAGTGGTTCCGTGCTAGTGTCAGGAAGGCACTGGCACTAGTACAGCTAAAGTTCCTAGACATCCACGGGTGCGCAGGCGCAGATGCGCGGGTGCCCATTTGCCTGTGCATAACCGCGCACAAATGCGAGTGCGTGCAGCACTAAAGTTGGCGCCAATGCCACTATTTAAACTGCAGCAGTGCTATCAGCCAGTGCAGCTATTATCTGTGTTCCTGCATCTGTTCCTGTATTGAGTCCTATTATTGGCCTGGCTTGCCTTGACCTTGCTTGAATACTTTCTACCCTGGCCTTAGCCTGTGTCTGGACTTGCTCTGTCTCCTGTTCACCTGCCTGATTCAATGTTGCTGACTTCTGCTTGTACCCTGACGATTCTCTGCCTGCCATCTATGCCTGTATCTGACTGTCTGTTGCTGACCTGGCTTGTCTGACCTTGTTGATCCAGTTATTCTCCAGCTCTGCATGCTACCTGGTCCCTGCTGGTTCATCACCTGCTGAGTGTTACCAATCCTGCTGCACCAGCCATCTGCTAGCTGCCCATCAAGCATCTGCCGCCTGCTGTCTGAGGTTTGTTGCCACCTGCTGTTCCAGTGATCTGACCTGCTCCTGGCAATGCACCTTCTGCCTGCTGCTGCCGGAACATTTTACAGGCACTCATACCTTGCCACGCTGGCGCAGTCACGGTCGCAACATCAGTGGTCTCAGAGCCAGGGCTGTATGAGAGGCCTCCTTCTACACGTCAGGCTCTCCCACAAAGTTCATATAGTCAGATACACAATCAAAATGTTCAAGCAATAGTTAAAACAGAATATATGTAACACAAAAATAAAGAATCCACCAGAACATATAATTAAAACATTCTCAAAGGGATAAGTGTGTCTTAGAAAAACAAGAGAATTGTTTAGTCAGAGGATGCTTATGCCTCCAAAGATCTTGCCAGCCCACTTCCTTCAGTAAGTGGGACAGGGTGGTGCCCTGAAGACTCACACCAGGTGTTAAAGGGGGGTGTCTGTCCAAAGTGGGATTAATATATAATGTGAGATCATCCAAACGTACTGTGCCCCTGACTGCTAATCTCAAGAGTTTTGGAGCGAGAGTTGGTGATACAATTTCTGTAATGCTCACTGTTCTCCTTGTTGTGAAGGAAACTGTACCTGAGGAACTCCATTTCAAGGAACTCTTCTGCTTCATTTATTCTGTGAATCTATGCTTTCTCAACCCCTCCTGAGGCATCTTAAATATTACTACATCAGTTATGGTTAGTTATCAGAGGCAACTCTGACATGTAAAAGTAAAGCCATGCTCCTCTACCAAGATGGCTGCCTCCGAACAGAGACAACATTAAGATCAAGGTATTGTAAGTCAGTAAAAGAGAAAAGATCGGCTTCAGGGAGCCTACAGGTAATATTGGTGAATAGTGCTTTGCTCTCTGTTTGCCTTTTTGCGGTACAGCTTTCACAGTTCAGGTCACCTTTAAGAATGTGTAAATACTTGAATGTCCATAGCCTGGCCACCAGTTCATTTTAAGAACTATGGTTCCAAAGGGATGTTTTTCATTGTTTCTAAAAATTATGTTTTGTGATGTCATTGCTCCACCACTCTACCTTGTCCAAACACAGAATGCTTTGCATTCAGTGAGAAAATGCAAAGTGTTCTCTGCAAGGCACCCATGCCAGGCAAGCCACTCAGGACAGGGCTTGGAAGCTAGTGGAGCTCACTGCAGTAGTAATGCCTACTACAGCGATCTCCATTCTCCAGCTTCCATAGGGATCCCACAGGTATGGCACATACATATTTTCATTGTTCCTAGTTGGGCCAATGTAACTATGTAAAAATTGTCATACCTAAGCTTTGGCTTTAATAAAAAAAAGGTGCTAAAAACCAACAAATGTGTAAAAAGGCAATTTGCCTTTTATTGACAATGTACATTTTATTATTAAAAACTACCAAAGCCACAAAAATTTGTAAAATCCAAGTGTTTTCATTCCTGTATTTGTTATTTTAGCATTTAATGGTACCACAAGCCAAAACAGTGTTTCTAATTTGTTGTGAATACTGTACAGAAATACTGAACTCTTATATCTGTGCCATTGGCACAGCACTCCAGAAACAACATTCAAGCTTTAAGGTTGTCTTGTGAATTTTAAATATATCATGGTGACCCTGCTTATTAATCTTTTCAGCATCTTTATACTGGCACCCACCCTCTCAGAGCAAACAGCTTGGACAGGCTTCTTCTGTGTGCTGCCAGGGAGATGTCTGTGCACAGAGTGTGTTATACAAGCCGTGATTCCGGATCGTACATGTGTTTTGAGGTTTCTGTTTTGGCCACATACCATTTCTTAAGCTTGTTTGGCTAGATCATTCTAGCTTGGCACACTAACATTTTTTTCTTTCTGTACTTGCAAAGGGAAATAGAAGGGATTTTGGGTGGATGGGGAGCCAAATAAATTTCCTTAGGTTGACATATGATAAAAAGGAATATCCCAAACCTTAATCTTTTATTATTCAAGACTTTGAAGGTCGACTCAGAGGCAAGTGAACAGGTGGCACACACAATCAAAAAGTTGCTTGAATGTCAAGAGGTGTTTTTTCAGTCTTAAAGCTTCTGCAGACACATGGCCAATACATGGTTCAATGATTGATGCATGCTTAGGGGTTGAAAAGCAAAAGCATATTGTGAATACTAGCCTGTCCAACATTTATATAATGCTAAAAAAAAAAAGACTGAGATAAAAAAAATTCTAACTTTATGTACTGGAGAATTGGGTGGCTTAAAACAATGAGTCTGTAAACTGTTCTACTAAAAACAGGTACTGTCTCTGCATCCAGTGTTGAACTGGGTACAGCCACCTGTGATTTCTATTACAGGAGTCATTATTATTATAACTATCATTATTACCAGTCATATTAGTTATCAGCATGACTTTAAAATTTAAATGGCTTGGCTTAATTTTACACATGGACGGTAAAAAACAGACCAATGAAGAAAAAAAATATATCCAGGATGGCCTACACACCCATGTAGCATATTGTTAAAGCCAGGTTCCCCCTTAGAGACTGGGAAGTCAGAAGTGCAGGGTTGATAAATCAGGCCATGGCTACATGTCACTATAACACAGTTCAGCATCAGAAGAGTAACTCCATGACTCAAGAGACTTCTCTATTCCCAGTAGCCTCAGACAATGTACAAGGGGCTGACGCTCCACCAGGCAAGTGTGTTGCTGCAGCCCCAATTGATTAGTCCACTTCAGCTAATTGACTTGAACTGAACAGTTTTACTTAAATATAGCTTGTCAGCAAACAATCTTGTTGTCAAAGAAGAGATTTCCAACATGGCAACATGGCTGAACTCTCAAAAGAATAAACATCTTCAACTGCTGGATCATGGTCCTGCCAATTATCACTTAGTGGTGTACCTCAGGGAGGCGGGCTTTGGTGAGAAGTGCCATACCCCTTCCCCTCCTAGAACACTGCTACATATAGAAATGTAAAATCACAAATACACACGCTAGCTATAACTTGTGACATTTTTGTTGTTGTTTATGTGCAATTAAAACATGGAATCGAGGTAGAGTTCACGATGTTATCCACATATTATCTGATACATTAGATGTTTAAAAAAATAAAAAAGCTTAAAAAATATAAAGTCAACAAAATGGCTGTTGTGTCCTGGTTTAGCAGAAATCTTTCTCCCCAGATGCCACTTAATTTTTCTGGTGCAGTAGGGATTAATAGAAGTGAAGAAGCTCTGACAGGCAATCAAAAAGAGTGCCCGACTATGCCCACCCCCTTTCTACCCAGGTCCTCCATTCATATAAGCCAGTACTATAGCTTCTATGTATGAAACAGGATCTATGAATGGAGGAGGTGGGCTTTTCAATCATCTGTCCATCCTCCATTCATAGATCATGTTTCATTCATAGAACCTGTAGTACCAGCTTTGATGGAGAGAGGAGCTGGGTGGAGAAAGCCAGGATAGTCTGGTATATTGATGAGTGCCTTTTAGTCTGTTCTATTGTCACTGTTCTATTAACCTCCACCACATCAAAAGATTATGAAGATGGAGCTGAGGGCATCGGAGAAGGAATATTTCTGTTAAACTAGGGCACAGCAGCACAAGGGACACATGACATTAAAGGTAAATAATATTGCTTGTGCTGATTCTTTATCTATTTTTTTTTTATAAACTTAGTGCAGAAAGCATGAATCAGACTGAGACAGAAGTACAGTTAAATCACACTTGTTTAATAATAATAAAAAAAGGTAAACAGAGTAAACATAGTCAAAACATAGCTAGAGTTCAGGTACTGGAACGGATAGTGTAGTAGAAAAGCAAGCAAGATCTGGAGCCAGAAGGAATGTCAGCCAAGCAAGTCTTTAACAGGAACACAGGAGAGCGTCTCTAGAGATGTGACCAGGGCGAAGGCAGAGATCATCTGGACTGGACTGCTTAAGTAGACAGGACTGACGAGCAGGATATCATCAACAGGTGAGTCACTGTGGAGAGATAGGAGCTGGCAATTAGCCGACAGCTGAGCGGCCAGCTTTGAGAAGGAAGGGCTGAGCCCAGCCCTGACACTTAGGCTTTAATGTCTAGGTGAAACCTTTTTTTTTGGATGGAACATAGGAGTGTTAGACCTTCTGTCAAATTGTTATTGCTGTTTGTGTCTCCGTTGGGATGATTCACCCCTCTGTTTTTACTGGTGACCTTTGTCAAGCAGAAAGAAGGTGAGTGGAAATTCAAAATGTTGGAGTTGTCATTAGAACATAAGGTAAAGTGAAACATGGAACATCTATTTTGGTGATAGCTGTCTAAGAGGGTGATTCCTCTACTTTATGAGATTTCCTCAAACTGCCTGTTGCATCTCATTATTGTCATGCAGCCTGTGCACATTATTTAGTGTTGTGGTAGATTATGTGCTGCTATGGCAGTTTGGGCTGCCTGCTATGTGTGAGTGGTGGCACCCAGTGCCAAGTTTTAATGACTAGAATACTCCTATGTGTAGTTTTGCTGTGTAATGTTCTTTCTCCAGCTAGTTGCCTAGCTATTATACTGATCCACTGGTTTTAATGTGCTCCCTAATCCAGAACAAGGGTGCAATGTAGGAAACTCACAGTAAAGTCAGAGCATACTTGAACTGGTGTCAGAGACTCAAAGTATAGAAGTCAGAGGATCAGCATGGCAATCAGGCAATTAGAAAATTATATATACAAATATATATATTGATCTCAGAGTTGCAAAACAAAGAGGTCTGGAATGTCAAGATGTAGCACACTTAAAGGAATTTTTTGTGTCAGAGAGCTCACTAATCCCTTTGAAAACTGCCTCTGTGGTTGTGCTTTCCCCATTATATCACACCCATTTGGATATATTGGGGAGAATTAATAAAAAGTGTTTGAGAGAAATTTTGTCTCAACTGCAGCAGTTGCCTAGAGCAGCCAATCAGCTTTTAAATTTTCATCTTCTAAGCCGTGTGAAAAAAATGAAAGCTAGAATGGTGGTTTGGAACACCAGCACTAGTTGACACAGAACTCATCCCAGACACTTTTATTAATTCCTCTCTTTGTATATTTGATAGCTACATGAATAAAAAAAGTTTTGAAAAATACAGCACATTCCATACCTTTTTGTGGCCAAGAAAGAAGCATATCATTTTATTTTCCACCTGCTTATAAATAAAATATCTGTTGATACATTAAAGCTATTTTGCATAAATCTTTCCCTCGACGACATTTCTGAGACGTAAGAAATATGCACACAGAGCACTGCTGTCCACTGTCAGATACAATCTGTTTTCACTTCTTGTTTAAGTGTGGGTAACTAATTCCTAGGAATGGATTAAGTTGATACATCATATGTGTGACAGTACCAGTCAGCTGTCTTATTCTCTAACAAGCTCTTTCCAGACTTCTGCTGGAAGAGATTTTGTGGCATGTTCTATATTGGAAGAAGTCAGAACCCTGAGTGTTTCTTCTCTATAAATAATCACAACTTTCTCAAGTCACCAGCAAGATTTTGTTGGATGTTTCTCTTCAGTTTAGGCTTTGGCTATGAACTATTTTAGTGGGATACAGAATATTTTCATATGTGGAAAAACCAAATAACTGAAAATACGCAGCGGTGTGCTTGTGTTTTTCAGTTTGATTAATTAATTGAGACTTTGTGTGTTTTTTTGTTACGAGGAACTTACCATTGCAGGAACAGTTATTTAAAATAGGGGACTTTCGAGGCTTTTTGCTTTCTTTTTTAAAGTTGAGTTGCAATGAATTAAAGGGGATGTAAAGCTTAAGGGTTGATTTACTATAGGGAAATCCACTGTGCACTACAAGTGCACTACAAATGCACTGCAACTGCACTTGGAAGTGCAGTCGCTGTAGATCTGAGGGGGAAGATCTGAAATGAGGGGAAGCTCTGCTGATTTCTATCATCCAATCATGTGCAAGCAAAAATTATGCTGTTTTTTTATTTTTCTTGGATGTCCCCCTCAGATCTACAGCAACTGCACTTCCAAGTGCACTTGCAGTGCACAGCGGATTTGGAAGTTCCGCCAGCAAAAGTCTGATGTGAGCTTTTGGTCGGAAATTCTGACCGTGTGTATGCTCCATCTGACTTTTGCTGGAGGAATTCCCGCCAGCAAAAGATTGAGAGCGGGTTCTCTATTTTTCAGGTGGAAAAGGTTCTGATCATCTGTACCAATTCCGATGTGCAAAATTCCTACGCATGCTCAGAAATAATTGGACGCATGTTCGGAAGCATTGAAGTTCATTTTCTCAGCTCGTCTTGTGTTGTAGGTTACCGCGTTCTTGATGGTCGAAAGTTCCGAGAACTTGTGTGACCGTGTGTATGCAAGCCAAGCTTCAGCGGAATTCCGTCAGAAAAACCATCCAAGATTTTTCCGATGGAAATTCCGCTTGAGCTTGAAGCTGTCAAGAAACACGTCTTGGCCATGTCTTGGCCACTTCCCGGATTTTTTTTTTTTTTTTTTTTACACAATTACTTTACCAAGATCTTTGTTAATCCACCAGGTTTTTGTTATAGTCCCAGTGCTTACATGGCTGGGAATTGTTGACCATGTAAGTGAATGGGGCCGAACCAAGTAAGTGAATAGGGGTGATGTCACTGGTTGTTAATGAGTCAATGGTGCCTAAACCCGCCATCATCCTTATCACCCACTGACAGCTGGAAGCTGTTGTGTAAAATAGCAGTAGTAATACCTCTAGTATACATGATTTTTAGCTCCCACCAAATAGGTAAATGTTTAGGCATTTGTCTGAATGCCCAGACAGCCAAGGATGAATTTGATCTTGTGTTCAGACCAAACCTTATGTTTATCCTGACACTGCAGAATGGATCATAATAGCTATGCTTGGCTGTGGGGGATCTTCAATCCTTGAACACACATGGATCGCCTGACTGGATAATGATCTAAGGCACAGAACTTTCTGTGATGGTCAACTGTATTGGCCAATACAATGTTGAAACAACATCAAAAATCGAAATCCAGTTAAACCACCAGTCTTAAGGCTCATCTTGCTAATTTAATCCAATACTGCACATTCCACCGTATCATAACGTAATCATAAATTTTGCTTTACAAAAACATAAAAAAACCTTGTATATGCAACAACAATCCACAATTAAAAAATAGATGTGATACTGACAAGATGCTGATGACACAAGAGCTTACATTCTTATGGTTCCATTTTAATGAAGCCAAAACAAAATGGCAAAATACTAAAATTTGAAGAGTGGTAGACTTACTGTCCATGAAATCCCTGTACAAGCAATACAATTACAGGAACACAGGTAACAATAGACAGATGATATTTGTCCAGCAAACAGGCAATTACAATGCAAGTACACCAAACAGCTCCCCAAGCACTGCCTCCAGCCAGACCGGTAGACCCTCCACCATGAGCTTGATAACAGTATGCCTGCCATCTGAGAGGTCCTAAAGGGTGTGAATAAGATCAGCGTCCTAGGTCCAGTTACCACATGTATGCACAGTTGGTCTGTAGACCTAGATATATTTAAAAAAAAAACAGTGCAGTGCTTGAAAACAAATGATAAGGTGGGGGGCAGGAGGCGGAGCCTAGCGGAGCAGACATGCATTGTTAGAGCTCCACACCGCTGAGGAGAGAAGAGAAGGACAAAGCAGAGCCTGCAGGCTCAAAAGGTATCCATTTGAACCTTTTTGCCCCAGGGAACAAACTGTGAAAGTTTGGGCAGGAAATATGGTACTGGGAGGAAACCGTGGCAGAAATAAAAATCACCTCACAAAGAGCTCACAGGCACTCACTGCAGCTGAAGCAGCTCCAGTCACCTCACAAGATACAGCATCAGGGCGCTCTCACAGACAGAAAATGTCACAGCAAGACTCTCCATTTGAGTCAGAAACAGAACAAATCCTCTCACAAACTTCTCCACAAGCCTCCTCAGTATCCCCAGTAATATTATTACAATTTGAAAAGATGCTTCATAAGGCTTTAAAACAAACCTCAGACCAAATAACAAAAAGCCTAACCAAAGAAATAAGAGAGCTGGGAAACCGCACCGCAGCCTTAGAAATAAAAATGGATTAAATTGAAATTACAACCCAAGAAAATATAACAGAATTGGAACAATTAAAAAAAGAATTTAATACTTCAAACTAAGCTCGAAGATTACGAAAATAGAGCCAGACGTTCAAACTTGCGCATAAGGGGAATACCTGAAACTGTGACAGACCTGCAATCTACTATTACTGCTCTATTACAAGAACTAAAGCCAGATATCCCTGTTGAACGTTTAGAACTGGACAGAGTACACAGAGCCCTCACAGCCAAAAAGAAAGATGGACCCCCACGTGATATAATCACAAAATTTCATTATTACAGAACGAAAGAACAAATACTAATTGCTGCAAGAGAAAAAAAGGAACTTAATTTTCAAGGACACAATTATCAAATTTTTGCTGACCTATCCAAACTTACTATTACTAAAAGACGATCCATGAAACCCCAACTAATGGAACTGCAACGCCACAACATTATGTATCAATGGGTCTTCCCCTTTTCAGTCAGATTTAACTACCAAGGTACAATTTACAGAAGCAGATCAGCAGATGAACTACAACAAACCCTTTTAAAATTAAATCTGACAGAACCCATAAGCAGCAACACTCCCACACGCAGAAGAATGGCATCATCTTCACCTTCAGGCAGCACCCAGAAAATTTCAGAACAAAATGGGAATCATCATTCTCACAAAAGAGGCCGTTATGCCACATCATCCATGGACCAAGAAGATTCAATGGACTGACATCCTAATTCCTGATATCTCTTCATTTATTATACTAAGAGATGGTTCTCTATAAAAAACCTATATTTATAACTGAATGTAACTGCATTCTGATAGTCACACACTGTGTGGGATCATGTTACATTCCAGTTATATTTCTTATTACTTCTGATTCATATAGCCTTAGAATATATAAGTGAAATAAGGAAATTCATGTTCAGTTATATATTATCAGGTAATAACAATAGATTTATTACTTTTTAGGACAAATATGTTCAATAATCCAGAAGTAATGGAAGCTTTTTCTTTCTTTTCTTAAACAAATATATTATTACCTAACTAGTTCCTAGAATTATGTTTTTGTTTATTCTAATCTGAAGCAATACAATCTCAATTTTATGAGTTAACATATCTAAACAGTTACATATGAATAAAATATGTAATTGTTTACTCTAAAAGGGTTAAAATCCCAAAATAATTCAAACTATCTTCATCAATACCAAAGTTATTAACAGTACCTTTCTAACTGAATTATTTAGCCTAGGGCAAGACTAACCATATACAACCACCCTGGAATAAATAATTTCAACAAAAACTATATTCTGCACTCCAATTAATGAAACATCATTTTGATGTCTTTTGACATAGCACTTCTCTCCTGTAAGCGGAAGATCCGTGTACCCCCATTAGCCCTCCTCATTCTCCCAACCATATTATGTGGGAGTGTGACGAAGGCACTTATTCCCCTGAGAGAGATATTTATTCTCTTTCACGGGTAAATTGTGATTACTTGCAAAAAATAATTTATACAATGTATCATCTAATCTCATATGTTTTTTGTTTACTCTTTACTCCAGAATTCACTGGTTTCTTTTCTATCTATTCATCTCTTCAGTCCACACAGGTTGATCTGCGCAGTCAGCTCTGCATAAC
Organism: Aquarana catesbeiana; assembly: GCF_042186555.1. NCBI lineage: Eukaryota > Metazoa > Chordata > Amphibia > Anura > Ranidae > Aquarana > Aquarana catesbeiana. The sequence continues at coordinate 153,947,678 of NC_133334.1, read as the reverse complement.
AAAAAGTAAGTCAAAACTATTTGATCTATTGCCATGGCACCACTGAATATACTTTCCCTGAATGTTCAGGGAATAAATGTCCCTCAAAAAAGGACCAAAGCCTTCCGTACTTTCCATAACAAGAAGGCTCACATAGTATGCCTCCAAGAAACACACTTCACCAAAGATTCTACTCCAAAATATATTTCTCCTTTTTATCAACAAATTTACACGGCTTCTGCCTGTAACAAGCAAAGGGGAACTCTAATTGCATTTCACCGATCCACACCATTCACCTTATCATCAGAAATTAAAGACCCAGAAGGTAGATACCTGATACTCATGGGTTATATAATGGATACAGCAATCACGGTGATTTCCTACTACTTCTTTCCAAATACAATCTGGTAGATTCATGGAGAGAAAGTAACCCAATGAAAAAGAAATTCACTTATTTCTCGCACCCTCATCAAACCTTCACCAGAATAGATCATATTTTTCTAACAATAGGAATGATACCAGAAATTATTGCATCAGATATAATTCCGATTCCGTGGTCTGACCATAATGCAGTATACACTACTATAGCCTCAGCCATACCAAAAGCGCATGACCCAACGTGGTACTTACCGGACATAATGCTCAAACACCCACTACATCAGATGGCCATTGAACAAGCTTTAAAGGAATACATATCAATTAATAATACAACAGACATCTCCCCAATAACACTGTGGGAAGCTCATAAGCCTGTCTTGCGTGGTACAATACAAAGACAAATGGCACTATTTAAACGGGAACGCAAAAATCTAGCAAAAAAACTAGAACTCAATTTTAATGCAGCCTACATATCATTTCAAGATAATCCATCTCAGAGTACAAAATCTCATCTGGAAAAATCTAGATTGGAATACGATCTATTTCTCACTGAGTCAGTTGATAAATCCCTCAAACGCTCCAAACACAATTTCTACATGAATACAAACAAACCAGGTACATATTTGGCTCTGGCATTAAATTCAACTAACAAATCTTTCAAACCAATATGTTTGAAATTATCAAAAAATGTTTACACTTGTAATCCAGTTAAAATAGTCCATAAATTTCACTCACATCTCGCAACTTTATACAAGACAAACAATGAATTTAATCCTACAGAGGCTGAATCCTTCTTCTCAAAAATAACCTTACCTGAGTTATCTCAGAATCAAAAAAGCAGTTTGGATGAGCCTATAACTATAGATGAAGTTGCTAGCGCCATAAAAGACCTAAAACTTAACAAAAGACCAGGCCCAGACGGCTACTCGGCTTTATACTATAAAACATTCTCAGAAATACTCTCTCCCATTATCACTGAAACTTTTAACAAACTTCTAGATGGACATTCTTTTCGGCAAGAAACACTAATGGCAATTGTTTGTATGATCCCAAAACCCCTTTCTGATGATACTTCCTGTGTGAATTATCGGCCTATCTCTCTGTTAAACCTCGATATTAAATTATTAGCAAAAATAATAGCAAAACGCCTCAATAGCATTATAGGAAAATACACACAAATTATGTATATTTGCAGACGATATATTACTTTTTCTATCATCACCACAGGTCTCTGGTCCTAACTTAATACCAGCTCTTGATGGATTTGCAGCCCTATCCGGCCTTATGATTAATCCTAAGAAATGCCTAGTGCTTAATATTTCACTCACAAACATGGAATTGATCCCAGCTAGGGCTGCACTCCCATTCACATGGGCAGAAAAATCAATCCCATATCTTGGAATTCATTTAACAGCATCTCATTCTGACTTATTCTCAACCAATTATCCTCCTGTATTAAGACAGATCACAAATCTAATAAAACAATGGTCGCAACTTCCTTTATCCTGGATAGGGAAGATTAATGCAATCAAAATGACTATTCTACCCAAATTGCTTTATCTATTCAGAGTCCTCCCTATTCCAATTCCTTCCTATTTTTTGAGAATAGTACAAAAAAGAGCAACTTCGTTTATATGGGGCTCTTCTAAACCACTTATACCTATACACACACTACATCTTCCCAAAAATAAAGGAGGCCTGGGATACCCTAATTTTACTAACTACTACAGAGCAGCACATTTGGCCAGTCTGTCCAAATACCATGAAAAACAGGAAATCCCATTATGGGTATTTATAGAGGCTTCAGAAAATGACCCTCTATTAATATCAAATTTATTATGGCTTGATCCTAAAGACCGCTTTAAAATTCATAATCCCATAACTAAACACTTCTTATCTCTCTGGGATAAACTAAAAACCAAATATCAGTTACAATCTCCACACAATCCTCTCCTTTCTTTTATCAGAAATCCGGCCTTTTATCCAGCATGGATCTACCCAAATTCTTATAAAGCTTGGACAACATCAGGCATTCAGACACTAAATGACTTCATAGCATCTAAATCATTCCTTTCGTTCCCATCGCTTAGAATAAAATATGATCTACCAAACTCTGAGATATTTAGATATCTCCAAATCAAAAATTTCTATACACCATTCCTAAAGGGGGATACACCATTATCCCAATTATCCATTTTTGAATCAATCTGTACAAAAGATCCATTTGCTAAAGGTACAATTTCATCACTTTATAATCAATTATATGGAGTAGCAAATCTTAATAGACCCTCTTACGTTCAGAGGTGGGAGGAGGACCTGGGACGAACTTTAGAAGACACGGACTGGTCTAACATATGGCTAACATCTAAGTCATCTTCACCCAACATCTTAGCACTGGAGACAAATTATAAAGTCCTAACTCGCTGGTACCTTGTACCCGCTAGAGTGGCAAAATATTCACCTAATACCTCAGCTCTTTGTTTTCGAGGATGCCCAGAAATAGGCACATATTTACACATATGGTGGACGTGCCCAGTAATCCAAACCTTCTGGAAGGAAGTCTTCGTGATTGCATCTAAAATATTTAAAAAAATAATACAACCAGATCCATATTTAACTTTACTTAATCTAAAACCGGAATGGTTAACACTCTCTCAATTCAAACTTATGATCCAACTAATAATGGCTGCAAAACAAACAGTGGCCAAGGCATGGAAATCTCCTACATTGGTACTAGCAGAAACAATTCACAGAATGAATAATACAATGTCCCATGCTAAGATGGTAGCCATCGATCAAAATCAAATTCCAAAATTTGAAAAACTTTGGCATCCTTGGATAAAACAACAGTTCCTGTCAAACTTCAATGACTCTGTCCTGTTGCCATGGTAACAGATTAAATGACTTACAGAGACACCCATTCTAAAGCTTCAAAGAGAACTAAAAAGAATAATAAACTGACGAGCGGGACAACCTTGTGGACCATACCTCTACCTTTCAACCCTTTTTCTTCTTTCTCTTTCCTTTTCTCCACCTTACGATTAAAGCTCATTATCAGAATTTATTTGACCTATATACACTCTACTTGTAAACAATATGTATAGTAGGTATAAATCATTTAAATACCTACAAAAGTAACTAAGGAAATGATATATATCTTTAATTTAGGTTTACGTGAACCCAATGTTTAATATTTGAAATTTCATGATATTTACCTATATAAACCCTACTGTAAAACAATGAGCTTACTTTATAGATCCTTGTAAACTTACTTTATGTATCTTTATAACATTGTATACTCAATAAACTTCTTTTGACAAGGAAAACAAATGATAACTGAATCCATACATGCCGAAGTGTGCTAAAGCCTCCACCTCAAAACGTGCTCCAGTAAGCAAATGCACCTTACCACAGGGTTTGACCATCTATGATGGATGGCCAAACAAATTTTGTGTACAATCCATATACCACAGGAATCATCAGACCTCCAGGGGAAAACACTCTCTAAGTAGTCACTCAAAAGCGTCCATGATAATCAAGAAAAAACAGAAGAAGAAAAAACTCTCATGGTGCAGTATTTGGTCAATTCGGTTTAATATAAAAAGGTTAAAAGTACTCACAAGCCAACAGTATAAACGAGCGATATATGAGATGGCAAATACAGGCATCCAAGTTTGTTCCACTTCCAGGTCCCTAGCTGGGGTGAACGTGTCACTCGCTCTGGCCCCATCTGATGCATTTCATCACAGAGGACATCATCAGGGACAGTGGCCTGAGAGAAAGCGTCACACGTCATGTTATTTATACTAGCCGTGATCAAGAGGACGAAGAGTGCGCTTGCTCCCAATCAACTGAAGCACATGATACCGCTGCAAGCTGTTTCTAGCAGTTACCCTGTAACTTGATGTTATCTGAATAAAGAATAAATTTATCTTTATTCAAGTGTTGTGACGAGTGGGAGGTCGTCTAAACCTGAGCACCTGAAGTGGAGTTACCAGTGATCAACTACTACATTGGAGGTTCTCAGAGTCAGAGCGGTGCTTTTTGTGTGTTTGCTGTTTCCAGCATAGACAGAGCTGGCACCAGGTTTAGTGCCATCTTGTGTGCATTGTTCAAAATGCACAGATGCAATAATTGTTAATTATTGTATTAAAATAGTTAGAGGACCTAATGATAAAATGGCAGCACAGGGGGAGATTACAATTTAAAATTGACATATGGTAAATAGCAGTAACAATAAAAAATCTAAAAATAAATACCACAAAAAGTGTTAATTATTAATTAGAAAAAGAATTTAAAAAAATAAAAAAAAGGGAAGGAAAAAAGGAAACGGAATTAACTATTACTAATAAAACTATGTCTCAGTCTACATTAAGACCATAAGGTCTATACGACTTCAGGTCATAAATCCATCATGTCTCGAGTTTGAAGATTTCCCTCCTAACAGACCCCCCTCTCCAAGGTGGGGGACACTTACCTATCCCTATAAAGAGCGTTCCAGCAGGACTTCTGTCATAGTTACATAGTAGGTGAGGTTGAAAAAAGTCAGTATTACATTGTATATACCTGTATGTTTCAGTTGTTCAGGTGCTTATCTAATAGTTTTTGAAACTATCGATGCCCCACGGCTGAAACCACTGCCTGTAGAAGAGAATTTCACATCCTTGCTGCACTTGCAGTAAAGAACCCTCTACACAGTTTAAGTTTAAACCTCTTCTCTTCTAATTTTAATGAGTGGCCACGTGTCCTATTGAACTCCCTCCCGCTGAAAATTTTTATCCGTATTGTGGATTCACCAGTAAAATATTTGTAAATTGAAATCATATCCTCTCTCAAGTGTCTCTTCTCCAGAGAGAATAAGTTCAGTGCTAGCAATCTTTCTTCATAACTAATATCCTTCAGACCCTTTATTAGCTTTTCTGCCCTTCTTTATACTCGCTCTATTTCCAGTACATCCTTCCTGAGGACTGGTGCCAGAACTGGACTCCAGGTGAGGCTGGACCAAAGTCTTGTAGAGTTGGAGAATTATCGCTTTATCCCTGGAGTTAATACCTTTCCTAATGCATGCCAATATTCTATTTGCTTTGTTAGCAGCAGCTTGGCATTGCATGCCATTGCTGAGCCTATCTACTAGGACCCCCAGGTCCTTTTCCATCCTAGATTCCCACCCTAGTGAGTAGATTGCATTCATATTTTTGCCACCCAAATGCATTATTTGGTATAGTGCCTGAAAGATAATGCCTTGGAAAACTACATTTTATGTTTCCTATATGCTCATTTAAGCCCACATGTAGTGCCTGGACTGTATGTCCCACATATTCTTTACCATACAGAACACCTAATAAGATATACAGCATTTTTGGTTAAACATGTTATACAGTGGGAAATGGGCGGAAAATATTCAGACCCCCTTAAATTTTTCACTCTTTGTTATATTGCAGCCATTTGCTAAAATCATTTAAGTTCATTTTTTCCTCATTACTGTACACACAGCACCCCATATTGACAGAAAAACACAGAATTGTTGACATTTTTGCAGATTTATTAAAAAAAAAAACTAAAATATCACATGGTCCTACGTATTCAGACCCTTTGTTCAGTATTTAGTAGAAGCACCCTTTTGATCTAATACAGCCATGTGTCTTTTTGGGAAAGATGCAACAAGTTTTTCACACCTAGATTTGGGGATCCTCTGCCATTCCTCCTTGCAGATCCTCTCCAGTTCTGTCAGGTTGGATGGTAAACTTTGGTGGACAGCCATTTTTAGGTCTCTCCAGGGCTCTGGCTGGGCCATTCAAGAATAGTCACTGAGTTGTTGTGAAGCCAATCCTTTGTTATTTTAGCTGTGTGCTTAGGGTCATTGTCTTGTTGGAAGGTAAACTTTCGGCCCAGTCTGAGGTCCTGAGCACTCTGGAGAAGGTTTTCGTCCAGGATATTCCTGTACTTGGCCGCATTCATCTTTCCCTTGATTGCAAGCAGTCGTCCTGTCCCTGCAGCTGAAACACACCCCCACAACATGATGCTGCCACCACCATGCTTCACTGTTGGGACTGTATTGGACAGGTGATGAGCAGTGCCTGGTTTTCTCCACACATACCGCTTAGAATTAAGGCCAAAAGTTCTATCTTGGTCTCATCAAACCAGAGAATCTTATTTCTCACCATCTTGGAGTCCTTCAGGTGTTTTTTGCAAACTCCATGCGGGCTTTCATGTGTCTTGCACTGAAAAGAGGCTTCCATCGGGCCACTCTGCATTAAGCCCCGACTGGTGGAGGGCTGCAGTGATGGTTGGCTTTCTACAACTTTCTCCCATCTCCCGATTGCATCTCTGGAGCTCAGCCACAGTGATCTTTGGGTTCTTCTTTACCTCTCTCACCAAGGCTCTTCTCCCCCAATAGCTCAGTTTGGCAGACGGCCAGCTCTAGGAAGGGTTCTGGTCGTCCCAAACGTCTTCCATTTAAGGATTATGGAGGCCTCTGTGTTCTTAGGAACCTTAAGTGCAGCAGAATTTTTTTGTAACCTTGGCCAGATCTGTGCATTGCCACAATTTTGTCTCTGAGCTCTTCAGACAGTTCCTTTGACCTCATGATTCTCATTTGCTCTGACATACACTGTGAGCTGTAAGGTCAAATATAGACAGGTGTGTGGCTTTCCTAATCATGTCCAATCAGTATAATCAAACACAGCTGGACTTAAATGAAGATGTAGAACCATCTCAAGGATGATCAGAAGAAATGGACAGCACCTGAGTTAAATATGAGTGTCACAGCAAAGGGTCTGAATACTTAGGACCATGTGATATTTCAGTTTTTCTTTTTTTAATAAATCTGCAAAAATGTCAACAATTCTGTGTTTTTCTGTCAATATGGGGTGCTGTGTGTACATTAATGAGGGAAAAAAAAATTAACTTAAATGATTTTCGCAAATGGCTGCAATATAACAAAGAGTGAAAAATTTAAAGGGGTCTGAATACTTTCCATCCCCACTGTAAATGACTTAATGACATATTGCTTCCCAGTGACCTGAGATTAAAAGGACATCATTTTCTACCAGAAAAAAAAGTTTCTCTTGCAAGCGTTACATCTCTTACATGAGTAAAAGCCCACCAGAGACCCAAAAAAGGTTGGCCTCCAGGACATTACGAGCTATCTTCTATGTCTCTTAACGCAGGTGCTCTCCTTTAAACCCCCATAGGGTGCTACAGGGGCACCCATTTTTGGACTGAGTACATTTTTAGAATTGGCCAGTGTTTCTTAAGGATGTTCTTAACCCTATAATGTTGTGTGGAATAATTGGGTATCAAAGATTAGTTAAAAGTATCATTCTCATTTTCAATGTTTTCTTTATAAGTATAGATTTCCGATCTAAATTGGCCCCCTGCTTCATAGCTACATCAATATCTGATGGGTCATACCCGCTTTTAAGAAATCTGTTTTTTAATACCTCTGCTTGAGAAAAGTAATCATTAAGATTGGTGCAACTGTAGACCTGGAGTTAGCCTGTCTGCAACATGCAGTCCCTTAAGGGTATTGGTGCTGCCCCATATAAAGAATAGTGAGCATCAATCCACAATGCAACACTGTCCCATTGTCCTACAGCAAACCTCTTGGTTGCTGGATAACCAAGGATGTCATCTGAAGCATGAAAAAGTCGGAGGAGCATGAGCAGGATGAATGTGACCTACAATCGTACTGTGAATTGCTGGTGTCACTACTGTGCTGCTTATTTTTCTCACTGCTGGAGACTCTGACATGTGGACGTTAAGTCCTGCCTTTACCAAGTTTGCCTCCTCTACACAGTGACATGCAGAACAAGACATAGTAAGTCAGAAAAGGGGAAAAGATCAGCTGCAGTTGGACCACAGGTAATACTGGTGACTAGTCCTTTTGTCTTTGCCTGCTTTTTTGGGTACAGATTTCCCAGTTCAGTTCCTTTTTAGCAGTTCAAATGGCAAAAACACTCAGTGATGAATATTTTTCATATTGATGATGGACTGCTTGTGCCTGTTAATAAACTATGATTGAGCAGATGAGCAGTGTGAACACGTTTCCTTGTACAATCATCTTGAACATTCTGCCGTTTCCCAATTGCTCTACTGTGTTGTCCCCCTGTCTCCTTTTTGCCTTCCAGTAGTTGTGTCAACACTCACTGTACAGGCCTGGTCCACCATTGTCACCATCAGAAAACTAGCCAGTGCTAGAGTGCATGCATGAAGGCAGGAAGTGCCTGCATTGCAAAAATAGATGAAAAAGTGTGAGAACCGTATTAAAAAAAAATGCAAAGTGTTTGACTACTTCATCCTACTTCTTAGGTGACAGTATTCAGACCTGGTGATTGAACACTCAGGCCTGATCACTATATTCTTAGAGGAGGAAACCCAGCAGCTAAAGGTATTTTTAAAGAAGCTGCTTAGAGGAAAAACAGCAGCAGGGAAGTGCAGCAAATGTGATGATAAGTGGGCTACTGAGTGGCAGGCTAGGCTAAGTTACACTTTGCCCCATGAGTAGAACTCAAAACTTCAAGTGATACTATAGGATATATATATTTTTCTAAATGAAAAAGATGTTATGTGAGACCAGGAAGTGAGGAGAGTGGTTCTGCAGCTGAGACAGCACTGGAGCAATGACAGGAGCCAGGTAAGTGTTTAGGGATGGGTAGAACAGGTAGAACAGATAGTATGGCGGTTTTTAACTTTAAGGGTCAACTCCACTTTCATGGGAAAAATTTGCAAAAAAAAAAGTAATATAGCATTTACAATTGCACCACAAGTCATATTGTAATTGAATGTTAAAAATTACCTTTTCCTTTACAATCTGCAGCTCTGTAATTTTCTGTAAAATGCAATAGAATAGAATGCAATGGAACCTGGAGGTGTTCTGTACAGGGGTGGTATATAGAATTTCCCCAGAAATGTAATTTCCTGCTTGTGTGATTGGATTACTGGTTTTCCCAGAAGTCTGCATTAAGCTACAACTTAGATTTTTATCATCCCCTGCAACAAAAATGTATTTTTTGGTGAGATACTCCCAAAGAGAAAAGCAGGGGAAGGAAGAAAACAGCGAAGACCTCTGGTGTAGTAAAAAAATCAACTATCTTAATTTAAAACAACATGTTATATACTCACAAAATAAAATGTGAAAGAGTGCATATAGTCCAGGAGAAAGAGCCCACTCAACACACAACACGGTCACAAGGAATGGATGGATGAACAATCATAGTGGGGCCAGCTGACAGGTGAAGTGCTGGGCTGGATGGCAAAAATGTCTGCTCCTGCTCGGGTTGCTCAATCTGAAGGTCTCCTGTAAAAGTGGGGTCGCAGGACGTGTTTCGAGGACTTCTCCTCTTCTTCAACTAACCCCCACAGGCTACCTGCTCCCATTTAAATAGCCCCCCCCCCCCCACCAGCTCAAAAGCACAGAGTGTGGGAGGCAAGGCAGACTCACAGCATGCTGGGTGGAAGGAAATCTAGGGATGGAATAACACCTCTAACACAAAGTGATCAGGGAAGCAAAACATTCTAAATCCAAAAGTCTGCTAGCAGTCTGTGATGGAAACAATTAAAGATGGAAAGGTTACATTGTAACAACATGTGCAAAAATCACAGAAATGCCGGTTCAAATGTGTTACTGATGGAAAACCAAGCAAAGTCATTTGTGATTACAATGTAACATTTCTATCTTTTAATTGTCTCCATTACAGACTGCCAGCGGACTTTTGGATTTGGATTGTTTTGCTTCCCTGATCACTATGTATCAGAGGTGTTATTTAATCCCTAGTTTTCCTTCCTTCCAGCACGTTGTCAGTCTGCCTTGCCACCCTCTTTCCATGCTTTGGAGCTTGTGGGGGGTTATTTAAATGAGAATGGGTAGCCTGTGCGGTTTAGCTGAAGTAGAGGAGTGCTCGAAACGCGTCCTGCAACCCTATATTTACAGGCCACCATCCACTGAGTGCTGTCCTTCGAATTGAGCGAGCCAAGCGGGAGCGGAGATTTCTGGCATCCAGACCAGCATTTCATCTGTCAGCTGGCCACAGAGTGATCCGGACACTGTGGCTGCTCATCCATCCTTTCCTTGTGAATGTGTTGTTTGGGCTCTTTCTTGTGGACTATATGCGCTCTTTCACATTTTATTTTGTGAGTATATAATATGTTGTTTTTAATAAAGCTCTTGGGATAATTTTACTACACCAGAGGTCTGCACTGTTTTCTCTCTTCCCTTGCTTTTGTCTTCACAGGTGGAGTTCCCTCTCCCCGATTACAGTAGCACTCCTAGTGTGTAGTAGTTGTGTGTCTAGGTGTTGGGCTACCCACTTAGTAGTTCCCATTATTTATTGATTGTTGTATTTAAATTTATAATTTAAGGCCATAGTTATGTGGTACTCCCAAAGAGATGCAGACCCTGCCACTTTCCTTATTAGAGCCTTGCAGGTGCAGCAGTTGTTTGATAATTATGAAATCACTCTGTTCACATATGGGCATAGACAAACAGCTATTTATTCAGAACAACAAAAGGTAGGAATCTGCAACAACATTTGTTAAAATTCTTCTTATATACATAGATCACCTGGAGGGAACATTTTTTTATCAACAAAAGTGAATATTCTCTTTTTGCAGGGTAATTAAGGTAAAGGGTAGTTAAGGTAAAAGATGTTTTGATGTAAGAACCACTTTAAAAGTGAAAAGGAAACATTGCTTGTAAAGTATGAAAAGAATTTGCCACTGAAGTTCAGACCTTAAAAAAACACCAGAAGGCCTAGCCTACCAGACTCCACTTAGAATTGAAGTATCTCTTTATGGTGGTCAGGGCTTTTAAATATTGTGTTACCATTGTATTGCTTTACCTTGTGTCACAAGAGTGCAAGTCCTTTGCACAAGTTTATTCTTTTCAGTATTTTTGTTTTATCTCATTGGAAAAGACTGCTTTTTCATATTATTAGCTACTTGTTGTTATATACATATAATATCCTTAACCCTCTCTTGCGAACAGCAGCATGCAGCACAATGGCTGATTCACCCAAAATCCCATCTTCAAATCCCAGCGAGTGAGTTTAATAAAAATCCATTCTGAATCCCCAATAAAGCTTTCAGTGTTATTCTTGGCGGCCCCCAGCTCTTCCATATCCTCCTATAGAAGTAGCCGTGCCACGAGGGAGGAGGGAGGGTGTAGAGATCCCCTTTCTGCTGCTCCTTGAAGTCCTGCCATAAGAGCTGGAGATGATTTGCTAAAACGCTCCAAAGGTATTCAGATTTCTTTTCAAAAAGGAATTCAATTTATGTGCATTTATATTAGAGCGTCTGTTGGGAAGAGGACTGTCTAATCGCTGGCATGCTAGAGATTTCCATTTTTTCCTGAGCATGAGGTCATGGCGCTGAGAGTAAACACTGAGCCTTGGAGTTGATATAACAGTATTAGTTCAGTTCCTCTTGGCTGTTCCTTTTTTTTCATTCTTTTGTTTTTGAAGTGTGGAGCGTGGCATATAGTAGCTGACGTCGCATTGGCAGATCAATGCTGTGGTTTTGAATAATACAGAGAACAAATACTAGGGCAAAATAAGTCAGAAATTATATATATATGTAACACTGTTATGTAAGACAGAAGGGGGAACAGCATCCCTCAGATTCTTGAGGGTCAACAATTTGCATTAGTTCTCCAAGAAGTGGCAATCTTCCCAGATTATAAAGGAGATCATTTACCATGAATGAACATTTTCCAATGCAGTGGAACTTCAAAGACTACATTTATTATATGTTGACATTTTTTTCTTCACTATGAGTACTTGTTGGTTGTCTATATTTAATTCCAGTTTTTTTAACAATTCTCAAACACCAGTAAAAAAATATTGGGTATGTAAATACCGTTACAGACATCCACACAATTTATGTGATGCTTGGAGGCAAAAGGGACCTGAAGAAGAATAGTTGTCCTCCTGGACCCCAGGGGCTCAACTTAAAGTGAACCTGTGCTTTTTCAATGTAGTTCAAAGTAGCCTGGTTTACTTTATTGTTGGCCCTATTTACTCCTCAACACTTTAATCCCTCCGGGGAAGCGAAGTGACTGCCAAGTACTTTTGGGTATGAAGGATCATGTGACTGTGATTTACAGATCTGAAGGTTTAGCTTCCAATGCTTGCTCAGCTCTACTCCTATCAGTGGAGGAAGATTTGGTTTGTGTGGTTACACCTTATTGATTATCTTAGTTCCCTTTCATACATTCTGAAAAGGCACTTTCAAGATCAGTAAGCAAAGTCTGGATTTTAAAATGTGGGTTATATATGTATTTGCTTCATATTTCATATATCTTTGGATAATAATTTAACATAATTTTCTTACTGATGTAGCACCCTGTAGCTTAGGCAGGGAGCTCATCACAAATTTACTTGCCAGGAGGAGTTATCCTGGTTGATTGATAGAGATCCATTGATTTCATCCCTAAGTTATGCTTTGTTGCATTTTTCTCTTCTACCACTAGGTGGCCGGGTACTTGGTGATACTAGATATGAGAAGGGCAGCCCCAGGTCAGGTTATGGGTATATGGGGTATCTCAGCCAATGGGCAAGGGTTTTCTTGAACCCGTTGGCCTGCTAGGAGCACCTATATATTTGGATGAAGTCAGGTGATCCATGTTCTGTGCCACCTGGATGGCTGTTTGGGTGGATGTGTGTCGTACGCCCAAGGCTGCTAGGCCAGATATTGGGCCTATCCCAGGGGCATCTGGCTCCCAGACTATGTGAGGGCCTATCCAGAAGTAAGAGGGCAGCGCAGGGTTGGGATTGCGGCTTGCAGTCCAACCAGAAGTGATTGTTCTGCTGGCCGGAGAACCTGTCATGGTCGGAGGTAGAAGGGGAGCTGTTGCCACTAAGGGACCAACCACCTTTACCAGGGACCACAGTAAGTAACTGAAGCAACGACCAGAGCAGTATTCTCACTGAATGGGCACGGTGGAGAATCAAGAGACTTCAGGCGGTGATCAAGTCAGGGACCCAACCAGCAAAGGTGACGCTTGCAGAAAAGCCTTGTGTGTCAAGCCAGGGACCGAGCCGGTCAGCAGGAGTGAAGCTTGAGAAGTATCTGGAGTGCCAAGCTAGGGAACCAGCAGGGAAACGTGGGTGACGCTTGAGGGAGATACCACTGCAAAGATTAGAGGAGCTCAAGGGTTTCAGTGAATCAGTCGGTCTATTGAGAGACCGGGAGCTCACTGTTGAAGAACTACAAGAAGCAGTTGTAGAGAAGCTGAAGGAACTGTTACATTTGAGTTAGGAACTGTTAAAGACTGTTGCCATAGGAGACAGAATTCCTGCATGTGCAGATGTGGCACCTTGCTGGGGCCTTTCCCTGCACAGCTGTCCTCCTATTGAAGTCTGAGTCTGCCAATTTAATCTACAACTATTTACGGGTGTCCTGGCCCTAACCCTCTTCCCCCAAAAATTCAAAAAGAACTGTTAAGAGATATAAAACCTCTTTTACATCCAAGAAATCTCTGGCGCCCAATAACTTTCACCATCTTTGCACCCACTATGCCTCACAACCCACTACATATTGAAGGATGTCAGCTATCTTTAGCCTTAGAGGTCCTCATTAGACTGGAAGAGGCTAAAGACATTGCTACATTAATTTTATACAAAAAACATTTTCTGCAAAGCTTCTCATGCAAACTTGTTATATGAATTTTACATCTATTGCAAAAATGTTGCTCTCTGATAAGATATACCAGAATGGATTTGCTGAAGCCCTTGTCCCCATGAAGTATGGAAATACAGAACATTGTATCAGTTCTAAACTGCCATAAAGATGCACTGGTTTATTAAAAACAGCAGGTGACCAGTATGGGGACCACCCACAAACATGAGATCTGTTTAAAATGGCACTCCCATGTCATATATGTGGGTAACATTTGAGTTAATTTCTAGTATAATCCCCACCAATCAAAACATTTTATTTTTTTTGCTTTCTTTCTTTGCTTTGAATGTCTTAGGATGATGGGAGTTCTAATCATAGGAAGTACTCCCAACACAGTCCTCTTCTCAATGCACAACTGCCAACTGTCATGGTGTGTGCAGCCCAGTGTGTCTAGCCACATCACGACCAGCCATTATAATTCAATGGCTGGTTACGTCACCTGTTCCTCTGAGAGAACATTTATAAACTGATGATACTGCACATTTGTGTAAATAGTGCATTCACGATGCATGTGGTTGTGCTGTCATTATACAGCACAGATCACAGGTAAAACACACTTTTTCCCTCCTTGTTTGCTAGGACACTAGCAGTTGCCTATTTTCTAGCAAGGTCACTGTGTAGGCTGACCACTTTTGTCCTAGTAATCGACTATGCTACTGGTTGCTAGGATGCCAACAGCTATACAGTCATTGATTGTTATGGTGCGCCAAAAAATGTAGTGTACAAAAAAATAATATATGGGGTTCTCCCTAAAATCCTTACCAGTCCCTTATTCCAGATAGGTATTTTTTTGAGTGGAACTCAACAAGAATCACCATAATCCTTTAATCACTGTCCTTTAAAAAAAAAAAAAAAAAAAAAAGACACCTTGGGGTGCCCCTTATAATTTATACCAGACAGTTACCCAGACATGTAGCTTGGATGACCAGGAAAGAGGGAAAGCAGTAAACAAGCCTCCTGAATCCTATCAAGCCACATACTATCAAAATTGTGAATGTACCTTGAAAGGAACTGGGGGGGGGAGCAGTAAAGCCTTCCCCTGGCAAGGCACTTTGTCATCATGTTGAGAGGACAAGGGCATCATACCAACATGCAGTACTCAAGCGGATGTTGGGGTTTGCAGGGTGTCAGATATTCACCCCCCCCCATGTGGATGAGTAAGGGGTACATCATACTCAATCACAAATAAAAAATAAATTAATTAAAGAAAAACACAACTCCACACTTTTTTCATGAGGTCCCCTTTGCAATCCATAGCAGATCCTCATCTAGAATAAGCCTCGGGCATGGCTGTTGAGGAGAATCTCAAGCTGCTTTGTTTACAAAAACAGATTGAAACTGCCAAAAAATGTCAGCAGCAATTTTCTTTGCAAATGTTTTTTGCTTTGTACATCATACATGTGCACCACTTTATGTGCAGGTTTAAAGCATCACCCAAGTATGTTATTTAAAGGAATTATGTTGCCCTTTAAGCCTTTTTAAAAATTGCTGTTGCCCTGAACTGAACACTATTTTTTAAAAATATTTTTATTTGCATTGGTGCAAATCCCCCATGGAAGTGCCCTGCCTTGTAAAAGGCCTCGAAAATGTAGTTTTAATATATGTTTTGGTCCTTATAGACTACAATAGTGTTTGCTGCTACATTCAGGGTTTACCATTTTTTTTTTGGCAAACTTTTCACTAGTTAATAATTGTAAAGTATGTAGCTTACAGTCATGGAAAAAGTCATACATTTCAGCCTTTGTTTTTGTTTTCGGTCCAATGCTGCATCTGTCCCCCAGCGCCTCTAACACTGAGAACCGAGTGATCGAACATCACCGATCGCTTTGTTCTCAAAACTCCTTGAGCAGAGAGCTAGTGACCATCAGTCAGCAGCTCTCTGATCTGCCCCCCCCACACACGCACACACACACACACACACGCTCACTGGAACACTGGGCTGTAGAGGGGGCGGGAGCGGACGGTCTCACAGTCGAGAGACTGAGCAAGGTGCAGGTCCAGGCATGTGGCAGATCCTGACTCCATTGTCGTGATCATGCCTGAGCCTGGACAGAATCTGTGATGTCTCCTTTAACCACCTCCATATTGGCTTTTTTTATTTTTCAAAAACTTTGATCATTTTAGGGCATCTACGTTCCAAAAAGGGATCATTTTTGGGTTTTTGATACTTTATTTTATTTGATATGTTTCATAACAAAATTCAGGGGAAACAGGTTTTGTTATTTAATATTTGTTTTCATTTCCGTATATAGTAAATTAATTAAAAAAGTAGTTATTAAAAACGACTAAAAGAAAAATCTCTAACTGTCTCAAAAACAAAACAAAACAAAACATGAAATTCATTTGAGTATACTATTGCATGATTGAATAATTGCCAGTCAAACTTTTTTTTGCAAAAAATGGTCTGGAAAGCTAGGGGTGTAATGTTGTAATGTTGTGTGTTCCTGGACACACATACCTTATACAATGCAGTGTTCACAAGCATCTTCCCCCTTATGGACTCATAAATTATCCAAAAAAAAAGGATTAGTCCATGTCCTTTGTTCTGGTTTGAGCACTTCTGGGCAAGAATGCCCACATCCTAGTTCAATGGCCACAATAGTTGCAGACACTGAGAAGCAGCCAACACTTCAAATCAAACTAGAAAAGGAGACAAGGCAAGTAACTGACATGTGTCCTAGCATCCTTTTATTTATAGGCTGCAATGCAAATTTTGTAAGGAACAAAAAAAAATTAGGACTGCAAATTTAACCCAAATGATTTTGAGTGCAGAGCGTTCTGAAACCTAAGCTGCTTCTGTGAAACTGCTTGCTTGTATGTTTGCTTTGGACTGACAAAATGGTTCCATGTACTGTGAGAATAAACCACAGCCACAGTCTGTGTATAGCAGGGGACAAGCAATTGCAAAAGTCTGCTGAGGTCTAGTCCTGTAATTGTTGTGCATCCTAGTTCCAAAGCACGCAAAGAATTATAGGAATACAGCCTGTTATTATACAAGTAGTCACCCCAGGGGTTGAGATGCTGGAAACAATTATGACATCATATAAACTGAATTTGAAATGATTGCAGAGGTTAACCAAAAATAGCCACAGTTGTAATCATTTAAAACATCTATTTTTATGGGCAATTCTCAGAGAGCATTAAAGCGGTGTTAAACCTAAACCCAAAAATGTACTATATTGTAGCTTACCAATCACTAGATGTGGTGGCTACGTTAGTTTTCTTTTTATGGCTTTCCTCCCCTCTGTTTTTACCTGGTGATCTGGCCAAAAAAAAAACACACCTCCTGTATTAGAGTGCCCTTACTTTGGACGAATGAGCCCAGGAGTAGTGTTGGGCAAATAGTTCAGGATAAGCAAAAATTCGGGCCTAGCATCACCTATTCGGCGAACACTCAAATTTGTGGGGCGCTCAGCGGGTTGCACAGTGCATTCTAAGCCCTGATTGGGCAAAGTTTTGCCCAATCAGGGCACAGTGAAAGCTGGTTGTTAAAGCAGACCTTCAGTCATTTTTTCATCTTTCCATCTATTAAATCCTCTGCCCTTGTTGTTTTAACTTTGGATAGTAAAGCATTTTCTTTTCTGCCAGTAAATACCTTATACAGCCCACTTCCTGTTTCTTGTCTGGTAAAAAGCCTAGGCATATGATCATGCACAGCTCTCACATTTGTGAGAGTTTGCCAGGAAGGGAGAGAGGATAAATCATAAGAGGGCCAATGGGAGCTGCAGGGCTGCAGAGTAGGAGGTGTGCCTCTGTGTATAAATCCAGGAAGTGAACAGGCAGCAGCTTCAGCTGCCAACAGTTAAAATGGCTGCAGCCAGACTCAGTGGAGGGAGATTTCTGCAGCATATTTGGCAAGTACAGAATCACAGTATATATAAAATAATATGCAAAGTGGTTGGAGGGCATCATAATGGCAAAGATTTTTTTTTTTTATTACAAATTATGTGAGCAGATTGCAGTTCCTCTTTAAGGAGTAGGGCCGGGAAGCCAGCTGGTTGGTCCCTAACATCCGATGAGTCACCAGTTGTCAATAGGCTTCGCTGCTGACAGCTGAATAAAAAAAAAAAAAACATTGCCACCCCTTACCTATATAAGAACAGTCAAATGGTGGAGCCTGCAGTAGGCAGTTAGCCTTATGCCACGTACACATGACCGGACTTTATGGCATACTTGGTCCGGCAAACCGGAGTCCGTCGGACAATTTGATCATGTGTGGGCTCCAGCGGAGTTTGTTTTCTCAAAAGTTTGAGGGACCTAGAAATGAAACATGTTTCAAATCTGTCCGAGAGACTCGAGTCCGGTCGAAAAGTCCGCTCGTCTGTATGCTAGTCCGACAAAAACCGAAGCTAGGGCAGCTATTGGCTACTGGCTATGAACTTCCTTGTTTTAGTCCGGTCGCACGTCATCACGTACGAATCCATCGGACTTTGGTTGATTGTGTGTAGACAAGTCCATTCATTTGGAAAGTCTGTCGTAAAGTCCGTCGAAAAGTACGCCGGACAAAGTCTGCCGTAAAGTCCGCTTGTGTGTACGCGGCCTTAGTCTTTTTTCAGGTCTGGTGGTGATGGTGGCTGCGGCATGATTAACGATGGATCTATATCGAGGGACATTGGGTTTTTTTTGTTTTTTTGTTTTTTAATTAAGTAGTTGTCAAACTGTGTTTTTATTACTTTTTGACACTTTTTTTGGTGAATGGGTAGAACAAAATGTGACAATGAATTAAATAGTTTGTTCACCAATGCCAGAAGTCTGCCAAGCAAAAAATAGGAAAGTTTGGAGCTTTGGTGCATGAAGAAAACTATGATTTAATTGGC